>NC_056611.1:14400177-15600177 GCF_018340385.1 Cyprinus carpio
CCCTCACCACTTCCTTGCAGAGTTACCTTAGTAATTCAAACAGATGGTCCATTTTCTGCTGCTTTCTCAAAGTCAGTGAGAAAACCAAATTGCTGCTGCCAACCAGGCTCTTTTGTCTCTATATTGTCCACCTCGCTCACAGTACCTTGTTAATTTCTTAAAAGAGAGTGCTGACGACAAAAGGTGTCTGTGATTCGCATCCGACTTCTCCTTCCATGCACTTCATCGTCCAGCTTGCGGTTTGCTGCAACATCTGCCTCGTGTCTCAAGTTGAAGCTTGAATGTGAAATGAATGGCGGCATTGTGTGAATAAGGGCCGTAATAACAAAACCTCCTGAAAATGATGCCACTATAACGGAAGCTCACATTGTTTTCTCTTCCCTCATGAAAAAAATAAATAAAAAATGGGAACGAGACGGCTCCCGACAATGACAATGTGGCATCTAAAGGTTTTCTTTCTGCTTAAATGCTTAGATAAAGAGATGCCGCTCTAAGCCGGTTTCGTTTCTGCCTGGCAGAAACAGTCTGTGTGGTTCTTTATCTGACTCTCATTCATGCGAGCACTCGTTTATATTTCTTATAGCTCTTGCGTTAATTGCTGTCTTCATTAATGTATTTACCACAGGAGAGAGCCTCGCTATCATCTCTTTAGCAAATGACACTATTGTGTAGAACAGACCTAATGTGAACGTGTTCTTTAGCTCTCGTTATGGGCAAGAGCTGGTTAATTGGTATCTAGGGAGAGCTCAACATATGTCCCTACATTGACAGCTGTAGCTATGGATAAATTGTGCTTTTTTCACAGAAACACACTTTATGGAAACAATGTGTAATGATGGTTCCCATATCCTGGAGATTGTTTCACTGATATGTATTTGTTGTACTGTACACACAATATACTAAGATTTGAAGTAATTACAGCCTTGATATAAGACATGCAGAATTAAAACATTCAAACACTCTTAAATTGATCATATGCACTCTTTTGTAGCTTTTTTTTTCCCTTCATGAAGTGTGCTTTGTTAGTAAATGGAAAAATGTGAAATGTTGTTTGCAAACCCATTTTAGTTCCATAATCTGATGTACAATGTAGAGATAATTAAAATGTTGTTGTTCACACAGTGATGGCTGTGAAAATGTTTTATCATTTATCATTCATCAACTTTTTTTTTTTTAAGTCTAGTTTTTTTTGCTTATTTTTTTAAAAAAGAATGATGATGGTTGGTTTTTTATTGGATGTGAGGGGGTATATAGGGGAAGAGTGTTTTTTATCATATATCCTCTTTACATTTCTGTGTTGGATCTCTGCTGTTAATGCAATCTACTGAATTAAATATGATGAGGGTTCTACAGTGATGACTAACAGTTCTAGGTATATTTTGCTATAGTGTTATTGCAGGGGCCTGTGCTGTGCGTAGATTGATTGTGGTGTGCAGTTATAGGTAATGTTATGTTGGCCATGACATGACAGATGTTTAGGATGAGATTGGAATTGAGGTGGGGGGGGGAGTGGATTGTAAACTCTTGGGACTTTGCCAGATGCTTCAGGTCTCCATGACAACTCCCCACACTGCTCCTCTCCCTTTAAACTCTTATATATTTATTTTTTTTGTCAGCACTTCCAAAATAAGTTAATTAAAGCTGAGGAAAGGAAACATGCTGGGTGAGATGACAGGAGGTCTAAGATGATTTGTGATGGATAACTGCACTGCGCCATTTATTTATTTATGCCATCAGAAGCTCGCTGTAATTCCTTAATTGGTAAGCAGCGTGAATGATAAATGGTAATTTACAGAATAGGTTATCTAGCTTTTTGTTTGTTTTTATTGAATAGTAATTTATATATGCATTTTTTATTTGATAGATAAATTTATTTGTATGTTTATTTAGATTTTTTTTTTATTGTGTTCTGTATACTTTGTTATATTGTTATATTAAGAATGATCAAGTTGATTGTATGGTTTCTGTATTCTATAATAATCTCCAAAATACCTCAAAATAATAACAACAACTTTTTTTTTTCTTTTCACTAGATGTTTTCTAAGTAAAACTGTCAAAAACTGTTTAGCATATAAAATTTTCGTCTATTTATGTCTGTAGCACAAACAATGTAAGACAAATTGCACACTGAAGGTTAATACTAATATGAGGAATAATAGTGATACACACCTTACATTTGCAAGCAACTCATAGTTTAAAGTCCCAAAACTTTTAATTATGTTTTTCATAATGTTCTCTAATGAATACTGGATCCAGTCATTTTCTAGTGAGTCAGGCATATAAGATGGGAATCTTATAGTAATTACTTTTTTAAAAAAAGATGAAACAGAAAGGCCACTCAATTTGCAGTGTAACACAATATATTTGGCCTCTACATGACATGGCCTCCTTCTTGCTGCCAGTAAACAATAAGGGAAAGGGAGCATTCAGCTGGCTTAATATTGACAGGCGGCTCTATGATGAAAAGTGGAAAGTAGACTTAAATTTGATTGACGTTGCTCATGATGAAACTTAAATACAGTAAGCGATTTTATTTTGTAGTATGACGTTGCTTTATGAAGAAAAAAAGTGTAAAATAGACATTATTTATTGATGTTGCTGGTGATGAAACTTGAATTAAATAAGCGACATTCAAAATAAATTCAGTTCTGTATTGTGATGTATTTTATGTCAAACTGGATATTAAATGAGAAAAGGGGTGGGACTTGATTGTAGAAAACAAGGAATCCGCACAATGAACAAGAATGAATACTATTTTATTTACTGAATTTTCATACATTTTTTTTTTTCTTATTATTTTTTACTAACATTTTCATAACATGACAAGCAGTGCGTGAAAAGCTGAAGATAGTCCAGTATGGACTGAAAGGCCCCCCCCCCCCTTTTTTTCTGCACAGCCTCTTATTTTATTTTTTATTTTTCCGGTTTTCCTTTCTTTCTGCACAGTCACTTTTATTTTATTTTATTTCTTTTTATAATCCCCCCCCCCTTTTCTGTACAGTCACTTATATATATATATATTATATTTTATTTCATATTTTATTTAATTTTATTTTTTATTATTTTATTTATTTATTTATTTTTAGCAACTTGGACATCATTTTCATTGAATATGAAAATATTCAGTAAAAAAAAAAAAAGTTTCTCACTGGATTTTGGACTATCAACTTGATTGATGTGTGGATTCCATGTAGTTTTCTACTATGTGAATAGAATCTACACACTCTTGGGATTGTACAAGTTGGCGCCAGACTCTGTTTATTTTTTATACTTAAATGTAGCCATCAGAAATCAATCAGATTATGAAAAGAGGGTGCTTGCAGTTCATTACGGAGGATTACTGTCCTCCCAAAACATCAGCAGCACTCAAGAGGCCTTGGTGATGTCATTCAAAAAGGAAAGTTGTTTATAGGTTAAGCAAGCAAGTCATTACAATGCATTACAGACAAACATTTTTGTTTTCTCTCAATTATTGTGACAAGGATGGTAAATATGTTTGAATTTTGGGTTCATACTTCGCAATGTCTTCCATTTTGATCTTTTTCATAACGGCATGGATGAATCTACAGGTTTCCTGCTCTACGTGTGAGTGAGCTCTCATCCTGGCTCAAAACTCTGTATCTTTGAGCACTGAGTGGGGATTTGAACTTTTAGATGAATTGTATGGTGTGAGAATTGTTAACAAGAGCAGACTTTTGTTCAGAAACTCTTAACGCTGGCTGCAGATACAGTATGACGTCCACCCACAAAGTGCATCGGACAACGTGGCCCCACTCCAGTCTCGCTTCGCTCTCCTTTATAACAGTATTTCTGCAGGAAGTGCAGGACGAGAGATAGATAGATAGAGAGACAGGGAGATATGAAAAGGAGGAGGGGTTATCCATCAAAGGCTCCAACTAAGGTTTGGATCCTCCGTGAAGATTAGAAGTGTTAAAAAAGATGAATCGCTATTGTCACAGCTAAGCATCATCCCCAAATGCTTAAATTAAATCAAAAAATTCTCTAGGGTGGCCCAAATTACACCAGTAATAACTGCAGTAGGGCCAGACCAGACCGGTTTGACTCATTATTAGAACTGCACAGACAAGATTGTAAGCTTGACAAATTATTACCATTAGCTTGTATTAACTCAATTGATATGTGACGGGGAAACTGGGGCGGCTTTGCATGTGTGTTTGGCATAAGGGTTGCTCATAAAACACTTTGTTCAGGAGGTCGTTTTTAACAATTCTAATGATTTTCCCTTTAGCGAACCTAATTTTCATTACACAATTTCAGAGATAATTGACCCTGTTGTGTGCCGCTGTCATTTTTGCTTCTGCTAACATTGTTTCACGCAGGACAATCAGTCACTCTCTCATGTTTAATTACAATCCATTCAAATTAAATGTGCTGTGGTTTTGTGAAGTTAAAACTCTCTCTATTCACTGTCCTTTTGTGGAAAAGAGCATGCAGTGTGAACATTGTGCTCCTTTTGTGTTTCGCATAAACAAAAAAGTAATACAGGTGTATAACTGTATGAGGGTCCTTGTGAAAAAGTGCACTTAATTGTATGGAATAAGCGTTTGCCTACTACATATATTGAAATTATATTATTATATACTTTGTATATAAAACCTACTTGCAGATAATATAATATTAATGAAAAAGGCTATGCAAGTACTTAAAGAAAGTACACTTTTAAATAAAATACAATGTTAATAATGTCAAATTAAACGTTTTACTTTAAAGTAAATTTTAAATCACAATTGCTTGTCATGATCTAAAGTACAATAATTTTAACTGTAACAGTCTTCAAATCATCTTTTTTGTGTGTTTTCAACAGGGGAAAGATTTATTTTATTTATTTATTCATTTGTTTGTTTGTTCATTCATTCATTTATTCATTAAGTACAAAATGATATTACATACACTGTATATAAAACTAGTTTGCAGATTATATGATATCAATAAAATAAAAGGCCACTTAGGGCCAGTTTTACTAAGCAGGGCAAATTAGCTCGAGAGCGCAATTCCAAAAACAGTGCCGATGGGTGTTGAAAATTTGTGCGGGTGATTTACTAACAAAGCGCAAATAACACAGATGCGTCATCTGTTTTACATATCGACCAACACAATATGCCAAATTAGTGTAATCGCAAATAAAGAAAAAAGACATAAAGAAGCCATAGTACATTGAAAAGAACCGGGGGCCAAAAAATTAAAGTTTGCTAGAAGTTTTGATAGACCTGGTATTGCGTGACTCCTAGTTGAGGGTTCCATGTCATCTTTTATTTCCTGAAGCAAATAAAAAATAACATGGCTTGGCAAATGATATGTTCAGATAATGTGTTCTTCTGGCATTTAAAATAAATTAATACGTGTGGAAAAAATCCTCTTCCTTCTACCACACACCTCCTAGCAACAATAATTGCGGCCATTTAAAGCACAAGATATGCTTTTTTTTGGGTGTTAAACAATGGTGCAAATGCCAGTAATTTGCTGATCACAATCGTTAGTAAAACAAGTTTTGTGATTCATTTGAATACTCTCCTCCCATAATTTTTGCGTCTGAAATGGGAAACTCCTACAAATGCATATATTTAATGAGGTCAGACGCAAAAAGTTTTGATAGACCTGGTATTGCGTGACTCCTAGTTGAGGGTTCCAAGTCGCCTTTTATTTCCTGAAGCAAATTAAAAATAACATGGCTTGGCAATCAATATTTTCGTTAGGGGTGCGCCGATTGATCGGCTACCGATCACTGTTGGCCGATAATCGCTTTGGGATGTTTGATTGGCGGTCTCTAAAAAGGTCGATCTAAGCTGATGAAGCTGCCGTGAGAGGTTTGGCCCAACATGCAGAGGCACCGTCTTAGTCTCTGTCCGGCACGGGTGAAGTAATTATTTTGCTGAAGGTGACGTACTTACCTTCATATTTCTTTATTAAATAACTTATAAAGTAATTTGAAAACCTTGTGTGAGACGTAATTTCACAAACAGCGTGAGTGAATCACCGCATGCGCTCTCAGTTTTTCTCTCAAAATATGCAAATAGCTTCAAATCACCACACATCACATCTGTCTATAAGCAAGCTGCACGCTGCACAGTTGACACAGGAATTGTCACTTACACAATCAAAGCAGTGTCACATTGTCACTAAAGTTTATAAATTGCATTTTTTTTTATTCTTGCTAGTGTTTAACCATTCAGCGCTTGCGTGTTCTCATGGAGACTGAGCGCTCATGCACACTCGCCGCGCACACACATAACGCGAGGTTCACTTTACTCCATTTGCAGTGCCTATACGGTGCATATTTTTTCCGCGCTAATGTTAACGGATAAAAGCGTTCACATGGCACACGAGGAGCGTTGCGTCTGCAGCAGTGCAGAGATCATTTCCGCACCGAGTCTACTGCTGCACTGCAAGCGCTGAATTAAAGTAACAGCGCATTGTTTGCAATAAATATGAACATGGATTGACACAAAAATGTAGTAATTACACCATAAATGCATAATATTAAAGTCTTTTGGCTAGGTTTAAAGGGAAAGTGCCATTTTAGATAAACAAGGCAATAATAGATGGCACTCATGGAGGTAGGAAAACAAAGTTCTTTATGAACCGCGGGATTGTTTGTAATAAAGATTTAAATGCAAAAGGAAAGGCAGTAGAGGTGACTGTTTCTGTCAATGGTAAGTTTGCGATAACGTAAGAAAAGTAGTTTAAATGTTTTGCCACTTGCTTGAGCAGCTTAATATATAAATCTAGCAGTAAATGCAAAAGTAAAAAGCACTAAATAATGTGTTGCTTATTTTTATTGTTTAAAAATGTCTGTGAACGACTGTATTACTGTACTGTACTGTAATAAAATCCTGATTGGAGTAATTGATAAAAAGAAGGCTTTAAAAAGATCGGTATCGGCAGATACTGTTTTCTGTGATCGCTGATCGGTGATTGGCCTTAAAAATCCTGGTCGGAGCACCCCTAATTTTCGTGTTCTTCTTGCATGCCAAATAAATTACAGTACGTGTGGAAAAAATCTCAGATTCTTCACTTCAAGAATCTCCTCTTTACTTCTCAGATTCATTAGTTGACATGGCTTATTGGTTTTGACTGTTCATAGGCAGTATTATTAAAACACAGCTTCTGTTGGCTGGCTTCAAGCCTTTAACCATTAAACATATATTTTCTTTTGCACTGAACAGGAGTATGTCCTGTTCTTGTCTGTGCCTGACAAGTCTATATCCACCTTCGATGAAATTGCGAGAGTCTCATGGAAGTAAGTCTTTCCAATCGTGTGTTCCTGGATAATCCTTCAAGGCTTCAATATTCTGCTGCCATGACAATGAAACAAAATGCACTAACAGAGCTGGCACAAAGCATGCAGAGCCCTTGGGGAGACAGCTCAGTTTTTGACATGTTTCTGAGATGTCTGTAATCCAGTCTGGCAGCTGGCAGCACTCCTAAGCTAAGCTAAGTCCACCTTGCATTAGCATACATTTCCTTTGCCACTGAAATCAATATGAACAAAAGCTAATTACTAAGCCGTATGCTTAACGCAGAAGGTGCTTGTCTGGCTGTGCCAGCTCAGAGGTCTAGAGAATGTTAGATATGGTCTTTACATAACTTCCTAATAGTCAAACTTGCTAAAGTAATTGTTGATTGGAATAGATCAGTGGCAGCCGGTTTTGTTTCATGTCTTGGTCTGCAATGTTATTCATGGCCTTAAAGGGAGAGTTCAGTCCAAAATTTAAATTCTGTCACCATGAAATCATCTTTTTGCTATTGTGTGTGTGTGTGTGTATACTTGTTTATGCTACATTGTACATTGTAATGTTTTTTTTGTTTTGTTTTTTTTTGTCTCAAGTAAGACCCTGCATGACATTCACGTTAAATGATTTGACTGATTTTTACGTAGAAAGGGCGACAACGCACCGCATTAAAAGAAATGACATAAGCGGTTTTCATAACCGCTGGCCAAATTAAAAACGAAACTAAAATTAAATCATCTTTGTGAGCAAGGGGGCCCCCTGTTGTTTCAGGGGCCCTAGACAGCTTGTGTACTTTGCATATAGGGAGGATCGGCTCTGACTGCATGCAATTAGGTTACATGCATTTATGTCCCTCTAAATAATGTAAATAGGCCTACATCTAAATGCCTCTTCGGATGCAGCTTCTGTGTTTCCTCTGCATTGCAAAGATGAATTTTGATACTGATATCATTTGTTTGGTAACAGCCCAAATGTATTATTATTCTAACTGACTGATTAAATGTAAGAATTTGACTCAAAAGATGATGCACATTTTTAGAAAAAAAAAAAAAGGTAAAAATGCCCATAAAATGTAAAACTCAATTTAAACCTATTGGAACAGACTAATTTCTATCAATGCTGTGAAATGACCAGCAGACAAAATATGAAGGATATCATAAACCAATTTTACACACACACATACACACACACACACACACACACACACACACACACACACACACACACACACACACACACACACACGTACGTAAAGGGACATTTAAAAGGGTGAAACAAAAAATGTGTTTAGAAATTGTGTATGGTCTCTTGTTCTTGTTACAAGTTACCTTCCTGTCCACTGATTTTTGCCTCTTACAAAAGCCACAAAGCCTTCCAAGAAGACAGTGAAGGCTTATGTCATGCTTGAGCTTTAGTTAGGCTGAAACTTGAAAGTTAAGTTGCATGACATAAATGCAATGTTTACGTGTTATTATTATTTTTATTACTATTATTTTGATTTATGCCTTAGTTTTAGTTTGTACTGTTTACCTTTTTTAAAGTAATGTGAAATTGATTTTTGTGTTTTTATTTTTTTTATTTTTTTATTGATATATTTGTATTTGCATTTTGACTGTAATTTGGCAGTTAAATGCATTAAATGGGTTTAGTTTTCGCGATTATCAGTATATGCAATTTCAGCCAAAAAAAATTGATTTTTTTCTAAAAAGAAAACAAATTAGTTGTTTATTTTAAGAGACCTATCTTACTATCTCTTGTATATTTAGTATTGCTCTATAAAAAAAAGCAAAATAACTTCTTATCCCAGTACTCGATTAATTGATGAAACAATCTGTAGAATACTCCATTACTAGAATAATCGATAGCTGCAGCCCTACTTTGTAGATTTGCATTACAAATATTTGGACCTTTGCTAGTGGTTATAGTTTCTGGTTAATTTTTATTTACTTTCTTACAGAGTATATCAATTGTTATTACAAAGATTTAACCACTATTACTATTCAAAAAGTGTATTAAACTCACATACCGATAATCTAGCAATTAGCAAAGTACCAGCTACACTTTTGATCAATAATATATGATAATTGGATTAACAATCCTGTTTGATAAATAATATATCCTGTCAGCTTGATGAAGATCATTACCAGCCAGCAAACCTTCAAGATGAGTTTGTGAGAATTTGTAACAGCATGCCAAGCATTTGGCACTGTACATGCAGCACAGCCTTGTCCAGACAGTATTTCGGATGAGCAGACTTAAATTATCTCTAATGAAAATCTATGCCATTAGTACATGTGTAATTAGTGGCGAGCCTGTATTGAAACCCTTGAAAGCCATGGCCTTCTGGCTCTCTGCCTGCCCTTCTATAAGACAGTCTGAATCCTCATTAGCTGCATGGCGTCCTCCTTTATGAGCCCGGCCTGTTATGTTACACCATTCATCTACAGTACCCTACAGAGCCTGTCGGTGATCATTAATGGAGTTCTGAAGCTCTATTAGCTTTATGCTCATGATGAATTGATAAGATACTGTACTCAAGTGCTCTGTTGGAAATATCCTGTAGACAGACTTCTTATCTTTTTAGTTTCAAACTTCTATTCTGTCTTTAACTGCTAAAGATGATAGGCTGGATTTTCCATTGTTGTTTGAAAAGTGAGAATCAAGTCATGACTTCTTCTCATAAGGAATAATTCATTAAACTCATTCATTTAAAAAAAGGTTACATTTGTGTTGCTTTTTTAATTTTTAAAGCTTGATGTTTAAACCATTTTCTATTTTTTTTTGTGTGTGTATAAAAAGTGCTTCTAGGACATTCTGCTAAACCTCTCCTTTTCCAGAAAGACATGCAGGTTTGCAGATTCATTTTTGAGTGAACTTCCCTTTTAAAAATGCCCATCATCATTATGCAACAAATGTGTACATTTAGCCTGATTAGAGGGGGATTTCAGAAAGAGCTGTGCCCAGGCCTCTTGGCTGACAGACATACTAATAAATATCACCCGCATTGGGTATTAGCTAGCTAAACACACACATACTGAACAAATAAATAAATGTGCTAAAATCTGAGCAAGTTAGGCTCTGAATAATAAACGTGCAAAGCAAGATATTGAAGCACAGCTTTTTATGACATGTATCTTGGCTTTAATATCATTAATTTCTCTAATTCTCTAATCTCTGTTTTTAATTGTTTCTCTTAGACAGCAATGTGATTAAATGGAGAGCAAGCAAGACTTATTGAAGTCTTCTGATTATCAGCTTTTTAAATAAATTAATTTTTTTCTCCAGCAAGGTTACATAAAATTGATCAAAAGTGACTGTAAATACATTTATAATGTTTCTTTTTAAATAAATGATGTTCTTTTGAACTTTGTTCATCAAAGAATCCTGAAAAAAAATTATCATGGGTTTCACAAAAATTTTAAATGGCAAAACGGTTTTCAAAATTGATAATAATGAAATGTTTCTTGAGCAGCAAATCAGCATACTAGAATGAGAATGATTAGAATGATTTCGGAGGAATCATGAGACACTGAAGACTGGAGTAATGATGCTGAAAAATTATAATGCTATTTCAGAAGATTTGTGTCTTACATAATTTTGTATTAAAAATGTAGCCTTGGTGAGCATAAGATACTTCTTTCAAAAATATTAATAAATCATAACTTTTTAACAGTAGTGTGTGTGTGTGTGTGTGTGTGTGTGTGTGTGTGTGTGTGTGTGTGTGTGTGTGTGTGTGTGTGTCTGTGTTAAAGATTATTAAAAAAAAATTCAACTGTTCTTTTCCATAAAATATTGGCTCTGGGCTCAAGTTCCAAAAAAAGCTTGTGTGCTCTATTTGTCTGCCTATTTAAAATTGATGCATCATTTTTGGTTACAAGATACCCAAAAAGCAATGCCGTCTGGTGTTATAGACGTGACGCAAATGAGATTGAAAAGAAATTCATAGAGATTTGGGTAAACGATGACAGAAATGTCATTTTTGGCTGAACTATCCCTTTAAATCTCCTGAGCTGTGAGCAATAAAATCTGACAAGACGATGTTGTTTTTAGAGAATACTCTTGATAGTTGTTTAGAATAGCACTGGACGAATAAATCTCAGCAAATTGTGCCAAATTCCTCATCCACCATCTTGTGTGATCAGACTCTGTTTAGTATTTTTCAGTGATGCTGTTGTCTCTCGTATCCCGAGTGTGCCCAAGTGAGCCCATCCCCTGATGAGAGAGAGCTCTCAGCTCAACGCAGACAGAAGATTGAGAGGCAATGGGGTGACAGCTATTTGCATAATGCTGGGGGAAAAAGGAAAGTGCAAACAAGTCGTCTTGCCATCACTTCCTGCCTTAACCGCCTGCGTCGCTTTATGGCAAATGGCATTTTCCCTCCCTGCTTTTCTATTTCCTTATACACTCTAAAAATAAAGGTTCCAAAAAGTTCTTATTTTTTTTTTTTTTTTTTTTTTTTTTTACAGTTATGCCATTGAAGAACCATTTAGGGTTTTCAAAGAACCTTTCAGTGCCCTGTTGAAAAACACAGCATATGCTAGGTTAGGTATTTTTTTAATGCATGGCTCCTGGTTTAAGCTGGTCCTTAGTTGGTCATGAGCTGGTTTAAGCTGGTTCTTAGCTGGTCCTCAGCAACTAGCTCCTGCTCAGGACTAGCACATGACCAGCTAAGGACAAGCTCAAACCAGCAGCCATGCTACAAAACATTCCTAACCAGCATATGCTGTTTTTTTTTCAACAGGATGAAGAAGCTTTTTCAACTTTAAAGAACATTTTGTGCAGAAAGGTTCTACACTTTTAAAATAAAGGTTAAAAAATGGTGTTTTTACAGCAACAGTCTTGAAAATAAAGGTGCAAAAGAAGGTTTTCACAGCAATACAATAGAAGAACCATTTTTTGATTCCCCCAAAGATAACAATTTTTTCTTAGTGTGAAGAACATTTTAAAATGCATTGATGCACAAGCCAGTCAGCAAAGAGCTTATTGACATATCCAGTTTGACGAATCCGGTTGTATCAGAAAATGGAGCAGAGAATTATGTTTTATATTTGTGCGAATGACGCAAAAAACATCCCGCAGGTAATCTTATTTATTTTATTTGTATGAACAGATTACATACACAGTCAATGTGAAGACTCAAATTTACATGAGGCAATACAAATTTGGCGACACGATTGCCGCAAATGTGTGATATTCAAGATGAAAAATTTCAGCTTGAGCAGGAAATTAGGACGACGTGTCATTGCGCAAGCCAATCAGCAAAGATCTTATTGACACGTCCGGTTTGACACGTCCAGCTGTATCAAAAAAATGGAGGAGAGCATTATTATGTTTTTTATTCACATAATAATGACACAAAAAACATGTGAGTGAGTACACAATGCAAATATTTTCTTTGGTTTAATTAAAGCAAATTTAATTATTTGCACGAGTTGATTACATACTAAGTCAATGCAAAGACGTGAATTTCAACTCAAGCGGGAAATTCGAATGACATGTTGTCGCGCAAGTCATTTGTACACTTTAAAGAACCTTTTGTGCAATGGAAAGGTTCTACGCTCTTAAAGTAAAGGTTCCAAAATGGTGTTTTTTCTGCAACACTCTTGAAAATAAAGGTGCAAAAAAAGGTTTTTCACAGCAATGCTATAGAAGAACCTCTTGGTTACATATGAGACGTCACATTTTTCTTAGTGTGAAGAACATTTTAAAATTGGTTGATGTGCGAGCCAATCAGCAAAGAGCTTATTGACATGTCCAGTTTGACACATTTGGCTTCTATCAGAAAATGGAGGAGAGAATTATGTTTTGTTTTTTGTTTTGTTTTCATGTGAGTGACACGAAAAACATCCTGAGGGTAATCTTATTCATTTTTATTTGTGTGAGTAGGTTACATACAAAGTCAATGCAAAGACGTGAATAGATGCAAATTCTCACCGGGTGATGCAAATTGGGCGATCAGCAAAGAGCTTATTGACACGTAGATTACATACAAAGCATTATTTATTTTATTGGTGCGAATTTTGCGAAAAACATCTCGCAAGTAATTTCGAGCGAGTAACGCTATCGAATATTCACTTCTGGTGTGCACACACTATTAAGGAGAAGTTTCCAAAATGGGATTTTCACAGCAATGCCATATACGAAACCAGTTTGGGTTCCCCTAAGAACCTTTCACTTAAAACTTCTAAAAAGAAGCATTTTTTTTTCTTATTGTGAAGAACACTTAATCTGAAGAAACTTTTCCACTATAAAGAACCTTTTGTGCATTGAAAAGTTTCCATGGATATTAAAGGTTCTTTATGGAACCATCAACGCCAGTAAGAAACTTTATTTTTAAGAGTGTAATCACTAGTTCTGTGGACAAGACATGCATCATACAACAGTCCGTAAATTAGTGGGTACTCTTTAAGCATATTTAAAGCCATCTGTGTTTCAGTCAAAACCCATCCCTGCGGAGACACAGGGGAATGTTTTTCTTTCCACCAAGTAAACCCTGACATGAAAAGCCAGCCTACGTCAACATGCTAAGTATACGCTACAGAGCCGCACTGTGTGCGTGTGGTTAAGGAGCAGCTTTGGAAAGGCTGCGTATCGATTGTGCCGAGTGGATTGTGTTTGAGGCTGTAGGCGCTGCAGAAGCTGAGGTCCCCTCTCTTTCTTGTCACAGCTCAGCTCCTTTTAATTAAATGGCTTGCAGTCATGGTGTGTGTCTGAGTGTGAATGTGAACGATGAGCGGCACGGACGGAGTCTGTGACACTTCTCCAGCCCACTTCCCTTCGCTTGACCTTTCCTCTTTTACCTCCAATGCTGCCCCCTGAGTGCTTCTTTTCAGAGTCTTAAGGGTCTTATTTCCATTTTTCCTTTCAAATTAATTTACCCAGCTGCTTTTGTTAGACGTCTTTGGCGTCGCCGTGCTCGATGTCTTGTGGCTTGCGGGTTTACCTGACCTTCTTTATAGCAGCCTCAGGACTGAGTTGGTTTCTTTCTAGCCAAGCAGGGATCATTACCGGGCCGTTGATTTTGTTTCCGTACATAGAAATCCTTCATATGAGGCTTTATTAACATAAGTACTGCCTTAGATGTGTTTTGGCCGTTGCCTGTGGCCATCGAGAGGCAGATCTACGGAGCATGTGTGCTCTGAATGGGTCCAGAGAGAGTCCTTTGCAGCTGGAAGCTGTGGCCTACTCAGAAATATTCACCGGAGAGCTGAGATAGATACATCAATATACATAATGAACTTGGTGTCCGTGCGGAGTCGGGGCACTTAATTAAGCTGTCTTAAAATGGTTTGCCAATAATGGATGCGGAATAACAATGAAAATTTACCATCTTATTCCAGTGCTGGAGTCATTCGGTGCATCTGTGATTGCTGTGTGTGGTGGGCTTCTGAAGTGAGCAGGATAATCGCCTCTCTGGATATGGGTTTTTGTTTTCCATTATATATTATTGCAGTGTTTTATGGGTTAAAGGCATTTAAAACACCATTATCATACTCTATCAACAAGAAAGCAATATTATAATATTTTCGTACTGTTTATTTTTTTAACATATTATTAATTGAATCCAAGCCACATAATTAAGTGTCAATCATTCAGTGCATGCCATTTGTTTGAAAAATTAAATTAAGTAAAATGAATGAATGAATGAATCGAATCAATCAATCAATCAATCAATCAATTAGTCAACACAGTTTTTAAAAACCAAACAACTGATGACTAATTAAAAAACATTCATCCATATAATATAATATAATATAATATAATATAATATAATATAATATAATATAATATAATATAATATAATATAATATAATATAATATAACAAACCACACCCTTAATGAGAGGTTTACTGTATGTTTTGCATTTTGGACGTTTTACATTTTGTAAAAATTGTTTATTAAAGTTAATATTATTATTATTATTTAGATCATATATCATATAATCTTTATGAATAAGTAATCAAGTTTTAGTCACTTTAACCACAGTTTAGTTCACCTTTATTTACCTTTATTTGTATCACTGAAAAATTATTTACATACTATTTAAATTTACTTTTAATTCAGTCATTCATTCATTTAAATTTTGGGGATTTTTCGTTGTCTTCTTAGACAGAACAATCTATATATATATATATATATATATATATATATATATATATCTATATATATATATATATATATATATATATATATATATATATATCCATTAAAACATTTATCTCCCATGTTTGTGGTTGTTTATATCTGTAAAGTTTTATTAGTTTTTCCCTAATAAAATGGTACAAAAAGATGTTAGAATTAGGCTGTTGAGATGCCAAGTCCTCTCCAGGTATGCACTTATCAGTGTCTCTTAGAATGACCATTTTCTTTTCACAACACTCTGTTAGCCAGTCAAAATGTCTCTGACTGTTAGTTTTGCTCAAATGGAGCACTTGCCTGGACTTTTTTGATCTCTCAGCCAAATGAGTGGTGTCTTTTCCAAGGAGCAAGTGTTTTCTGGCTACTAAAACAGTGTGAAGTCTGTTATCTAGGTATGTTGAGGAGCACAGTCTGTGTATTCCGCTGTTCTGTCTCTTGATTGCAGGGCACAGCAAATGGGTGCTCACTTAAAACCTTTAATGGCAACCCTAAGGTTGTAACTTGCTGTGAAAGCTACAGCTCTTTATTTGTGGCTTTTCCAAGTGCAGTTCTTATTGAACTTTTCCATACTTGGAAAGAGGAATGTGAAAATGTGTTGTGCCATTCTTTTCTTTTCGGGTTGTGTGGGTATACACGACCTCACTAGCAGAGTCCCTACGTTTCTATTAAGAAACACATTTACGGTATGAATAGTGCTCGAAAAATAACACACATCCGTGTCCTTTCCTTGAAGAGCATGAGGTGCTCGGCAAGCAATGCAGTGCATAATCACCGATGGCATAGGTTTCATTTGAACCCTGTCCTCTCATAGCGGGTGACAAATGATTCTGGTATAAATTGGGCATATATTAGCCAACTCTTGAGCTGAGCAGTTGCAGCAAACTTAGTTTTGTTTATTTAAATGAGTAGTTCAAAATGAAACTTTGCTGAAAATTTACTTATCCTCAAGCCATCCAAATGTAGATGATTTAGCATTACATCACTTGCTCACCAATGGATCCTCTGCAGTGAATGGGTGCCGTCAGAATGAGAGTTCGAACAGCTGATAAAAACATCACAATAATCCACAAGTAATGCAAGTACATGTTGGATTTTGATGTGAGAGGTCAACAGGGAATGAACTTTTTCACTGGAGGAAGTGTTATTTTAAATTCATGGACTATTTTCATCCAGAATTAACTAGAATTTTAAAGTTAAAATGCCTTAATAACAGATGTTTGTTACAAACCTGCAGCGTTTCACTACATAAGATGTTAAATGATGGACTGGAGTCATGTGGATTATTGTGATGTTTTTATCAGATGTTTGAAATCTCATTTTGACGGCACCTATTCAAAAGTATTAACAATTGTTAATGGTACTGTTCAGGAACCTGAATCGTTAAGAGGAGTCAGAACCAGAACTGTTTATAATTCTGTTTCTCTACATGTTGTTTTGTTAACACATAAGCTCAGCTCCACGGATGCCTACTATGTGTAGATTGTAGAGCTGATTTAATGATCTTTTCCTTTCTCTTTTCCACTTGGCAAGCACTTTTCATTTTGTTAACAGTGGTTACAGTTGATTGGTGCCAATGAAAGAAAGCAAGACTGATTAAGGCAGCATATTGCAGCTCTGAACACTTAATGCACTCTGGATGGATGTGTACACATGCTAGCAGGTGCTGACTCTGCATCCCGGTGTGTATGAGGTATTGCCACCCATCAAGAGCTGACCACTGACTCATTCAGAGCCCTTATGAAACTGAAAGGTGTTTGCTTAGCTTTAAGATGAATGTCTTCCATTATGAAAATGGCTATGGCTTTCTTTGGGAATATGCTAGGTTTGTTTTAGCATTAAGGCACATAAGACTTCAATGTAGGTATTTCTTTAAGTTTCAAATTAGACTTTTTTGAAAGAAAGTAATACTTTTATTTAGCCAAGATGCATTAAACTGATCAAAAGTGACAGTAACAATGTCTTTAACTGTTTATAATGTTTGAAAAACATTTCTATATTAAAAAATCCAGCTGCAAAATTGTTTTCAACATTGATAAGAATAAGAAATGTTTCTTGAGCATAAAAACAGCATTTTAGTATGATTTCTGAAGGATTATGTGACACTGAAGACTGGAGTAATGTTGCTGGAAATTCAGCTTTGCATCACAGGAATAAATTGTATTTTAAAATATATTAAAATAGACAAATGTTATTTGAAATTGTAATAATATTTCACAATATTACTGTTTTTACTGTATTGTGATCATAAAAATGCAACCTTGGTGAGCATAAGAAACCTCTTTGGAAAACATTTTAAAATCTTACAGATAGATCGTTTTTGTATAAAGAATGGTAAAATTTTCACTGGTATCTTAATTTTTGTATTGTGACAATAACGTCCTGCAACTTTATCAGCCATTGTAATTAGCTAATGTGACAACATATTGTGCTGCTGTTGTTATTTCTGATCTATTCAGACTGCCCAGGTGTGCCATTTGTTTTCATTTCTATGAATCAGTATTTATCTGACAGCACATGACAATAATCTCCATCTGTCTCTGAATCTTAAAGATCTAGTAGACGTTTTCTCTGATGAATGCTGTCAAATAGCATCCACATCATTATCCATTCTGCAACTAGTCCAAAAGTTGGGGCTGAAACAGATGGCTGTGAATGCAGGAGGTGCATTTGTCCACATGCCATGTTCTTGTTATTGCCCACTTATGGAAACTAATTAGGTATCTGTGCCACAAGTAAATCTGTGCCATAAAGTTCTTTTGATTCACTAGACAAATGGTGAAAATTTTTATTTTAAAATTGTATTTTCTCATTTTAAAATGCTTGGGTTTTTGTTTTCAATAGTGCTGGTTGAGGAATAAGGAGCAATGAAATCTCCCAGTGTGATAAATCAGGATTATAATGTCATTTCAATGAGAGAACATCAAAAGTCTACATTTATTGATATTAGAAAGCATCAAAAACCAATTGTAAAACATGTAAATGGTTTTATAAAGCACCTGCTCTTAATAGCAGTTATATCTCTGACAGTACAGATGAACATATGAGCAAGACATCCATTCATTTGGACGCTGAGTGTATTTCATTCTCGTTGCCACGAAGTTATTGGGCCATTATGGCCTTCCTTTACGATAAATTGGAATATAATGGTAGGGGAGTATGGATTCATTAATTATATTAGACAGTAAAAGCCTATCTAAGGCTGCTTTATCAGCGTGATACAATGTCTATGAATTCTGCTTGGTTTATACCTGAATCGTGTTTTTATTTCAGTTTAGAATCAGTGTGTTTAACCAGTGCCCTCTTGAAATGTTCTCCTCAATACTAGCATGCCATAGCTGAAACTGTGCGGCTAAAGGGTTTCATTTGTTTCCTCTTAATAGTTCTTTTGCGTAGCCTTTATTCAACTAATTGGTTATGCAACTCATTTTCTCTCATTCAGAACCTCCAGTGCGGCAAAACCTTCAGCTCTCTTTGTTTACAGAACTAGGTCAAGCGTGCACTTGAAGTAATACACATAAAAAAGATAGTGTGGCATCTTTGAAGGATTTTTGAGTTATTTTCACCATATCTGCACTTGTCACAACAGTTTATGTCAAGCTCTCAACATTCCAATGTTTAAAATGGAAGGTGTGGTACTGCCACTTTCACAGACTTTCCTTATAGGTCTTAAATGGGCCCATCGACAGCTGAATGAAAAGCCCCTTCAAAGATCTTCTATCAATAATGCACCATATGTCATTTTAATAACTGATTTATTAATAATCCTACTTATTTCAATAGTCCAATTGACTTGAAACATGGGTCAGGTCAGTGTGAATATTTGATTATTGCCAGTTGGGACATATTGTACGTATTACTTTGAATGACAAAGAAAGAGTTGACTACACTTCTCTACTGAAGCAGAGAAAGTTAAATGTGTTTTTTTCAAGTGTATTAAGTTATTTGCCAAGGCAGCACCTAAATATTTAATATTTAACTTTATATAACTTTATATAAACACATCAGCTAAATGAATAAATGTACTGTAAATGTAAAACATAGCAGCTGAAGTCAACAACTTAATACACATATATGCTGTAGTGATCGTGTGTGTGTGTGTGTGTGATCCACCTGTTCAAATGGAATAAGAATGCGAAAAATAACACTTCCAAATAAGTAATGCCCACTGGAGCAAAGAAACAAACTGCAATGATCCACAGAGCGAGGACAAACAGCAGGACCTCAACCGGGAAGAGTGGTCAAACAACGCCCACAGTCATCACACCATCAAATACCTCTGTACAAGACACACACACACACACACACACACACACACAAAAGAAGGAAGTGAACACACAGCAAAAACAAACTTATATTCTTGTACTGCTTTGTACAGTACAAGAATATGTAAATGTACATGTACTATGTTGTACAAAAAAAGATGTAAAGTTTTGATGCAAAGCAACTCCTTCTACAATATAAAGGCAGCTATATATTCTAAGACTCTGCACTGTATAGGGAAAAACAGTATGATCTTGAAATGTTGTTGTTGTTGTATTAAATCCAGAAAAATTTATCAAATTAATATTTACTTGTGTTTTTCGGTCTGAAGCAGTTTCTGAATAATTTTCAGCTGTATCTGAAATTATGCAGTGCCAAATTACATACTGCATTTGATGAAAACTGTCAGCCATGCGTCATATTTTTGCGAATACTTTTTCCCCTAAATACTGCAGATTTGGATGTACTACTGTAGGCAGGAGGTAGGCATATTCAGATGCAGGACTTAGTATGGTGATGTAAGAACTTTTTCAATCTGGAGCCGCTGGATAGTACGCTTAACTCCACACTCTACTTTCTCAACTCTTTGAAATAGTAAATAGGCTTAGAATGGAGATGGAAAGTGCACTGTTTCATAAAAAGTTCTTTCCATACTTATTAATATGAAGACCTAAGGATGTTTTTACCCAGCAGTTGTTCTAATTTGTCAAATCTTAAGAGGTTTCATAGGAGGCGCCGTTTAATCATGTTACTGATAAACTCTTTGCTTGACAGGGAATATTTGAAACACCTAAATGGTACAGTCAAGCATCAGAGCGTTTCCAGAAGCCTGTCTGTACTCCCCGTATTAGCTGTCCAATCAGAGGAGGCGAGCAGAGATCGTGCCCCTTGTAGATCATGTCAGAGAAAGGGCACATGAATGTTCCAGACACGTGGTGATTTCCAAATGGCAACTGTGACCTTTAGATGGGGGTAAGATAAACAATTGAAGGAGTAATAGGCTGGGTGTGAAATGAGTGAGTAAACCTGACATTACACACCATCTGCTTTTGGAGCAGATGGCAGCGACAGAGATTCACTAGTAGCACTCTTTTACAAAGGGAAAAAGATACAACATTGTGATCTGGCTGAATCTTGAACGCCTGCCTTTGCTTGTTCTTGATACAACCAGGGAGGATCTCATGTTGGCAAATACAGCGTAAAATACACAGTTGGCGTATACACAGTTTCACACAGTAAATTTATGGGCTTGGATTCATCTGGAGACATCCTGGCATACCGAACGCACTAAGATTTGGCTGTCTGTGAGGATTTGTACAGACTCACGAAGACATTTTTTCACAGGGAGTCTTTATTGTGAATGCATATCCCTTGGCATTTGAGTCCTGAAAGAGTCAAGACAGCCCTACAACACATAGTCAGGGATGGACAGGCCCTGGGGAGCAACCGAGACTCTTCCTGGTGGACCGGTTGTCTTGCTTACCAGCCTAGATGTCAGAACCCGAAATCGCCAGGCCAGCCTGCTGCCCTTGCTGCTAAAAAGTTGACAGACTCTGTACATTTTGTCAACAAGATAAGACTCCAAGGCCCCTCATTGTTGTTGTTTTTATATAATTTATAACCAGTACAATATTTTTGAGCTTCTTGTAACTAGAAAAAAAAAATGTTGAAATTCATTATAAAATAGCTCATAAAGTTTTAAACATGTATGCTGTATAATAGAAAAATTTTTTTGTGTTGTAGTTTTTTTTAAATAATTAGTTGATTAATTATTTTTTTTTTGTTGTAATGAAGAAAGAAATGATTAAAATATTATCTATAAATGATTCTTCTTCTTATTATTATTGTTATTATTATTATTATCAGTTCACAATTATATTATTGATGTATTGTCACCAGACACAAGTTTTAAAATCCCCGTTCTAGACAATTAGCATTAGCTTATAGAAAGCAATTTTTTTCACAATTTCTAGCCAGTAAAATATTTTTTAAGCTTGTTGATAACATTCATTATAAAATAGCTCATAATGTTTTCATTTTTAAATTATTTTCCATGACTTTTTCTAGGTCTAGATATCCTACTTACTTTAAACTCATAAGGCTCATATATCCAGGTTTTTCAAAACCATGAGAACCCTCGTTCTTTAAAATAAAATAAAGTAAAATATAAAATGATAAAATAAAATAATAATAATGTAGATTTTTAGTATAGATTTTTTTGTACCTTATTTTAAAGGCGTTTTTTTTTTTTTTTTTTTTTTGTCTTGTATTGTCTTATATTTTGAGGCCCCATTAAAAGTGCTGAAGCCCCCTAGTGGGCCCTGGCCCCTGTCTAGACCCAGTCTGGAGCAGGGTTTTCCAGACTATTGGATGCTAAGGACCCCCAAATATGATTATACCTTTGCAAAAGACCCTCTTCCTATAAGATTCCTATAGCAAGACTCATTTATACTGTATAACAGGAAAATAGTGTGATATTAATAATAAATAATTAATTAAATGTCTCCACTGTCCTAAAGCCAAAATCAATTATTAAAATATTGTCTGTATTTATTTATTTATTTGCTTGCATTGTGCTTTTGACAGTAAATACTGGTCTTTTCAAAACATTTTTAGACTTTTTTTCCCACCAATATTTAACATTTAACCGCATTTAACAATGCTTAACATAGAAAGCTAATGTACATATTACAATGTATGGCATGAAACAATTTATTCTCCTCAAAACTAAGTTCAAAACCCCAGCAAGTTTAAGCCAATTTTTTTTTCTAGATAACTTGAACAAATTCAATATCATGTATGTGGTTTGTTTAATCATGTATGTATTCGTTTAATTTACATTCAGTCATTCTGCAGATGCTTTTTCAAAAGGTTTCATGTTTCATCTGTCAATATTTCTAGCTCTTTGGTTGTTTGTATGATCAGAGGGCCCACCGTTATAATTTTTATCTCACATCCTGTGAACTCAAGTCACGCCCTGTCCAACACTCAAGTTTGTGACTGTACGCAGACAGTGACAACAGTTAGCCACACATTGCTCCATCCACTAATGAGATTTCATCACACTGGCCTCCTGCACACGGGAGCATCTTGCATTCACACTCCACACCCAACATGCTAGCACATGTCTCGTCTGCTCGCGGCTTTGATCAAACCTCCAACATCTTGTGGATGTAATATTGCGGCATACGCAGGCTGTCTCTATGTTTGAAAGCTTGAGAGGCGAGAGAAGTTTTGAGTGGGTCGGTTTGAGCTGAGATTCCATAGTGTTATTTAGAAATTTAATAAGACTTCTGTTCTGCTTTCCAGACTTGCCCATTGATTCCCTCCTGGTGACTATCCATCATCTTTTCTATTCTGCTCAGTACATATCAATCCTTTGGAATTCTAAATAATATTGCAATTTAAAATAAAACAACAGATTTTAATGTTAATTAGATTTTTCATTTTTTCTTAGAATAATTTAACATTTTAGTATATTTTTAGTGTTAACACTATGAATGAATTGTGAATTGACCACATTTACATTCATTGTAAGTATTTCACTGTTAACTGTCACTTTAAAAAAAAAAGAAAAGAAAAAGAAAACAAGAGAAAAGTGGAAATTTTATTTTGTTTCAGTCAACATGTTAGCCATAAATGCTATTGAACTTGACTCTGAATATTCTTTTAAATATTGTGCTCTGCTATAGTCAGTTATCAGTCATTTTAATTGAGAATAAAGACCTCAGGATGTCAAATCCAAACTACGGCCTGATGAAGCTAATGTCAAAATGAGATTTCCAGAGCAGAACCTTTGCTTTAAAGCAAACCAATCTGAAGTAATTACTCACAGGCCGATGTGATCCCAGCGTGAGCCGGGCTCAAGGCATTAGTCTCTGCTATGTTCACCTTGTTAATTTCACCTTCTCATGACAATCTAATACAGCTGAATTGGACTCTGAATTAATAAAGGCTCAATAAAGGTTAGATCAACAGGAGGAGACAAGCCCACAATGAAACCTTCACAAATGTAGCAGTGGCTTTGTGGTACTTTTCGGTCTTTTAATGAACAGGGCCATGGTTTGCTTAGGTGCTGGAAAAAGTCAAAAGAGCCTAGGGACAAGCATCATTATACAGCACGAATTTGCTTTGCTTTATTAGTACAAGGGCTGCGTTAATAGAACTGGAACTTGAGAATATAAGGATTTGAGATTCCTCCCATGCTCTCAAATAAGCAGTAATTGGTGTGATCAGTGACCTTGCTTAAATCATGCCTTGAATCTCATTTCATTTCATTGGACAGACATTCAAGTCTTCAATCAACAAAACGTTGGATTTAAATTGACCAGGTGCGAATGTCTCTTTAAGTAGTCTTCATCTAAGATGGGTTTTGTCAGTGACTGATGTGGATAGAGTTCAGGGTGATTAAAACCTGACATAATACCAATATACACTACATATATTATATCATACAACTTAATGAAATAAGGTGCATTGGTCACACTCTAGTCTAGTAGAAGTGAAAATCTCATTTATTTTCTCGATGGTGAAATTATATAATAAACCATTCAAGAGAGTCGAACACTGAACTTAAAGTATAGCATGTGTTTGGTATTAGACACAAGTTTGGTATAAGACACAAGTCAGTGTGATTTCAAACTCTTTTCATACATATGTCATAACTTAAGGGTCAGTAAGAAATTATTGTACTTTCAATTGATTTGACTTTGAAGTGACAGTAACGACATTTATAATAATCCAAAAGATTTATGTTTCAAATAAAAGCTGTTCTTTTGAACTTTCTATTCATTAAAGAATCCAAAAATTATTATTTCTGAAGGATCATGTGACGCTGAAGACAATTAGTTATGATTAGAGTAATGATTAAAAATTCAGCTTTAAATCACAGGAATAAATTAAAATTTAAAATGTATTTAAATAAAAACAGTCCTTTTAAATTGTAATAATATTTCACAATATTACTGTTTATTTAACTTTTTTTTTTGCAAAATAAATGAAGACTTAAAATACATCTTTCATAAACATTGAAAAAATCTTACAAACCTTAAACTTTTGATCAATAGTTTACATTTGCATTTAAAATTACTGAGCCCCGCACATGACATGCAAGAAAAAATAAATAAATCATGCACATGATTTACTAATTCGTTCTCTCTATTTATAAATTGTGTGCACGATTTAGCAAATCGAGGGAACGAAATAGTAATCTTGTGCACATTTTAGTACATCAAGGGAATGAATTAGTAAATTGTGCACACAATTTATAAATCGAGGGAAAGAAATAGAAATTGTGTGCACGTTTTAGTACATCAACAGAATGAATTTGTTAATCATGCACACAATTTATAAATCGAGGGAGCGAAATAGAAATCGTGATCACGTTTTAGTACATCAAGGGAATGAATTAGAAAATGGTGCGCACAATTTATAAATCGAGGGAGCGAAATAGAAATCGTGTGCACGTTTTAGTACATCAAGGGAATTAATTAGTAAATTGTCCGCACAATTTATAAATCGAGGGAGTGGAATAGAAATCATGTGCATGTTTTAGTACATCAAGGGAATGAATTAGAAAATGGTGCGCACAATTTATAAATCGTGGGAGCAAAATAGAAATCGTGTGCACGTTTTAGTACATCAAGGGAATGAAATAGTAAATCATGCGCACAATTTATATATCGAGGGAACAAAATAGTTCCCTGCACACGATTTAGCCTACTATTTTTTCCTGCATGCCATGTGCAGGGCTCTGTAGTAAATAGTTTTATAGTGTTTTTATATGTATATTTGTAATTGTTTTTAATTCAGTCAGATTATGAAATTAATTCAGTTATTTCTTGATATGAGTAGTACATTACATCAAAAGTCTTTAATTTACAGAGTGTTATACCTTCATTCATTTATTCATTCATTCAATTAGCTTTGAATTAAAGTTTATAAATGTCGGTTGGTTTCTTGGAAAAAAAAAAAAAAAACTAGGCTAATTTTTTTCTATATAAATTAGCTGTTGAAAAATGGGCAGTCACTATGGGTGCTATATTGCTGCAATTAAATGGAGACAAAATCTACACAAAATTGACTCCAAAAGTCATTTAATTTCGAAAACATACCCTCTTAAGTTCAGTCTTTTGTAATCATCAAAATGCATTTGCAACACCATGCATTGGACAATTAATCAGTTTATCATTTATTTTCAGCACTCTCTTAATCATGATCCACCAAGACAGACATGAACAATATCATCTCCATCACACAATTTTATGCTTCTGTATAATACCAGCCATGTCCTCGTGAAGCGTTTACCCAAGATATTTAATTTTGTATCTGATGCTTTACTCTACAGGGCTTCAGTCAGAATGTATAGCCATTTAGCGTTAATGGACACTTTTGAACTGCGCCCAACATCTCGCAGCCGCTGATCTCTCTGATTAGATGGATTGGCAGCTGTGGCCCTTTTGCCTGTGTCTGAACTCTGGGTGTTGTGCTGCATTCAGTTGTTGGTGCTCGGTGTTGCACAATGCCCATTTAGAATTCTCATTGATCTCCATCTCCATCCACTGTCAAGGTCCCTGCCCTCTGTCAGATTCATTGTTGTATTGTGCTGCAGTCAGTGATTGCATTTGGCCATTCCCGAGCATGGCTATCACTTTCTTAACCCGCGTAGCTTCTGCTTGATGGCTCTGTTAACTTACCTGTAAATTGAAAAAAGATTAAGTGCAGAAGCAAATTCACAGGACACACTGTAAACACGTCCTTGTTCAGTGAGAACCAAAGGAGGTGCATATTAATTAGAGCTGGGTATTCGGGATGGCTTTTGTACTTGCATACTCTAACTTTAACTAAATTAGTAATCCATTACAGGAAAAACTGTATTTGGTTTAAAAAATTTTAAAGTACTGTAAACATGCAGTAGCACTTCTAGGGTTTGATGCTATACCTGTGAATGCTGTGTTGCAACAAAGTGAATAGAAATATTTATTTATTTTTTAAAGATTTATTTTTGGCATGGTAATATTTATTTAATTATTCTTTAAATGTCTCTGTATGTAAATTTTTCATTCAATGATGGGTTCACTGATTCAAAGATCTGAGTTTGTCATATTTTTTTTAATGATTCATTAAAATAAGTTTGTTGATATAAAATAAAAATACCGGTAATTTTTTGGTAAATAATTTTTTAATTAATTAAATAGTATTGCTCATGAAAGTAATTTGTTCATTAGGTAAAATTCTTTATTTATACTTATACTATAACAAAATATTTTTATCTTATCAAATTCAATTCAGACTCCAAACTATTGAAACTAATGTTTTATTACCAAACTTTACTGTACTAAATCATCCTTTTAATGGTTTCTGAATAATAAAACACCTTGTGAGTTTAAGTTCCAGTAACAACTATTTAATTTCATAAAGATGACATTTTTTTTATTTTTTTTTTATTTTGTTAATAATTTTTTTTGAATGATTCATTAAAAGAATTGTCTTATACAGGTAATTTATTCTTGAATCAAATTACACCTTTTAGAAGTATTTAATAAATACTTGTTTTAGAAATACTTAAAAATGTTAATTTTAAAATAATTAGAAATATTTATTTTAGAAATATTTATTTGTTTTCGCATTGCAGTAAATGTACTGTAAATGTCAAACCAAAATTTATTCAGACACTGTCAACATTTCTCACATTATCAATTTATTTCCTATAGTTTAGAAAATGGTAATAAAATATGACAAGAACTCAGAGTTAAACTGTGTCAGAACAGATTCATCTTGAACATGTCAGATAACTTTGATAGAAAGGTATGTAATGGATTACAATCAATCAAAACTTCAGACAACTGTTAGTATGACAATATTTACACAACTATCAATACTTTGTTGACCAATTACCAAACAATGCTTAATTTTGTTCAGTCTGTGGTGTAAAAAGGTCGCATTAGCAATTAAAGAAAAAACTCCTAAGCAAAACATGGTCAGGTCAAAGTGCCTGAATAATTTTTGGTCCCAAATTTTTTATCAATTTTACTGGTAGTCTATTGTATGAAGAATTTTTAGGTATAATATGTCACAGTTTACTTTATTTTGCTATCCTCACTTACATAAATCAACTATTGTCCTGCACCCACTAGAAAAAAATATCCAAAATTATATCTGCTGTCTGAATAATTTTTGGTTTTACTGTGTATTAGTTCTTGTTAAAACTACAAAGTAACTCATTTAAGAGCAGTGAGTGATTTTCTTTCTTTCATTTTCTTGGATTAACATTATGCATGCATCCATTATAATGAAACACATCTGATTTCTTTCTCCACTGTTTACTTTCACTTTAGACATAACTGACAGTTTTTTCGAGGATACTCTCCAAGACGGGTATTTTTACATAATTTTGTATGTATTTGTCAGCCAGTCAGTTGAGATCGCCACTAGAACCCCCCACCCCTTCACCCCACTATAGCGACGGCCCTGGCAAGCATTATTTGAGTGTCATATCAGTTGATTAGTACTCTGCTTGTTGATGGATTTGTTTTGTATCCATAATAACAGCAGGCACATATGATTTACTCCAATATATGTTCCTCTGTGTTCTTGGAGAGTATAGTTTGCAGGGCTGTGAGAAGTTTGCTTATTTCAGGCTCTGCTTCCGTCCCAGGAGGTCCACCATTGGCCGATTGTAGTCTGCTAACTCTCAGCATGTTATGATGGATGATGGTATTGTTATTCAGCATTTCTCCTGCATGCTTTTCTGCCAAAAGCCCGTCTCCTCAGATGCCCATTGTACTCCATCCGCAGCAAGAGTCACCTCTACGCCATGAAAATAAATGAGAGATAACAAAATTAAGACATTAATTACAAAGTTTATCTCTGGCAAAACTGCGCCAATAGATGACTTAAGCGAGCATCCATCATGGGTGTGGTTTCTGTGTGTTGCCGGGTCAGCAGACAGGGGTCAACATGAGAGAAGAATTATGCATCACTGCTTACTTTATACTGCTATAAACTGGCCCAGAATGATAGACGGCCATGTGCTCCGTCTTTTCATTCCCTGACTTTGCTCAGGAGACTGATGTTCATTTTTCCTGAGCTAATTTCACCTGTTTTTCATCTGCAATGTCCCTCTTTGTTCTTGCTGAGCATAACCTATTTCCCCATACAGTGCACCTGTGCAGTGAATGTCAAATATATATATATATATATATGATGAAATTTATATATACATATTTACTGTATGTATATATATATATGTGTAAATTTTTGATCATGAACACTTTTCCAGTAGCTCTTTGTCATTGACCTTTGAGCATCCCGACCAGCTCAATGGTGTGAGAGTGAGGCAGGACTGAACCACCAATGACAGATGGGTGAAACCAGTTTGACACTCTTTAAGGTCTAGTCTTGTTCCTCTAGCCAACACCATTATTTGTTCTGACATCCCTTTTCAGAGGGGCTGACAGGGGTTGTCAGGCCCAGACAGGATGTCGCTGTTTGCAGAAGGGATTTCCATCCATCTGCATTTGAGAGGTAACGTAAGTCATGTTTAATATAAGTTAGCATTATCAGCGCAGAATACCACTTATTTTTTGTTTAAGATAAGGATGTGTCATGACTATTCATCTTGTGCGGGACGCTTGTGTAAGTAATCGTGTGGGAGGCATTATGTTTATATTAAAATCCACCCTCTATAGCAGAAAGTGAAAAAGTCATAAGACTGCCACAGTGGAGTAGAAGGATTTAATCAAATTTCATCAAGAATCATTAGTGCTAATGTATTTATGGAACATTTACGGGGGGAAAAACGCACGGCTAAATGTGATAATTGTATGCCAAATGTGTATCATGTCAACATAAATATGCACATATCTGTTTGGATAACGACCTATGAATACTCTGAGGAATGTCTTGGAGATGCAAAGTGGGATGTTTTCTTGTTTTATGCAAAACAGTTTCTTCTTCCATGTCATCTGAAAACACAGACCACAGACTCAGTCGCCTGGCCAATTATATAACATGCTTCCTTGGTTTAAACTGCAGAAAAGAAATCTCAGATGTAGTTAGACATAATGATGAGTGGTAAGTAGGTCTTTCTTGCCACCGTATCGCTGGCATTTGAAAGGCTGGCAGAGCAGACTGCAGGTACAGTGGAAGTCTGATCACAGGCAGGTGGCTAATGAAGAGCTGCCGGGAGACAGACACGCAGGCATGGGTGCGCCGAGTACGCTGTGACGGCTACAGTGCTGCTTTTATCAGTCACACAAACCTGCGAGAATGCCATTGCGCTTAGTGGGATCCCTCCTCCTCGACTGTTGCTGTCTTGTTTTTCCACTCCAAAGGAGGTGTAATCAGAGTAAACATTTTAATTTTGCAAAGGAAATGAGAATCATTGTAGGTTAGCACTGGCGATTGCTGGAAGACTGTACAGGAAGAACTGCTTTCTTTTTTTTACTCACTTTCATCTTTTGTTAAATAATCAGTGTGCTGCTCACTGCCTGTGGTGGTGGAGTTTTTCACATATCACATCTTTTTTCATTATTATTTGGGTGTCTGCAATGTTGCTCCTGAAATTTGTTTTATTAAAACTACTACTAAACAATTAAATTTAGTTCACCAAAAAATGAAAATTCTGTCGTTAATTATTAACCAAACCGGTTACACTTTCTTTCATCTTCAGAACACAAATTAAGATATTTTTGATGAAATCCGAGAACTTTCTGACCCTTCATAGACACGTTCAAGACCCAGAAACTTAGTAAGGACATTGTTAAAATAGTGCATGTGACATCAGGGGTTTAGCCCTAAAGTTATGAAGCTATGAGAATACTTTTTGTGGCCAAAGAAAACTAAAATAATGACTTTATTCAACAATTTCTTCTCTTCCATGTCAGTCTGCTTTGTACGTTCATAACATTACAGTTCAACCACTGATGTCAGATGGACTATTTTAACAATGTCCTCACTATCTTTCTGGACTTGAATGTGTCAGTTGCATTTCTGTCTATGGAGGGTCAAAAAAAGCTCTCGGATTTCATCAAAAATATCTTAATTTGTTCTAAAGATGAACAAAGGTACAGGTTTTGAATGACATGAAGCTAAGTAATTAATGACAGAATTTTTGGGTGAATTATCCCTTTAAGCTCAGAACTGTATTTATAAAATTTACAATTGCATTGGTCTGGACGTATCAGACCTCCACACTGCAGGGGGTGATAGAGTTACCTTCGAGAGACCACTGGCGGTATAGATATACTACTGTAGATGTATAGGTAAATTCCACATTCGACCGCTCCAGACGTGTTGTCATTCATGGTAAAAATTAATGAATTTCCAAGATGCCACAATATCACGCAGCCTTTGGTTGTAAAAACTGCAGAGATTTACATTTTGTGAAGAAGTGGGATAAAATTTCACATAAAAGAATGTATTGGGTTGTGTTTTCATACACACAGTATATTTTTATATATACCGTATGTAGTACCTCAATATTACAGGTTTTTAAACCATGGTAACTTTTTAATGTCATGTTAGTTAATGTCTTCATCTTGTGAAATGTTAGTTTTGCAAAATCCTCTGCTGAAGTCTGTTGCAGATGTAGTTATTCATACATGCATAAAACTATGGTTGCAGATGCACAATCAACTTGCTCTAGAGTTTTATTACATTTTAAACATTTTTGTTACATTTTTGCATTAAATTATATTTACATTATTTTTTACATAAAATTTTTACATTAAATTACATTTTAAACATTTTTGGAATTTGGATAATTTTATGTGAGCATGCTAAACAAATAATTAGATAATATTTTCACCTTTTATTAAGTGTGTATGCTAAATACACACAATTAGACAATATTTTCACACTTTTTGGGTAATTAGGTAAAATTACAGCTTGCTTGGAAACTTCACACAAAAATATTCTATTTAAAAGTGATGTTCATGCATCACGTCTCATAATTCCTCTTAAACTCTTCACTGATACTGTTTGTAAGCATGTACTAATGCACTAACAAGTGCACTAACTTTTGAAAAAGCTTTATTGTTGACAAAAATAGTGGAACTGATGCTACATCTGCAAGCCTTCATGATTTTGCTCTAAAAAGGAAAACGGATATACATATTTTTCATACATGTTCTCTCTTTGTTTAGCTCAGTCATTCTCAAACTTAAGTACGGTTTGTATTCCATTGGTGGTCTTTTGAGGGTAACTCTATTGCCCCCTGCAGTACAGAGGTTCGTTATGTCCTCCATACCAATGCAATCGTAAAAATTTTAAAACTATTTCTGATTTTTTATTTTTTTAGTTGTGTATGAGTAGTTTTTGAGAAGTTCTTTTTAGGAGCAACATTGCAGACACTGAAATAATGATAATGAAATAAAAATAAATCAAAGTGAAAAATTTGCCATTGATCAGTAAAAAGCTCCAGGCACCTCTGGTAATAATCAGCACACTGATGTTCAACAGCTTGGCATCAGGATTTTTTTGACAAAATGGGAAATCTCTTTGTTGGCGAGCAGATTTGTGCAGGATTGCAAGCAATTGTGATTATTGGGAAAGGCTTGATTTGTTGGCACAGATGGATTCAGAAGCTCTGGTGTCCTGTCAGCAGCAGTATGTCGGCGCAGTAATGACAGACTCCAGAATGTTCCACATCAGTCTTGGGTGGCAGCAGGTAAATAATTAATGAATGCACATTATGCCCGTATTCATATTAAACTACACTAATGTACAGTGGGATATCGTTGAATATGTCTGTGTGGCATTCTTGATGGCTTGTCAGGTCAAAAGTGGACGTTTGTGATGGATGGGAATGTGTGTAAACCATCTCACACAAACTCTCGGCTAAACGGGTGATTCTTCAGGCAGATGAGAAAGCGTCCATGGGTAGCTATTGGTCTTCCGTGACATTACCGCCTTGGAAACGGCATGATATGTTTGGCCGCACAGGTCATTGGGCCCATTGATCATGCCTGGCGTTTGAAGGACATAGTGGCACTTTTCCAAGGTGCGCTTGATAACTTTCAGCTGGGACAGGATCCATCGAGAGGCAAACTTTGCGCTTTTTTAGCTGGGGTGCTGATATGTCAGGGAACCGACTGGATTGACAGGTCAATCTAGGAAGAGTCTAAGCGCTCGCTCTACATTTTTTATGGCGGCAGCTCGGCAGATAACAAACAAGTTATGGGCGTCGGGGGAGAACGCGTGTCGACTCCAACAATGGATTAAACACAAACTGTATCTTCACCCAGCCATCAATGAACATCCAAAACACACTGTTTAGCAAGATGCAGTATGCCAACTAGCCGCTCACAGATGCTACTCTAGCGCCGGCTACCATTTGACCTTGATGTGTAGATGGTTTTCTCAAAACTCTGCCGGTAAATCTCAGTTTTCTACATGAATGGCTGGCTTATCAGAATCTTTCACGCCGCGATCTGCTGACTCAATTTCAGGGGCTCTTCATTGGTCAGATGCACATGGACGTCAAAAACCTGTGACAGGTTTGATAAGGTGGTGAGAATTAAAGTTGATGCGGTTGATTTCTCATATGGAGCACATTAAAGGAATATTCAAGGTTCAGTACAGGTAAAACTCAATCCACAGAATTTGTAGTGTAATGTTTTATCAACTGGAAATTTGATATTATTGTGTACAGAAAAGGTTAGGAAGCAATTTTTTAACATGCATATTGTTGATATCTTGTGTATGTATCTTTTACAAATTCACCCCATTCACATCCATTGTAAGTGCCTGAACTGAACTCTGAACTGAACTGAACTTTTTTTTTTTATTTTAAGAAATGAAGGAAAATATGCAAATGGACATTAATTTTGATGGTAATCAACATTATAGAATAAATGCTATCAATTGAGCTTAACTTGTACTGAAATAAGTATTCCTTTAAGATAATTAATCTTTTAGATATTCTCCTTTTTACTCTGTTTTTTTTATTCTTTACAAAGAGCATTAGCCTCAAGCATGGTTACTCTGTTGACAGGAATTTTCAGGAACCGTACCAGAACTGTACCAGAGTGATTTTCACAATGCATCACGCATGTTGAATTTCAACTAGATTTTAGTTTGAAATAAAAATGTGTCGAGGAACTTTGGAACTTTTGTTCTCAAATGGCACCATATTTATTAGGACACGTTGGCGATCCAAGGGCGAGATCTTGCCCTGGGCGCAGAGCTCTGTTTGTGGGGAGTCTTCATTGCATGTCATTTAACTTATCAAAGCTGTACCTCTGGATCATTGCCGGAAGACATTTCAATCTGTGTGGCCAAAGGTCAGGGATGAAAATTTGCTCTTTAACGGAAAATATGCAGGTTTATACAGTGGATGCAGTTATGAAAATGCCTTCCTGTTGGCATGCCTGAGGGACTGTCTCTGTGCTTTTTTGAAATGCAAATATGTATAAAAGGAAATTGGAAAATTTGCCGTAAAACACTCAATTATCAGTCTCTGAAAAAATGTCTATGCATCTTAGTCATGTTTACTTTCTGTTTGTAGGGCATTTATCATCTGCAATGTTGTAGGTGAATCTTTTATACTGTGTTTTTGTGGATTCACAACATTTTGGAGAAAACTTCTTTAAACTTTTCCAATCTGTGACTGAACTGGGAAACTTCAAGAAATAGTTTACTCAAAAATGTCAAATTGGTTAAAATGTATTCACCCTGAGGCCATCCAAGATATAGATGAGTTTGTTTCTTCATCTTTCTTCATGTTTCTTTATCAAATTTGATTAAATTTAGCATTACATCAATCACTCTCCAGTGGATCCTCTGCAGTGAATGGGTGCCATCAGAATGAGAGTCCAAACAGCTGATAAAAAACATCACAATAATCCACAAGTAATCCACACGACTTTACAGCAGGGCCTCACATTCTGTTAATTTGATAATTTTATCTGAGGATTGATTTCTTGATGCAACATCATTATCAAAAGTATCAGAACCTTTTAAAATTGATCTACCATTTTCTACTCTCAACTCTCAGAGAAACCAAAGAACATCTTTGAATTAACAGGAAAAATCTCTGATAGCCTCAAGTGTCATCATATCTTGCTAACAGGTTGAAATCGTAGATTATTGCATGAACCTCTGGACGTGATTTTATCAAACTCTCTCCCATCTCGAACTTCCTCTCATAGCTTCAATTGCAACCTGCCAGTGAAAATGAAGTCTCTATCTAGAAAGGCATGCTCTTAATGCATTATTAATCACAAATCCCTAATATTATGCAGAAAATAAAATGTTTTGAGTCTCATTGCAATTTGCCATGCAGTTCAGAAGTTGCCTCTTAATTGTGCCTTCCAGTCTGAGGGCTGGATATGGTACTTCACATCTCGAGTAATCCCATCTGGATGTCCCTGCCTGACAGGATGGGGCATGCAGCTGCATTTGTAATGTTGCAAATCGAGCTTCTCTTTGCTCCCCGATGTGTGCTGGTCCTCATATATTTCACCCTCTTACTGTTAAAGAGCTGGAGATCGGAATGGGAATTAGTTGGCTTGAGTAGACTTTTTTATTTCCATTCCTTGCCTTAGAGCTGCCATGATTTTATAGATAGATAAATAAATTGTAAATTACCATACACACTGTTTTACTGTAAAATGCTATTAAATTAGGATGCTCACCTTCACATAAATTGAAATTAAATAAAAAAAAATGTCATGTAATAATAATAATAACACCACACACACTACAACACATTCTCTGTAAACCCTAGAAATGGTTGTGTGTGAAAATCCCAGTAGATCAGCAGTTTTTGAAATACTCAGACCAGCCCGTCTGGCACCAAAAACCATTCCATGTTCAAAGCCACTTATTTCCCCTTTCTTCCCCATTATGATGCTCAGTTTGAACTTCAGCAAGTCATCTTCATCACATCTAGATGCCTAAATGCATTGAGTTGCTGCCATATGATTGGCTGATTAGCAATTTGTGTTACCAAGCAATTGAACAGGTGTACCCAATAAAGTGGCCGGTGAGTGTGTATATATACACATTAGGGTGGCCCTTATTTTTGGACTTTTGAAATCTTCTGCTCTCACCCTCCCAATCAACCCTCCTTAATGAGAAATGGAAACAAACCAAATTTTGCTAAAATTGGACTATGTTTAGTGTGTGCTCAACAAAGTTGAAATTCTTAATATAGTCTTAATGACAATAACAGCACATAATTATTAAAGGGTTAGTTCACCCAAAAAACCTGTAAGACCTCTGTTCATTATTGGAACACAAATTAAGATATTTTTTTCAAGATTTTTATTTGTCACATACACGATTATATAGAGAATATATAACCAGCAGTGAAATGTGAGTCAGGTGCATTTTTGATGCATTCTGACAGCTCTCTGACCCTCCCATAGACAGCAAGGGTCCTTACACGATCAAGGTCTAGAAATGTAGCAAGGAGATCTGTAAAATAATCCATGTGACATCAGGGGTTCAACCATAATTTTATGAAGCTACGATAATACTTTTTGTGCACAAAAGAAAAGAAATACTTTATTCAACAACTCATCTCCTCTGCGTCACCCTAGCTCCATTTTGGCGAGTATCCCTGTTCTGAACAGCGTATGCTGTTCTGTGTCAGCTCAGCTGCGCCATGCAAACCGTACCAACCGTTTGGTAGCCGCTGAAGTCCACTATAATGAGAATAATCCTGGAATGTTTTCATCAAAAACCTTAATTTCTTTTCGACTGAAGAAAGAAAGAACTAAACATCTTGGATGACATTGGGGTGAGTAAATTATCAGGAAATTTTAATTTGAAAGTGAACTAATCCTTTAAGCTAACGGAGACTTGTTATAGCACTTGCATATCATTGCTCTTTTGTTGATTTTGATTGCTTCCATTGTCCTCATTTGTAAGTCGCTTTGAATTAAAGCGTCTGCTAAATGACTAAATGTAAATGTAATTAATAATTATACAAAACTATTAGTAAACTGTGAATTATGTTAAAAACGAGAACACAGAACAGTGTTGTTAGTCTTTAAATGTTACATTACATTGCCGCCAATAGGCTCATGGACAGGTCTGTGGCCCATCAGGTGTCCTGAGTTCAAGCCCCAGCTCGTGGACCTAGGAATGATTACTCGTAATGAAGAAGTTAAGAGTGTTCTGCCATTGTTGTGACATGTTGCAAGTATAGTAACCCATACTCAGAATTTGTGCATTTTGCATTTAACCCATCCAACTCAAACCGTGAACACACACCCGGAGCAGTGGCCAGCCATTTGCTCCAGCACCAGGTCAAGCAGTTTGGGGTTCAGTGTTTTGCCCAAGGGCACCTCAGTCATGTTATTCAAAGTGGAAGACAGCGCTGGTCATTCACTTCCCCCACCTAGAATCCCCGCTGGAACTGAGACTCGAACCCGTGACCTTCAGGTTAAAGGTCTGACTCTCTAACCTTTAGGCCATAACTGCTCTTCATCTCTGATATCAGAAACAGTCAACATTTTATCATCATAACTTTGTTTATATCACCAATCAGCTTTTGAAGTACCTGTTGATAAAAAGATACCTTTGTTAAGCACACCCTAAATGACAAATTATCTTGATGGAATTTTGCACATTACTAACTTCTAGTGGAGAAACAAATGAGTGAGTGAGATGTGAACATCTCCAAAAAATAAAAAATACCCCCAATAAGGGCCACCCTAATATACATACAGTGTATGTATATATACATACAGCTTTGCCATAACAGGAATAAATTACATTTTAAAAAATAGTAAAAAACACACAAACAAACAAACAAACAAACAAACAAACAAACAAACAAACAAAAACCCTTAAAATTGTAATAATATTTCACAATATTACTCTATTTGTGATCAAATAAATGCAGCCTTAAAAATATTGCAGGCAGTGAATATATATATATATATTCACTCATATATATATATATATATATATATATATATATAAAGCTGAATTTGTACAAGCTCCACATTGCTCCAGTCTTCAGTGTCAAGAAACATTTCTTATTATTATGTTGAAAACTGTTGTGCTGCTTAATATTTTTGTGAAAACCGTGATACATTTTCTTCAGGATTCTTTAAAATAGAAAGTTCAAAAGAACAGCATTTGTTGTTTTATAAATTTGTTGTAACACTATAATACATTCTGGCTGAATAAAAGTTTTAACTTCTTCCAAAAAAATAAAAGTACATACATTTATTAGTTAAAAAAAATATATATATTTCCCACATCAAGTTTTTTTAACCCCATTCAAAGTGCATGAATCAGGCTATTTTTTTGTCTGAATATAGTGTGTTTTAAAGCAACAAATTTGTCTCATAAATACTTTCCTGCACCAAATTTACTACACTAACCAGGATATGAGCAATTAGCACAGATCCGCATGGAATGTTGCTAGCTCCTGTCCCGTTATGTCCGAGACTGCTAATTACTTTCACATCTGAAACTCAGTCGTCCGAGGGCTCATTTCATAACCGCCACGAAAGGGTGGTCTGACACCTGGGGAGGGGGAAATTGATTTTCCTGTCAGAAAGGGCGTTATTATAGGAAATCTAGCTCGCCGTGGCTGGAGACACCTGCTCTCTCAATGGCAGCTCTCCAGGGAGCGGAATCTAAATTAAACAGTTTTAAAGTGTCAGTACAAGGATTAAGGCCCTCAAGGGGCCACCTTGGCTGGGTGCTGCCTGCTCCGTCATGCCTGTGTTAATTTGCGAGGGTGGCATATCAGGGCCAAGGTAAAAACGGAGCTGTCAGTGCTGCGGGCATAATCACAGGGAGAAGATTTTCTAAACTCGGCCCTAAAGGCCACCTGTTCTTGCAGCTAGCAGAAAAGTGCCGCTCTCGGCCTCTGATTGAACATGCTGTCCGAGCACAGCATCGATTGGACGGAAAAATGGATGGGCTGCGGGCGGCGCGCGGGAGGACAGTTTGGACAACACAAACACCGAGGTGACAGGAGGGTGCGCTGGGGGCCACGGCGTGTAAGGATATGAGACGGTGAGAAATGAATCATGTTGGGCGGCCCGGTGCCTTTCACTCAGCGATTTAAACCGCCCAAGCATTTGCAACCACCTCGTTTGTTGTACAAAAACACATCCAGCTGATGGTCATTTGGCGGCATTCTAACACCGTTTTCCTGCCATCAGCGGCCTGCGCAGCAGTTCAAACAAAATGAAACGCATTTGTCACTCTGCGTTCACGCTCACAGGTAATGTCAGCGGTGGGTCGGAGTGTTAACTACCACCGTTTTTTTTTAACAAGAAAGAGATGCCCTCCTGCCCTGGTCTTGGAGTTGGAGTGGAGGGATGGAGGCTCTCTGGAGGTTGAAAGTTCAGCTTGGATAATCAGTGGATTGAGGAGCTCATTTCAAGGCGGCAGCGGAGGTTTTCTGCCGTCTGTGTTCGTAGAGGGCACTGAATTGAATGGAAATGAAGAGTGATTAATTCTCTCTAGTGGAGGCTGCTGGATCCTTGACAGTCAGGCTGTTTGAAGAGCACAAGATACTGAAGCAGAAAGAAAGGCGAGTGGGGACTAAACCCACCATTTCTTCAGATAGCAGGAAACAGTCTAGGTTAGTGGAACGAGGTAATGCGTGATGTCAGAGAGGGTCTCAAAAGGGAGTATTTATCCGACTGAGTTTCTAATGCGCTTTGTGTGCAATTTAGGTTGGCCGTTTATTTGGAAGATGAGGTGAAATAAAGGGTTTGTAGTAGTTAAATCAAGGATATCTAGCCTACCGTGATGAAATATGAATATTTTGGTGATACTTTACAATAAGCTTCCATTTATTAATGTTTGTAACAATACATGAATTAACATGAACTAATGAAAATACTTCTAAAGCATTTATTAATCTTAGTTAATGTTAATTTCAAACATATTGGAATAGATTATGGAAAACAAGACCAGACACTCAAACTAAGTCAGGTCACCTTTATTTATACAGATTGTTTCAAAACAGCTTCACAGTAATAAGCAGGAAAATAACAATCAGTGATCCAAACTTCTTTAAATATGAGACCAATTCAACTTCTGCAGTAAAGCAGCTCAGTTTAGTTCAGTGTTGATTCAGTTCAGTTTAATGACTGTATTAAAAAAGTTCATTCATTATTAAACAAGTTCAATTCAGCTACTGTATAAGCAGCTGTACAGTTATGAGACGAAGTTGATTCAGCTATAAAGCAGCTCTACAGAAGAAAGAAGAATAGTGTCATCATCCAGCTCAATTTAGTTTTTGTTCTCATCCAATTGTGTCAGTGCTGTCAAATCAATAATATTACTAAATATTAAAGGGATAGTTCACCCAGTTGACAGTAGCCACTGACTTTCATTTTTTTTCCATGTTATGGAAGTCATTGGTTTCAGCTTTTTTGGTTAGGAGCATTCTGCAAATATATTTAATTTAAACAGGTTTGGAGTAAATGATGACATCATTTTCATTTTGGGGATGAAATATCCATTTAAGAATCTTTAAGTACCCCAGTATAGAAGTCCAAAGGAGACAGTGGCTAGGAGCCTGAACTCCATTAGTTGACAGAACTGGGGAAAAAAAATCCTTGGGAGAAACAAAGATTAATAAATATAGTAACAAATTTTATTGCACTTTGTTTATGTTAGTTCATGCATTAACTAATATAAGCTAAAGGGACCTTATTGTAAAGTATTAAGGAAACGTGTGTTGAAAATAGTATAATACAATATAGCATTGCACATGTATTTAAATTCAGTCAGGCTGGATCCTTCTTGCCTCATTCAGCAGTGCAAAGGAAATTTGTGGAAGCTGCTCTCCAAAGCCACCGGTTCTAATGGAAAGAACGCACATTACATTACATTAATCTGACTAATGATCTATCACATTGAATAAATAAATCTACAAGAGCAATAATGTATTTTAATAAGAAATGCTAAAGGCCATTTAAATGAAAAATTACCTCTCAAAACTGTTAAACCACAGAATAAATCAGATTTTCGGAAATTGTTGACAAAGGGAGCTATTTAAGGCTGATTTTAATAATTGATCGTGTGGAAGTGCTTTAAGAGATGCTAGCTGGATCGAAAGACAAAGGGTCTGATGCATCTGCGTATGGCACTGAGCTTTTGCTTGGTTAATCTTACGTATGTGATCTGCCACATTAATCTAACGCTCGTTGTGATGGTTTGATAGACATTCTAGTTAATGGTTGAACTATTTAAAGACTATAAATCACTGATGTTATTTCTGTAGCCTGTTGCCAGTTCCGAGCTGAATAACATGCAGCCTGTTGCACGTTGTGAAATGTCAGTTTTTAAAGAGTCACGCGAAAGCTCCAGAAAGCTCATAAAATGGCATAAATGGAGCAGCTGTAATTTTCAGTAATTAGCGGGGTAATTTCCTCCCCTTTCGCCTTTAGTTTCAAAAAGAAGTTGCGCTGAGAGGCAACAGTGTTGCAGCTAATTTGTCATTCTTCTTTAGCCACTCTGCATTTGCACTTGTGTCATCTGTCTGTGCAATCTGCTAGTAATTTGGAAATGAAAGAACAGCTGTCCTGAAAGGAGGCTGAGAATGTCTTTTTTCCTTTCTTTTGTTTTAAGTGGACAATAGTTCCTGTGAAACCACATCGCCAAATTCTCTGTCCGCAATCCAAAGAATCTGACCGTCTGATGGCCTAGGATGAAACTGCCTAATTGAATTCTTACTTAATAAACCAAATTAATCAAGCTTTCTTCTACTATTGGTGTGATACATTGACAGAGCACCATCAGGTTCCTGTCTGAAGGTTTATTATCCACCACAATAGACTGTGATTGTAAAAGCAATTGCTGTTTTAATGGCTCTGGTTTTGTTTTATAGTTGAGAAAAACACAAGCAGATACGACTTTCCTGTCCTCGTCACTTCATTCTTGATGTTCTTTTTTATACCTGTAAATAAAGATTCTCAAGATTCAATAAAGACATCTTTTTAATTAACCGATTGAAAAGTTGTTAGGCCCCATGTGTAGAGATTATTGTGAAGTGCCTGAAACAGCATTTAGATGACTAGTCATCCGACAACTTGCTATTTAAGTGAAGGAAATTTTAGCAGCAGTGCATTTGCTAGCATACTAACAACATGCTGTTCTTAAGCTGTTAGACAGTTTGTGCAGTAAGACCCTATCTGACAGGTGGTAAATGTCTTCTTTAATTCTGCAAACTGTACATATTTGGATAGCCTGATTTAAAACAGTTTATTTAATGCATATCTAAAATGTTCTGTACATTGTTTACATTTTAGCATAGCATTTTCCTAAATTGATTATGTTTATTGGCCCACATGCAAACTATCCGAACACATTTTTACCTAGATTGGCAAAATAATAAAGAAAAAAGCAATTGTTAATACTTTGTAATTACTATTGTAATTATATATATATATATATATATATATATATATATATATTATATATATATATATATATATATATATATATATATATATATATATATATATATATATAAATATATAATATGTATGAATGTACGTATGTATGTATGTTCATAAAGCTTACAATTGAGTTTTTTATTTTATTTTTAATTGGCACTGTTTTATTTTTTATTTTTTTGGTAATTGAAATAAAATTAAAATAAAATATAAACATTACATGAAAAACTTGTGTTACTGTATTAAGTCACTAAAATTACTGACAAAACTACTGAAATATAAAAAAAAATTACACTCAAAATATAAAAATAAAATCTAATATAGTATTATTGTATTATAAGTATATAATATTAGTATATATTGCATAGTATAAGTATTTGAATAGTATATAGTATGAGTTTATAAATAATACTAAAATAGCACTGTACTACAAAATGCAATGTGTTCTGTAAAACAATACTGTATATCACTGTACAAAACAAAATGCACATTGTAAACAACAGACAGTAGGATACAGTTAAACAGTAGCGGAGTGATGGATGGCTTGCCAGATCTGAGCGTAAGAAAATAGGCAGTTGTCTATTTCAGTCGTGGGTTTGCTGCAGGACATGTATAAATCATCACTGTGGCTTGCGGCCTTTTGCTGTGGGATCTTCTGCCAGACCCTGTGGGGTGAACAGACTGTGACCTGGGTGGTTTGGATCTTGTAGTAAAGCATGGGATTTGCCATGGCAGTAGTGACAGGAGGTCATGGAAAGTGTCCTGTGTCTTTTTAGTTTTTCCTGACCTCCTTGTCCTGTACTTTCAGAGTGCTAGACAGTGAGATGAGACAGTGATGCCGCGGGCCAGGACACTTTCGCTGGTGTTGGGGTGGAAATTTTCATGTGTTGGCTTGCTTACACCAGACACTTTGAAGAGGCACTGGAAATGGGGACACTGTTGTACCTTCCTCAGGATGTGCTGAACCTGAAACACTCCGTTCCCAGAGTCTCTGTCTTCCTCCATAAGTCAACAAGTTCTACATCCAGAGCCGGCATTGTGCCAGTTGCATCAGCAATGAGAATTTACCTTTGAATTAAATGCATTAAATTCAGTTTTTTATTTATATTAATTTTTAATAATACACTAGGCTATTTGGATACTATCTATCTATCTATCTATATATCTATCTATCTATCTATCTATCTATCTATCTATCTATCTATCTATCTATCTATCTATCTATCTATCTATCTATCTATCTATCTATCTATATCTATCTATCTATCTATCTATCTATCTATCTATCTATATATCTATCTATCTATCTATCTATCTATCTATCTATCTATCTATCTATCTATCTATCTAAAAATACTGTAAATACTGTAATATTGTTAAATATTATTACAATGAAAAAAGTTTTCTATTTGAATATATTTTAAAATGTTATTTATTCCTGTGATGCAAAGTCACAATGAAATCATTACTCCAGTCTTCAGTGTCACATAATCCTTCAGAAATCATTCTAATATGCTGATTTGCTGCTCAAGAAACATTCTTCTTATTATCAGTATTGAAAACAGTTGTACTGCTTAATAGTTTATGGAAATCGTGATACATAAATATTTTTCTTGATTCTTTGATGAATAGAAAAATCAAAAGAACGGCATTTATTTCAAATTTTGCAACAATGTGAAATTATCTATTGTCACTTTTGACCAATTTAATGCATCCTTTCCTAATTAAAATATACATTATAGTGTATATAGGTTTAAATCAATTTTTCACACTTAGGTATAGTTGTGGTTTAATTTATTTCAGTTAACCCCACCTCTAAATTGTACATACATTAATAGGTGTTTTTTATTCGTCCAGAAGTTGCAAGAGGACTTCACTAGGCCACAAGTCACATGTTTGGCTGTGCTAAATCATAAAACTCTAGATGGTGCAGGTCTATAGGTTCTAACTCAAGCTGATATAATGACATCATTATTCACATGGTGCAGCTGATTGGTTTCTTTTGACATCAGCAGCCAATGTGTTTGCTGCAACATTCAAATTCTTGGCTGTTGCTTGCTGTAGCAGTTGCAGCATGCCTCGGAAACCCTCCAACTTCCCCAGCTCCACCTGTCTTGATCTGCTACAGGGTGATTCAAGTATGTTATATGTGGGGGTTATTTCATATATAAGTGCAGCAGCATTTTGTCTGTGGATGTATTGGCAGTAGCAAGTCTCTGTACTTTCTCTGACACAGCAGAGTAGCAGATCTATTTTGCCAAGACCAAACACATTAACATTGCCATGTACATTTACCATGCTAAAACTCTCTGAGAGAGCTGTCATGACAGAACTCTGGTTATAACCACAATAAAAATATTTATATACCATATATGTATTTATATTTATATGAGTATTATATGCATTTCTATTTTGTTTAAGTGTGTTAGATTCAAATGTAGACTTCCTCCTTTAATACTTCTTTAACATATATAACCCAACCCATAATATTAACACAACAAAACAAATGCAAATGTACTTGAAGTAAATGGAATTGTTTTGTTGCCAAGGTAACTCATTGGGTTAGCAGTAGGAATGGGCTCTGTAGGTGGACCTATTGAACTGAGGGCGATGAGTCTTTAATTCTGCTGATATCAGTGTGGCGTCTGCAGAGAATGGCTGTCTTTCCCACAGTTAGTTCATAATTATTTACTCATTAATTGGCTGCAGACATTGGAGATAAAGGCTGGCAACTTCGCACCATCATTACCTAAGCATGCCTTTCTAATGACAACCGAGAAAATGAATATGTTTTAATTAGCAATGTTGTGATAGTTGCTGCATCAGAGCGGCTATGCTTTGTTTAATTTATAAAACATAATTCAGTGATTTATTTTTACTGTTCATTACCAGTCAAACTCTGAAAAAATACCATTGTGCTACCATGGCACAGTGATGTATCAGATGGTAATATGATGGTACTTTGATATTTACTAGGGATAGACTGAAAATAGATATGAGTAGATATGATTTACTAAAGATTGATGGTAAATTGTTTTGGGTTTTTAAAAAGTAACTTTAAAGGAAAAGTTCACTCAAAAATTACAGTTCATTTACTCACACATGTCTTTCCAAACCTGAAACCTGAAGAAGCCATAACCTTTATGTATAATTCATTATAAAAGTAGTTATAATACATTAGTTATGCCTTGTAATGATCCTTATAATGCATTGTACAATCTATTGTAACCACAGTTAATTCAGTATAACACTTATCAATTCATTGTTACACTTATCATTTTAAATTCAGTTATAATTATTTAGGACAAGATATAACATATTACAACACACATAGTGAATAATTATAATGCATTATAGCCTTTTATAACCCTTTATAATGCATTTTACATAAAGGCTTTAAGTAAAGTGTTACCAAAGATATTTTGAACCAAACCAAAAGTCCAGGAGCTCTCATGAGAACCAGACTGAAAAATGTATATGCACCCCTGTTTATAATATCATTGCATTAACATATTAAATGTCCAAAACAAAACACCTTTTGTTAGTGCAAACTGGTTGTTTATAAGAAATATGGAGATCTTTAAGAAATATGGAGATCTTTGACTACATTGCTCACAGACAGCATGTAATCTCTCATGGATTAAAGCAATAAATCAAATCACCTATCTTCTTCTTATTTGATGGTCTACTTGGCCTTTTATTATGATTTACAGAAGCTATTTTGTCACTGAAATCCTTTTCAGTTCAGAGGGAGCGTCACCATCGCATATATTGGATCCCAGCATTCCTTCTTCCGCACAACACCCCACTGAGCCGGTAATTGCACCGTTCATGCAGTGAAAGGACAGGGGCAATATTTTAAAGTGATAAACACCACTTACTAACTCCACTTCCCTTCACATTAGCATCTGTGAACCTCATACTGTAGGTTGCTCTGTAATGGCTGCCAGAATGATTTGATTTCCATTTTAGCCAGTAGACGGGTCATTTTGTTGGAAACGCTGTGGGTTTCGACTGCCGATGAGGACCACTAATCTTGATGTGGTAACAAAACTGCCACTTGATACTCTATTCAGCTTGCGGAGAACATGTAGCTAGCTGTTAACGGTGTACATTTGCTGAGGTAGCACATGCTCAAATGATGTGTTTGAGGAGAATGGCAGCATGTTTGTCACTTCAAAGGCCGCTGGAGCAGCTCATCTCCCTCAGATGATGGAGGCCTGATATCTCAGAGCTGTCTGCGCTTCCATCACGTCAGTGAAAGATCTCCAGTACAGAAATGCTCTGCACCTTGAGTCAGGGAGATTGAGCTGTTAGTCATGGCACAGCTGCCCTCACTTAACTAACATCAATGTTCAAACTGAGCGCTGGCTTCTCTGTTAGAGTCAGCCTGCGGATGCCTGTTTCTCTGCTCGCTCTCAATGGGTGTTGGCTCTGTTTTACATGAGTTACTCACAAAAAAGTGTTATTACCTTAGTGTTATTCCAAACCTATATAACTTTCTTTCATGAAACTGGAGCTTTAAAGCTTCAAAAATGAAACAAATTTACTTGTTTTACCATGCTTTTGAGCTGGTATTTGACATTTTGCAGGTTTTATATGTAGTTATATTAAAGGGTTAGTTCACCCAAAAATGACAATTAGCCCATAAATTACTCACCCTCAAGTCATCCTAGGTATATTTTCCTTTGTTTTTTCGGATGAATCCATTCGGAGTTATATTAAAAATTCACTTTGATATTTCAAGCTGTTTAATGGCACTCAGTGGGTGATGCAGTGCATCAGTCCAAAGGAAGTGAAATAGAGAGCAGCCATCTTTAATAAAACGTGTCCCACATGGCTCCGGGGGGTGAACAAAGTCCTCCTGTAGTGAACTGATGCGTTTTTGTAAGAAAAATAACCATATTTAAAATGCAATAATCAATTTAATCTAGCTTGCGCTAACTGTTGTACAAGGAAACAGTTCCAGGCAGATGACGTATGGAGGTCAGCTTTGCGCATGCGCCGCTCAGAAGTGACGAATGTGGAAGCGCAGGGGAGAGATCAAAACAAAACAACGGTCACTAATTAGAAGTACAAAACAAGGATATGTAAAGAAGAATGTTGGAGGATTTCGATATAAGCCAAGAGAAGACTGATTTTCATTTGCTAAAGTAAGGAAACTTTGTTTCCTTTGCTCCTGTTAACAAATGTTGGTTTTCACGAGACTCACTGGAACATGCGCAATGCTGACCGGAAGCTTCCGGAACTGCTTCCTTGTACAACAGTGAGCTCAAGCTACATTAAAGTGATTATTACATTTTAAATATGGATATTTTTTCTTACAAAAACGCATCGATTCGCTATAGGAGGACTTTGTTCACCACCTGGAGCCATGTGAGACACTTTTTGTTATGGATAGGCGCTTTTTATTTAACTTCTTTTGGACTGATGCACTGCAACACCCACTGAGTGGCATTAAACAGCTTGAAAAATCAAAGACAATTTTTAATATAACTCCGACTGGATTCGTCTGAAAGAAGAAAGTCATATACACCTAGGATGCCTTAAGTTTGAGTAATTTATGGGCTAATTTTCATTTTTGGGTTAACTAACCCTTTAATGCTTTTGCCAGACATTTTTAACCATTATTATAGCATTGCTAGTGCCATATTCTATTGTTTTAGCTATTTTATTTTAGCTTAGCTTAACTTAGCTTTAAAGCATCAAAAAGGAAACTAAAGACCTACTCGGATGGTAATTGTTTCTCATGTGGACATCTGTAAAAAATACATGGCACCTCAGTGAAAAAACTCATGGATTCGGATGGCGATTTATTCACAGTGGAGAAGGGAGTTGCTGCTCACGTTGCCAGTCACATGATTGTCTGCTGATAATGGAATAATGATAATAAATTCATATTTAATAATATCCTATATATTATATAATCTATATTATAGATTAAAGATTATATATGATATAATCTATAATCTTAAATATAATTCTCTTGTTTAAAAATAGGAAAATAGATGCGCTATAGTTGAGATGGTTTTCTGTCTTGCATTTTATCTCTCAAATTGATGGATGTCATTAAAAATGTGGAGATTAGCTGAAATAAATTAATGCAACCTCTTATTTACATAAGGTAAACATTAAACTGCTTGGTCTATATTTGTAGGTATTTTTATAATTGTATATAATACATATTTTAGTATGATTCAATTTTAGTATCATTTTAGTAAATTATAGGCCTTTTGCATACCTGTTGGTGCCATAATAATGACCCATTTCAAATGTTTACACACTTTTCTTCTCTTTTTTCTTTTTGTTCTTAACAGCTTCCACTCACTATGGTGGAGCAGTTCTTAAATATTGTTCTTGTATACTTTCTTAGGCTTCCAGTAATTAATATGCATGCAAATTACTCAGGCTTTCAGTAATAAATATGCATGCAAATTACAGTGAAACCCAACAGTTACCATATGGTGTTTGGCAGTGGTCAAAAAGGACTTTAAACTTTGAATTTTGAATCGATTTCTTCTTGTAAACTCAGAGATGTGGATTCGGACATCAATTAAATTACCACACGACCTTGGTGTTCGTCAAAAAAACGTAGGTCATTCTGCTGGGTATTTTTACGCGGGTGGTGGGAGAAAAAACACAGACATTCTGGATTCAAATGGCAATAAAATCACAGACTAACCACTGCAAATGCTGAAAATAGCTTACACCCCCTTATGAAACAATTACCATCCAAATTGGGCATAATGCACCATCCCCAATGTAAATTATGCCTAGAAATGACAGGTTTCATTTTAATATAATTTTTTGACCATTTGTTTACAGATGCTTTTGAGCTAGTATTTGACAATTTTAGCAGGTTTTGTATTTATTTATTATTAATACATAATTTTTAAATATATTGAAAATATATTGAAAGTCTTGCGGTGGAAATTATGAAAAAAATCAGGATAGTTTTTTCATTGATATTTTGGGGGATTTTATTTCAATGATTTATTTTTTGTTAAAAATATAATATTCCTCAAAATATCTAGTAAGAAAAATGTAATTTATGTTTTTGTTTGTGGTGAGTCCAGGTAAAATGATGTGCAAAGCAAAAAATGTGAACTTATGGCCCAGTAGGGCTGGCAGGATTTTTTTTTTAAATCCATTGTTGAGCCCTTGGCCATGCAAATATTATTTCACAGACGTCACCTTGAGGAACAATTCCCCTCAGAATAGTGCTTATGTCTTTGGCTTAGCAATCTGATCCACTCAGAAAGCAGAGAGAGATATGAAAGACAAACATCCCCAGAGGAAATCCCTCAACCTTGTTTTCATCAGCGCCATCGTGAACACAGGGACTTATTCTTATTTGAAATGCCAGTCGGTACTGAATATGCTAAAATTAATAAGTCAATATTGAGAGAGCCGTGATAGAACCGACTCTGTTTTTCATTCTTTCTTTCTTTCCCTTGCGGAACAGAGACGTCATGATGCACGGCGAGCGCAGCAGAGACGTGTCAGGTATTCCCATGCAAATCATCACATCAGATGCAGCTCTAATGCACTGATAATGAGTTGGCTCCATGTTACACACATGCATCAGAGATGCGGCCTCATTTTGTATTTCACCTGTAACCTCATACCACATACCGAGTGTGGAATACATTACTCAGAGTTGAACTCCCCTAATAAAAGAGCACTGTGTGCTGCCGGGTTTGTTGTTGGCTGATCAGAGCCCCTCACAGTGAGCGTATGGAGCTGTTCCCCACCTGTCAGATGTGTGTATACGGGCGATGGGCGGCCCCCTGGGGAGGAAGCACTGATGTGCCAGGTGACGATCATAGGCCCGGTTTACTGCCTTTCACTGAGAGCTCATATGGCTTCCTCACTTTAGACCTTTTTCTCAGGTTTAAACGCTGAATAGCGGTAACACGGAGATGAGCGCCATCACCGCTTTACACGTTTTCTCTCACTGATTGCCCAAGGTCTTTAGTGCATAGATGTAGATTTAGGAAGGGGAAGTGGGAGGAGTTTTTTTTTTTTTTTTTATGTGTATGTATGGGTGGTCCTGGTATTCCCTATACTATGAGGACCAAATGTCCCCACACGTGTAGTAAAACCATAAAACTTTGTCCTTTTTTTTTAGTCCCCATGAGGAAAAACAGCAATTTCTAAATCATACCGATTCGTTTTTTCTGAAATTACATAAATGCATAAAGTTTACATAATTTACTTAATAATTCACATACTTTCCTAATTCATTTGTATAACTGCTGTCCTGAAGTAGTTTTTTACTTTACATTGTTAATTCAAATACATAATTTCCAAATGTATTTATACAACTATTGTTCCAAAGCAATGTTGCAGTTTAAACACTTACATTTCTATTTGGACTATTTTAAATAAATATTATTTATATATTTGATTATTTATTTTGTTGTAAGCCTAATGTTGTATAAACCTAAAATAAATAAATAAATAAATAAATCAAATTTTTAAATTAAAATGTACATAATTTCCTAATTTGTTTATATAACTATATAATTCTACCCCAAATTGCATTTGTGTTTCTTTCATGATTAATGTTTCACATCAAATATGAGATAAAATAATAAATTAGAAAATTTAATTAAATAATAATAATAATAATAATAATAAACTTTATATTTTATAAATTATATTTTTATAATTTTTAATTCATTTAAATAATTCCAAAGTGGCAGTTACAGTTAAAATTAAAAAAAAAAAACATTATATGAATGCATTATACTTCTTTTATGATTAACATTATGAATAACACAATTATTTATATTTTTAATTCCAATTTATTGTTTTTTTTTTCTTTTTTCTAGTTTTCTTTTACATGTGAATATTAAGTATTTGTATAAGAACCATCCTTTCATATTTATATATACTGCATCATTCTTACCCCATCTCTACAAACATAGCATAAAATAACAATTTTCAAGAGAGAACAGAAAGAGAAATTACAGTAAAGTGAAACCCTTTTTGTTTAATAGCCAGAACATCTCTTAAAGTGGGACTTTAGTCTGGGGAATATATGTTTTACGCCTCTACACTGCGTGCAGAGCATTTTTTCTCTCTCTTTTATTCTAGAAAGTATGCTCTTGCCTCCCAGGGGGTGGTTATATATCTAAATGAGACTCATTTATAGAATATTTATGATTAGCATGTGAAAAACATGATTAAATAAGCACCAAGTGGGGGAAAAAGAGAAAAAACATGACCGAAAGTTATAGCTGACAACATAGAGGGTTCAGGGTATTTACAAAACGAATGAAATGCAACCGTAATAGAATAAATGTATACATACATATGGACTAAATCAGTATGCATAATATGTGTGTGAGCCATGCTACATCTGATGCTGAAAGCCAATAAAAGAAAGCGCTTGTGTGTAAATTGCCGTGTGCTCTGAAGCAGCAATGATGTATATCACACTTCCTGCATGTCAGAACCTAAATGACAAACCACGGATAACACAGTTTTTTATCTTAAATGTGCCCCACTTGCCATGTCGTCGCCCAGCATTCTGCAGCACTTCAGTGATCGTCCAACCGAAGCAATGAATTCTGGCAGACGCTACTGACTTTATGGACCAGGCTTTAAAACCTTATTTTAGTGCCATGGCTTTTGCTTAGACATATTTCTCAGTCACACACACTCACACACACAGAGACGCAGAAGCCAGATGGAGGATAAACACTAGCTGCTGAGCACCAGGCTTCTCGCCAGTCAAATGTGATTGCCATCAGTGGCAAATTAACAACAAATTAAGCAAGCGAGTTGGGTAATTACACAGTCAATCAATAAGACATACTTTACACTGGCAGCAGGTAAAATGGAGCATAAATAGCAAACTGGAATGAATTAATATTGATTTGAATTTCCTCCATAAGGACAAACGACTGTTGTATCTGCACAATTTGAACTACTGTTAAAATTGTCGATTTTTGAATGTCGTGCAACTTATGCCAGACAGACTTGAAGAAACGGTTCATTTTAAAATGTACTGCAGAACACCAAAGGAGAAATTCTGATATATTTTATTCGCATGTTTTTGTATATGTATACACACTCAAAAGTATGGGGTTGGTATTTTTTTATTATTATTATTATTATTTTTTTTTTTAAGAAATTAATCATTTTTATTCAGCAAGGATGCATTAAAGGGATACTCCATCCCAAAATGAAAATTTTGTCATCAATCACTTACCCCCATGTCGTTCCAAACCCCTTAAAAGCTCCATTCGTCTTCGGAACACAATTTAAGATATTTTGGATGAAAACCTGAAGGGTTGAGACTGACCCATAGACTGCCAAGTAAATAGCAGTGTGAAGGTCAATAAGATGTGTGTTTGTCGTTGTCAGAATACTCCATCTGCCATCAGACATGCAATCTGGGTTATATGAAGCGATGGGAACACTTTTTGTAAGCGAAGGAAACAAAAATAACGACTTTATTCAATAATTCCTTTGTCAACTGTCTCCTCTGTGTCTCTCCATATCACCACAAGATTGTGCTGTTTCTACATGTATTTAGCTTTGATTTGAAATAAAAACAGCGCATCCTTGTGGCGTGGATGATACAGAAGAGCATACACAGCATCACAGTGATATGGAGAGACACAGAGGAGACAGTTGACAAAGGAATTGTTGAATAAAGTTTTTTTTTCGTCTACAAAAAGTGTTCCTGTCGCTTCATATAACCCAGATTGCATGTCTGATGGCAGATGGAGTATTCTGACGATGACTTTCATACCTTTTATGGACCTTGACACTGTTATTTATTTGGCAGTCTATGGGACAGTCTCAAGCTTCCAGGTTTTTCATCCAAAATATCTTAAATTGTGTTCTGAAGACGAATGGAGCTTTTACGGGTTTGGATCGACATGGGGGTAAGTGATTGATGACAAAATTTTCATTTTGGGGTGGAGTATCCCTTTAAAATTGATCAAAATTGACATTTATGTTACAAATGTTTTAAATAAATTATATTGTTTTGAACTTTCTATTCATCAAAGAATCTTAAAAAACGAATCAGTTTACACAAAAATATTAAGCAGCAAAAACTGTTTTCAACATAAGTGTTTCTTGAGCAGCAAATCAGCATATTAAAATGATTTCTGAATGATGCATCCTTACTGAATAATTTAGTATTGTTTTTTAATTTTTACTTGATTAATTTAATTTTTTTATTTTTTGGATCATGTGACACTGAAGAATTGAGTAATGGCTGCTTAAAATATATTATACTGTATATTTGATCTAATAAATGCAGCACTGGTAAGCAAAAGAGACTTCTTTTCAAACGTTCAAAGTTTCAAACTGTTTAACTGTGAATGAATCATTGATCACCTCGATTCATTGATTCATTGAAAAGTTCAAATCAAAAGAACAATTCCTTTACAAATCAGTCACTGTTACAAATACATCTCTTCAGAAGTCATATGGACATCATATGGAGACTTTTATGGTACACAGAGAAAACTTTCATTCAGAAATTGTTAGTAAATTTCATAAACAGTGCACATGAGTACTTTTTTCAGAATTTTTCATTTTATGTTACACAGAAGAAAATGAATCATATGGGTTTGAAACTAAGTTAGAATAAGTAAATGACCAGTCATGGCTTTCATGTATTATTTTTAGTATTTAAAAGTATTTTAAAGCCATAACTATTTTATAGTAACGATATTGATTTTAGTCCCTGAAATATGAATTATGTTTCCCCTGAGGGTTTTTTAGCATGAGGTCTCCACAGCACAAGGTGAATCATTAAGCTGGACACATAGTTTGTCAGGCAACTTGTTTGCGTCATCACGTCCGCTATGATGCATGGAGAATGGAGCTCGCTCACACTCTGGAAACGTTAAGTGGCAGAATATCATTTATTCTTTTAATATAGCATAACATTTCCAGCCATTCGTTACAAGTGGAGGAGCACTGGAATACTAGTAGCGCAGTCCACACATCATTTAGTCATAATTCAGAATGATTATAATTCAGACACACAATGCAGCGTGCCGCTGTTTAATATTTATATGCGTCCAAACAGTAAGCCTTTGAGACATGGGCTCAGGTGTAAAATAACAGTTGTGGTCTGCTTGTGGGAGGGAAATGCCACTCAGTCAATGAATGCCTTCGGTGAGGAAGCATGTTTTGGAAATACTATATGAAAATTGTTTATTGCTTCACGGATCCTTTTGTATGCTCACTACATAGCAATGTGAAGTTTCATGTGCGATGTCAGATGTGAGGCCATAACAGCCCACATTCTTCTCAGGTCATCTGAAATGCTTTAAAGACTCTTTGTGAGACACGCTGGTCACAGCACATGATAATTAAACAGTCCTAGTCCCTATCATTTTCTTGTCATTTTACCGGTTTTTCTTTCAAGAGCATGACAGCAAAAAGGCATGTAATTGGGTATGTATATATGGAATGGTAGAATAGTTAGGCCTATATATTCAACCATATAGTACCATATTACAGTATATTTTAAAATGTACACTGTAAAAAATAAATCCGTAAAATAACAGAAAAAGTACTGGCATCTTATTGCACATAGCTCATTGCTCATTGCATCCATTAATTTTACAGACATTTCTGTTAACTCTAAAACACAATGCAATGACGTATATATATATATATAACAGTATACAGTATATTGTGCCCTATTTTTACAGATTTTTTTCTCTTTTTTTAGAGTGAAATTTATTTCTGTGGCATCAATTTCCAGCATCATTTCCAGTCTTCATGTCTCATGATCCTTCAGAAATCATTCTAATATGCTGCTTTGCTGCCCTAGGAACATTTCTATTATTATCATTGTTGAAAACAGTTGTACTGCATAATATTTTTGAGGAAACTACAATGCATTTTTACAGGATTCTTTGAGGAATAGAAAGTTGGAATGAACAGCATTTATTTGAAAAAGAATCTTTTGTAACATTATAAATGCCTTTAAGAACCATTAAATAGTCTAAAGAACCTTTCTGTGCAACAAGAACCTTATGTGCAATGGAAAGATTATTTGGATATTATAGGTTCTTCAGGGAACCATACACCCTGCCAAAGAACCATTTAAGAACCTTTTTTTTTTTTTTTTTAGAGCGTTTTTACAGTACTGGCAATTTTGATCAGTTTTAGTGCATCCTTGCTGAATAAATATGAAAAAAAGAATAAAAATGTATAAATGCATATTATATTACAACGATTTAATTTTTTATTCTACACAGCTTTTATGCTTCTTTTTTTTTACTCCACACAAATCATTTAGGCAATGATTTAATAATATATGTTGTGAATTAAATAAGCACATTTGCTTTCCTTTTAATAAGTAAAGATATTTTAATGTTTAATGTCTTATCCTGGTCAGTAATATTGCATGGTGCCGAACCGGTGTAGACACACAGCAAGAAATCTCTAGTCGCTTGTGAATAACAACAACTAATCAAACACTTTATTTTGCATCTCCTCAGGGGTGAGATTTCATTTTCAGAAGTAGAAGGAAAAGAAATTAAAAGAAAGAAAGTGTGAAAACAAATACTGTATATGTTTTGTTGGGGGAAAAGGTACTAAAGTTTTTTTTTATGCTCTGATTCATGTTTTGTAATGTATAACAAATACTAAAGATAAATGTTATATTAGCTCCATTGGGTTTGACAACCCTGTATACTGTACAGTGTTAGAAATGCTTAGCTCAGCCGCCTACATGAAGGATATTATCCAGTAAAAAGATATTATCCACTGTCAAACCAGCATACTGGAAAATTATTTTCCTGCCGCTCTTGTTTTGTTTGTGACCTGCAAAAAATTCTGTTTGCTTGTTTATCGCTTATGTTCTGTGAGCATTTCCTAATCCCTGCAACAAATATACAGTTTTGGTCCTTTGAATCAAATAGAGTTCAAAACATTAGGGGCACACAACAATAGTCTAGATGTGAATATTTAATATTTACCAGTTAGTACTTTCCTAGCTGTGATATTTAGTATGCTATGAATTAATATGATTTACAAATTATCTGGCTAAAGTTTGTCTGAAATGTAATGAAATATTGTTTAAAAGCAATAAAAGCACACTCTTATGGAAGCTTTTTTGTGCCACAAAATAAAAATAAAAAATATTTTATTATTTTTTTTTATAATGTTATATTAGATTATAAAAATACTTTTATAATCCTGTTTGTTCTTTTTACATTTTTTTATTTTTTTTATTTTAGTAGGCTAAATTGTTTGGACAATTTTACTAATTCATTCCCTCGATTTGCTAAATCATGCACATGATTTATAAATTGAGAGAACAAATTAGTAAATTGTGTGCACGATGTAGCAAATCGAGGGAACGAAAAAAGAAATCGAGGGAACGGAAAAGCAAATCGAGGCAACGAATTAGCAAATCGAAGGAACGAATTAGCAAATCGAGGGAACGAAAAAGCAAATCGAGGGAATGAATTAGCAAATCGAAGGAACGAATTAGCAAATCGAGGGGAACGAAAAAGCAAATCAAGGGAACGAATTAGCGAATCGAGGGAACGAATTGCAAACAAATCGGAGGGAACGAAAAAGCAAATCGAGGGAACGAATTAGCAAATCGAGGGAACGAAAAAGCAAATCGAGAGAACGAAAAAGAAAATCGAGGGAACGAGATTAGCAAATTGAGGGAACGAATTAGCAAATCGAGGGAACGAAAAAAAGCAAATCGAGGGAACAAAAAAGCAAATCGAGGGAACGAATTAGAAATCGAGGGAACGAAATATTAATCGTGTGCTCAATTTTTTACATTTTTTTTTCTTGGATGCCATGCACTGTAATTTTATGATATTTAATGATGTGATGAATGCTTATTATTTTATATCACACAATTCAGACTTTTTTTTCTCATTTCTGGGACAAACAGGAGAATTGCGAGATATAAATTCTCATTTCTAAGGAAAAAAAGTCTGAATTGTGAAATAAAAGCTGCAAATATTTTGTGGGCAGACAAAAATTGTGAGAAAAAAAAATAGCCTGAATTGCTAGATAAACTGTACAGTAAACTCAGAATTCTGAGAAAGAAAAAAAATCTGTATTGGGAGATGATGTTTCTAACTTGCAATTGCGAGATATAAACTTGCAAGAAAAAAAGCTCTGAATTGTGAGAAAATAAGCTTTCATATTTTGCTTGCTTATGTGCTACTTCTTAAATATCTATCAAAATTGCAATATGATCAATAGAAACAAAAAACAGGACCACCAGCTGAAAAATCATCTGATATGTTGTAAATATTAGGTCTCAAATGCAGAGTCGGCCAGAAAGGGACCCTTGACCTGCCAAAAGTTAAATAAAAGTAATTATTAGCACTCCTCACGGTGCACATTTCCTCTGATGCTAGACAAATGAAGGCTTGGTTAGCCTAATCATTTATTCCCCCCACCCACAGCTGATTGATTGCTGTGATTTTATTAAGAAAAAGAGAAGGGGAAATTGAAAAATGGTTGCAGTGTGGAAACACAGCGTGGATTATAAACTCTTAGGCGAGACAAAGGGGCCACCTTTCTATTTTTGTAGCCCAACAAATAAGCAGCAGGTGTTTTTGACAGGTGTCTGATTGCGTGCTACAAAAGACATTAAAAAAGCAAACAAATTGATGCATTTTTGTGCCTCTCATGGTAAATGGAGTTGGGCCTGATGGATGCTATTACCCAGGGATCTGATTGGCGGGAAGCAGTGACTGAATAGCACAGGTGTTTGGGGGAGAACAGTTTGTGTATCTGTTGCGCTGAACGTTCTTGCTTAAATCGTGATCTTCTGAAGTGTTTCTGTAGAACAGTTCACTATGGCAGTGTAATTGGTTTAACCTTTTAAATGGATAGATGATTTCCCATAGCATGACACTTATGATTGAATTATAATATCTATAATGAATGGAGCATATGCAGCCTCCCTTGCAAATTGGACAAACCAAAATCAGCAGTCCTTAACTGGTTTCACTTCAGGATGTAGATTGGTCATCAAATGAACAAAACACAGTACCAAAATTGTTTACCAGACAGAAGGAAACATAAATGTTCTTAAAATGAAACATTGTAATTCAGTTTTTCATTATTATACTTTTTTTAAGCATAGAGGTAAGAAACTTATTTCACTGAAATGTTTTGATTCACTAAAAAGAACCGGTGCATAAGAATCATTTGTTTGGGAATCACTACACAGGTTGTTTTATGTGTTTGATTCACTAAAAAAGAACCTTATGCAGTCATTAATTTGGCAATCAGATTCAATCAGAATCAATTTGATTTCAAATCACAAGCTTTTGATTTAAGTCTGTTCTTTGGATATATATCAAATACAGTAAATGTCATTTTTTTCTGTCAATTAATGATGTGAAATATACAAGGAACCCTTTCATTTGATACATTAGTAGAGGGTTCAAATTAACAACAGAGTTCAAACCATTAAACTGCTGTTTATTTTTTAGATATAATAATCAACACTAACTAAACTAATGTATGTGCTACAAATAATATTTACTGTTAAGCTTTTGTAGACTACAATTCACTTTATATTTCTGATTCACTAATAAGCACCAACCGCTGGTTTGATTCACTAAAAGAAACTAGCTCATAAGAGTCAATTGTGTTAAATTCACTAAAAGAAAATGAATCTATGGTGTCATGTGTTTTGGAATCAGACTACACTTGTTGCGCTGCATGTTTTTGATTTTTCCGGAAAGAACTGACTTATACTGTAAGAGTCATTTTATTATGAATCACACAACACTTGTTCATCCGTATGCATTTGATTTAAAAATAAATAATAATAATAAAACAGCACATAAGAGTCATGTTTGGGAATCACACTTAACTGGCTCATAAGAGTCAAGCTGCATGTTCAGGAATCAAACTACAACTGTTGCGCTATATGTGTTTGATTCACTAAAAAAATTATTCATACTGTAAGAGTCATGTTTGGGATTTACACCAGTTGGGCTGTAAGAATCTGATCCACTAAAAAGAGCTGAATCAATGGTGACATTTGTTTAGGAGTTGGAATAAACAATTCACTATATATATACAACCAATATTTCCTGTAATAATACTCACATTGTTAATGTTTCAGCACCGCTGATTGTTTACTACATTGCTCCAGCTGTAAGAATGCACTTTCAAGAACTGTCGTGGATGTCAAAAAAAAAAAAAAAAAAAATCTGATAAGCATATTTATTTGGCTATGCTAAATAGGGATAGTTGCATTTTAAAATGTGGGTTTTGAGGCGAGAAACGTCTTCCTGAATCATTACATGCAAAGTGAAGTATCTTATGATTTTGGAGATGAGGCACCGGTCAGTGCCCACCGACTGCATTTTCTCAGTATTTGGAGAAAGTCAGAGAAGTGGACCTGGTCCATGGCAGGGAGATTTTTAATGTGAAGTCCAGGTGGGTGAGCACAGGTTTAGTGACTGTTCTGTGACCTGTGTTCTGTCGGTCGTAGTGGGAGGATGATGTCCCTGTCAGCTCCTCTCACCCTTATGTTCTCATTATCCACCTCCTGTCCCCATGCTCCAAATGACAGACTCAGGGACAGGAGCACACAGCCATCCACCACAGATTATTATATAAAGAAATAGTGCATTATGGGGAAAAGGGAAGAATATAAGCTAATAGGTGACCTTCCGCAAAATAAGCATTTCAACAGTGCGGGTTAAGCTTTAAGACTTCAGTTGGAATAAATATTACCGTTTATCTTGTATCCAGTGGAAAATGGCCAAAAACAGAACAAGAATAGGTTCTTTTCACACTCTCTGATAACTATTCACACATATCTAAGAGGCTGTTATCAGTACATATGCCGTCTGGAGGGAAGCTCTTTCTGCTTGATCTTATGGAAAGTCTATACAAATGTTTCTTTAGTGTAGTGCATGACCATACAGAACACTTACAGTCAATAGTGCTTTCATTTGTTTCTCTCGGTTTAATTATATTTTATGCTCAATGGGCAATAAAAACACACTTGGCACTGGTGAAGCAAGGGATTGCGAAATGAGAAAGTGAGGCAAAACATGAAAGATCATAGTGCTTTATGACAACATGATAATTAAAACGATTGTTCACTCAGAATTACTGTATCATCATTTACTCACCTTTTTAGATTTTTAATATATAATTTTGTGAAGCTTTTTTTTTCTTTTTCTGAAAGTCTTTCCATATAACAATGTTTGTTTTAAAGAGACCAGGGGCTGTCAAAGGACCAATAAATAAATAAATAAATAATAATTAGAAAGTTGTTCCCACGACTAATTTGTTTCCTGGTTTTAGGTAGTTGCCGGTCCGGTGTTTAACTAAATTAATTAATTCCCTTATATTAGGGAAATGGCCATATTGTAATAATTTGTTCTCTCATTTTAATTGACTTAAACACCCAAAAATTTTAATTTGCTAAAAATGTACTCACCCTCAGGCCATCCTTTTTGAAAAAAAAACAGGATATGCTGGTTAGGTATGTTTTGAAGCACGGCTGGTTTGAGCTGGTTTGGTTAAGCTAGTCCTGAGCTAGTTATAAGCTGGTTTGAGCTGGTTTAAGGTGGTCCTGAGCCTGGTTACAAGCTGGTTTATACTGGTCATGTTCTGGTCCTAAGCAATTAGCTCCTGCTCAGGACCAGCTCATAACCAGATCATGACCAACTAAGGACCAGCTTAAACCAGCTCAAATAATCTGCCATGCTTCAAAACATACAGTACCTAACCAGCATATGCTGTTTTTTTCAACAGGGATCGAAAATGTAGATGCATTTGTTTCTATATTGGAACAGTTTGGCGAAATTTAGGATCATTGTTGGGAAGGTTACTTTGAAAATGTAATAGATTGCAGATTACAAGTTACCCTATTTAAAATGTAATAAGTAGTATAACTATTTCAATTAATTTATTAAAGTAAAGTAACTGATTGCATTTACTTTTTTCTACTGTTATTCATGTTACATGTAACTAGTTACTCCCCGACAGTGTTTAGCATTGCATCACTTGCTCACCAATGGATCCACCAATGCACTGAATGGGTGCCGTCAGAATGAGAGTCCAAACAGTGGTTGATTGGTGAGCAAGTGATATGCAAAATTTCTCCAATTTTGTGGAAAAAAACAAAACAAAAAGAACTTCTCTACATCTTGGATGGCTACAAATTACGTTGTGGAAACAAAGTGATGTTTTAATGGCGGGTCAGTAAATGTTGATTAACTATTTCTCTAATGCTTTAAATGTAGCATTTTGGGTTGGGTTTAACGTCTATTTGTAGCATCATATAAAGTTTTATAAGGCACTATTAAAGCACAGAATCACTTTCACAAATGGTCCAAGAAAGAATGTCATTGTTTTCCAACCAGGAGGTTTGTGGTCTTCGTAGGACCTAATCATGTGTCCTTGGGTGCACATGGCATGCACAGATTTTTCCATCAGATCCCCGTTAAGGTACACTTTGAATCTCCACCCCTACCCTTTTAATTAAATGAAAGCACAGCAGGTCACATACAAGCTCAAAGTCACACCACAGAAACAGACAGAAGCACATAGCATTGTGCCCATGGTTGGAATACGCTAATATAGCTGCTCAGCGGGGTAACCAGAAATATAACTGTGAAATTAAAGGGGAAATGGGGCTGAATATCTGCAGGGCACTATTCAGAGGTCATATTTATCTCCTAATGTGATTTACTAATGCACATATTATAAATAAATAGTCAAAAACACTAGTTTGATCTTAGCTATTTAATGGAAAAGTGAAATGGATGAATTCTTTATCTGGTCTTCATTTACTCACCCTAATATTGTTTCAAACATGTATAACTTTCTTTCTGAGAATTTTTGAAGAAAGTGCTGCTTTCTGTTTTGCATGTATTTACAATTAATTGTGTCTGGAGCTTCTAGAAAATCATAAAAGTGGCCTGCATGACTTGTGATCTATATTTCAAGTCTTATGAAACCATAGCTTAAAGTTAGTTGTAACTCACTTATATATTTCTCTTCAGCTGGCTATGTACTGTTGCCATTAATGACGAGTCGTAAAGTTGAAATTATTCAGTCTGGTTCTTTCAAGTATTCAGACATCAATACTTTTTTTATGAATTATTCAGACCATTCAAGGAAAGAATAAGATTAGAAGATTAAGATAATTTTTTTGTTTAATCCACTTTAATTATACGTCAGTAGTGATAAAGATACTAAAGATACAGTATACTGAAGTATATTTGATTTTGCCAAAGTGAAACTATTGCAAGTATACTTTAAATATACACTTTAAATATCTTTTATTTATTATTCAAAGATCATACAGTCCTCATCAATAGTGATGTTAAAACACATTTTAGGCTTAAAATTAAGAAATATGCATTGTGCACAAGTAGTACTCCCAATAAAGTTTAATTATAATTTTTATATCAGTAAGTCTCGAGCAATATGTCAGTAAATATGTTCATTTGAAATATACTTAGTATGAAATACATGTGTTTTAAATATATTACTTTTGTACAAGGGTTAACAACGTAAATATCTATATGTTCCTCACACAAAGGTGTCATATAGCTTCAGAAGACTTGAAATATAGCAAAAAATTATAATAATATGGGCCACCTTAAGATTCATTTATGACATATTTTTGGCATTTTGGAGCTTGACAGACCCGAAAATATGTTTAAAATGTTTGAGGTCGAAATTTATAAATTACAGTAAAAAACTGTAATATTGTGAATATTTTTTTACAATTTAAAATAACTCTATTTTTATTTTAATATATTAATATACACAACCATTATGCCAGTCTTCAGTGTCACGTGATCTTTCAGAAATCATTCTAATATGCTGATTTGGTGTTGAACAACCATATCTTAGTATTATCAATGTTAAAAACAGGAAACAAAGAATACCAATTCTTTGATGAACAGAAAGTTCAATAAAGCTTTAATTAAAATAATTTTAATGCATCTTTTTTAATTAACATTTAGGTACATATGTATACTTAAAAACAATCTTCCTGATTAGGCTTTTGAATTGTTGTTTATTTATACACCCCCATTCAAATTTGATATTTTATTTAATTTTTGACTTTGTGGCCACTCTTTTCAGGTCTGGGGTCAATTAAAATCTTAAAATATTTCATAATCTTCTGTGTACCACTGACAGTCATACAGGTTTAAAACAACATGCGGGTGATTACTGTAAATGAGGATCCTTTAAAAAGGTGTAATGTAATTTACTGTAGTCCTTTCCTCAAATCCTTATATTTATCAGTTTTATAGTTGTAACATATTGCACAACTGTTGTTTGAGAGGAATCAGCTTTCAAAATCATCTTTTTTGAATGATGCCTTGCTAGCACAGCTGTCTACATTTGGATGGCATCAAATGGGCTTCTGCTGAAATCTGACCATCAATATCTTGTAAGAAGACTGACAGCGGTGACATCTAATCACTGCCCTACTGACATGCCATAACTCCCGTCTGATACACATCAGGCTGAGGAGCTTATTGACATGAGGATCCTCTATTTATAGCGCTGCATGTCTGCTGTGAGAGGCTGGATGAATCGAGGAGACTTTTTACAGGACTCATTAGCCTCATGCTGTTTATCATACACTGTCTCCATATTTAATTGATCTGCTTACAATCTTGAAACGTCTGCGAACTTGATTGTTAGTTGGATATGAAGATCTTGGACATCTGTTGCAGTGTTTGAGATATGTTTAATTATAATAATGCTAGTCCTAACACTAATGTCTGGGAAATTTCCCTCAAGTCAAATGATGTGAAAAAGGCTGCAGATTTATACTTTTCTAGTGAGTCATGCTGAATTCTTTATAATGTCAAAAAAAAAAAAAGACTTTTGGAGTGGCTGACATAACTGTAAGTACAACAGGATGTCCCAGAAGTTGAGTTTAATTAAAACAAAGTATTTATTTGTTATAGGTACTTTTTATATGCAACTTTTTTAGTATATGATAGTCACTTTAAAACAGTTTTGGAAATTTTTACAACGCATTCATCATTTATTTTGGCTACTTTTTAAAGATATTACAAATAGATGCATGCTATAATTTTATTCTTGTTCCGGACTTTCAAACTTAAGATAAGAAAACCTGAAATAAAATATAAAATAAGCAACAACATACATACTCTATATAGAAATCCCAGGCCAGGCCAATCTAAATAAAGAAGAAGAAGAAGAAGAAAACGAGTTAATTAAACTTAAAACTATAAAACAATTCAGATTTAAATGTGCTTCTTTCATGAAAACAAAAGGAAAAAAAATTACTTTGTTTGAACTAATTTGTTTTATTTATGTTTCCCCTACTCAAACCAATTTATTATATGTGACCCTGGACCTAAAATAAAAAAGGTTTTATACAAAAAAAAAAAAAAAAAAATCCTAACGTTTTTTGGCATGAATGAAAAAATCGATAATTTTGACCCATACAATGTATTTTTGGCTATTGCTACAAATATACCCTAGCGACTTAAGGTTCACATATTTAGGTTTTGGGTTGACAGTACATTACAAAAGCATAATATTATTATTTCATTGTATTTGAGACACGTAAAATACCAGCTGTAAAATTAATCTTCACAAACCTGCACTGTTGGATTGAGATGAAGTTTGTCCTTGATAACGGCAGCGGAACATTACAAAGGTTCTCAAAAGGTGTACATTTACATTTTAGAAAGTTTCCAAATGATTCTGAACATTTCTGTGTCTATTCATCTGTACAAAAAAAGTACCTGCACACTTTACATACAGATCCCTACGAATACAAATGAGATCACCTCATCTTTTCAGCCAGTATCTCTCTTGTCTTTCTGCTCTGTCTGTGATGTCCAGCAGTGGAAACTCTATAGCTCTCTTTCTTCTACAACAGTCTCCTTGACTTTGACAGGGATGGCAGTTTGCCATCAAAAAGAGGACAGTGTAACACAGCACTTGAAGGAAATGCTAATGTGGGAAAGAAAGAAGTGTGTGATCTCACCCATCTAACATATGCTACGAGAAGATTAAAATCCAGGCCTGAATGAAATTTGATGCATGCAAAGTATCTGATGAAGTGAAAAGTGAAAGTTTCCTGCTTTAACACTATTGTATGTGTCCCGTTTCTCTTTACGCTTGCTCAGGAGCCGCTCAGACCATATCAGGTACTGCTCTTCTTCTTATCACTGGATCTGGATCACCTTTCAGCATCTTCCAACTCCTAACTTTCCTTCTTTTGCACGTTGTTTTCCAGTTTTGCATGGTTTTACAGCTGGCCATGAGGCAGTCTGCATGTTTTTCAACCTTAAATGTTTCTTTTTTCTGATCCTAAGAATCTGCAATACTTTGCCTGCTTTTTTATCTCTAAGTTATTGACATTTTAGAAGTTTTTCATCAAACTGCTTGTGCTATATTAAAACACCCAGGACCAGGTGCATTTCAGATTTCCTTTGAATAATTCTAGTTGAAACTCGTGGTTGATTTACACAAGACACATCTTTCTGAACCTTTACACTCTCTTCCCACATGAGTTCCTGGCCAAGTTCTTCACAGATATTGGAAACTGTTACTCTAAAGAGTAATTGTACTTTATTCATGCACTTCTGACATTTGTACCTTATTCAAGTGCTCTTAAAATTGAATATTTTAGCTTGTTTAATAACAACTTTTACAAACTCTGCATTTTTGTAACACTTTATTATAACCCTTAGAAGTAATTTCCGTTCAGCTATTTCAAGTGTGTTTTTTATTGGTTTTTTTAATTGGGTGTCTATTTACACTAAGTGCAAATAGCCCACCTTGTTGGCAGAGGCTAGTTTCACTAACTTCGCCCACCAATGTGTGATTGGGCTAGTTAACACTACAAAAGACAATAGTCTCATTACAGCTCCAGTGGCATAGATGGGAAAGTACGTACCCTAGTCATGTTTGATGCAATCGACCCAAGTTCACATCCGGCTTTTGCCAAACTTTTTTTTCTCTCCCTTTTCAAAGCTGATATTACATCGAAAAGGCATTTATTTCCAATAAAAATTAAGGAAATAATGGAAAAGTTGAAAATAAAATATTGGGTAGGGTTAGGGTAGGTTTAGGGAGGACTTATATTGTCCCATCCATTTAATAATTTGAATTAAAGTTATAAATGACACACAATATTTTATTATTACATACTGTTTTATAATGTACTACAGTTCTGAGGTGCAGATAATTGCCACTATTTGCAATAAGTAGTATAAATACCAGAAAATACTGCTATTTTCACTTAGTGTAAATAGAATCCTTTGCTATTTTTGCACTTAGTATAAATAGCATCTATTGTTAAGAAAATGTGCTATTTTCATTTAGTGTAAATAGCCTCTATCGTTATTTTAACCACTGCCTTTTTTAATTGCATGAATATTAAAATTACAGTAAATATCAATAATTTAAGGTAATGAATTTAGATAACACTGACAAAGGTCTATGTTATCAAAAGCGACCTTACACAGTTTAACTGTCCAGTACAAAACTGCTATGGTGTCTACAAATGTATGGTCCTTTACTTTGATTGACTTTCACTGTACTTTACACTTCTACTCTAACTCTAAGCAATATGGAGAGATAAAGGGAATCACTATGTCCTAACTACAGGTGATGCGACGCGACGCCGCAACACGTGATAAATTGTATCTTTTCGATGTTAATCTGAGTTTTTGTCCTAACCAGCTGCGACAGCAACATGCAAAATTTCTATTTTAGAAACTGTTGCTATTTCTGCACCTTTGTGGCAGGAACAACAACATGCAAACTGTTACAATGATAATCTCAGGTAATGATTATGTGCTTTATTCAATGTTAAAAGTGTCTAATTTAAATTTGAATCTCATATTGCGTGACATTTATAGCCATACAGAAAACAATAATAGATAGATTATCTCAGATCTTGAAAATAAGTTACATTTAAGCAAACGTGTACAAAAAGGTGAGGTGAATTTGATGTGAACCAAAGTGTGTTTTCCGTGAAAGATATATGTGTCTCTGTGTGTGCTTTTAATAAAGTTCAAAAGTTTAAGCATTTGTCAATTAGAATTATAAACTCCATTTCGTTGGGAGTGCAGTTATATTTGATTGATTCTGTCGATTCACATTGTTGTGTTGCTTTTGGTTTTTGTGTTTGAGTTTATATTGGTTGTAGTTTTGTTTTTGGTTAGGACACAGTGTAACACATCAACGGCAGTAGCCTGAATCTTACCAATTCTGCCAAAACATGTCACACTCAATTTATCACCACAATCCAAAGAATGCAATTTGCTTAAATGAAGCTTGTTTTATGACCATTACTTTTTTTTGCACTGTGACATTATTTAATGACATTTCCTCAATTATCATTAGCATAATGAGATAAAGATTTAGGGTAATATGAAATTTTATAGATAGATAGATAGAAATGAATTGCAAATACACTTATTCTGAGCCTGTTTTTTTTTTCTGCTTTCACTGTACAACAGTTTTGTTTAACTGTTAAAACTGACTGTTAAAATTACATAAAGTAAATTATCACTTAACATAATAGGAATAGTAAATGTTAAATTTCAGGACAGATTATGGTAATGAGGCTTGGGCTAAAAATTTCTTTAAATAATGTCAATTTTAGAAATCTTAATGGTTTTAAAAGTAGGGTTTATTTTTTATTTTTTTTGCAAAATATAATTTGTTTTTCAAATCTTTTTTTTTTTCATGATAGGCTTTGTGACATTCACACAGTGAAGAAAAACCTGGAAACACAACAGTTGTAAAGGCAGTGATTTTGAGGAAACCGTTTTTGTGGAGAAAAAAAGGCATGAAAGAAAATTTTCTAGTCATACAGATGGTTTTAAATTCAGACGTGTAATCTATTTCAGACGACTTCTTCACAATGCAAAGACGTTCACTACTGCACTTGCACGCCTCCACACTCTACAGTCAGTGAATCAGTAATTCTTTCATGCCTATTCCCATTCTGACAAAGCCAGTTCAAAACTTCCTTTAATAGGGGCATAGTTCAAACCTACTGCATGCTTGTGAATAGGTACGTCTGAGATGGTAAAGTTGTGCATTCAACAGAAAAGTAGCTTATTTCCTTCCTCTCTGGCTGACAGGAAAAGATGCTGTCTAAACAGCTGTTGGACAGGTTTATGTTTGCCTAACAACTGTGTTCCATCGTCTGTTTTAGACAGTTTCACGTCAACCTGTTGGCAAGCAGCCATGACTTAGAAGTGCAAATGAAAATGAATATTTGAAGTGAAGAAGCCATTAACAACCTTCTAAAAATTGCTTCTTTATGAATTAAAGAATTCATGAATTATTAAGCCAAACTCTCGCATTAAAATGCATATATAATAATTAATAATACTAATATAATATAAAATTAATAAAACACATTCCCAGAGTACCTTTTCATGTGTATCAACCTTGAGAAGTTCTCGCTTCAGGAAATGCAAATATTACCCCTGGGATCTGTTCTTAAAAAGGCTTTGAGAATGAAAGATATGCTATTATCATGAAACTTCACATGAGTTAATTACATTTCCGAGTCATGTGACTCAATCTGTAGAGTCCTCCAATCCTCCGAGCACCTACTATATAGCTTATTCATAATAAAGAACATTTACTTTCCATTCTTGTATATGGCTGTGTGCCAAAATCTAGTGAGCTGCCTACCTATGGTGTTAAGATAGGCAGCGCAATTGGTTTTAAGGAATAATCATATAATAAGTGCTGTTGAGGGGAGGTCAGAGATAGAGCTCATTGTAAATGTGAGGGATGGACACCTTGGTGGGGTTATGGGGCAGAACTGAACCAGACTGTCACGGCCTTGAAGGCTAAATGAATGAGTTAAATCGCAATCAGTCTTTTAGCCATCACATTTTGGCTTGCTTGAGGTTGACATTGTAGATGAGGTAGACTGCAATTGCAAAGGATAAAACACGCTTGTGTGACTGCAGTCTATCTGTCATGCTCACCTACAGGTTCCTCAGAGCTTCTTTGTAATGGCATAGTTTAGTTTAGTGTTTTTTTTAACACGGACAGTGAATTGGCTTTTTATGTGTGTGTGTGTGTGTGTGTGTTGTGTGTGTGTGTGTGTGTGTGTGTGTGTGTGTGTGTAATGCCTTTCATTGTTTTTTGGCTTTTAAAGTTCAAGTACAAAACAAAAAGTTTGTCTTTTTTGGACACTTAAAAATGTATGAAATTCAGTCCACCACATAGGAAAAAGTCAAGTGTTGCTAGAATATTTCTCACAACTTTTCTTTTTGCTGTGATTTTTACACCTACTAGTCTCAAGGGGATTTTTAGTGAATCTATAAAGTCAGTATTTTGCTAGAAGAGTAAGCACAGGTGTAGTTCATCCATGGATATTTGACAACCACACAGTCCACTTAAATTCTTTTATGCTCACCAATGCTGCATTTATTTGATCAAATAATGCAGTACAAACAGAAACAATACAATATAAATACAGTAAAACTGTGAAAATATTTGATTTTAAAATGTCATTTATTCCTGTGTTCAGCAGTCATTACTCCAGTTTTCAGTGTCACATGATCCTTCAGAAAATATTCTAATTTGCTGCTCATGAAACATTCAATATTGTTTTAAAAATTATTTTCTGCATAACGTTTTTGTGGAAATCATGATTCACTACTATTCAAAATTTTGGGTAAGATTTAAAATGAAATGAAACAAAATAAAATATATTTTATTCAGCAAGTATTTAAATTATTAAAAAAGTGAAAGACATTAATAATGTTACAAAAGATTTCTATTTCAAATAAATGCTCTTGATTTGATTTGATTTGATTTGATTAGATTTAAACCACAAAAACTTTAAGCATCCTTTTTTAACATTGATAATAAGTGACACTAAAGGAATATATTACAGTACATTTTAAAATATATCAGTATAGAAAACCCTTATATATTTAAATTGTAATAACATTTCACAATATTACTGTTTTTACTATATGTTTGATTAAATCAATGCAGACTTGGTGAGCATAAAAGCTTTTTTTTCAAAAACAACAACATCACCAAAAAACATACATTCACTAAACCTTGAGACTAATACGTTGAAAGTAACTGTGAAAACAAAAGAAAATAAAAAAGTCATACAGGTTTAGAACTACATGATTGTGAGTAAATGATGACAGGATGTTAATTCTTAAATAAACTGCCCCATTAATTGTCCAAATACTTTTTTGGGGCTCACTTACAGACATTCCAGCATCAATCTGTAAAATTCTTCTAAATGATGCATTTCCAGCGTGTAATATCACTTATGACCTTATGCTAATGTGGCACAGCTTCATAACATTTCAAAAGCAGCTGAATTTAGTAACATTTCCTCGATGTACATGCACTGCAACTCTTTCTTATGAGCCTTTTCAGTTCCGGCCAGACCTTCCAGCTAGTGCTTTTTCTTTTCTTTTGTTTGGCGTGATTGCGGCAGCGTGAAACTTGGCTTCACGGATGTTTAGCATCTGCCATGGCCTCAAATTGTGGCAGCACAGCACCTCTGTGGTCTCAAAAACACTCCCAGCATGCCTGTCTGCTAATGCTCCTTCATGGAGTGGACGATGCTTTATCATCCCTAACGTTCAAAACTCGGGAGGACAAGCTAAATGTGTTGTTTCTCCACGCCGATTTGTTGTTCTTGACTGAGACACGCGGGGCTGAGCTGGACACAGTTGTAGTGGGGAAATTAAGATGTTTTTCAGGTCTCTGTAAATGTCATGAGCGCTTGAAGGAGTCTGATTGCTCAACCATACAAATTTGCATCGTGTGTTGTCTCACGGCGGCGCTTAAAAGTAGTGTTTTACTCTGTGTGCGAGGATAAAGTGTTTAAAAGCATTCTTTGGTCATTTTATATGCCTCTCAGCTCTGTGGATATAAATATACAGCAAGGTGACTTTTGCTTTTCTGCTGTCTTCACCTGCAAGGTATAATGGATCCCCATTTTAAATGTAAACCATAAGGGAGTGATGCAGCCTCTAATTATCAGCAGTTACTGGCTTGCAGTGAAGTGTATCAGACACTTTGTTCTTGCCTGTGTGTTTGCAGAGCTTCGGGTCTGGGTATTATGCTGTTGAGAGCCGCTGTTGATTGCCAGCTTCCATCAGCTTGTGTTTAGATGGAGAGGTTTGATAAAGTTCTGCCGTGAGCAGCAATTACCAGCCTTTCCCTCTCGGTTGCTGAGAGCTGCAGTCTTGTAGCCGGGGTGTTCCACACACACCACAAACACACAACGCTGTAAAATCAATACGTCCAAACCGAGAACCCAGCCGCTACATCTTAACATCACGCACCTGCACGACGTCTACATGCTTCTCCAAACCTTGTTGCTTGTTACATTTATTTGCACGTCACTCTTAGTTTCTTTCACGCCCTGCAAATGTATGCACATGTTATGCAAAAACATCAGTATTCAAAGGATTCCTCATGAGGATTCGCATTATCATGGCAGTCATCTATTCAGCTTCAGCCTCAACTTTTACAATTTCATGATACCAGAGCAGAATGAAACAGGATCTGAATTGTAATAGTATTTTTTGGGGTTTTTTTGTGCTTAAAGAAAGAGTGTCATGATTGCCTCTCTGACTTAATAGCAAAGCAACAGCCAAAATGAGAAAAATTGTGTTGCATTGTAATTACAATCCAGATTGTGATAAGACATGCCAAATGTAATAACCTTATTCAGGTATGGCAGTGATGCTCACTTTTTTAGAGGCCGTGGCTCCGGAAGTGGATTTTTTTATTCATTTTCTCCATAAGGATTTTGAAAGCTCTGCAATAAAAAAGTAATAAACCAAAGCAGTGGCCTTTAAGATGAATCAAAGAATGGAAAACGTGAATTTTTAAGCTAATAAGTATATGAAAATTGAAGCTAAAAGGTATGAGACTGTATATTTAAACTTTTTAAAACCCTTTCAAAAATATTATGTAGTAAAATAAAAAAATGTGCTAGCTATCAAGTACACAGTAAATCTCAAATTTATTTATAGTTATATAGTTATTAAAAATAACTATTTTTAAAAATGTAATATATGTATATATATTATGTGTGTGTGTGGTGTAAAATTCATTATTGCTGTCAAATCATTAATAACGATTAACTGAATCCAAAATAAAAGTTTTAGTTTTTGTTGTTTGCCCCCAATTTTTCATGAGCTGAACTCAAAGATCTAAGACTTTTTCTATGCACACAAAAGGCCTATTTCTCTCAAATATTGTTCACAAATCTGTCTAAATCTGTGTTAGTGAGCACTTCTCCTTTGCCGAGATAATCCATCCCACCTCACAGGTGTGGCCAATCAAGATGCTGATTAGACAGCATGATTATTGCACAGGTGTGCCTTAGGCTGGCCACAATAAAATGTATTTTTGTTATGTAATATATTTCATAAAAATATGTTTTATATATTAAATATATTTATTTATAATATAAATTATATGAATATAAATATAGACATGGAAATACATTTAAATATTTTCAAAATATATACTGTATGTGTGTGTGTATTATAAAATATACATAATAAATATAAACAGAATACAGTTTATACACTCAGAATATTATGTAAACAAAAACTTTTATTTTGTATGCGATTAATTGTGATTATCATTTTGACAGCACTAAAATTAATCAATTTATATGCGCAATAAATATCAAAAATATTGTATTTTATAAACTTAAAAAATTTATTTAAATTGTATTATTTTTACAAAATATAAAAAAAAAAATATATTAATATATAATAAAATATATATTCAGTATATCAATATCACATTAAATGTCAAATATTATTGTGTTTTGTATGTACAGGGACTAATTATTTCATTTGCCAATTAGAATACTTTCCTGATCATATTTGCCACTACTATGGTTTTCCATAGTAACAGCATCATCTTTTCTGATTATGGGTAGTGTATTCTTTCATTAGGAATTATTAATATTATTTTTTTTAAATATAAAAATTCTAAATCACACTGACTTTCATCATGGCTTAACAATTTCAAAGTATCTTTCTCGAAAGGTTTTCATGTTATTCTTTATAATGAAAATGAATGGGATTCGTACTTCTGTTGCTCTGTATTGTAAGTGTTGTGGTTTTCTCTGGGTTACAGCGCAGGGTTCAGAACCTGGTGACGAATAATGTCTCTGTGGTCGAGGGCGAGACAGCCATCATCAGCTGTCCGGTGAAAAACAACGACGACTCCGTCATCCAGCTTGCTCAACCCCCAACCGACAGACCATCTACTTCAGAGACGTTAGACGTAAGCAGCACTGACTTCTCCCTTTCATGTTCCCGGTAGAAAATGTCATAATCCGCCCAAAGCCTGCATTGTTTTTTGCAGGAACATTCTGAACTTTTATGCACCAAAACGGCCCTGCAACCCCATGCAAATTCATAATTCGACACCTGAGCATAACCAAGCACGTCTCCTATCGTTTAAAGGAACAGCAAGGCATTGCATTGATTGACTAAAGTCCTTTTCAATAATTGAGTGACACAGAGTGTAATTGTGTCAGGCTGATTAGAGTCCTCTGAGGCGGACCATTTAGATTCCGCCTTGAGATTGTTTAGAAGCTCAACGGCGATCTCTCTGCATGCAAAGCATATAATCTTCCCTTCCCTTCTAAATAAGGGCCTTGATGATCGCTGCTAAGTGACGGTTTTGACCCGTTGATCCGAACCTAGTTTAGCTAATGTGTGTGCCGGATAACCTCCTCAAACCCTCCTATGAACGTTTCTCCATACAAATCGCTCCTGAGGTAATCTAAGATGCATGTGCAGATTAAGGTTTTCAGAGGTTATTCCATGACATTTCAAATGCAATTTACGCATGCTGCTGGCCTGTCTCCGTTTCCTCTCCGCGGATCCCCGTATCCTGCAGTTTTGAGTAAATATTCAGGACGTTTGAAGTATTTGTATGACGTCTTGTTCCTCTTGACAAGTAAACTGTTGAAGTAATACTCTGATAACAGCGTCGTACTTTGTGAAAACAACCACGTTTTATGTTCTTGGGTTGCTATTGGGGATTAATGCTTGTTCTTTATTTATGCACGGCCATATGTCGGTAATGCTTTTTTTTCCAGTTCTACTCGACCTTTCGGCCAAGATTTCATAGCTTCAGGGGAAACTGGGTTATTTTTACATCGCCTTTCTTCAAAGAAACACAGTGATTCTGAATGTTGGAGTTAGAAAACACATTTACGTTTTGCGTTATAATTCCGCTCGCTCACAATTCACTCGTCTCAGCGTTCGAACACATTGATGAAAGGTCAGGTTGGAATTTTGTCATGAATTTATCTATTTAATTAATGTGCTGGTGTACCTAATTTCCACCAATGGGCATATTTTAGCGGCAGTTACACCCGACGTAAGCTTTCCGATCGGCGCGTTCTGCGAGAGAGGGAAAGGCAGGGTTTGGGTTGGGGTTGGGGTTTAGGGGAGGAAGACAGCGACAGAAAGAGAGGGAGAGTGAGCGTTCTCCGCGCCTCAAGCTCTGACATTATTTCTATGGATGTGACTGGAGGGATGCTCAGGCTTCAATCTCTTTAATGCTGTAATGTATTATTCTGTCTAATGTTTACCTGGGGCTGCCAGCTCTGTTTGTGAAAAGTATGACCACTTGAAACAATTCATAGTTTTATCCCTTCAGCACAGATGGCTGGTACTGTGCATTCAAAATGACACAAGAATGTGAATCGTGTCTTAGCGCATATAGCATGCACCTGTGGATGCCGTCCCGATGATATATTGCACGGTGCGCTTCGTTATATATTAGCATTATGAGTTCTGCGGCGGTTATTGTTGCCGCCGTGGAGCGATGGCTGAAAAGTTTTTATCACATTACATTCAGGACAACGCTATTCTCATTTTCCTGTCACTGCCATACTTACGCTAGAGCAGCTCTATAAGCCTTTTAAGAGCAACTAGAATTTAAACAGTGACTTTAACAGTGATGGTCGGAGAAACTGTCATTTTTTCATTTTCTCAAAGACTTAATGCTATTTGATACAAAACTACATTTCCCTGCTCAAATATATTTTTGTCACTTTTTTTTCTTTTCAGTACACTCAAGTGAACTAAATTATAATACAATTAATGCCAAGAGGATGACGCACTGTTTCAGTGTCGTGTTATAGCATCTACTGTATGAATAGCACACTGTTATTCTCCTGTTCTTCTAGGAAATTTCATTCACTTGGGATCTTTGGGTAAAATGTAACCCACATTGCAGGCATTAAAATTTCATGACTTCAATTATTACAGGGTACAACAGGTAGGCTCAAACCTAAAGGAAAAATGTGTTTTTTATAGGATTTTTTCCCTAAATATTAAAGAACCTTGGATGCAACTTGTCCCCATTTCTCATTTATTTCAATCATATTTGGCACTTTATGAATATTTTATATAGTTCATAACCACGTTTGTATTGTTATCATTATTGCTGATTATTAAATGTATTATGTGCATCTAACAGATGTAATACAGCTAGTTCAAGTAAATTTTACAAGTAACATAAAGCCCAATTCTTACTGCAGAAGTCAAGTATGGTTCCACTTTGGGGCACATCTTCAAGCTATTTGTTGGCAGTCCTAAAAAGCACTGCAGTGTTTTATTATTTATTTATTTATGTTTGTTGTTCTTCTTGTTGTTTCCATGTAGTGTTTTAGAACAAAAGAGTCTTTTTTACACCAGAAGAACGTTTTTTTTTAAAGGGCCTGAAAACATTAGGGCACTTAAAACCCACTGTCACACACCAATGATTAAAAAAAAGTCATATTCTAAATATTATGTATCAAAATATTTTCAAATTTTTTAATGAATTTAAAAATCTGCATAAAATAAGTTTGAAAAAAGCATAATTGTTTTTTATAGTATGGATTAAAGTGGAACACTGTCCTTTCTTTCTTTATTTTTTTTAAAAAAATGTCTAAAACATTTTTAAACTATAAATTTGCTTTATAATGAGCCCCTAATCGGGGACATGGTGATTGGACAAAAAATATGAGAATGGGAAGAAAATTTCATTTAAATGCAAACGCAGTGTTTTTCAGGGAAAACCGCTACACTGCGTTTTGTGAAACACAAAAAAAGACTGGAAATATTAATTTTCCCTTCCCTTTCATATTGTCCTCCCGCTTGGTCACACACGTCTGTGGGTTTTATGGTCTCTGCAACTTTAAATGAGCTTATTTCGATATATTTTTGACAATGTCACAAAGTCTCTTGTCCAATAAAACAATGTGGGTATTTACAGTGCAGTTCCTTCCCTAGGAGACAGGCTGAGTGAATGGTCTCGTATGGTGTGTGTGCCATATGACACGCTTATTAACAGACAGTATGTTCTACCCATTGCACTTTCCATCAATAGATAAGAAGATATACTGTATGCTGTTTTGTCAGACAATCGCAATTTGTATTTGTTTCTATCTAACGTGCTACCATGTAATTTCCTGTGCCCCCTTCTCTTTTCATTCTGCCAATGCTGTTGTGTCATTTGAGATAGCAGTTCTAGGACAGCTGAAGAGCATCTCGAGCCAGCCTGGGACACAGAACCATCAGATTCACTCACTGTCACTCGCTCATTACGGATAGCGGTCTTCTGATTTGTTCTTTTTAGGAAATTTATAATTGCACTTCTAAATTGAGCCCCGTTTCATTGCGCGAAAGTTGCCTGCTTTGGGGGCATGGTATAGATGTTATGATCCTTCTATTCGTCTTCTCATACTTCTCGCATCCACCTTGCTACAGAGGTACTATGATGCTAGAGAAATCTACCAGTCCTCAGCCGTCAGTTACCAAGGCACGTTAAATCCTGAAAGCTCCATAGATCGCGTTTGTATGGCATAGTGCAATAAACTCCCCAATAACTCAATTGCCAATTCAGCTCGGAGCTATCGTAAGCAAACATCACACAGGCTTTCATCATCTGCCGCCCCACCCAGCTTTCCTGGGCTCAAAGGCAAGCTGTCACTCATCAATCGATTACTGTTTAGGAAGGAGACTTCAATCAAACTGGCTGTCTCCTAGGCTCTCAGGGTTGGGATTATACAAAATATACATTAACTGGTCGGTTCTTAAACTGCCCGTGACCAATCCAAAGGTTCTAAACTTCTGTGCTGATGAGTTGCTCAATTAGCAGTTTGACATCTGCGACTTCTTTGGACTTTGACGGCGGGGTAGTTTTCGAGCGTTGCCTAATTTAGAAATGAAACTCGACTGCCTGCAGAGAACTTCATGATATGTGTAGTACGATGACAGTAGTGGAGTTCATGCATCTTCTAATCGGATTGTGGCGCTGAGTATATGACGTTCCGCAACGTCTCTTCGTGTTGTCATAACCTTCTACACTATGTGTCTAAATTTCTGACTCATACCAGGAAAATTCACAGAATCTATATTACTATCGCTCCATGCGATGTTGGGCGCACAAGGCCGTGCACATATGCGTACTCGACACTATAAGCATGAAGCCGTCTTGATAGAGACAAAGACCTAAACTAGTGCACCCCCGCTCCCTGCGTACGGCCCTCCACCTACCTACACCACTCCACAAACACAGAGTTTTATGTTAATTGTTACGACGATGAGTGAGTGAAAAAACACCAAACTTGCCAGACCCGCTGGTAAGTGCGGCGATCACGTTCGAGTTAAAAATTGTCGATTCTTGCTAGGATTGTTTTTTATTTTTATTTCTTTCGGCCGAACCAAAAAAAAGTAAGAGTTTGAGCCATCAATAACTAAACCCGATACAATTTCTTTTCCGAAGAACAGATTTTTTTCTACGTTTGTATGTTTGTATTGTTTTACTTGAAGCGCTGTCAAGTAAACTATATTTACAGAGCTCTTTAAAAACACATTTTTTTTAATATTTTTAACTAATTATTCTCATCAAAATACTATATCATATTTAATAATTTGATTCATAAATTTAAAAAATAAAATAAAGCTACATAAACAGATTGAAAAGTGCCGTTAACACCCATTTTCTTAGGACTTTATATATATGGATCAGATGGAAACGTCTTTTAAAGTATATTTTATATTAGTAGTGGTTTGTATAGTGAGGAGGACACAGTTATTCAGTTTTATATTATTTTAAATATTTTTTTGAATTGGCATTTTACTATACAATTTTGTTTATAATAAGGATTAGTCATGTAGTGATGGGGAATGATAGTAAAACTATATACATTTAGAAATATCATTTGAAGTCGTAGGGGATAGAAAACAAACAAGCAACAAAGCAAATGGCGCAACATTCTCCATACACCGGAAACTTTCTGATGACATGACCATTGTTTATTCACATTTAAAGCCATATTTGTTAAACTTAATTTAGTGCTTGAAACAATATGGTATCAAGCTTGTAAAAGAACATTTAAAAACAAACGAAATATTTGCAATTTAATTAAGACAATAACAAAATTACATAACATGGCTGAAAATACTTCGTAATATAGATCAAATCGGAATTAACTTTAAAGTATTTATTGATATAACTGTATATGCATTAGACAAGTTTTTACTTACTGTGTTTTATAGAAGTCGCGCTAAAGAAGGGAAATGGTGATGGAAAACAATATTGATGATGAGAGGAAAGGAAAATTACATTTAAAACAGCCAAGTGTTCTCAAGTGGAAACGTAAACGCTTATGCAAAACCGGCAGGCGCTTACCATATAATCCTTGAAAATAATACAGAAGTGATAGAGTGAGCAGTAACAGAGTGAACAAAGCTTAATCACTTTTGATTCTAGTTAGTGGAGCTATTTCAGTGGGCGGATAAAAGGAAGTACAAACCACACCAGGCCAGCATTTCATCTTACTACATATTTCAACATGAACTTCTTTGTTTATTGACGGCTATCTCTTATGCTTGTACGCATACTCAGTGCAGACTGATTCGTGACAACTACCTCCTACTCATCGTCCATCGTCGTCGTGACGCCTCCACTCTTTATGTTTCGCTCAGCGTGTGTAAGGAACTAGTCGTGTTGTCCGTTTTACTGGTGTTTGGGGTAACATTCTCAGCAGACTATTATGTGAGTCTTTGTCTGTTGTGGTTCGTGTGTCCCCATTAGTGGTACACTCTTTTCAGTATTGAGGTTAGCGGGTAGCGTGATGTGTGCCAGCTTATAATAGCACAAACCTCGACGATTCAGTTTTATTTGGAGAAGCTTTTTATTACGCATTTGATTTATTGCGACCGATGTGCGTTGTGGGGTTAGGTATTTTGGGTCTTATTTTCTTGGGGTAGAATCAGGCCCTAACCCCCCCACACTCCACACTCGGCATTATCGATTTCCTAGCCAATCATTGATTCGGCTTCACACTCCATTGAAGCTGGTGTCTAGTATGAATGCCCAGACTCATGACCCACATGTATCAAACGCAATAATACTCTTATGCGCATTTCCCGGCGGCTTGCTCCCGCAGTAGCTACCCACAAGGCCAAAACATAAAAGTGACACAGATGTTAGAGACTATCTGATATTGTAGTAGGACATTGCTTTGTATGGCAGGCGTACTTGATCTGAATTCCTCTTGTTATGGTTGTTGACAAAGTGCATACCAACCCCGGTACCCCCCAGATTGTCCAAGTTTTGTTGCTTTATGCTCCTCTTTAACGTTGCGTTCGATTTTTTTTGATTGGGCTTGAATTTCAGTGAGGAGTCTGTTGTAGCCCCCCCTCTTCCGCATGCAGCCCCACTCGGTAGACCCACCGACTATGCGTTGGACTTCATCGTTATGGGGATGAAGTTTGGTGTGAATGGACATCTGATATTGTGCTCTCTTAACGATTAAAGTGAGGCTGATGACGAGTTTTGATGATGGAATATAGGCGTTTCCGTCTGTGCACAGCACATTGTGGAGTACGTCTGTTGAACGCTAGATTAACCCCTAAGTGAAGCACGAGCTGCCCCACCTAAGCATGAGGCGGCCTCCTATTGAGCCATTATATAGCAAAAAGGGAGCGGCCTCAAAATGGCCCAGCTCTTCGTAAGCGAACAGACGCTTAGTTGGCTCATCGCAGACAAAAGCACCATACGAGACTAATGTGGCTATGAAGAAGGTGGAGGACATGGAGGTTAAATTGTCATGTCTTCGTCAGTTGAGTGGAGTGGGTCGCGGTTTACACTGTCCAAATAACACACAATGAGACCATCAAAATATAGATTAATGTTTCTGTAGGGTAGGCAGCTCTGAATGCTGTCGAGTAAGACAAACTCGAAAAACCATTTTAGAAATTGTTGCCTACACGGTCTAGCGCGACCTGCTGTTCATGGCATGCGATAATTGAGCTGAATGAAGGGGCTTGGTCGCGCCGCGGGAAGACGCGCCAAAGTATACGGCTCCAAACATCCCTCTTGAGCGTTAACGCCAGCGGTGCCAGCATCCTGTCTTGTCCCCAGAATTAGGATGGTCTTCAGCGTTGGCTGGCCTGTTATCTTTGTCTATCGCTGCCCAGGCTACAGAGAAGAACGTCCCGCCACTAAAACAACCAAACGACCAAGCTAGTGCTTGCTATCGCTGCTGGCAGAAACCCCCACACCACCCGCCCCGCTCTCACAACAGGTATTGGTTTTATAAGCTGAAGTATTACTGACTATAGTCTCATGACCCGCGTACCCCTATTTATTTTCAATTCGACACCTGTTATCACAACGCCCCCCCTCTTGGGCTTACGTATTCTAGGGATATCCAGAAATCCCAGATCGACCATAGCTTGTGTGAGCGCAATTTCATTCCGTGGTTATGGGGAAGAAAGCAGCACATTAACGCACACACCAGGCATTATCAATTCAACATCTGTGTATGAAACTTACGTGATTCCCAATAATATATTTCACACCAACTTACAAACACCTATTCAGACGGCACTTACTTTCTTATTCTTTGTGGTGCGAGGCCGCGCAGGACCAGATGACCGGCCAACGTTGCACACACTCTGTCTTCTTGGCACAAACAGAGTGCCTCGCGCACACATGACTAAACAAGCTTGAGCGCCGAAATGGAAACATTGGCTTTATGGCACACAAACGTAGCAATTGGTCTAGTACACTGCCAAACTCAGCTACGGCGCGAATTACCAATTTACTTCTGCGGCATCAATGTACATAAAACACCGTGCCACACGATTACTTATGCGTTCACTCTTCAACTTAAATAGTATTTTTCAGGCAGACAATCGCAGTTTATCCTAACATGGTGGTAGCAATCGATTTACTAATCTGGTTTACGGGACCATTCTAATTCGCTCCCTCGCTTTTGTGCTACAAAAAAAGAAGACAAGGCCCGTTTGGTCACAGCTGGTTTAAGCACTGTCTCAGTGAACGTAATACTAAATCAGGGGAAAAAAATCAAAAATACCACAAAAAAAAATAAGGCGGCAGCGTGCTGGTAACTCACGTTGTGCAGGGATTTGTAGTTACATTGTAGGGACGTTAATGAATTAGTAGTAAATCATGCGCATCAATTTATTTGGTATTTTTTTTTTCTGTGCATGTCATGTTTCCGGGTCCGTATGCTCGTATTGACCAGTATTTCTTGGGAAGCCGTTAATCTTTCACTGAAAATTTGTCCAACAACGCTTCCCACCCACCACTGAGCATATGTTTGACAGTTCGATGGCACTATAATGGTGCACAAAGACATCCAAATAATTTGTCTGTTTTTACGTGTCTCATGATTATGACTTACGCCTAGCTTAGATGCCAACCTGCAGAGTACCAACCACACTGCACAGTGGCTTCCATTAAGCCTAGAAGTGTTGGATAAACGCCGGATTATAATGTAAAATGCGTAATGCATTAGTCACATGAAGTGTTTTGCTTTCAAAAGAGGGTATGGAATGTATTTTCTTGCTGCTTTAGGCTATTTTCTATCAATACAGTAAGATTTAGAAACAAGTTCGGACACTACAGAGAGTAATCCTATCTAAAAGTAGAATAAACATAGTTAAACGGAACTTATGATGTTAGCTAAATCTACGAGATATCTGCATTATGTATCCATTGCGTTATCAAGCATGGTGCTGTCACTAATGTGGTAGAGGTAAGAGCAAAACATACCAATCTCTGTTTCTATATTGTGTATTGTCAAGAGCGATATTATTACAGGCAAACATATTATCACAACAGAACTCTACTGCACACTAACAATTAGTAACTTATACAAAAACCACAGTGAATAATGAGGAATCCAAAGGTGACAGTGGCAATACGCCTCCTACAATGTTTTTAGTGTGAGTCTGAGTGTAGAAACACGGCTTGGTGAGGAAAGCGTCAGGGAAGGTCTATGGCTGGTTTACCGTTACTGTGTCTCATACAATGCCGTGGTGGGGAGCACGCGAGACACATCCCATAGCACTCAATTGTCTGTGAGGACTTGTCGTAGGTTCTATCGGCAAACAATAATCTGACGACTATACATGGGGAGTTTTCAGATAGCATTTTGTAGGATACGTACACACGCATTTTTCCTGATCCATCAGTTGCGCTTTATTTGCCGAATTGAGAGTTGCTGCTATAGTCAATGGGTGCAGGATCTTTGGAAAGAATAAGCTATCCTTTAGCGTCCTGGTTAGGTGAGCCACACAGATGTAAAAAACTGCATTGAGCGCGCGATCGCTGATAGCGCTAGTCTCACATCTTACTCTTGCTGAACGTTGATCTCTCTGCCAGTTACACCTCCAGGCAAAACCCCAATATCTTGTAGAGTACCGCGCGGAACAATCTGTGCAGCGAGGGGAATGGGACCGAGATAACCTGCACCGCCAATGGGCCAGCAAACTGCAATCACCCATCAAATGGATTAAAGGAGACCAAGTCCCCTGCCAAGGTCTGACTCCACGAATCAGGAGCTGTTCAGCAAACACAGTCTGCGTGATTGTAACTGTGACTGTAGAGGTGTTCATTGATGGTTGGACTGCGGACCTTACATTTCCACCTCCACTGATGTTCGACCTCAGGAATGTCTCTTTCTTGCGTGACATCGGTCCTTGGATCGAGATTAAATGCACTTGTAATTAAGACTGTTGACCGGTGGCTGGAGAAGAGGTTGTACGGTGAATTGCCGTAGGTGTGACGATTCATCAAACAGCGCAGGTTTCTGTGTTTTTGGTGGCTCTTCAGATCAAGGATGAAATTTTATAGTAGTTTTGAGCATAAGAACCGTCCAAAGTTACCTCTCCCCATGCTACAGGAATAACGCTGACCCCACTATTAGGTCTGAGCTGGTTAATGGGTCCGGGCTTGGGCTGCGTAGTGGACACTGTAGGGGGGAATGTTGCAGGTGGTGTTAGAGTGCTTCCTAGTAGAAATCAGGGCTTGTTCTTCTGACGTGAGTTCGGCTAGCAGGATGGGGATTGTTGAATCCCAGTTCGAGAAGGGCAGTTCTCTCTGTCCGGGGACTGTTAACAGAGTGAAATATCATGGATGGTATGATATGGCTGCCTTTCAACAGAATCTAAGGCTTGGGTGTTTTGTTCACTTGTTTCTGGATTTACAAAACGTCAGCCGCTTCATTAATCTAGCAGTGGGCGTGTAACAGTACTATGTCAGAGACCGTGGCCTATGTCATATCTGTGTCGTGATTTTCGCCCGCTGCTAAAGCCACCACGTAACTGGTCATTACGTGCACGTACTGTGTGCCATGTTTTAAGTTATGGTGTAGGAGTTTTTGCTGTGTTTTTTGTGTCCACCCCTAGTTATATTTTTTTGTGTTCAGCTCATGGTCAGCGTCAATGGTTCTAGACGTACGGGATTGCTCCCCCTCGTACCCAACCCACCACCCCGTTCCATCGAGGGTAAAAGACTCGTAATGGACGGACCATTACTACCTATATGAAGGTAAAGAACACACCTTCGCTTCGACTCAACCCTCCCTTTGATTTGTCAGCCCTACCAAAACGTCAATTATCACCGACGTGATATGATAAGCCTAAACGTTCTGCACCCTGAACATCGCGAACAACCTTCACGCCAAGGACAGCCTTAGTACCGCGAATATGAGGGAACAACAATCATTTCCCTATTATGGGGAAATGGTTTCCATGAGTACTTTTTTTTTACCAAATTAGTCAATTACAAATTAGAATGCTTCTATGAATTGAGGCCAAGGGTTATGAAATGAAAGACACCCATAATCCACAACGAACTCAGGAATATATACAAAGTACTATTGGTAGATCCAAAGTAATAGCTGCTGTAATGTTGTTTGATAAAAGGGTCCAAGATATTGCGCTGAAAGGCGGAGAAGAGTGAGTTGAGCTATTAGGTTAAGATCCAAGCTGTAATTATTGCACCACTTCAGTAGGTCCACAAGGACCGTAAACCGTCATACTTGGTATGCTGCAATTATGTTTCAATGCCCTTGAGTTCTTAGGAATTTGTCTTAGGATGAGGGCTAACATGTTATGGGCGTCAGTAATAACGCTACATGGCAGCTACACCGCTAGAGCGTGCTTTTAATTGACGTTTCATCATGGTCACATGTCCTGACCATCCATGTATAACTAGTGCTAGATCTTGTTACTGGTACGTGTATATAGGATGATATCACTACACTATAGGAGGTATATCGTTGTTATATAAATATCACCGATTTCAGTACTTTTACGTTTTTAAGTTATTTAAATAGTATTCCATTTTTCATCTAATCGGTTTTTCCATCTTTGTATTTATTTTGATTTATTTTTTGTTTTATTAGTCTCCAAGATTGTTGTAGCATGTCATTTTAATATCAGTACAAAAACTATATTGTGAAGGTGAGCAAGGTAGCCTCGTCTACCTTTTCTCTCTCAGTATTTGAACAATCAAGGCCATGTTTCAGCCAGTTTGCTCACACACTGAATCGTTTGAAGCAGTTCTCGTTTATTAAGACAGTAAAAGGACTATTTTAAAACACAGAGGACTAAAAGAGCACTGGATGAAGTAGAATATTTACCTGCAATCAATTGAAGCAACCCTGCAAATGCATCCTTTCGTTTGCCAGCGATTAACAAGCTCTTTATTAAGTTCAGCACCTGCAACATATGAATGCCTCAGTAGGGCAGATAAAGACATTTTCCTACCAAAAGAGTTTAGTCGAAACAGGTGCACAAAAACACCAACAGTATTAGAAATTACCTTGATATTTGTTGAAAGGACATTTTAAGATATTTAAATTTATAGCACTGTTTCATATAAATAAGTCTCAGCTGAGTTTTTATGTTGTTTTCTACTAAACATATTAGATTGCAGCATTCATTTTCAGAAATTTTAGATTTTGAGTACTGTTTATAAAAAAAAAAAAAATAATATTATCTTAAAAGCTGGAAACAGCTATGTCATGTAGCTTGTAGTGCAACAGGTTGTTTGCAGTCAATTTCGGTGAAATTTGTTGACAAGAAAATGTAAATTATCTATTGTCATAGCAATAATAGTTGTATGAAGCACCGCTCACACAACTCACTTTTAAACAAAGCAGCCTATTATGTTCGCAGTGTTGGGGAGTTTTTAGGACACAGAATAGGACACGTGTTTATTAATAACTTTTTTATTCAATTTGGTTTTATGTATATGCTTTATTTTTGAAGATTAATTGTTTTTTTCCAAGGCATTGTTAGCGTGCCAGTGTTTTCTGTCATAGCTATGCAAAGATTTGATTCAAAAAAAAAAGTAGAATAGATATTAAACTTATCTAATGCATTTAAAAATCTTCATTTCAGCCATGAATCTCAAAGTTAAAAAGAGGTTCTAAAGTCCCTAGATTTTGTTTGTGGATGTGGCTTTAAAATTAAATTATTATACATCTTAATTCAAGTACTACAGTATTTCTCACAGTCTGTAGGTAGTTGTTTACGTACCTGATTGTACGGTTAACCCTGTTTTCAAAGTGATTAACAGTTGAAAAGATTCCGTTAGAGATTTTAGAAAAGTAACAGAAAGTCAATCAAATGTAATCGTTACATACTGTAATAAAGTAATTGAAATAGGTTCTCTACATTTGAAATAGTGTAACTTGTAATCTGTAACCTATTACATTTGTAAAGTCAACCTTCCCCAGCACTCTGTACATAAGTCCGAATGATTGTTTTACCGTGAAAACCTTGAAACACCATTGCAAAATCTTTATGAGGAAAACTTTCGACCTCAAGCGAAATGCCCCAATTGCATCGATTCCTATTGAAATGACGTGTTATTGGTTGGCCATGGAACTTTTGTGCTTGAAAACCACCAGTAAATGTGACCAGACTCAGCCCAATCTCATCAAGGCGAAATCAAACAAAACTATTTGTGAGGTGGTGATTTCACCTTGAGTCATACACTGTAAATAGTACAAAAAATGGGCTGTAAGGTTCAGCTCATTAAAAAAAAAATACCACCAATCAACCAAAACTTGAACCAGTTATGCAATTTAGTCCATGAGATCTTGAGATTCACATACCTTTTAAACCTATATATAAGTCAACACCAGCTTGGCCAACTTGGTAGAGCCAGTTTAAACCACCTTGGACTAGCAAAGCGAACCAGATAGTCCTAGCGCATTTCATTGATAAATCAATAAAGTTTGCAAACCCCTAATAAACAAGCATTTTATTTTTGACATGGTGAAACAACCTGTCATGCAACCCCTGTGTTTTATGTCCTGTTTGTGATTGTTTGGACGTCCCCACACGGGCTCAGAATGTGCCCTACCACACGTGCTGTATTAAGCATGACTGCTCGGTGTGGCCCTCAAAAGACCTGTCTCGCCCACAATAAATGAATGTGAAATTTGTCTGGAGGTGACGGTATCATTGCCTTGTGACCATCCTCCCTCTCTGGTGACACAGTGTTATTATGGCAGGCCGGGATGGAGAGATCGCTCGCTTTTTTTTGTTATGGCTGACATGTCACTTTCTTTCGGCCGTTCCCAGGTGAGGCGACTGTCGAGGAGTTATACGACAGGATGTTCACTGTCACCAGCCGGGCTCAGGCTCACCGTCTCTAACGGAGGACGATGGAGTTTTCCGTTCATCTGCATCATTGACCACCCAGCCGTGGAAGGACTTCCAGGGGGGGCCCAGAAAATACCTGGAAGTGCAGTGTTGAGTCATCTCAAGATGAGGAAAACCTTTCAGCTGTTAAATAGCTGTGGTTTAATCTTCCCACCCCTGCATGCAGAGTCAATTTGACTGACGTGTAATGACTAAAGACCCTTTTGTACACAATTAGACCGTTTTATGAGGAAATGAACAGGAGTGAGGGCCAAGGCAAGAATAGTTCACCCAAAATGAAATTATTCACCCTAATGTCACACGTTTTTTTGTTTTGTGGAACACAAAAGGAATCATTTTAAGCATCTTCAAGCAGCAATTTGATTGACGTTGAACCTTTCGTTCCACAATTAGACCGTTTATAGAGAAGTTAACACGAGTGAAGCCGAGATATTTGCTTATAGGAATAGACTTTAGTCATGTTATGCTATATTCATGCTATATTGAATTTAACAGTGATAAAAACGAGGCTGTGGAGGGATAGACTTACTGTCTTTACAATAGCACACTATATTAGAAGGTCATAGTTCACACCCAAAAATGAAAATTATGTCATTAATTACTCATTCACAAACCTGTTAAGCCTTTGTTCATCTTCAGAACACACAATTAAGATATTTTTGATTAAATCTGAGGAACACTGGATAGACAGCAACCCCAACTGCGCAACATTCAAGGCACAGTAAGGTTAGAGAGACATTGTTAAAATAGTCTACTGTAAGGGACTATTTTAGTCCACAATGACTATTTTAACAATGTCCTTACTACCTTTCTGGGGCTTGACTGTGGATGCGTTAGTTGTGTTACTGTCTAGGCAGGGTGAGAAAGCTTTTCATCAAAAATATCTTAATTTGTGTTCCGGAGATGATCAATGGGTTTTGGAACAACATAAGAGTGAGTAATTAATGGTAGAATTTTTATTTTTGGGTGAACTTGTTTCATGGTAATTTTCACTAACTCACAACTTTCAAAACTGTTTTTATGGATTTTTTTTGTCTATTAACAAGTGTTTTTTCCAGAAAGATGGTTCCGTCAGTTTGAACAATCGGTATGTTATAAACAACAGTATAAATCCATTGATTGCACTGTACTTCAGTCATCACAGCCTCATTTAATTCCTGTCAAATGTAGCCTGACTAAGGCCTATATTCACATTTTTAAGCATCTCCATGCAGCTGATTTCCATAAATTACAGGTTTTAGTGACCACACACAGCTGTTAAGCAGTAAAGTGGTACATGATTACTGAAACACGCTGAAATTTTTGTTTGATTGACAGTCCTCCCTTCCAGTGAGCTAAAACCTGATAACCGAGTTCAGATCATGAACAACTCATTTTTCAGTGAGCCGATTTTCTTTTCAATGAACCATTTCTATTCAGACTGAACAATTTGTTCATGAATCAGTTTGAACTCAGTGATCGCGTTCAGTGTTCACAGCTCACTGGGAGCGGATGATTATGTGAATAAGAGGTTAAATATTTCCCAGATACTACGTGGATTCAGAAAGATGTGGAGTATAGTCCAATGAATCATATGATTGTTCTAATGGTGCTTTTTTAATGCTTATTGTGTCAGTGGTCACTAGAATTGGAGAAGATCCATTTTTTAGTTGCTCTAACAGAAAGGAAATAGTCACGTGATTTTGGATGAAAGAAATCAAGTGAGTCAATAATGGCGGGAAATTCATTTTAGAGTGAACTATTCCTTTTAACCCGGCCGAGGTCTAGGCATTTGCTTTAATTAAAACAGACCCTTTCTTGTTATTGCATAAAGCATGAAATCGGTACGCCCCAAATAATGCATTGATTAAGAGTGTTTGCCGCACGCTTTTGTGTGGCGCGGGAAGTCCTGGAAAGGTTAACCTACCCTTTTGTAATCTTGGCAGAATATTAATTTATTCAGATAGCTGACTGCTCAGGGTGACCTTGTAGAGAAAAAGGCAGGAGGGATCAGCTCAAAACTGTAACAGCTTGACATTTTGACTAACATAGATAGAAAGAGAAAAAGAAAAAACACATTTTACAGTACTGTTAATTGACGTGTTTAAATTCATAGCAGTGTCTCCTTCTCCAAAAAACACAACACCGCTTTACCCAGCTATAAAAATCACGTACTGTCATGTCGCACTCTTTAGGCTCACCCTACGGTTGTCTTAACATATAGTGCAGCATGAAAAGTATAGCCCAGAAGAGCAGCAAAGATCTGCGCCTTGTCATTATACAGGTCTTTGTATTAAGCATGAATGCATAATACACATGAACGTAAATGTGAATGAACAACTGATGTCCAAACCTGCTGGGGATGTTTTTTCTAATCAGACTGAGAGGCAGGTAATGTGCCTTAGAATGATAATTAGATAGATATAATCAATAAGGGTACCGGGGGCTGAATCAATGTACTGCAGTGCAACTGGAAATGAGTTTGTGTTTGTGTCTTTGTTGTGTCCAATGCACAGATAACCAACCCCCCAGAAAAAAAAACAGTGCAGCTTGTGGTAGAATTCCCTGAGGGTTTGACCAAGAAGGGGAAAATCTCGAGCTGACCTGCAAAGCTAAAGGAAAACCGCAGTGAGTCCAACGCTGGGACCCCTCAGGCCACTTACTCATTTCATATAAATTTGTTTGGTTGCTTTATCATGCAGATAATAATAGATGATAACAAGAATAACACAGATAGACAGTCAGGTATGCAAATATGTACATGGTTTGGTGTTGATATTTCATACTTTTTTTGTATTTGTTTTGATAGATAGATAGATAGATAGATAGATAGATAGATAGATAGATAGATTATAGTATATTTAGATACTTGGAATTTAGATTTCAGTTTATAATTAAATTTATCCAGTTAATAAAAAAAGAATAGAAATCAGCCCATATGTGATACGAAAACAAGACTTTGTAGCTGAGCTTTGATAGTCATCATGTTCGTTTGTTTTGCACAGGTGTTGATTTTACAGCAGTGCTAAAGTTTTCCTGAATAAAGCCATTATTCTCTTCTCTCTGCCTCTGTTCTGAGCATTTTCACACTGACACTAAATGATTACTCTGATTTTTACAGGCCTCATCACATTCACTGGCTCAAAGTGGATGTGATTTTCCCTCCCACGCCGGGGATTACTCGCTCTGATCTCTTCATCGAAAACCTTAACAAAAAAAAAAAAAAAGTCCTACCACGGAACATACCGCTGTGTGTGCATCTAACTTGGTGGGAGAAGCCTATGATGATTACATCCTTTATGTACTATGGTATGTACTTGAACTTAATCTGCATCTGTAAACAACATCCTAAGAGAAGAGGGTTTCCCAGACAGCTAAAATCTATAGTCTTGGACAAAATGCGAATGGATAGTTTGTTACAAAATCAGTCTTAAGTCTGGGCTTAATCTGTGTCTGGACAAACAAGCCCTAATGATGTCTACATGTAATCAGCTGCGTAATGTTTTTGTGATTTTGACTTAACAGGTTTACAAGTTCCACATGCATTTGCTATTTCAAAGAAGTTGAGCTTTCTTGTTTCAAGACCGAAGCTTTTAAACCCTCTATTGCAAAATGTTGCCTCGGGTTTTTTTCAGTTGATGCTAATAAACTGGGTAATAATGAAGGGATGATTTTTTGGTCACACAATGAATTTTTCCTGGGATAATGCACTTATGTCGCTGGGTGCACATTTTTGCTTTGGGAAAGCGTCATTACAGCCATTTTCTAGATATTTTTTTTTTTCCTCCTTCCAAATTAGATGCATATTTCTAATTAAGTAGGCTTTAGTTTAAAACTGTTAGAAGCACATACATTCTTTTTAGGTTTTTTGCAGACATCTGCTCTAAATCAGTGTTTATATTGCCCCAACGAACCCCCTGTGGCGACAGTGTCATGTATCGGAAAGTAGTGGATATGGGATCCACTACAATGCATTTATTATTTTTACGTGATTTACCATCCGTCTTGGTAGCATGTACATTTTTAATGCAAGTAATGTAGTTTTAATAAGCTTTGTTCTTTACTATTCCCAACAATTGTAGAAAAAAAAAAACAGGGACATTGTTTAAAAAAAAGGAAATAATAAAAGAAAAGTCTCGCAGAAATTTTCACAAATATTAAATGACTCAAAAACATTGTCTTTGAATAATTTTCCTTTAAGTGTTGACAACAGAATTCCTAAAAGGAAATTTGCCCTCATCCCAACATTCTGTACTATTCGTTTTTTTTTTTTTTGTGTTTGATTTTACGAATGAGGTCCATTTTGTATGCAAGACAAGTGAATCAAAAGGGTTCTTTTTCAACATTATGTTTTCAATAAGCAGCAATAGAGGGTTAGTGTTCTTATTAAATACGGCTTTCAACTGAGAGTTTTTCATAGTACTTAGTCTTAATTAACCAGGAAGATAATTGTGGTTCGGCGCATGTTTAATAAATCCTTACCAAGGACGACTAGCTGGTGTTTCAAAGCCCAGGCAATAATTGGCTATGACAGTGGCCACTTGAAGACTGGGATTTAACAGAGAGCTTTGCTTTGATATAGAAGAATGGAATGTGTTGTTGTTGTTTTAAAGCAGGTTGTTGTTCAGGAGCGCTAACGGCCCCGCCAGCGCGCAGCTATTACAGGCTGTCCTGTCGAGCCTAAGACATTAGCACTAGAAGATATGGACGAGGGTGGCTCGTCATTGAGGCGTTTGGCAACCGCGCAGTTTATTAGCTCTAAAATGACTGATATCAGAGGCAGGTGTTTGGTAATGACTGTTCACAGCGTCCCATCTGCAGACGGGAGAGTTTGTGTGCATCACAGGCCTGAAGCGGTTCCATCTTCCAGCCTTAGTTTCAATGTCGGTCACCCTCCTACCTGCGCGAGCAACCACCTGCTGATTACTCACCACTGCCTCCTCATTTTTCCACAGGCTCGAGGAGTTTGGTTCTATTTGAGCCGAGTGGGTCGTATCAGGAAAAAGAGGATATTTATTAACCGTCTGGCTTGGTATAAGTGGCGGGTTTTTTAGTTCCTAATCTTCCATGCATTGTATAATATGTGAGTGAGGACTTTTGCAATTTATTTGCAGCCATAAAAGCCTTATTAAAAATGGCCATTGATTATGCATTTGTAATTGTTACCCTGAGAGTTGCCTTTTTTCTTTAGTACGGCTCGACATCGCTCCCTGACACGCTTCGCAGTAAATAAACTCGTTGTCTGTGGTGCATTTCTAAATTAATTTACGCTGGCATTGTTGTTGAGCATTGGCCTACCTCAGAGGACTAAAACAAGTGGAAAGACTCTTGTAGCTTGATAAGCCTGGGGCACATTTATACTTCTCCAGCCTGTTCAGAGTTTACTTTAATGCTGCTCCTCGGGGGATGGCAGCTTTGCTTTTGCTACAGAAGTTATTTCCATTTTACTGCCAGCAGTAAAGCATTGACCTTGTGTTGAGCAATATGCTTACAGCTCCTCTGTCTTTTTATCCGCTTATTTTTTCATGAAGCGTTGAACAGGAAGCTTGGTTGTAGCAGACACTTATTTCCTAAAATCCTAATACTCGGGCATGCCAAGACAATGGGAAGCAGTGTAACAGTTTCTCCATTTACACCATTACTGCATTCATGGCCTTCACAAAGGGGATTGTTTTGATGTAAGATCAAAATGTTTTTGTAGGCTAATGTGAATTTGCAATGGGACGGAGCCATGTCACAACCGGATAAGCTTGTAGCAGAGATGCTGAGAGTGAAAACCCATCCCGTGTTAACTGAAGCCTCCAGCAATGATAGTACTCAGCTAATTTGTTCGAAAAAAAAGGCTTTCTTTGTTTTGGAACTTGGAATTGGTTGGAAACCAACAAATGTAATTATATAGGATAAAAAAAAAACATAGGCAGGGTATTATTTCTGTCCAATAAGCACAGAAGCACTATTTTATGGATTAGCTGAAAAGAAAACTTTTTCGCCAATACAAAAAACTCTACAAAAAGACCTGTTTCAAAAAGTTACCCAAGTTCTAATATATTATATATTATACAGTGGTGTCAAGAAGTTTTTGCCCCTTTATGTTTTTATTTATTCTTTTCCATATTTGTCACACTTTGAAGGATTCAGATCTTCAAACTAACTTTACTATTACACACAGGGGGGGGATAACCAGAGTAAATACAAATCTGCCGTTTTGAAATAATGATTTAATTTATTAAGGGAAAAAAAAAAAGCGCGTCCGAAACCTGCTGGCACGTCCTGGAAAACGTAATTGCCCTATTAACTTGGTTGTGCCACCCTTTGCAACAACAACTGTAATCAAGCGTTTTGCGAGAACGGTCAGTGGGTCATTCACCTCGCTGTGGAGGAATTTTGGCCCACTCTTCTTTGCAGAATTGTTTTAATTCATCCACATTGGAGGATTTTCAAGCATGAATGGGCTTTTTAAGGGGATGCCACAGCATCTCAATTGATTTAAGTCCAGACTTTGTCTTTGCCTCTCCAAAAACTTAATTTTGTTTTTCTTGAGCCATTCAGAGGTGAACTTGCTGGTGTGTTTGGTATCACTGTCCGTTGCCGCATAACCCAAGTACGCTTGAGGTCACAAACTGACGGCCAGACATTCTTCTTCAGGATTTTCTGCAAAATTCATAGTTCCATCAATCAATTATGGCAAGTTGTCCAGGTCCTGAAGCTGCAAAGCAGCCCCAGACCATCACACACTACCACCACCATGTTTGACTGTTGGTATGATGTTCTTTTTTCTTGAAAGGCTGTGTTGGTTTTTACGCCAGATGTAACGGGACACTCACCTTCCAAAAAGTTGGAAATCAGTCCCACAGAATATTTGCCCAAAAACAATTGAGGATAATGCAGATATTTTTTTGGCAAATGTGAGATGAGTCTTTATGTTCTTTTTGGTCAGCAATGACTTTTGCCTCGGAACTCTCCCATAGATGCTGTTTTTGCCCAGTCTTTTTTGTTTGCTTCTTTGCTGAATCATGAAACACTGACTTTAATTGAGGCAAGTGAGGCCTGCAGTTCTTTAGATGTTGTTCTGGGTTCTTTTATAAACTCCTGGATGAGTCATCATTGCACTCTTGGAGTCATTTGGTAGGCCACTCCTGGGAAGGTTCACCACTGTTCCTAGTTTTCTCCATTTGTGAATAATGGCTCTGATCATGGTTCGCTGGAGTCCCAAAGCCTTAGAAATGTCTTTATAACTCTTTCCAGACTGATACATGTCAACTATCTGTTCTTGAATTTCTTTAGATCGCGTCAAGGTGTGTTTGCTCTTTAAGCATGCTTCACTTTGTCAGACAGGTGCTAAGTGATTTCTTGATTCATCAGGTCTGGCAGTAATCATGTCTGGGAGTGGCTAGTGAAATTTATCTAAAAAAGTATTTTGTATTTACTTGCATTATCTATGTGTAATATTAAAATTTGTTTGATGATCTGAATCTTTTGCCACAAATATGCAAAAAAATATATATTAAAACAGGAAGGAGGCAAAAACCTTTTCACGGCACTATATATATATTAGGTATGATGACATAGCAACCACTCGCGGCGAACATTCTGCCTCAAAAATGTGTTCCAAACTGCGTGGTACTGTTAATGTGTGTGTCATTCAATATCTATTCCTGGCCGCCTGGTGGGAGTATGTTTTTTTCCTGAATACGACGTTTAACTACGTTGAGTGCAAACCCCTGCAGCGTTGGACACTTCGGGATTTCAGCCCTGAGGTGTTTTCAGGTCACCGCGACTTTCGGAAAATTTGCGTGGCTTTCAACCGTCGGTGGGCTTCATCTAAGCTTTGGACACTACTGAAAGGTAGTTTGGGACATAAATACATAGCTTTTATCTTGGTACTGACGAAATTCCATCAAAATCCATAGAGGAGAAGGTATTTAACTAAATCGCGGAAATTGGGTAGTCACATTTGTGGCGGGTAGATTAGCGAACGCCCTGTCAGATGCACTGCAGGCATCGTTAAAAAAAATAAAAATAAAAGACAATAAAACAAAAAACTGATTGTCTGTTTGTGAATGACAATGAATATTTGTTGTGTACTTGTATGAATATGAATTAACAATTAATAGTGATGTGTATTGTGTGTTTTCTCTTGTATTCTGAAAAAAAATGTTTATGAATATGAATGAACTCTTATTAATTATACTTGTTTTCAGTGAAAATACCATGGGTCTGATGCCCATGGAACCAGCTAAAACAGTAAATTTACATGATTTCATATGAAAGAACTAACAAAATTCTACCTTCTATTCAAATTCCATGCAAATATCTGATAAAATGAGGAAGTTACAAGAAAAAAAATGTGTGAATAGTAAGCATTTTCGGTCACACGACTTCAATTGTAATTAATGTATTCTATTTTACTATATTCCCCGTTATTAAAAATATCATAACTTTCGCAATCCTCAACTGATCTTCACAATCCAGGTGTCGTCGTAAAGGGAATTTTCAGCTCTGTCTAGTCATGTGATCCATTTTGATCTTAGGGGTGTTTGAAAATTTTGTCATCATACCTATATATATATATTAGTGCTGTCAAAATTAGCGCGTTAACGCATGCGATTAATTTGAAATATTTAACGCGTTAAAAAAAATTAACGCAATTAACGCGGTTGCAGTTTTTTTTTATTTCCGGTTGTGGCCCATGTGTGTTCAACGTGCAAAGAAATATGGATAAGACCAAGGAAGGACTTTTAGACGGAAAGTTTCAGTATAAAACTCTGCCGGATGGTTCTGTGGATAAAACAAAAGTAATCTGTGCATTTTGCAAAGCCGAATTTAATTACCACAGAAGTAATTCGTCTTTTGGCATATCACTTAAAAGCAAAACACCCCACCGAAACCATCTCTACGGGGGCCTCGCCAATGTAAATTGCAGGAGTGCGTTCGTGGTTAAATGACAAGATCTGTAAGTGATAAGGTAATGAATGCTTTGGTTATTTTGGATAGCTAAAAACTGCCGACCCATCAACATAGTAGATGACGATGGACTGCGGGACATCATTAGAACTGCATCCGGAGACGCCTCATACAATATGCCCTCAAGAGGAACCATCATGTCAAAAATACACACTTTGTATGACGATGAGAAGGCACGGAGGATGAACACGTTACAGCAAGCGACACCACATCGCACTGACAGGGGACCACTGGACTTCTGTGAGCAATGACAACTACTTAGGCATCACAGCGCACTTCGTTGATAAAGAATGGAAATTGCATTCATTCGCACTAACCGTGTCTAAAACTGAGGAACGACAGTACGCTGAGGCATGTGCGGATCATTTTCTCGATGTGGCAAGAGAATGGAAAATCGAGGACAAGTTAAGCACACTTGGCACTGACAGTGCTCGTAATATGGTTGCTGCCTGCGAGACTACTTCCATTTGAAAACACCTGCCCTGCACGGCCCACATTTTGCAACGAACTGTCACAGTTTCCATTCACGGCAGTGGATTTGAAAGTGTCCTAGCTAAATGTCGCAAGATTGTTGGGCACTTTAAGCATAGTCCATCCAACGCTCACGAACTAATGGAACAGCAAGTTGCATGTGGACAGAAACAAGAATCTCTCGTTCAGGATCGTTACGACTAGATGGAATTCTACCCTAGAGATGGCCAAGCGAATTCAGCGAAACAAATCTCCACTGACCACTACCCTGGCTCAGCAAAAGAGCAATGTTGCCATGGTGACTACACAGGAGCTCGCCAAAACTGCAAAAGCTGGAGGAACTACTTGAAACCTTGCAGGTAGATTAATATTATTTTCTCCGTCTCTTGTCTGTTTTTTCACTATCCCCCAATCTGTGTGCCCGCTGCCCCGGCAAGGCATGCTGCGTAAAACAAAAATAAAAATAAGTTAAGATTTAGTGTAAAACATTATTAAAAAGGTGATGAAGAAATAAATCTGGTGTTGAAACAATGTAATGTAAATAAAATACAATTGTGTGTGTTTGTGTGTGTGTGTGTGTGGTTGTTGTGTGTTTGTGTAGAGAATGAGTGAGTGTGAGAGTGTAAGTGTACATGTTACATAACTGGCCAAAAATTAGTTTCTTTACATTTAATAGCAACATCTTGTGCTTTCCATTGCAGATATGTAACTGAACTGCTGGGAGGAGAGCAGTACATCTCCTGCTCAGTGGTATTGCCAGCCTTGTGCCACTTGTTCAAAATTATGGAGGTCCACAGAGGATGATCCAGCCTATGTAGTTAAATTCAAAAATGATTTTACTTCAGACCTATCTAAAAGGAAGGACAGCACTAATCTCACATGGCTGAAGATCGCTACTGCAATTGACCCAAGGTTTAAAGACCTAAAGTGTCTTCCCAAAGATGAAGGAATGAGGTGTGGGCTTCATCTAAGCAAGCTGTTAATGGGACAGAGTCCTGGAAAAAACAAGAGTCTAAAGAGACAACAGACCAACAGCCACCAAAGAAGAGAAGGATCTCCGTCTTGCTGGTTTCTTCTGATTCAGGGAGTCAGATGAAGAGGAGAGTCCCATAGAACAGTGTCTTAACCGCTAAAAAGCAGAGCCCAAATTGCACATGGAGGGTTGTCCACTACAGTGGTGGAAAAAGAGAGAAGCAACACATGCAAGGCTGGCACCAATAGCATGCAAGTATCTGTCAACCCCCTGCTACAACGGTGCCTTTGTGAGAGACTGTTCTCACTCTCAGGTCACATCATTCAAAAGAAAAGGGCCACATTGTCCCCTGATAATGTCAACAGACTGGTCTGTCTCAGCAACTGGCTGAATGTAAAGGAGGACTGAAGAAAAATAGTTTCTACTTCATAATTAATGTTCTCAACTCTCAGCAATACAACGTTACAATGAGTACAATTGTTTGTATTCATTCCTATTATTATTATTATTTCCAATTTCCATATTTGCAATGACTATACTTTGGAATTTTTTTGCAGTCCACTTAGAATTCAACATGGAAAATCATTTTTGTTTTTTATTTGCATTGATTGTTTTTGAAATTCAAATGGCACTTACAATGCCTGTTTTTATTTCTGTAATAAATATGGCTTTCAAGCCAACAGGTAATTTGGAGGATATTGATGGTTTATATGCAGGTATGTTGTTTACATGAGAAAATCTGTGTTACAAGTTAAACAAAAAAGTTCCAATAAAAACAATCAATATTTTGAATTAAATAGTTTCTTTGTCTTGAGTTTACATTAATTATTTACGTTTTACATTTACACTATCCAAAAAGTTTGTCTTTTAATTGCGATTAATCGCGATTAATTTCAAAAGATTGTGCGATTAATTAGTTAAATTTTTTTTAATCGATTGACACGCACTAATATATATATATATATATATATATATATATATATATATATATATATATATATATATATATTTTGGGATGGGACGGTTTTTAACATGTAAAAAAAAAAACAGGGTTTGGCTAATGTATGTTTTCTGTTGATGGATGCACATTCTGGCTTCCCTGGCTTCCCAGAACATTACAACAACAGCGATGAGGAAAGAAAAAAAAAAATATGAGCAGTCATTTATTCCATCATCACCCTGGTGCTGTGGTGCACGCCCACAGGTGAGACCCTGAACCAGCACATGTGATATCTGTGTTTAAACTAAACTCATTTAAGCTTTGCCAGTTTAAACATTTAAGAGACAGAGGATGTGAGCTTGCGCAAGCAGTGAGAAGATTTTTGCATGCGCTCATCTGAAGCGTGCAAATCTGCATCTCAGAACACGCACAAATATACAGCTCTCTTCTAAAGTAGTGTGTGTTTGAATGGACAAATTCACCAAAAATTATGTCAAAATGCCCATCTTGGTACAAAGTATGCTATAGCAGACATAGCCGGGTGAACATACTGTATCAGTGCACTGGATCAGTGCATCCTCTTAAATATAATCGAACAGCAACAACAAATAAATCACTCACTGCTCTTGACTGAATAGCTTTTGTAACTTTAATAAAAGATTAATCTTTAAATAATTTATACAAGTCAAATATGCAATGCTGTATACATTTTGATTTACTTTATTCAATTTCTGTACCTAAAAACTAATGCTAGACCTACCTAAAAAAAACTTAAAAAATCACTGTTTATTTTATTTGTATCTTTACTCTTTTGTATTTGTTTTGTGCTGTTGCGTGTAGTTAGAATTTTCTTTTTTTTTTCTTTTTTTATTTGAAAGTATAGTTTTTCCATAAACAGCACATACCGAACCATACCGAAACCGTGACTCTAAACCCTTGATACAAACCGTAACCATGAAAAAAACCGTTCCACCCCTAATAATATATTATATATATATATATATATTATATATATATATATTATATACACACACACACACACACACACTCAACCGCCCACTTTATTAGGTACATCTGTTCAACTGATTGGTAACACAAGTTGCTAATCAGCCAATCACATGGCAGCAACTCAATGCATTTAGGCATCTAGTTGTGGTGAGGACATCATGCTGAAGTTCAAACCGAGCATCAGAATGAGGAAGAAAGGGGATTTAAGTGACTTTGAACGTGGAATGGTTGTTGGTTGCCAGACGGGCAGGTCTGAGTATTTCAAAAAATGCTGATCTACTGGGATTCTCATGGACAACCATCTCTAGGGTTTACAGTGTGTGTTTTCCAAAAAAAGAGAAAATATCCAGTGAACGACAGTTGTGAGGACAAAAATGCCTTGTTGATGTCAGAGGAGAATGGGCAGACTGGTAAGAGATGAAAGAAAGGGAACAGTAACTCAAATAACCACTCGTTACAACAAGGTATGCAGAATAACATCTCTGTTGGTTACTTCTAGCAGGATAATGCACCATGTCACAAAGCTCAAATCATCTCAGACTGGTTTCTTGAACATGACAATGAGTTCACTTTACTCAAACGGCCTCCACAGTCACCAGATCTCAATCCAATAGATCAGCTTTGGGATGTGGTGGAACGGGAGATTCGTATCATGGGAGGTGCAGCCACACAAATCTGCAGCAACTGCGTGATACTATCATGTCACTATGGACCAAAATCTCCTGAGGGAAATGGTTTCCAACACCTTGTTGAATCTATGCCACGAAGAATTAAAGCCAACCCGGTACTAGCAAGGTGTACCTAATAAAGTGGCCAGTGAGTGTATATACTAATATTAGAAAATGTCCTTTTTCCTGTAATGGCAAAGCTACATTTTTCAGCATCATTATGTCACATTGATCCTCCAGAAATCATTCTAATATATGTATTTTGCTGCTCAAAGAAACATTTCTTCTTATTATTCAATGATGAGGGAAACAGTTGTGCTGTTTAATATTTTTTTGGAAACCGTTATACATTTTTTTTCGGGACCCTTAAATGAAAAGAAAGGGGTCCTGGAACAGCAAACCTCCCAATCTGGCTTCAAAAAGCGGCCACTCAACTGAGACTGCCTGCTCTGCGTTTACTGAAAGCCCTGCTACTGGCAAGAGCAGCTTCCGATCCTCGATACTCATCTTACTGGATCTGTTCTGCTGCTTTTGACACACAGTTAATCACCAGATTCTACTGTCTACCCTCAGAAAGATGGGCATCTCTGGAACCGCACTCCTGTGGGTTTAAGTCCTACCTCTCAGATAGATCCTCAGGGTGTCTTGGAGGGGGTGAAGTTTCTAAGTGACAACTTCATGCTACTGGGGTTCCTCAAGGCTCAGTACTTGGACCACTTCTCTTCTCCATCTACATGGTGTCATTAGGATCTGTCATTCAGAAGCATGGCTTTTCCTATCACTGCTATGCTGATGACACTTCAACTCTTCGTTTCTCATTCCAACCCAGATGATCCAACAGTAGCTGCTCGCATTGCAGCCTGTCTGAGTGACATTTCTAGCTGGATGAATGACCATCACCTTCAGCTCAACCTTACTAAGACAGAACTGCTGGTGGTTCCAGCTTAACCCATTGTTACATCACAACTACTCTATACAGCTGGGTTCAAAACCAAAACTCCTTCCAGGGACAGCCGAAACCTAGGAGTTGTGATGGATCATCAGTTAAGCTTCACAGACCATATTGCTATACACCGACCCGGTCCTGCAGATTTGCCTTATACAACATTAGGAAGATAAGAACCTTCCTGTCAGAGCAAGCCACCCAACTTGTTGTCCAAGCTCTTGTTCTCTCCAGACTGGACTATTGTAATGCTCTCCTGGGAGGCCTTCCTGCATGTACTATCAAGCCTCTACAACTGATACAGAATTCAGCAGTGAGGGCTGTCTTCAATGAGCCAAAAAAAGCTCACGTTACTCCTCTCCTCATCAGGTTACACTGGCTACCAGTCGCCGCTCGCATTAATTCAAGGTATGATGCTTGCCTACAAGACGACCACTGGCACAGCACCATATACCTAAACTCACTAGTTCAAACTTATGCGCCCTCCCGAAGCTTGCGTTCTGCAAGTGAACGGCACCTTGTGGGTGCCATCCAAAAGAGGTTCAAAATCACTCTCACGGACCTTTTCCTGGACTGTGCCCAGCTGGTGGAATGACCTCCCAATCTCAATTCGAACATCCAAGTCTTTACTCATTTTCAAAAAACATCTAAAGACTCATCTTTTTCGCCAGTACTTGACCAACTAATACTAGCACTTACCTTTTCTTGTCTATCCTATTCTTGAAAAAAAAGAAAAAAAAAAACTTGCTATGGGTTCTAGACTAACTGAGACTTGTCATGGCACTTGTATACTGTTGTTGTTCTCTTGTGGTCTGATTGCTTCTCGATGTTCTCATTTGTAAGTCGTCTTTGGATAAAAGCGTCTGCTAAATGATTAAATGTAAATGTAAGAAAGTTCAAAGGAACAGCATTTAGTTGAAAATAGAAATGTTTTGTACAGTAATTCATTTTCTTCCTGCCATTTAATTCAATTTTAAGGCATCCCTGCTCAAAGCATAAGTGCGTTTAAAAAATCAACTGGACCCAAACCTTGGCAGAGTCATCCATATAACCTGAGCCCCCTGCCACCCGTACAAGTTACTTGCCGAGCTACCGTATTTCTACCTGCCCTGACCCTTTTAAAATGAGTTCATGGGGGTAACCTAATGCAGCAGGTTGATTTCACATAATCGTATTTTTGGACTATGCTCCTCAGACAGCGACCACACCTTAGCGTGCTCCAAGTTTTTCCGCATCTACGCACCTTTTTAAGCTTCATATGTGATAAATCAGTTTACACGGTAGCGTTGTATCTGCCGTGTGTGTGTGATTGATACACAATTTTGTGGGGTCACACAGTGTGCACTGTGAACCTTCCGTGTTTTTTTGTCCTCGTCTTCGCCACCATAATGAATTTTCCTTAAATTGTTTCTGTTTTCCGCCTGTCCAAGTTTATATCCCTATGTTTCTTTGTTCTCTAGTCCCAAGTCAGACAAAGGAAAATCTAGGGCTGCAATCAAGTTTAAACGCTTTGTGATATACAACCTAAAGTCACCTTCAAGTTTCAAGAAAAGGACTGAGGTATATCTTCTCTTTATAAATGTGATGTAACTGTGCGCTGCAGGGATGTCTATGTCATGACTTTATAAGTATTTTCCAGGGGTGAAGAGATACATGGGTCAAAATCCAACTTGATCCCAGGTCTAGTGGTGGTGGGTGGCTTCAGATCCCCGGAAACATCTGCAGCACCGTGAATTGGAAGACCAATCACGGCTTAAGTCCTTCTTAAAGCCCACTTTTTGTTAGCTATTGTGGCCTTGAGCAAGACACTTTCACTGCAAGGGCACCCTATGACTGCCACTTCATCTCTATTTGTGATCCACAGAGTATACAGTAAAAAAAGTGGTGTACATAGTGAGGGATGCAGTTAACGGTTTTAACGTTGAAAGCAACTTAAAAGAAATGTTTGCCTGCAACATTCCAACTAAATGGACCTGAAAGTTTTATGGCATTACCGTAGTATTCCTCTGCAGAGGACCTTGCAATAGCTTCTACCTAGTCCTAAAACCTATAGATCACTGGAAGTCAATTTTCCCCAGTTCTTTAAACTAGGTCCCTTACATCTTTTCGGATAAGCATTTAACTGGAAAAGGACAAAGAGTAGTTTTGTTTTTTTTTTTTTTTTTCCATCTAGCTATAGCAAAGTAATTTCTATATTAAATGTTCAGTTTCACTTCATGGCCCTTTTTCCTTCAGAAAGATACAGGCTAGTTGTGAATGGTTTTTCCAGGTAGGTGATTTTGCCCGCAGGATTGTTCCACGAAAGTAAAACCTGTGATCAGGTACTTCTTTAATGCAATTCATGTACGTTTTATCTGCGTTTATCATTTATCATCATAATGAAGTTGTTTAAATTATCTGGAGGATTTGGCAGTTGGGAATATGGTTGACACTGAAGGAAACGGCACGTCATTTTAAAGTTCTGCAACTTTGACATGAATTCATGCTCCAATTTTTGTATCATTCTGTATAGTTTTGCTTTCATTATCCTTATTTTTCCCCTGAGTCACAATTCATCTTTTTGATGCAAATGTGTTTATATCTTGCAGATGCCTTCAGGACTCATTACTCTTTATTAACAGAAAACAATATACAAAGTGAAAGTATTTATAAATCTGTAGAGATTTGAATGTCTTAATAAGAGCTTTTAATTACATCTGAAGCTTCTTATGTTGACCTAAAGCATGCTAAAATTTAACAAAAATAGCTAAAATACACGTCGGCGGGTTGTGCCACATGAGAATTGATTTCCCCACTAATCATGGCATACCAGATTAATTAAGTGTTTATCATTAAACACCCTCTCTGCATTTTTTTAAGTATTAGCGTTCACAGTGGAATATTGCTTGCAGGTGTAGTTCAGGCAGTGCATTTAATTCGTTGGTGGAGCTAATCAATCTAGTCCAGCTAATTGCATGTTAGCTTTTTAGTCTGTCTCTAGTTTTAAATGGTGCTGTTCACCTGTTTTGAATTTCCAGTCACTGGATTATGATTAGAAATGCTTTGTGTGATTCAAACAAGAAGAATATGTTCATATATACGCATTCTTATCATATTAATCAATCATTGTTGTATGATTTAAGAGTTTAGGGCTATGGTTGATCCATTAATTAATAGGAATTATTATGTTATATTAATATCTTTTTCAAGCATAATATTGCCGGTTAGTTTGTCCATTTTTGATCAAATTTACTTGCATCTTTTTTTAACAAATCGGTTTGAACAAATGATTCAATGACTCGATAGATGTCAACTTGTCTCCATCTACTGGCTTATGAATGTAAGCTACAGAAAAAAAGTTATTATTCTAAACCCCCTTAGTGCAAATCACATTGTCCAATTATAAATGTATGTTTTTAATATTATTTTATAGTATTGTAACATAATATCATAATACTAATATGCAGTAAATATTAATTTAATTTATTCATATTAGTATATAATATTACTCTAATAATATATCACACTGCATTTGTATTATAACATTATTAGTTGTATTATTTTTATTTAATTTTATTTTTATATATTTTATTATCATTAGTCTTATTCTTTATTTATTTATTCCATTAATTTTCCTTATCTAATTCATGAGTATATTACTTACATTTCATTTATATTCATGGCAGATGATTTCTTTGAAGTTCAGGCTGTTATGGTATTTTATTTTTACATTTGCCATACACCCCTGAAAGGCTCTAATGTGTGTGTTTAAACCTCTAAACCTGCACCCAATGTGTTTCCACCTACATCTAGGTTGGCAGTGCTGTTATTTACCACTCTTTTTAACCAACATCTCTCCCAGTGGGATTTGTGTGTTTCAATTACAGTCACTTGATGTTCTGTGCGAAGGCCTGTTGGGAGAGAATAAGTATCGACACAGACCATGTCCAGCATTAACCTCCATATACAGGCTCCTATGGGAGATGTTCTCTCAGCCAAACCCATGCAACATTCGCTCTTGTTAAAACGCAAATGTAGACTCAGTGTCACAGCGTGCCACATACAATCTTATCTGTTTTTTTCTTGACTGCCTCAGACGCTGAATGACTACAGCTACTCTGTAATGTTTGATATGAGGCCAAGTTTCTGTCAAGACCGCTAATACGCAGTTTGAAAGCTGTGTACAGTATATTTGACAGTATTAGAACAGCCTTTCAAACCGCTTTAATTTCTGCTGTGACAGCATAATACATTTGACATTGAGAATAGAATTGATACACCACATATAGAGGAGCCACAGCGTATGTTTAAGGCTTTTCCATACATTAGCATAGGTAATTTATCATGCACTCAAAGGTTTTTTTTCGTTTTACTGGGTCGGAGACCACAAGGAGAGCTCTTTAACGTTCATTATAGTAATAGTTGCTGCCCTCATGATTTTTTCTTTATTCCTACACAGGTGATCAGTGTATCTTTTCTCCTCTCATGTCATTCCAAACTTTTCCTCTGTGGAGTGCAAAAACTTCCTTTTTTTCCAGATAATGACAGTCAGCGGTGTCCAGTGTTGTTGTAGAAAACAACATTCTTCGCAGTAAACAAATATTTACTGTTTACTTTAAACAGTAAACAAATGTGTCAAATTACGTATCTTCTTCAGTGTTCCACATAAAGAAAAGTTCATACAGCTTTGGAACAACATGTGGATGAAAAAATGATGACCAAAATTTTTTCATTTTGGGAGAACTATCTTTTACATATTTGTACCGATTGTCTTATCTATCTATTTTTCTGTTTGTGTTACACGTGAAGACTTAGTAAGATGGTCTCAAATCCCACTAGGTTGTGCTATAAATAAGCAAAATTTCCATTTTTTGCACATAACTCTACCAAACAAACATTAATATTGTCCTTCATTCATAGTACACAGTTAAAGGATTTAGGACAAATGTATCAGCTCCCATCCTGAATGTAACATTTAAAACCAGAGTGTATTTAATCAGTAAAACATTACTGTCATCATAAGAATCACAGTCATTGAGGTGCTCTCACCTGCAAACAGATCTCCTGGTGTGATTTTTCAACATAAATAACAGAAAATAAAGGCAGGGTCAGCCTGACTCATGCCGGCTCAGCTCAATCTGGACCATTAACCAGAGATTCAACACATTCAGTGTCATTGCTGAGAGACAGTGGAAAAGAGCCAATGGGTTTTATGAGGACACATCTCGCAAGTGTTGTCAGGACAATCCCGCTCGCGATAAGTACTCGTATCGTCCATTTTCTCACCGCGTGATTGGAATTTCATATTTCCGTCCTTCACATACAAATGGAAATATTGCACGTCCAAACACATTCGCATCTCACCGCTCATAACATCGAGCCAGGAGTCACCCAGCCTGCAAATTGCCCGTGGAAAATTCTTGTTTGCTTGACTATTATGCATGCCACATCCTATTCAGACCTTTGTGTTGGCCGTATCCCCCCCTGCATGCACATTTCAGCCACGGGACTATGACATTTCCAAAACCCGTCTGCAATCGGTCACGGAGCACGAAATCCCTGAAATATTTTCATCAGGCGATGCGTCTCCCAGCATCTACATTCAGAGACATTATCCTGTCCTTGATGTTTTATCATTAGTTGGGAAGTGTTTGGGCTCCTACTGAGATCTTTTGATGGAGCACAGACAATAAAGTGATGGAGACAGCCAGCCAATTTTGCCTGCTGCGACTGTTCCCCAGCAAGGCGCCTGAGTATCTGTGCTAAAAAGGTGTAGTGGAATGATAGTCACATCGCACAGCCAAAGTTAGATAGGTCGGATTTGCCAGCGCCCCATTATTCCACTGATTGTGCGATGGCTGTATCCAATATAACTGTGTGTTTATTAATAAATGATTCTCATAATGTAATTTTCTCTTTCTCCTGGTTCCATACTCGCTGCATGGAAGGAAAGCTGCCTGAAAGATTTGAATCAAGTCGAGTGGACCTTTTCTGCATTGCATGTAAATCCCATTTGGTTTTTTAGATGCAAACTTTAGGACTGACCATCCGAGCGATGAAATCAGATCCATTTGTTTTTGCCTTGTATGTCAATATCTGCTACACCTGTATCAGTTGCTGTAGTAATGATGTAAACGTCAGCAAGATGCCGTAAAACTTTCTCATACAAAATCTGTGTGCAGCTGTCAGAGAGGATGGAAAAATGGGAAATTTTGCCTCTGCTCACGTCCATCACAGAGCTGAAATCACAAGGCACATTCATGCAAATACTGCTGATTTATTCGCTCATTCATTATACAGTGCATTCGGACACAGCTGCAGACTGTATTGCACACTTTTGTGTGATGTTACATACAGTGTGTTGGAAAACGCCGATCGGATGCATTCCAAAAAAGTCTGATTTTAATCGGATTGGATGGGGTTTGGATCACTTTGTAAACATCGGATTTCATGTGGTGTTTTTTTCGCTGTTCAGTCTACAAACAAAACAACTAAACGGATTTGAGTCAGATATGCCAAAACATCGGATTTTTGCTGCCTGTCTGAACAAAGCCTTTGGCACAGTGTGTTTTGTTTAATCACGCGGCTTGTGTCGGCCAGTGTCATACCCACTGAAATGCAGGCTTTATACTATTGCTTGAAAGTCTAATTCTATATTACTTAAGCTGTCGTTTTCTATTATTGCAGGTAGCAAGCCCATTATTTCAGTTCAAGACATTTTCTTTACATGTTTCTTACATTACATTTGATCAAATATCTATAGCTGGCCAATTTGCCTTCAGCTGTTTCAATAACACTGTTTTGCAGGAAAAAGCTTCACAGTCAGACATGCAATTTCATGTAAAAGCAAAATAACAGGCCATTTTTCGTTTCAATCAAAGGTTATTTATGAGCTATTGTCTGAATTAAGCCCCCTTTACATTTGGACATTCTTTAGTTCATTTGCACCTTGTATTATAGTATATCTCAAGTGTGATTTAATAAAAGTCAGCCTGCAATTACCCACATAAAGTGGAAAACACAACTTGCATATTACATTAGAGCTTGCACAAACTGAGCATGTTTCATGTGTGTTCCATAGTCAAAGACATTAACGGATAGGCTAGTTTAAAACATTCTATGTCTTTTTGACAGATTTTAAAAAAGGGAAGGTCACTTTATAGAGCTGAACAGTTGGGTTTAATTATTAATACATAATTACATTTAATTACAAATTAATTCCGCATTACTTAATTACTCTCAAAGGAAATGAACACTTTTATTTAGCAAGGATGCATTAGATTTATTAAAAATGACAGTAAAAAGAATTTTAAATTTCAATTTCAAATAAATCCTGAATTAAAAAAAAAAAATGTTTTTTTCAACTTTGATAATAAAATGTTTATTAAGAACTAAAACCAGCATATTATAATGATTTCTGAAGGATCATGTGACACTGAAGACTGGAGTAATGATGCTGAAAATTCAGATTTGCCGTGGCAGGAATAAATTACATTTAAAATTTTACTTGTAAAAATTAAAATTGTAATAATATTTCACAATGTTATTATTTTATTGTATTTTTGACCAAATAAATGCAGCTTTAGTGAGCACAAGAGACTTCAAAAATGTAAGCTTTAAAGGCATTAAAGCCATTGAGTACACATTCTTGTACATTTCCCTTTTTTGTCCGGTTTTTCGAATACATTTTTGTTTCAAATCAGACTTTGTAATGTTTTGATTAATCTGAGAGCTGGTTGGTTTGGTTCATGTCTTTGAACTCTTTGATGAAAAAAAAAATGAATGGAAAAAATATTTCCTGAACCAAGATGGCTTAACAAGTGGGCAGGTACTGTTGCACACTATTGCATTTCCTTGCTTTAAAAACATTCCAACAGTAAAAGGATGCTAATAAGGCTTAGAAGTGAAGAAAAATGCGAGACAATAAAGTTTTAAATTGCCCCTGTGAGGATCTGGAAAAGAGAAACAGGATATTGTTCATTAAATAGGATGACCAGAACATAAGACTTGATGAAAGAAAGAACAGCATGTTGGAAAATGTATAAATCATTCCATCAAAATGACAGATATTGATGTGTTATTATGCAGGAAAGTCTTTTTTGCTCTCTAAATGTAGTCAGGTTTATTATATGATGACAAAAATGTGCCCAAGTGTAAAGGGGGCTTTGGTAAAGAGATGTTCCTCTTTCTTTCAATTATCTCTGTCATACTAACATGATGGCTTTTGTGTCTTCTCCCCTTCATTTAATACCTCTTATGTGTGTTTTCATTTTCTCCATCTAGATGTTCTCACCACAACCCCCCCACCCACCAATACCACCATCAGCGCTTTCCAAGGTACAGTATCCCATCTGAGCTGCAGGGTTCTCACTCCATCTCACCCTTTTTTACATTTTTCCTGTGTCCTGCTGTGCTTGTGCATCTAAGTGTATGTGTGTGTGAGAGAGTGTAAGTATGCCGCTGATGCATGTTACTGTCCATGAGCTAAAAAAGACAGCGGGAAGAGGGTAAAGTGCAGGGGCTCGTGCAGAGACAGGCGGGCCGCCCTAATAAGATCTCGACGCAGATAGTGGACTCGGTGGCCTTGCGGCGCCTTGCCGTCATTGTCACTTGTCAGGTTGTGCTTGTCAAATCCTTTTCTGTCACTCGCTTGATCTTTCACCGTAGAGATTCATTTTGGAGCGAAAATCTTATCAGGATCTCGTCGTGTCCATGCCTCAGATTACGAATATCCTCGGCCTTCCATAAGAATGCCATCAACACATCCTTGAAATGCTCTGATGAAACACACACTGTAAAAAAAAAAAATATTTTTTAAAGTTGTAAATTAAAACAAAGATTACAGCGCCCTGCATCATAATTGCTGAATGAAATCCAATACTAATTATGGGGTGCTGATTCCAAAAATAGTGTCTCATTTGCTCTAACACATCACACTTTCTTTACAATTATGATGCATTTTGTAGCAGTTTTGCTTTCGACAATCATTTATAAGCTGAACAAATCTTGTATTATCACTCAATAACCAGAAAAATAGGCACAAACACGATTCCTATAATTTTTTGAGCCAGCCTACTAATTTTTTTTTTTTTCAACTTTCATCTGATTTTCACGTGTACAGTATAAATGATTCTGAAGACGTTATTGTATGCCTAATCCTGATTTCAAGGTCAGAATTGTGGCCAGTAATGGAAGAAAATACAAATGTGCTACATCTGTGGTTGTTTCACTACATCCAAACAGTAACTGAAAATGACAGATTTTGTGAAAAAGCTTGTTTATAAACTTGGGTTTAGTAAAGTTCTTTGACCGTAAATTGAGTATTTGAACATATTTTTCCATTCCTTTAAATATTGTAAGTTAAATTATATATTTTGAATATTCTTTTGTCATTTGATTGATTTTGATATTTTAATCAGTGCTGTTAAAACTGATATATTATATAGATATATATATATATATATGTATATAATATATTAATAGATCAGCTAAGATAGATAGATAAATAGATAGATAGATAGATTGATAGATTGATTGACTGATTTTATATATATATATATATATATATATATATATATATATATATATATATAAATACTTGTTTTTTAACTATGCAGGGATTATTCAAGTATGTTTTACAAGAAAATATAAAAGAAATTTCACTTTTTCATACTATTTCTCCTTCAAAATTTAATGTTTAATTCTTAATTACTTGCCTTTTATTTTTTATTTTTTGTTATTTTTGATATTTATTCCTGAGTGAAAAATTTTCTACATCAAATTTTCATCAGTGTATCAACCATGATTTATCATGTTTTTTCATAAATGTTGTTGTTCGTTATTGTTATCAATTTTCTAGTAGCTGTTTCATTCTGATCCTAATGAGGTTTTCTTGAGCTCTTAAAAATACTCTACCAATCCATGTTTATTAACATGCAAAGGAAATCTCAGGACTAGGAATTCCCAGCAAATAAATCAATGGTAGGTAATTGGTGCTATATAGAAATGTAATACATTTTTGATGAGCAAGCAAAGAGTGAGAAAGGATAGGGTTGCACTCTACTATCAAAAAAATCAATTAAGCCATAATGTCTTGCCGAAACGCTCAATAGCTTTAGGGGGTGACATTTAGAGATGATTGCCATTTATAACACAAAACAAATGGCTTAATGGAAGCACGGATAGTGGCACCTTTAACAGATGCCGCACTTTCTCCTCTTTCGCAAAATCATCATGCACAGCGAGAAGAAGCGTGATAGTGTCAGCCTTTCAGAGGAATCATCTATTCTCAGGACTTTTCTGTGATCATCAGGCTGAACTAAGTCATGTCTGGTTTTCGCTCGGAAGAGCCGTTCTCTTGTGTTTCTTCCCGGGCCTAACTTCTCCGCATGCAGAGTAAGCATGTAAGAAGTTTATTGGTGTAACCGACTTAACCTCGGATTACCGTTCGAGCAGAACTTGCTTTCAAGCAGACACGGCGGGTAATCCACTCACGGTGAGTAAAGGAGAACTCAGGGGACCTGCTAGACCATCTGAAACAGTCATAGTGTTTTATCTGATATGCAGTCTGGTCTTTAGGGCCTGTGGACGGCTACGGTTGGAGAGACGTGACCCTGGGTCCTGCGCATTTAGTCTGTGGGTGTGAGGGGTCGGCTCAAGGGGAATGGAGCTGCTGTGGATCAGCGATTAATATTGATAGGAGAATGAGTACCAAGCTGGTTTCTGTGACAGGGGAAAAAAGGGTGCCATACAAGTGGATATAATGTCTGAATGCATATGGGTCAGCCTCACAGCATTATGGTATTACATATGGTTGATTGTATACTGATTTTGCATTAAAAAAGCAGCACATTATTTTTGTTTTCTATTTTTTAGCAAAGTAGAGGCTGGAAAGTAATGAAGCAGCCTGTTCACATTATATATGTATATGTGTACAGTTGAAGTCAAAAGTTCACATATACCTTGCAGAATCTGCAAAATGTTAATTATTTTACCAAATAAGAGGGATCATACAAAATGCATATTATTGTTTATGTAGTACTGACCTGAATAAGATATTACACAAGATGTAAAGATGTTTACATATAGTCCACAAGAGAAAATAATAGTTGAATTTATAAAAATGACCCCGTTCATGAGATACTTAATACTGTGTTTTTACCTGAATGATCCACAGCTGTGTTTTTATGTTTAGTGATAGTTGTTCATGAGTCCCTTGGTTGTCCTGAACAGTTAAACTGCCTGCTGTTCTTCAGAAAAATCCTTCAGGTCAAACAAATTCTTTAGTTTTCCAGCATTTTTGTGTATTTGAACCCTTTCCAACAATGACTGTATGATTTTGAGATCCATCTTTATTTTGGTAGAATATTCAATACGCATAAAGTATTAAATTGAATAGATTTAATATAATGCACAAATAAAATGTATTACAGTCATTATCATTTTATGCTGTGCTTGTAATGTATTTAAACGGTAATGTAACCTTACGAATATATTTAGTCATATAAATATAATGCAATCGATATGTATCTTGCCCAAAATAGCTGAAAGTTTGGTAATACTAAAATGCTTCAGTGAGAGTGCAGTTATATTTTGTCTTTACTAAACTGCCCAAAATAACAGCACTGTCTCCATCAGAGGTGCTACTGCACCCACACTTGTTCTTGACATCCCATTCTTGTGGGAGGGTCTCTCAAGATTTGCACTACACCACTGACTTGGCCTGCGAGTTCAGTCTATGAGTATGAGAGGTCGGTCAGCATTATTTGATTTCGAGGGGATTGAATCTGCCATGCATCAGAGATTAATATTGATAGGTGCAAGTGTGTGCCAAGCTGGTTTCCGTGAAAGGGCAAAAAGTGTACCATCCAACTGGATATATGGACGCCCTGCTGGGTATTGATGAAATATAAAACAATGAAGACAGCTGAGCTCTAGATCAGGTGCGCCGCAGGGTGGGTCCATATTTTATAAGATGGTGTCAAGTAAGAGTAGAAAACTGCTGCTAGATGTGAATGCACATACTCATCAGCATCTGTAGATGTTTTTCTCTTCTCGTTATCCGGTATCGCCACCTCAAACTTCCCTGTCCTAGAAATCTCCTCCATGAATCTCCCAAACAATCCAATTAAGAGCAGAACGTGGAGACAGACAGCCGGACGCATCTGATTGTTGACTCAGTCACTTTGAGAAGCTTTGTTTTTGCGGCGGGATGACGCAGACATTTAAAGGTTACCAGATTTGCTTTAAAACCCTTTGAACAGACAAAAGATGATGTGTCCTTGCTCCATATGTAGACATCAGCAATGTTTTCCTATATAATGAGTTCCTCCTCAGAAATTTTTCAAGGCCTATCCAATATGTCTTGGTTGAGCTCACTGTGCCTGCAGGTAAAGCGGAGGGTGCTGGGCTCATGGATCTGTCTGCTGAGCGTCATTTATGCAGCTCTGCGTGGGAATGATGGAGTTGCTGCCGGCCAAACAACACACTGAAGACTTTGTGTATCATTAGTCTTAAAACAAGCTCTCTAGCTTCGGCTGTGGTTTAATTTGTCACCGCGAATGTACTGCGTTCCTTCCCACCTTTACGATCTTCTTTCACAACACAATGCCAGGGAGGGCTAATTTTAGACCATTCTTACTGTTTGTTGATTTAAACCACATAGCATCTTGTTTTCTAGCATTGTTGTCAGCTGCATTTATAATATGTAAGCTTTTGGCTCTTTAGCTGACTTAAGCCCGATGCACGCTTTGCTGTTTTGGAGACAAACTGTGGGATTCGTGAAACGGTGGCAGAATAGGCAGTCTTTGATCATGACTCCCTCACCTATGATTGCGAAACATTGTAGGATAGGCTGTTCTCTCGATTCTGTTAATCTGATTATTCCGATTTGTTTTGATTTGATTCTGATTCTTTTGTGCATACATCAGTTATGATGAATTATAGTTAATCTTGCTTACATAGGGGGGAAAAATTCTCTCTCAGCTGTTTTTTTAATTGTTCAAAGAACCTTTACATTTAACTAATTAACTAGTTTCTAAAAATTAACAACAGGGCCCGAACAATGCATTAAGTTGCTGTTTTAACAGATTAAAACTAAAACTGCTCATTGAACTAAATGAAGTAAACTTTAAGTTGCATTTCTGATATTATACGTTAAATAATTATGTATTTTATCAAAATACTCCATTGAACAAAGTAATTATAACTTGATGTTCATTCAGTAATGGCTCTGATTGATTCATTGACTTCATTCAGAGAAGAATCCATCAGACTGATTCAAATGGTTAATCTATGAGTCTTTCTGAAAGATTCCTGAAATCATTTGCTCATGAATGTGTCTATACTGGTTGTGCTATATGTTTTGATTTGATTCACAAGCTCTCAATTCTGTTACGATTCAATTTAATCAGGATCTTTATTCAGATCTTTGCATATTTAATTTACAAATCAGTTATAATTAATTATAATTTTGTCTGTTTTGCTTACATATGAAACAAATATCACTGGTGGTGGTTGAGGAGAGACCCCCCCACATGATGTAAAGCGCTTTGGGTGTACAACAATACACAATAAAGCGCTATATAAATGCATCATTCATTCATTCATTCATTCAAATATCAGCTAATGTGTTAAACTGCCCCTATTATGGGATATGAAAGGTTAATATTTTCGTTTTGGGAGTCCCCAAAAACTGGTTTACATGCATGCAAGGTCAAAAAAACCTATCATTGTCTTATAATAAGGTGTTTGTTGTTTTTTTTTTGTTTGTTTTTTTTACCTTACTTGCTCAATAACTCCCAAACGATTCGCTCAGCGATTGATTTTTCCAAACCCCTCCTTTGCTTGATGCTAATCTGTGGTGATTGGTCCGATTGGTCTCATTTCCATTTCATCATGCCTGTAATGCCTGATAAAGCAGCTTGTGAGCTGCAGTGCTGCTTTGTGTACAGCTTTACTTAGGAAACCGCTATTTTTACACTCAAAAAAGCCGCACCTAGTGGCAAAGAATGAATTTGCATGTTCATTCAGACCAATGCCAAAAGACCAATAAGTGGGGAGGCAATATGCTATTTAAAAACAACTCGTTTCAATGATTCAGAGTCGAATCTTTCTTTTGAGAGACAATAACTTTATACACGGTGCACTTTCAGATTTAAAACTTTGCAGGATGTTTCTGTGTTACACACTGCATGAATGGTAATTTTCAAAAATCCATAATGGGGCACTTTAAATTAAACTTTTAATTAATATTTTATTAACAGGAACTGCACAGTAAAATAAGGTAAATTTCATTTCTTGTGATTTCTTTTGAATTATATTTAATGTATTTTATTAAAATATTCCATCATTGAGAGTAATGATAACTTGATGTTCATTTAGTAAGCATTCTGATGGATTCAGCTAGTTCGGTCATTAAAGGTGACATCATGAAAATCTGACTTTTCCAGGTTTTAAGTGATATAATCAGGTCCTCGGTGCATCTACCAACCAAGGAAACGTGAAAAAGTTTAACCCAGTAACTTTGTTTCGGTTAGCCTTTTTCTGCAAGCGTATAAAAAATCGAGCACGTCTTATTTCACTCCCCTAGTGACGTTGCAAAGGGATCTCATTATAATATTACCGCCCCTTAATCTGTAAGTTACCACCATAGACTGTATAAAAACATGGATGTAGAGTCCGTGAAGTCACCCGTAGGTTTCTGAAGAGAATTTTTGAAGTAGGCGGAGCCAGCCATCGCCATCTTGGCAGCACGTCACCATGTGTCATTCCCAGATAATCGAAAATGGGCAAAGAGGTGGGATGTGGGTGGAGCTGGCTGCAGAAGCTACACCCACCTAGCTCAGTGGTGGTGACAGCAGCGGCAATCCACTTGTCACTCGTGGCCATGCCCTTAATTATGCAGAACTTTAAGGCTTAAAGGGTTGGTTTGGTTAAAAATGAAAATTATGTCATTAATGACTCACCCTCATGTCGTTCCAAAACCTGTAAGACCTCCATTCATCTTCGGAACACAGTTTAAGATATTTTAGATTTAGTCCGAGAGCTTTCTAATCCTCCATTGAAAATGTATGTACGGTATACTGTCCCACGTCCAGAAAGGTAATAAAAACATCATCAAAGTAGTCCATGTGACATCAGAGGGTCCGTTAGAATTTATTGAAGCATCGAAAATACATTTTGTTCCAAAAATAACAAAAATTACCACTTTATTCATCATTGTCTTCTCTTCCGGGTCTGTTGTGAACGCGACTGCTGTGACTGTTGACGTATGACGCTGCTGACGTGTTCTCTGGTGCGCCCAATAACAAAGAAAACACGTCAGCAGCGTCATACGTCAGCGGCGTCACTGCAGTGTTGTGAACACGCTCACAACAGACCCGGAAGAGAAGAAAATGATGAATAAAGTTGTAATTTTTTTTATTTTTGGAGCAAAATGTATTTTCGATGCTTCAATAAATTCTAACGGACCCTCTGATGTCACATGGACTACTTTGATGATGTTTTTATTACCTTTCTGGACGTGGACAGTATACCGTACATACATTTTCAATGGAGGGACAGAAAGCTCTCGGACTAAATCTAAAATATCTTATACTGTGTTCCGAAGATGAACGGAGGTCTCACGGGTTTGGAACGACATGAGGGTGAGTCATTAATGACATAATTTTCATTTTTGGCTGAACTAACCCTTTAATATAATTTCAATTAGTTATATAAAAAAAAAAAAATCATCCCCCTCACAGTTACAAATGACTTCCGTGTTGGTTTCAAGAGAGAGACCGGAAGATTGTCTCTTGGTTTCCACCCACGGCGCCATCATTTTGATTTGGCAAGCTACAACGGTGTACCAGTTCTAATGCCATGGCGAAAGTTTGAGCAAAACATGATAACTGTTTTGTCTTTGGCTGCACAGACGAGCACAGAACACTATTTAGATTCCCAGCCTCAGAGGAGACAAGAAAGCAGTGGATTTATTGATTTATTTACTCTATATTGCTGTTGCCACACAGATCTAAAATAAACATAACCGACTGTTTTTGTAACTCATGTGTGTTTTAAACGTAAACTTGTGTGTGAATGAGAACTTAGTTTAGTACTCACATGCTGTGACAGCTGCTTTCTGTCCGTGTGCTTCGGCTGTGTGCACTCAGAAAACCAAAGTGTAAACTAATATGGTTTAAAAGCATTTTCAGCACGATGAACATTATAATCAGAACCAAAACAGATGTTTTTAAAGCCGCGGTCACACTAGACTTTTCATTCCATTGACTTCCATTCATACGCATGCGAATGCATCAGACCGGAAACGCAAGCCTGTGCGAAGATATTTTTCATTTCGCCGCATTGTAAATGAAGTAAAAGTTTGGTGAACTCTGACCTGCGAATTCACGTCATGTGAATGCGTGAGACCAATAGATCAAAACGTCAAAAAGTGGCCTCTCGGTACAGAAATTTAAAACAAGGAGGAAACGCTAATTTTAGCATTCACATCATCCTGTTTTATACAACACAACTTTAAAAGATTACAAAAATCACATAAAAAGAGAAGTGGCTTGTTTTGCGATGGCAAGGGAAACAGGAGCAGATAATTTTTTTATTGCATGAGATTTGTATGTGTGCGGTGTGTGTACTTGATTAACTATACTTGTGACTGATTCTAATCACTTAAATAGAAAAGAATGACTAGTGAGGATATTTTGTTGGTGTACTGTGAAAACCTTGGCACATGATGTTATATCCTCGTTACATGCCATTTCACAGCACCGTCCAAACAAATTTCAGATGTTCAAAATCTAGTGTGACTGCGGCTTTAGCAGGTATGAGCTGTAATGCCACAGCTCTATTCTGAAAAAGGGGACGGGAAGCAGCAGCTCGTTTGCGTTTAAAGAGACAGGCACAAAAAACAGATTATTTCTTCTTCGACTCAAAATAGGCATTTTCAAAATGATATAATAAATGATCTGTGAGCTGAAACTTCACAGACACATTCTGGGGACACCTGAGACTTATATTACATATTGTATAAAGGGGCATAAATATGTCTCCTTTAAAGGATCCTTCAGAATAATTCAAACAGAGTTCATGGGTCATCTTAAAAGATTTGTTAAATCATTTATTCGACTACACTTGTGCCATATGTTCTGATTCAAAAAAGTTGGTTTAAAAGAGTCATTTGCTCATTAATTGGATGAAACAAAGTTCATAGATCGGAAGGAAGGAGGCGGGAACCGGCGAACATTCAAACAAAACTTTAATAATAAAATAAACACAAAATAGTGCGACAGCCCCTCGCGGACAAACAGAACCAAAACACAAAATAAAATCGAGGCCTGGAGTCCCCTGTTCCCTGCTCCTCCCCATCAGGACAGATGGCAGCGGGCTCCGGCTTTAGGCGAACGGCGGTGACTCCTTCACTCACTCACGGATGGCAGCCATCCCTCCACATCCCAGGTGGCCAGCAGCAAGTTTGTTCTGCCCCCCCGGGCAACTCACTCCAGCCCACCACCTCGAGTGTTCATGGTGGCAGTCTGCTCCGCCAAGCTCGATGGCACCGCAGATTCACCACAGTGGTGAGGGTTTTTTCCTGGCAGCATGTCCCTCCTTCCTCCAGGGTTTCGGCACCAATATAACAAAGTTCATAGATCAAAATAGCACAACAGCCCCTTGTGGATGACTGTCGCGCACAAACAGAGCCAAACCACAAAATAAAATCCCGGCCTGGTCTTCTCTCGTCCAACACAGTCATCAAGGCTGATTTATACTTCTGTGTCAAACCTACACCGTAGGCTATGCGTCAGTTTTCATTTATACTTCTACGTCGTTGTCTGCGTAGATGTGTACACATGCAAACTGCTAGTCTGCAGTGTCCACGGGCATGTTGCTGGTGTAACCCGCAGCACCACGGCAAAAGCCAAAGAAGAAGCGGCTCGTCGGAGAAGCATTATAGCCGTGACGGCGGCAAATAAATATCAAATCATGAAATTATTATTTAAAACTACAAAAAGGAGACAACAACAGAACAGGTGAAGATATGCCATTCTTTCAATCCCCACAAGGACTTGTATCATGGCAGATCAACATTGTTGGTCACGGACAACTAGTGATGTATAATGCTATGTAGTATAATAAATGATAAGACACTTGTTCTTTGCTTTGTTTTATTTTATATAAGAAGGTGTAACATTAAAATATATTAAAGTGCACATTATAAACAAACACCAAACTCTAGTACATACAAAGAAAGGGGTTCTAGCAGACCAATCACAGCGATTGCAGTCAGCGTAAAATTGATGCCCTCTTAGATTTTTGGAGAGGTGCATGTCGGGCTACAGCATAGGTTACGGTGTAGGGTGTGCATCTCTGCGTAGGCTACGGCGTAGGTCCGACGCACAAGTATAAATCTGCCTTCACTCCTCTTTTTTATCCTTCCAGAGCTCCTCCATGGGACTCGAGACTGGTGAGTGGCACAGGTGTCGCACATTATCATTAACTCCACCGGCCTCACTCCATTCCCACGGCTCTCGGCCTCGCACCCACTCGTCACATTGGACTACACTGGAAAAGCCCTAATAAACTAATTGTACTATAATTAACTGCAATGAATGAAGTTGCTATTGATGCTGTTGTTAATGAATGTTGTTAATTGATGCTAGCTTCTCTGTATGATATGCATTGTAATTATCTGCTTATATATCGTTCTCTTTCTGTTTTAATGTAGGATTACAAATACCTTGAGTTTGCTTTGAAAAATCAGCAGCCCACCAATTCACTCTTTCATCAAGCCATTACAGACTTCAACATTAGCACAATGGCTTGTTTGAGAAGTGTCAGAATGTTACAATTAATAATGTAAAATGCCCAGTCAACCCTGTCAATTCTGACCAAAGCCCTAAGACTGACATAAAAGAAGGCTGATGTCGTACAGTCTGGTTTGGCTTCTACCCAAGATCTCACCGGGCTCATATCAAACAGTCTGACAAGCAACAAACGCAAAGGACAGGAAAAAAAAGTCACACAGTGTGCACTAGGCTTTAGACAAGGCCGAGTCTATTAAATACAGTATATATTTTTTTCTTTTTTAAAGAAATGCACAGCGGTGGCTCATTATCAGGCATCATTCATTGTAACAGCATGGTGTCACGCAGTAAGCTTCACAGTACCCACATAGAGTAAATCACTGTGAATTCCCTCCAGATGCAGTTGTACTAATCAGATGTGAAAACACTGTACCAGATGTTGCCTTTGGTCACTCCATATGAGCTCCTCAGAGAAGTTTCCTCTGTTGATTTTTGGAGAACAAAGAACGGCATCAAACGCAAAAAAAAAATGCCACAAACCGTGCAGCCTCTTTCAGAGCTGAATCCACTGTGATTACTGCATGTGGAGTGACGGTTAAAAACCCTTGGTTTGGATTTTACTCTCCAATGCTCTCATTAAATGATACATGTAGATGTTCTGCTGAAAGTAGGTTATAGAATAGAAAATACTACTCTTACTGTGTAAATATAATCGATGCAGCACAGTACAGTACAGTATGTACATCAGCATACCCAGATGATCTATGCTACTACATACTACATACACGTCTATCTATCTATCTATCTATCTATCTATCTATCTATCTATCTATCTATCTATCTATCTATCTATCTATCTGTCTGTCTGTCTGTCTGTCTGTCTGTCTGTCTGTCTTTCATCTTGCATTCTACTGATATTCTGTATCATTCTGTTTTTTCTAAGTACATATCTATCATTCTGTTGTTCTATCCATCTAATCAAAATAGTAATATATTTTTGTTTTTTTGACTGATGCAACAAGTATAAAAAATATCCAAACACAATTATCCTCTACATTTTTTTCTTTCTAGTTGCATATCCTTTTTCAGTCACATTATGGAAGGAGGTTGTGAAGTGAGTTTTAAGTTGGCAAAATATCTTGTTCTATAATGTGCATTTATTTCTTTATAGCGCAGCATGCAGTATGCTAAATTCCATTTTGAACATGCCTGTGTTTCTATGTTTATACTGACATTGAGTGGCCCCCTTTGGGCTGGACGTCCATGCAGATGAGCAGACCACCAAGCTCATCTTGCCCCCCTAGGCCCCTACCCTAAATACACTGTCTTTATATATTGCTGTTTGTGAAGTTGCATCGTGTTTTTTCAGTGCATCAGTGGGCTTTGCCCAGTCTGTGTTTGTTGTTTGTCCTGTTTATTTTCATCTCATCTCTTTTTGCACGCTCTTTCCTCCTACCTGCCTCTTCCCTCCTCTGCCCTCCTCATGAGCCCAGACAGCCCAGCGTGCTCAGAACCGATACCCCTCCCGCATACATTTGAGCCGGCTCTGCGCTCCTGCTGCTCCTGCTCTTTCATGTCTGCTCTCATAGCCCACATTAATATCACAGTCTACCATCATGCCGCAGTCATACATGTGCGAGAATGTCACTTTGTTTAAACATGCTGAGATGAAAGCCCCGTGAATCAATTCAGTACAGGAAACTTGTTCTTTCAGTGGGGGAAATAATGGGCGAATGAACTGCCATCAGGGGCTGATGCGCTCGTGCCGCAGTGCGTTCACAGGAAAAAAAAGGGCCACCTCGAGTGCACGTGTTTCGTGTTTCACATCATGTTTTGAAATACTTTAAGTTTGTTGTTTATGGGGAAGATAAGTGATTATCACGTCTTGTAATTTCCCTTCATGCATAATGGCGAGCTGTAGCTGTAGGAGGCCACATTTCGAATCACAGGCTTCAGTGAGGTTTTAGGCCTTTTATTATTATCTGAATATATCATACATGAGTGAAAAATAAAAAGTCTGTGGTAGTGAAATTTTCTGAATTTAAGAAATGACATCCTTTGGTTTCATAAATATAAACTTGGAATTAATTGCTACAGGCTGTTGAATTGGGAGTGACAGGAAGATCGATTTAATTTAAGTTCCAGAAAATCAACACAGAAGAGGATTCGTTTATTTGGATGTTGTGTTTAATGTGTGACAAAACATAAGTAATTATATGTTAATAATGCTTTTATTATGTAATATTAATCCCAGTATTCTGTAATGAAAATTAAAGCTAAATTATGTAATATATAATAATATATGGAGTGAAAAATACAAATATAATATGATATATAAAATAATAATGTGTTTGTTTGTATACTGACCGACTGCACAGACAGACAGACAGACAGACAGACAGATAGATAGATAGATAGATAGATAGATAGATAGATAGATAGATAGATAGATAGATAGATACACAGGCAGACAGACATATCAGGATGTAATTTAGATTTGAATTTTAAGACTAATTTGTTTTACAATTTAAGGAAGTAAAATTAAAGTGTAATGGAATCATTACAGTACGTGTACAGAACATTTCTTTGTTCAATATATTAATGCTATACTATATATGCATATTAGTTTCCTGAGATAGTATATTAAGATCTGTTTCATCTGCAGAATGACTGTTACAAAAATATGATTTATATAAAATATTTAATGTTTGCACACACAGAGACACACACGTGTCTATGTGTGTGTGTGTGTGTGTGTATATATATATATATATATATATATATATATAGATATATATATATATATATATATATACTATTTAATGAATATATAAACAGATGAGCGTTTTTCAGTTATTTTAGCACAGTAATGTTTTGTGTGTGAGTAACACTCTATTCATTGAAGTCTCTGCATACTTGATTTTAATTGAGGTTTCTTTACCGGTGTCAAACAGCACACCCTCCTTTCGTTTTTGTCACTGCTACGCGAGACATTTAGCCTTTCATTCACGCAGTTTATGCTTTCGCACCCCGAGTGCACTTTTCTCTTTTTTGATAAGTGTTTTATTTTCAATCCCTAACTGTGTAGCCTAGCAACAGGCAGCAGGCAACAGTTCAAGGCCTAAATATGATTTTCTATGGAGGAGGAGCAAATGCCATGGTGAAGTACACTTAGTAATTGAAACATCTCAGGAACCAAAAATCTTTTGCAGAACCTGCCTCTACAATTTGTTTATTTCATTTCCATGAAAGCCCCAGGGTTCCCCCACAATTCAGACAGGCTTTTGTCCTGTGTTTAATACTCACACAAAGTTGGAGGAATTTTTATTTTTTTTGCCCCAGAGAGACCAATCACCTGTGCGAGGACATCGGCTTCAACCAGACAGATAGATCAAATCCCCAGTGTTTTTACAAAACCCAATTCTGGGACCTCACCTCACAGCTTCTGCTCTTGCTGTCTATTTCTAGTCTGAGCAGATTTCCTGCAGATAGGGATTTAGATCCCTCAGGTGAGGCGGAAGCTAATTTCTAGACAGGAAAGGTGTGATTTTGAGATACACTGATGATGGATAATGGTGAACCCTCGGCTAAGGTAAACAGTCTCTCATTTTTTTTCCTCAGGAAGTTTTGCTGTGTGATCCTTTTCTAAGTTATGTTTTCTTTTTATAACAGTCCAGATTGTGAGTCGCTACTGACACATGGATCTGATTAGCAACATTTTCTATGCCAATTCGGTTTATTCACAGTTTTTTTTTTTTCGACGCTGTTCAGTTGAGGTTGGCCTGCAGGTAGCTGTGTCTGGTAGCAGATGTTTGGGTGTCATGCATTTAATTTAGCATTTCGGGCAATTAAAGTGCAGAATTTTGTTCTGGATCTCCAAAGTATAACTAGACAGTGCATTATATATACAGTCTTTACACAGCAGCCTGTTTTAATGTATTCGGTACATTTCAGAAGCCTCAAGGGTTCGTTTCCACTCAGAAAGCTTACATGTATCATGTCGGACTTTGTGAGTACAGTTCTCTTGGGAGAAATTAAGATATCATCCATGTGTACTATTAGTAAAGGGATTTGCTATGGCTTATTCATAAACGTGTTTCATTTACAGTCTAGTAAAGGAAGTAAAGTTATTTAAGCATGACAATATTTGCTGATGGCAATCTTTTAACCCTATTCAAATCAGATCTTAATACAAGTGTTGTTGGTTTTTTTTTTTTTTGTATTATTTATATTCTATTGTTTTCATAAATAATTTTAATTATTTGATTTTTATATTTACACTTAATTTATTTTTTTAATTTTAAATTGAAGTTCTAGTAATTATCTTTCAATTATTATGTGATTTTATGTTAATATTGTTTTTAGTTTTTCAGTTTGAGTACTTCAGCTTTAGCTTACTTCAGTTAGCTGCCCAGCCAAACCTCAAATTTTTATTTAATTTTAAGTTTCATGAAATATTTATTTTTTATTTTATTTCATTTCAGCTTTATTTCAGTTACTAAAAACAATTCACAATAGGTTTAGTTTTACATAACTATAACAACACTATGTGTTTCACAGACATACTTCATGATTTTAAACCCCGTCCGAATCAAATATGTCAGTATTTTTCGCACACAACAGTAAAATTAACAGAGCAAATTACTTTGTTTTTCCTCATAAGAAATCTAATCCCATCTGGATAGGAAAGTCTATGATTGCAGGTATATTATTTTTTCACATTGTTTTTCCTTAGTAATTTTGACCTTCGTTGAATACTATAAGCTAAATTTCTCTCTGTGCTGCCTAGAGCACCTTCATTATCAATTTATACCTTCTTGCCAACTTTCTGGGTAAAATAACAGTTGGTGGTTCAAGCACTGCTGGCATCCCATCCGATTTCAAAAGAGAATGAAATCCTGAAGCGAGTCCAATCACAAAAAACTGCTCAGAACGGGCAATCTAGCAGCGTCATGTCAGGTGTGATCCTTAATGTCATTAATTCCTCCTGATACACATTACAATTAAAAAGCACACGATAACAGTCACTCTCAAAATTACAATCCAAATCCAGTACATCACATACGTCCTCTGTAATTAATTAAAATGTACTTTTGTTTAGAAAATAATAGTATAGTGTAAACATTATGGATATTGAGCCATGGTGCCCATGTGGAAGATGCAGGTTTGAGTCCAGCCTGCAACATTCTGAAATAAACTGCTGAAATAAGATAAAGGAAAGTGACCATCTGCAAGTTATCCATCTGTATAAGAATGTTGGTTAACTAGTCATATAAGACATAGCTGAGCACCTTCTGCCAGTGCGGTTTAACCGAAGTGCTTTCAGCTTCATCATAGCAGAGTTTGGCGTTCTCTCAGGTGATTAATTTTCAGTGAAACTTGTTCCGCCGTTACAAACAGGTTGGTTGCATTTGTTTGAGCTCCTATTTGTGAGTTTTTTTTTAATTATGTCTGTCTGGGGGGGGGGAGAAGCCGAGCGGCTGAGGCCACGACTGTCTGCGAGCCACTCAGACATGGAGCACATATGCTGCACGAGAGCAAATGAGTGCCGGGTGCAAATGGAGGGAAGATGAGTAATTCATGGCACGGAGTCAAGTCAGTGCGCCCGGATTGTAATTTAGTCCCGTTTGGCAGTGATCACCTGAGTGCCAGCATAGCTTACAGCCCCCATCATCTCCCATGAGATGTCATCATGACTCAAGAGCGCATGGAGTCCTCTTCGCATTCCCCTCGTATACTTCTTATTTGTTTATGTGTTCATTTAGGTCTTTGCTCTCTGTCAAGAGTAATTCTGCCGTCTGGTGAAATACGGTGCGGTTTTAGGCATTAGGAGTGCTGTAGCGGAGGAGGAGAAACGTAGTTTGATGGAGTCCGCCTGTTACAAAGAAAATGACTTCTAAAAAGTCAAGAAAGAAGAGGAGGGAGGTTTTTGGTTGGTGTTTACCTCGCCAATTTCGGGTGTGAATTATATTTTTTGCGTTTAGTGCCGTATTGTTTGTTGTAGGTCACCTTGGTAAGAAAGCATCTGCTCAGAACAATAAACTCATGTAAATGTTGTGTTTGGGGTGTCCTCGGCAGGCTTCTTAAAGTCAGCGTGAAACCCCTGACTGCCTATTTAAAAATGCACTTCCAAAAAGCTAAATAAATAAATGTATGTATTAGCTATCTACACAAGATTCATTTATCAATGCAAGAACGCAGAGGAGTTTTAGCTTTTAATGATATATTTATTATATATGCATTTAAATGTCAGCTTTATGTGAAAATGGCTTTTGCAAAGTTTTATAATAAATCATATTTATTATTTTTTTATGAGGGTATGGGTAGGATGACTTTTTTCCTCATGGAACGCAAACAGAGTTATTATGAAAATGTCAAATCTGTTTTTGTTTTTCCCATACAATGAAAATGTTCATTGGGTATTTTGCTTGGTTTATTACATGTATTATATTGTGCACACATTTACAGCATATAGGATTTGAACTCAGATGGCCTTACATTCTACACAATATTTAATAGTTAATTGCAAAAGATAGAGCAAGTTATAATGTTTTGATTAGACATTTGACAAACCGATTACATTTTCACAATAACATCAAAGACATACTGTAAATTGAATTCCATGTTGATTTTAACTTTCTTTGGCCAACCAGCTTCAGAAAAAAAGCATGCTGGTCAAACCCAAACTCAAACCAGTCTGGACCACATGCTAATTTAATCGTTTAAATATTTTCAGCAATATTTGGTTTAAATTGAACTCTACAGTTGGCACAATGCTGCATGCTATGCGAGTGAGCAAAGAGGGATTTCGTCAGTTATTGGTGAAGTTTTTTTTGTTGTTGTTGTTGAAGAGGTTCCAGCAGAAGTGTCTATAGCCTCCAGAGGGAACACAACTGCAGAGAATCAATGGAGGATGAATGTACTCATCGCTCTCCTGTGACAATGTCAGTGTCAATGTTTAGTTCCCTTTCTATCACTCTGCTGTCAGAATTCTGCCATAATAAAACACTATTCACACGGCACATCAATGAAAAATGACACTTTACTTCACGACACAGACCACCGCAGTCTGCAGCTGGGATGAATCAAGCATTATCTGAAATCAAACCAAAACTGACAGAATTGTTTCAAGCATTAGCCGATGTGAGATTTTTTTTCTCCACTGTGAATGTGAGAAGAGGAGCGCTGAACTCTTCGCTGTGTGCCATTGTCTTGCTTTGTTTGAGAGGTAATTGTGTGTTAATGAGATGAACCCATGAGAGAGATTTCAAAAGCAAATTGAGTTGAGCAGGTGTTTGTTGTCTTGCATGTGCCTCAGTGTTTTAGATAATTAGAATTGCATTGTATTCCAAAATATTCACCCATTCGGTTTTGTCTTTTTAATTTAGCTCAATTGCAAACCGTAAACTAATCTTTTCTGCATAATGACAAGCAAATAACGTACACTACTGTGGATCAGTTTTGTGTTTCCCAGCATTAACAACAGTGTTGGAAAAGCCTCTTTGAAATTACAGCTTGTCAAACTACAAACTACTCAAAAATTCAAGTAGTTCATCTAAAGTCGGGCTGCTCTTTTGAAATGGTAGCAACTAAATTACAACTGCAAGTTGCCCAAAAAGTAGCTAACAATATTGTTGATTTTTTGGGGGTATTTTTTTTTTATGACTTTTTTTAGATTATATAACTATTTTAGTATAACTTTTATTTCATTTAAAATGTAAACTACTGTACATACATTGATGGTTTTAATTAGGGTGTTTGTATCAGACACTAACTACTAAAACTATAAAACAAATTTATAGTGCACAAATATTTATTATAGCATTTAACAAATCTTTACATTATTTTAAAATCTGTCTTGATTGTGGAAAGTGTTTTAAGATGTTAATTTACTATCGAATAGTTTATTTACTATTTACTATTACTATTATTTACTAATGAATCAGACTTTCTAGAACTATTTATGAGAGCATCTAGGATGAATTGATTCAACCAGAATTTATAGCACTACATATGAGAGTTTGGGATGAACCGACTTGTTACGATAAATCGGTTCATTAGAATGAATCAGATATTCAGCTGACAGAGTTCAAGATGAATCATTTCATTAGGATGACTTTATTCATTAAAATGAATCAGATTTTTCAGCACTCTGAATGAGAGAGTTTAAAATGAAATGGTTTATTAGGTTGAATTGATTCAATAGAATCAACCAGTATTCATAGCACTACATATGAGAGAATATGCGATGAATCAATTCATTGGGATGACTTGATTCATTAGAACGAAACAAACTTTGCACCACTCTGAATAAGAGAGTTTAAGATTAACTGATTCATTAGAATCAACCACAATTTAAAGCATCTGAGGAAGTTTGGGATGAACCTATTCATTGGGATTGATGCATTAAAATGAATCAGATTTTCAGTGCTACAAATGTAAGAGTTTAGCATGAAACAATTCAATAAATTAAATCAGACTTGCTTGCACAGCATATGAGAGTTTAGGATGAATCGATTCATTAGAATGGCTTGATTTATTATAATGATTCAGACTTACATTACATATGGACCAAAGGAACCATATATTATTAATCGATTCACTTAAAACAAATCTTACATATTACAGAGAGAGATTTTTGAGTGGTTTTGGATGCAACCCAGGCTGGTATAGGATATTTTTCTTTCAGCAGGCCTGTAATGCTTTTGAAAAGTGAAGTTCAATTCACTTAACTCACACCTTTTTTGTAAGTTACACCTTAACACTGATCAACAATCTAACAGCACTGCGGCTCTTACATTATCTATGAAGATCCTCCAGTTATACACTGAGCGCAGAGACTCTCATCCACTGAGATGATCCCTGTGGCTTCAGCCTTATTTCTAGCACTTATTACAGTCTGAGTTTAAAAAGTAAAATGTGTCGACATTTTACATTGAGTCTCTGAACTTTCCCATCCTCATCTTGCCCTCATTCAGCAGGCAGTGTGAATGTGGGTTATAGCACACTCATCTGAGGTGGGGTAATCTGAGGCTAGAGCTGTGCTCATGCTGTGGGGCTTGTGTGCATGTTAGTCATAATGTAGGCCAGAGCCAGATGTGGAATACACCTCCTACATGCTCTTCTTAATAGCCCTATCATGAATTATGCATATTACACGTGGTAGAAAAAGTTGCGGGGTTTTGTTTTTGGGTACGAGCAGAGGCAGCCATGCCACTCTTCTTTTTGAAGCTGTTATTTTTCGCATATTGCAATGCCAGTAACACTGAATTCATTACTTTGGATTTATTTCACAATTTGTGCATGTATTTGTCAAGTTTAATTAAATAAGTGTGTGTAACTGTTTCTACATTGTATTTTGTGGAGATATTCACACTTATATTTCCTTGTTAGAGACTTGCTTACCATAGCAACAAGAGATTCTGTTTACCGCAAAGCTTCCACTGAGCAGGTAGCAAAAGATGTAAAAAAAAAAAAAAAAAAAAAAAAAAACCCTAGATTTAAATAATTCCATGTATCCTGACAAAATACAATTTTGCAAGCATAATATATTGAAACGATTATTATAGTAGATGTTTTGATGTTTGTAGTTCGATATTTATAGAAGATGAAAATGGCTATTCATGAACTTGCCATGCATTCTGACAAAATACATTTTTAAGGCATAATATAACGAAATGATTATGTTATAGTAGATGTTTGATTAGTAGTTTGATATTTATAGAAGATGAAATGGACTTTTGAACAATTCTAATGTCTTGCTTGTTTGATTTAGATTGGATCAATCTGCATTTTTATTTTTATCTGCAGTTATGGCCAGTAGATGACTAACTTGTGTAACTGTAACATTTTATTTCTATATTTATTTATTTAGCATATTCACATTTTAAAGAAAATAAATAATATTTATGTTGGATTTCTTTCTGCAATTAATGTGGAATAAACACCTGAGTATATATTTTATTGTGTTTGTTTATACATTAGTAATATAATATAATATAATATAATATAATATAATATAATATAATATAATATAATATAATATAATATAATATAGCTATGGACAATCTTAAAGAAAAAATAGATGACTAACTTGTAAGACTTGTATAAATAAATATTTATTTATTTTTTATATGTTTATTGTGTACATGTGTATATATTCATAATGATGATAATACAACTTGATGGTTAACTTGTAAAAAATTTATAATTGTTGTATGCCTTTATTTATTTAACATTCAGTTACTTTTAATATATATATACAGTATTTGTAAGAGTTGGTGATTGTTCTACAATTAATGTAGATATTTTATTGTGTGTATACAGTATATTCATAATAATGATAAATAATGTAACATAATATTAACAATAATGATAAATGATATCAGTATTATATATGAATAAAAAAAAAAAAAAAAAAAAAAAAAAAAAAAAACCTTCATTTCTGATTTTGCTGTTGCTGATGGAGTACTTGAGCCTTTTCTGATGGGGCTTTTATTATGATGTAGTGGACAGCCACGTAACATATAAACAAATACCATTGAGTTTTAAAAGTATGGTAAATAAAGCTATAAAGAGCCAAATGCTACTGTAGCAAAGAGCTCTGTTTATCATCATCACCCATTGTCAACAGTACTAAAGAGATGCGTTTTCACCCAGTTTTTTTTTTTAATAATCCATCAGCGTATTGCCAAAATAAAGGTCAGGGAAATAGAAGCATTCAGTGAAAGTGCGAAGTTCTCCATTGCGTGTAAAAAAACAACTGCATAATAACTTCAACACTTCTTTAGTTCCAATTGCCAAAGATAGCTCAGCAGGCGGGCAAGGTGCCAAAATAAGTTCTGGCTGATTTTATCACAGATGCCACTTCTTCTTTTCAGGGGGTGTGGAGTAAACGACACGTCTGTATTCTCAGTGTTTCATGGTTCATGTGTTTTTCTTTCCGACGTAAAGGACGCGCTCCATTTGAGCAGTTTAGGGAAGGGAATGCACAGAAGCGGCTTTCTCTCCGATCGAGAGTTTTCCGCTTTGATTGCAGTGCAAAGGAAATGAATTATTATTTGAAGTTGACTAATGTTTCCTTGTGATTACAAACCAAAGCCGGTTGCGTGCAGAGCAAGTCACTCAGAAAAAGCTGAATGGCTGTGAGTTCAATATGAAAAGGCCTCTCACTGGACACACTGTAGAGTTGCTCTGGACTCTTTGGCATATTGATCATTCCATCTACAACAGTTCAGGGGAAAAATGTCACTAGCCATATGCTTTGTGGCATGTAGCAGGCTGCTTTAAGAGCATATTTTGGCAACGCTTTGCATTCGCTGACTTCACTATGTGAATGTGATTTAACTCACAGAGAGTCGCAGATAGTAAAGCAAATCAAAGACCTCAAGTGGTGAATTGAAAGTAGGGCCAGTTTCACCTCTAACTCCATCACCCTGAAACATCAGGAGCCCACAGGGCTGTGTCCTGAGTCCCCTTGACTCTGTACTCTCTCTCTACACACATGACTGCGGTCTTCCACAGCTCCACATCTATTATTAAAATTGCTGATGATACTGTGGTTCTGGGCCTCATTTTCCAACAATATGAGACCGCCAACATACTTGGATGAGGTTAGAGAAAATTAACATCATGGTGCCAGGACAATTGTCTCTCTCTGAATGTGAGCAAAACTAAAGAGCTGATTGTTGATCAGAGGAAGAGACAGAGAGACTAGCAGCAGCACTATACTCCTCTAATGATCAGCGGGACCCTGTGGAGAGGGTGAGCAGCCTTCAAGTACCTCGGTGTGTAAAACATCTCCGAGGACCTCCTGACTTGGGACTACACACATTCAAACACAGGTTAATAAAGCCAAGGCAAAGACTCTGTACCATCTGAGACAGCTGAGAAAATTCAGGGTTCTTCACCTGCAATCCTGAAAACTTTCTATTCAGGGGCCATTGAAAGTGTAATTGACTTTTTTCTATGGTAGATCAGTGTGGTATGGGAACAGCTCCAGTTCATGACTGCAAAAGCCCTGCAGAGAGTTGCGCGCTAAGCTGGGAGCGCATCTCAGGGTCTGCTCTCCCCCTCGCTGCAGGACATCTACCCTCAAACGCTGCAAAAGCAAGAGCTGTTAAAATAATCAAGGATCCATTCACCCCAGTAACCATCTTTCACTTTGCTGCCATCTGGTAAGCGTTTTCCGTAGCCTGATGTCAAAAAACTGAGAGACTTAGGAGGAGTTTCTTTCCCCCAGGCCATCAGGCTCCTAAACTCAAAAACCAGCCTCTTAACATCTACATGTCTCACTTAATATTCACTTTATCAGTAAGATATTCCTCATTCACTACCTCACATTGACATACTGAAAGTGTCAACCTGTTTGCACATTTTGCTCTTGTACATTCTGTGTATCTCATTATTTAAGACTACCAGTTTACTTTCATGCACATTATTTCCACTATATATTAATTCTACAGTATACATTCTCTTATATATATTTTATATTTTATTCTTATATTTTATTGTTTACTTTTATTTCATTTTTTCATAGCTATATTTATGTATATTTTCATCTGTGTTGTATTCTTTTATTAATTGCAATGTCCATGGAGCGTACCTGACTCACATTTCACTGCTGGTTATATATGCTCTATATAATTGTGTATGTGACAAATAAAAATCTTTGAATCTGTGAATCTTGAATCTTGAAAATGTCTTTTGTCACCCCTGTGGCATGGCGCCTGTGAGCTCAATTTAGAGACTCTATCAGGGCAGGAAAACAATGCTTCAAAGGCTCCACATGCTCAGGGTCCAATCTTTTGTTTGGAAAGGTCTCCCTTTGTACCCCCGGGACCGTGGTCCTTTCTCGCCCGAATCCGAAATGAGTTCGTGTTCAACCTCTCCTTAATGTTTTTTCTTTTTAAATCTTCTCACTGGCAGAAAATCTGTCGTTCAGTGCCTCAGTCAAAAGGCCGTGTTGATTTACGTTTCTTAGCCACATTGTTTCGCCTAGGTGTCCTTGGGTGAGTTCTGTGATTTGTTTAAAAAGAAATTTCCGTTTTCATTTCATCAGTGTGGCTTTCTCTCTCGTAGCACTGAGACTAAAAAACTCCAGGGAATGACCTGTGCGGAAACTCGAATCTAGTATTTAAAAAATCCAATTAAAAGCGGGCCGGCGAACAGATTTGTGAGCTTCTGTTCCTGAAGATTTCCACTGATTACTTTTTTGAAGTGCCTTTTAGCGGGAAATGCCAGAAAATAGACAGGGAAGGACGCAGGAAGGCTATAAGACTACCACACTATATCGGCCGGTCACGCGTAAGCCTCATATTCTTGTGTCTTCGCAGCTCACAAGCGCTTGGCCGTTCCACTTTGGTCCGCAGCTTGCTGCAATGACAGTGGCCTGCAGTTTAATTAGTCACTTCAGCACAGATCAGAATGAGTCTCATAAACATGAGCTCTCTGGCCCTGCAGCAGTGCATAAGTCTTCCCCCCGCCTCACCCGGCTGTACATCAGGCACAAAGTCCATCTTATTTCCCAATTAAATCCCACTCGTATCCCACTGCCTGCTTAACACGAGCACGGTTTTGTAAAGCCCACCACGTTCCGTTTAACGCTGGCACGTTTGGACTTGTGGTCCCCAGTCCAGAATACACATTTATGAAACAATGGCAGCTTGGGAAGGTCACATCTTAAAAAGAACAGTTTTCAAGCCCAAAAATGAAAATTTGCTGAAAATGTACTAACCCTCGGGGCATCCAAGGTGTAGATGAGTTTGTTTGTTTATCAGAACAGATTTGGAGAAATGTTTAGCATTACATCATTTTGCTCACCAATGGATCTGTCTGCAGTGAAGGGTTGCCGTCAGAATGATGAGAGGCCAAACAGTAATCCACATGACTCCAGTCTATCGGTTTTTTAATGTTTTGTAAAGCAAAAGCTTTTTGTGTCATAATAGTTCATAATAACACTTCCTTAGGTTGTTTTATTTAAGTCATCTATTGTTTAAAAATTATTATATTTCTGGCTTAAAATGGGCTGGAAATTTAAAAAAATACACAAAGAATTACTATAGGCACACAATAATAATCAAATGATGAACCATTTTTTATTAAGAAAGAAAGAAAACCCCATGGACGAAAATACGAGACAAATTGAATTTATTGGAGTGGGTGAAGACGCATAGTTTACTAAATTACATACATTTCAACTCATTTAACAAGCATTTTAGAAATAAAAAGGCACATCAAAAAGTAACATTTTTAATTTAAGTGTATTAACCGTTGTCTGTAATCATTTTTTCACAGAAATAGTGCCAATGCTCTTGCTGATGTGTGTCTGAAATCTGAGCCGGTGAAGGGCTGCTGTTCGCCGGGGACTTGCGAACTTTAGACTGCGGCCTAAGTGTTTCACTCATAGCTCAAAGATGCCTTGACTGACTCCAAAAACCTGCCCTTAAACAAAACATTACTGAGATTAGCGAACATAGTTTTAACATCAAATTAAAGTTACACTCAGTATTATAACGAAAAAAAATCCATTTATTTTATGCAAGGCAAAAGGCGTTTCCATCGTGCGAAATGACCGCTACTGACGCAGCTGACATCTTGTACTTATGTTGCGTTGCGTAAAAATAATATAATTTGCACCACAGTAAAGATAAGGACTTTATGAAGGAAATTAAAATGTATACAAACCTTTATTTCCTGGAAAGAGTGCACCAAATTGGCGGCGCTGAGAACCGCTCTCTCCTGCAGGACGCAAAAAGCCCATGATCTGACTGTAACTCAGCAGCTGCATTGTTTCATCGGAGACAGGCTCAACCCAGCGGTTTAGGTAAAAAAAAAAAACATAACCTAGCGGTTAAAAATACCCAGTACTCTGGTTAACAGAAATACTATCCAGCACCTGGGTACAAAATATAAAAAAATAACCCAATAAACTAGATGAACACAGAAATACTATCCAGCACCTGGGTACAAAATATAAAAAAATAAGGAAAAGTATATATTAAACAAAACCCCCTCTGTCAAAAACCATTTTGATGTATGTAAGTGTTACTGAAGTGGAGATTTCTGTCCAGTGCATGAGAGAAAAATAACTCAAAAAAAAACAAAATCATTTTGAGGAAAATAGCTCTTTAAAATAGTTGTAAAGGAAATTACGGATACGAATACAATAAACGCTTAAAAGTGTATTTTGCATGTTTTCTTCCCACTAGTCTGAATAAACACATTATGAAAAGCCAAACAGCCCCAAATCTCAAAACTGAACAGTGCATGAAAAAACAAAATGTTTTGCCTGTAGTGTCTCACCTCAAACGCTTACATATATGAGCCTTCCATTACACATGTGCGTTATAGTCACCGAAAATTGTATTCACCCCAAAATTTCCTCTAGCAGGCTAAGATATCCGTGGCTCTGGACAGCTAATTTATCTGCTGGTGCAAGCAGGAGGCAGGAGGGGGAGGAGGGGCGGACGGAACCGGGCCGGGCGGATCTGGAGCGGGGGATGGGGGCCGGCATGGGCGGAGAGAATGGAATGTGAACAGTGCTCCTCTCCGCTGTGTTCATTCCTTCCTAGTCTCATGCTAATAGCACTGGGAACAGGCTGCCAGAGCCATGAGAGGTGCCTCTGGTGCAACGTGATGCAATGCAGGGCTTCCCTGTGCTATATCAATGCAGAAACCTCTGTGGCTCACACGTATCAAAGCGGCATCTTAGTAGACAATCATCCTGCTGGGATGGATCTGTTGGTTTGCTGCAGGCAGGCAGAAACGGCGTTTATCAAAAGATCTTGTTTTCATTGCCGTCGTCGGCATTGACATGTATTCAGTTCATTTAATGTGCTAGGTAGGCTAATTGGTTAGAGCTCTACATGTTCTTATTAAATCCAAAGTAAACACTGGTTTTGGATCAGATGCGGTTTGATGATGAAAAAACGGTAGGTCGGTCCACTGAAGCGTTTAGCTGGTGTGTGATTCTGAAAATGGAAAAAAGGGCAGCTTCTTATTCCTGATGAAAGGCTATTGATTACAAAACTGAATGAGTAATATTGAGGGGAATATACAGTCTGGGTTCTGTTGAGGCACTTTCAGTCTTTGCTCTCAGGTCTACATTCTTTCTTGTGGTTTGGTTGCTAGGCACTTCATCAGGAAACTTAATTAGAATGTGTGCAGGGTTTATTTTCTGTCTGTTCTCTTACAAAGCATGTCTTTAACCATACGAGCCACTGCACCAAAAGCTCAAATTAAGGTCTTTTGCTACATACAGAAATGGAGAAATGCACCGTCAAATTGTCTACAAAAATTAAAAAATAAAATACTACAAGCCTGAAGGTATTCACTATAAATACCCTCAAGTGGAATTTAGGAATAACAGCATTATAATGTCCAGTATGAAAAATGGATATTCGTTTTGAGATTTGCTAAAGATTACATTTAGAGACACTGAAACTTTTAAATGTGACAATGCACCAAAACAGACCATTCTGAAAATTCAGCTTTGTCATCACATTAATAAATTACAATATACATTAAATATATATTCAAATAGAAAACCTGTTTTAAATTCTAATAATAGTTCATAATATTAGTGTTACTTAATTTTTTATCAAATAAATGCAGCCTTAATGAGCAAAAAAGCCAGTCTTTATAAATGCATTTGGGGTGTTTTACCATAGTGATTGGTACATCTGTTATTTGCATTCTCTCTTTTCCAAACATTTCAACGTGCATTTTAACGTGCAAACATTTTATATGCTATCTATGATTTATTTCTTTCAAACCAGCTTAGGCTGGCAACTTTATCTCCCCAGTGTCAGTGTTGGCTCAGACAGCTGATGTTTCAGGATCAAACCAAACAAACTGTGTTTGAGTACGTGCAAGTCTGTGTCATGCTATTTACACATTTACAGGAAATGTCACAAACAGAGTATGTGAAAACCGTCTGCCAGATTCACTGAGAGGTGTTTTTATTCTAAAGCTCAGGCATGTGTTGATTTGAATTAGGATGACTGTGAATATATAAGGGATATGGCATTCATGAATTTATTTAAAGCAGAATAACATCATTTGGCAGGGAATCTCACACTCAATTCCTAATCGAGAAGATGCCTTAATTTCTTTGCATTTGTGTTTCTCTTTGACGCAGATTCAAGAGCAGATGGAGCGCCACAGAAAATTGATCACGCCGTCATCGGCGGCATTGTCGCGGTGGTTGTGTTCGCCATGCTTTGTCTCCTGATTGTTCTCGGACGATATTTTGCAAGACACAAAGGTAAATCAAAAAGCACGATTCTGGCTTCGGCTTGATTTTGGGTTGTTTTTTTTATCTGTGGAAATAATAAACGTTCCTGTTTTAAGGTACTTACTTTACCCATGAAGCCAAAGGAGCGGACGATGCCGCAGATGCAGACACTGCCATCATCAACGCAGAGGGGGGACACAACAACTCGGATGACAAGAAGGAGTACTACATTTAACTCTGACTAGATCTGCTAGCTTCCTGTGCTGAACAGCAAACTGTGGACTGCTGGGTTGGGAGGTAGGGGTTGAGGGTTTCTATCAGGCTGGATTCACACCTGTGCAGCTGAAGAGACGGTGAGGAGAAGGTGCTGCCATCGAGACGGACGGGGTGTTGGGATGGCAGAGCACTAGGAGAGCTCAATTTTAGACCGCTCACCCATACAACACCTCCTGCTGGGGCCGGTTTTGTTCAGTTTAAACATTTGCTAAGACTTTTGTGCCTTGTTCTGTTCTTACGGAAGTTCCCACTTTCCTCAGGACACCCACAAGATACTGTCTCTCGAACGGTCTGAACCCACGGTTATTTTGTTTTCGTTTCATTTCAGGTTTTTTAATTGCCAAGCAACTATCTCACGACCCCGTTCTGTCTGCAGGTCTGAAAGAAAGCCCACACCACAAAGTTTCGATGTAAGATTCGGTCACAGAACGATCGCGTTCGCAATGGGTTGGCTTTGTTTTCATGGATTGAATTTTCAAAGTATATTTATTTGGCAAACTTGCCTGTTGCCTCTCCCTAGTGATCCCTTAGAGAAGATAGAAAACACTTTTGTTGTGACCAACAACATTCAGCAGCAGTATTGTGTTGCATTTATTTATTAGATATACTGTATGTGATTATAATCGGGCTTGTGGTTGATATTAGGGCTGTCAATTGAACACATTACTTCAATACCATTAAATATATAAAAAAAAGTAAGTAATGCCCCTGATCCATATATAAATGACATTATACATTTTTGTCCAATCTATTTATTTATTCAAAATAAATTCTCTTATTATACTAGGCATAATCTTTTAATGTTTTTAGGAAAAACATATGAAAACTGCTGCACTGTTTATAATATGTGGGGGGAAAAAATCTAAAATCATGTGGCACATTCAACATGCAAAAAATAGATCACTTTATAGTTTTAAGTAATGTAACTCCCAAAGATGTTATGATATTTATGGATTAATCATATGTAATAATTATTCATGAATTAATCAATAATAATAACATTAACCCTGTTTAATTTTGTCAAGATTTGTTTTTCAAAGTTTAACTTTTCATATGGTGCATTAAAATGTGGAGCTCATGGCGGAAGGTGCCAAAAAAAATTGCATTTCAACAAAATATCACAGACTGAAAACAATGACAAATCCTCTAAAATGATTTAGTGTGGACTGTAGGTTGATTGATTCACTTATATTCAATGATACAGAAATTAAACAAACAGTATATTGTCCTCCTATGCCTAATTTGAATTAATTTGCTTAATTCATCAGCATACGTTGTAGTTGGTTTGATTAAAACTTTTAAACGATTGACAGCCCTAATTGTTCCTTAGATATACTGTATGTGATTATAATCGGCTTGTGTTGATATTCATTCCGGCTTGTATCGCATTATCCATATACCAGCTTCACTCACAGACTAATTTATTGTAATTAACGCCCAAGCATTAAAATTGAATGCCAAAGCAAAGAGAGAGCAGATCGGCTCCTGGCTCAGCTGTACAGGAAGCGCCGTCAAAAAGATGTCCCCTTATGAAACACAAACATATCTATCAGAGTGTAAAATAGCTTTCATTTTTAGCTTGTTCTCATTCAGTAGGCTCAGTATGAGGTCGAGGTCAGTGAGTTTCTCCGAATATTGTTAGTGCTTCTGTGCGCTTCTCATAGTGAAATAAAAAAAAAAAAAAAACTTTCGTACTTAAATGAAATAGATGGAGCCTGTATGTTGTAAGCCATACTCACAGTTGTGCCCTCCAACACATTTCGGTTAGCAGCTCTTATTCTCGATTCCTTCAATCCAGCTTATGTGTAGATGCCAGACTGAATGTAATAACTCTACAATAATGCAATAGTTTGTAAAAGTGAGTCCTGGATGTTCTGTTTATCTCATCAAACATGCTTTATTTTCAGGTGATGTATGCGAGGGAGAATTTTACCAGGGACACGTATTATGTTTCCTCACTCATAAATGTATTATAAATGCATAGAGCGTGAAATTGTTACATTATTGTAGAGTTAGTGAAATATTACACTCATATCAGGCATTGTTTCATATCTTTGGCCTTCGTTCAGCTTCTTAGACAGTTGGACAGATGCGTATTGTTTGTGATTAACTACATGGGGGCATTTTGGAGTTATGGTGAGAGTGCGGTTAATATAGTAAAATCCTTGTGACAAAATTGTTTGGTCATAGCGTTTACATGAATTTGTGTATTATAATTTGTTCGTTTGTTTTTTCTTAGTGTTATTCCTGAGATTATCTGACAGGTGAGCATTATTTAGACTTTTTTGAAACACTAATAATTATATGGTATATTCGTGCAAGGCTCTTGTAGCTAATGCCACTCTTTATACTTGGTTATATGGAAAGAAACGTTCCTTTTGATTGTCATTATATGTTGTACAGAATTTTGTGGTTTTATACAGCAACAGATTTATTTAAACACATCATGTTCTGAACGCCTACAACACTAAACTGATTGAGAATGAAGTAAATGAAAGTTTGATTTTTGCCCCCTTATAAATAACTTGGGCCCCAAGTAATACATTACTATGCAAAAACAGTTGGGGGTCAAAAAGATTTTTTTTATATATATATAAATTAATATTTTTATTCTACAAAGATAACAGTGACAATTAAGTGACAATAAAGACATTTATAATGTTAGAAAAAAAATATATTTCAAATAAATACTGTTCTTTTCAACAGTTTATTAAAAAAAAAAAATATATATATATATATATATGTATTATGGTTTCCACAAAAATGTTAAGCATCAACTGTTATCAACACTGATAATAATAATAAATGTTTCTTGAGCACCGAATCAGAATGTTAGAATGATTTAATTCTGAAATTCAGCTGTGCCATCACAGGAATACATTAATTATTTTAATCAAATAAATTCAGCTTTTGGTGAACATAAGAGACTTATCTCTAAAAAAAAAAATCTTACCAACCCCAAACTTTTGAACTGTAGTGTACATAAAAAAAAATCAATATGTGCATCCAATTGACATTCCAAGCATGTGAATAAAAAAAGTCATTTATAAATGTATACTATATAATTTCGCTCAATTATCATACTGTAATTGTAATGGCATGAATCTATTTCCAACTCAAATATGGAGTGAGGGCTACAAACAGTCATAACATGGTGAGGGTTTCCACAGAGGATCCACCAAGCTATACAGCCAGATCACTCCTTTCCTTTCTTTTCTAATGTTTACTTTAATATTTACAAGTAAAATGGTAAGTGATCTAAAACTGCCCAAAACCTGAAAAAAAAGAAAGAAAGAAAAAAAAACATGCACACACAAACATACCTTGAGTGTAGGTTTGATTCTGCCCTGTCTCAGGTCTGTCTATGAATTCATTTTTTGCATCTCAGGTAGAATGCAAAAGTGATGCCCCATATCTGAAAGAAAAGACTTTAAGTTATTATCAAAAAATCCTGCAGAATAGAGCATGTTCGACATGTTTTATCTGTACTTCAGATGCTGTGCACTGTGTAAATGTTCATATTACTTTGTATAGATAGGTCACAGCAGATGATAGGTTTATTTAAAGAAAATAAATCTAAGACGTGAATCTTAGTGCATACATTTACAATGCATTTTCCATTTTTAGACAACCTGTACCACCAGAGCCATTCTTCATTGTTTCCATAGGTTTTATGTCAGATATTTGTAGCATCTCTGTAGTTTGTATTCCTGTGTAATTAAAGTTATTTACATGTTCCCGATTACACTTTGTATTTGACCATGGAAAAATACATTTTTACAGAAATGGAGCAGTACTGTCTTAATAAAAAGAGGTATTAATGTTCAAAAAGCAGTTTAATTGTGTCTTATAGGTTTACTGAAACTGATATCCTTCATGAAGTGTCCAATTAGCACCGTTCCAGACGTGCTCTACACAACTTTATATAGAAACATTTGATTTCTTTCTAATTGCTAAAATAGACTCATTTGTCATACTGAGGATGAATTACCTGGTAGCACGTTTCATCGAGATTCGTGGTTTGGCAATGCTGTAAACATATGTTGTGAAATTCCAAACCTACAGTATGTGCCAAACCTAATTACAATAAGTGAAACATGAGGAAAAACTGAGCAGAAACAGCAGCGTGTTAGTGTATAATTGAGCTTGTGTTGCATTGGAATGAGGAGACATGCCAGATGACTTGCACTTTTGTTCTACTTTTGGCACCTAAGAACCTTTATGACTAATAAGAAACTATTAATCTGTTTGATCCAATTATAATTAGTAGTGCTTTGTGAAGGAAAGCAGTTCTATTAACATTGCTCGTTCTTAACATTAAGGATTTTGAACAAACGCAAACCCTACATATTAATTATCAGAGCAACCAATCAGAGCATCTTAGCAACTAAACCACCCAGAGCCCTTTAGCAACATTCAGAATATGTATAAAATTAGATATAATCACTGTAACCTGTGTAACATGGACACTGTCTCATAAAATGTTACAGCTGATATGCTATGGATAACATCTGCATCAACTCCTTCCTCTTGCTTACTGTGAAGAAAGTACACATTTGTGTTGATTGCATTATTCAATTCACATTGAACTCTTTATTAATTGTCAGTGCATTTCATAAGCATAACTGTGAACATCTCTGCCTAATGAAAAAGGCAAAACCACCCAAGAGAAAAAGGACTGGAGTTATTTATATACGGTCTCTCAGCTGCTGTTCTTAAGTTCATGCATGAAGTTCCTCTCGAGAGGGTCATTGATTGGTCATAAATTCTTAGGAAGGGTAGGTCAGCGCAAAATACAAGTGTTATAACTATAATGCTTTCAGTGCTGTGGTAAATATCCTCCTGGGTGAAATAAATGTGGTCTTAATAGAAGAACCACACAGTTTCCTCGTAGCTGAGCTACAGTACTACAACTTATTTTTTATTTGTAAGAGCCACAGAGGTGATTTCCAGAATCATCCCACTGATTCACCTTTGTGTTAAATTAAGTCTGTCAGCAGCATCTGTTACATGCTATCAATTACATTTATGTATTTGGTTTATGCTTTTATCCAAACTGCTTTACATTTGCATCAAGTTGGTCACGGATTCGCCTTGTTGACAAACACAAAGCTACTTGTTTGAAAGTGACTTCTGTGTGAGATGTGCTTGATAATATTCATCACACTATTATCAAAAGAAAAAAAAAAAACAAGTTGTGTACACATCACTGTTTAGTCAGTATAAAGGTGAGGTCACATTAATGAAATTTTGGCAAAGTTTCACAGGCCAAAAAAAGGTCCATTGTCACAACAGTATATACAACTCACACAAAAGTTATGTTCAAACCAAACAGCTTTCTGTTATTAAAAGCAACAAATCTGTGCAACCAAATAAAACTTGTTACAAAATATGCATGGAGAAATCTTTTCACCCTCGTGCAAAATTCCCAAACACATGGATTCCAATTTAAATTAGTGGATTTGCCCCACGAAAAAATATCCACTGAACAAACAGTAAATGTGAAACACACCTTGAAGGTACAATCACATGAAACTCTGCGGAAACATTGTCTTGTCGATAGTGTTGCGATGTATGTCTCACAGCTTACGTAGAAATTCATTTTCAAACCAAGCACTTTCTGTTGGTCTCAACATGGCGAATCCAAGTCGTTGTGAAATCTTACGCCCTCTAACAAAATTCCCGCTTGCATGAATTCCTACTGAAATAACTTTAAATGATTTTGCCATGAAAATTAGCTGAACAATGGTAAATCTGACTGACAGGTACAATAACATCTTGAAGTCAAAAAAGGTCCACTCCCTCTTGTCAAATAGTGTAGCAATGTATGAAGCACAGTTCACAGAAGTCACTTTCAAACAAAGCAGCTTTCTGTTGGTCAACACTGAGAGTCCAAGTGACCAACTTGAACTTGTTGCGAAATCTTTCACACTCTCATAAAATTTTCAGAATTTCAGTAATGAAAATTCACTTAACAATGGTAAATGTGGCTGCATTTTAAAGGAACGATCATATTAGTGAAATTTTGCTGACAAAGAGGTCCATTGTCTCTTTTCAATAGTCTAAAAATGTATGTAGCACAGCTCACAGAAGTCACTTTCAAACCAAGCAGCTTTCTGTTGGTTGACGCAACAAATCCACATGACCAGTCGCAAAATCTGCATGGGTAAATCTATCTGCCTCAAGCAAAATTCCAGATCACACAGATTCCTGTTGAAATGACTACATTTTGCCTATAAATATTAACTGAAAAATTGTAAGTTAAAGGGATAGTTCACCCAAAAATGAAAAATCAGTCATTAATTACTCACCTTTATGTCATTCCACACCCATAAGATTTTTGTTCATCTTCAGAATACAAATTAAGATATTTTTGATGGAATCCAAGAGCTTTCTGACCCTCCATATACACCAACACAACTGATACACTCAAGGCACAGAAAGGTAGTAAGGACATTGTTAAAATAGTCCATGTGACATCAGTGGTTCAACCGTAATTTGATGAACTTACGAGAATATGAGATGAACAAAGGTCTTGCGGGTTTGGAGTCAGACATGAGAATGACTCATCAGCCAAGAACATGTGAACTATCTCAGATTGTGTTCAGATCCAGAACAAATGTCTCACCAGACCATTGTTCCCAAACCGAGGAGCGCAGCATCCTGCCTGTTTGGCAACAGAGGGTTTATGTAACTTTTAGGTGCGTGAGGAGCGCAGCAGGCAGCTTAGCTGGGGGTTGCTACTGCCTTGCCCCTGACCCACATTCTCAGATGGAGCAGGCAGCAAATAAATATCTTCATCGCTGTCACTGGCTGTGTGTCTGAGAGCTTGATCTTTCCCATGGCTGCTGTCTCTCGGCTCAGTGGGAATACGAGGTTTGCCGGTGAGTCATCTCAGTATGTGGTGAACCACAAAATATCTGGAAGAGAAGAAAGTAAACTTCTCAAAAAACTGTATGGCAATAATTGATACTTGGGGATATGGACCGGAGGCTACATGAGCTGACACTACACAGGCCTTTATATTAACCATGAGAAACATGTCTGGGGCGCAACAGCAGGAAACTTCTCTGCACCAGCTACATGTCAAATGGCACGTCAAAAGATTGCGGCAGCACCGAAAATAATCCTTGATAAATGGCCAACATGACATTAACCAATGCAAGCATTAGTCTCATACATCATTCTCGGACAATGTCCCCCCAGGCATGTTTTATGTTTCAGATACAAGGCAATATTTCTCAGCTGTAAATGTCACGTTTGACTGTGCAGTTTATCAGCGATCTGTTCCCTTCAGAGAGCGCTAGTTTCGATAGGATGTGGAATTGATTTCATTGAAAAGCTCGTAACAGATCTCTACCTACAGCTTTTCCTATGTGCGACTCGGTCTAGTGGAAAGCGGCAGTACAATGTCTCGCTACACACAAACAGCTCCGACTAAAAGAGCTGAGTCACTGGCACTGTTATCTGAGATTGACACATCCACTATTGTCTGAAAGTTTAACTGGCAGAATCAAATCTCACAGCGCTTGTATTAACCACCTATCTTTTAGCCATCTAATTTGGTATTGTTAAAGTCTAATTGGTTTTCAAATTAATTAAGGTTTTAAAGGAAGTATACTTGTCTACACAGGCAAAGACAGAGTTTACCAGCATGGTTGGAGCCTGTAGTCCAGCATTTTCATTGTGCAGTCGAAGCAGTTTCTTCTCTTGTTTTTCACCTAATGGGTTTTACTTGATAACAGTGTTGTGAAAGCTACTTTGAAAAAGCTTGTCAAGCTACAAGCTACTCGAAAATTAAAGTAGTTCAACTGCAGTCAAGCTACTACTCGAAAAAAACAGCAGTTAGATGCATTTGCTTATAATAAAAGTAGCTAACTGCTATGAACCTATATATAGGGGGCAATGTCTCGAGGTGACAGTAAACTTGAAATGTTACATTTACACTAATAACTAATATACAGTATAGAAAGACTCCAAAACATAACAAATGGCAGACTTTAAAGAGACCAGCTTGTTAACAAAAGTTAAATGTGTCTAGAATAGTTATCCTATTTTTCAGTTACAATGACATAAATTATAATCCAAGTATGACAAATTTACAAAGGCTTCATTGTTATTAGATTTTCAACAAAAATTTAAATTGTACCAAGGGGGTTAAAATGCCCCCACTCCAACAAAGCAATTTTCTTTAAACATTCACAGCAAAATCAACGTACAAGCAGTTTTAGCTTAAAATGAAAAAGACTAGCTAAAATAATCATAGATAAATATGAATATTTATAAATGAACCTTAAAAATCAGTCTATTTGAAAAATATTGTTAGCTGATGCTAACTGGCTCCCCAAGTAGATGGCTGATCCGAACTTGAGGGAATTTTTAAATATAAAGTCCAAATATTTTTATTCAACCACCTAGTTACAGTAAATTTCATAAATTAAAAACAAAAGATGCACTATTCAGAACATGGTACAGTAACTACTGTAATTATGACAGTGGGAAGTAATGCTGCCTGGAGGCGTTTACCCCACAGACTAGGTTTGACAAAAATGATGTCATTCTGAAAATATAATTACATTTTCCTTAAATAGCATATACTCCCTTACTACAGGTCTTACTTTTCTCATATCATATATAACTGTGATGTTCTGCAAAACGCCAAGCTTTAAAACACTTTTTTCTTACTGCTGAATATTAGATTATTTAATATGAAATCCGATTTCTCTCAGAAACATTGCCAGTGTAAGCTTCACAGTGTATACTTCTTCACCATTTTTGTCAGCATGGTTCATAGCATCAACAAAAACGTATCATGAGTTTATTTAGTGGTTATTTTAGGGAAAACTGTGTTCAGGGAGATGGTTATTACAATATTACAAATCAAATAATATACATTAATACATTTTACTTAAAAGCACACTGAATGTAATGTTTTCAGACACTGGATTTAAAAACACAATTAAATGAAATGTGCTTTAGTTTGATGTCAACACATCAACAATAAGTTTACTTCTTTAAATCATGACAAAACCATGATTATTAAAACATGATTTCAAGTAAAGTAAATAATTTAATTTCGCATAATTACTAAGTGTATTTTTATAAGAAACACAGCCATGAAAGTGAACTGTGGCCTTTTATTTCAATAACATATTTCATGCAAGTAGGTTTTTTTTATTATTTTATGAAAATTCTGTCATCATTAACTTATGTAAATGTACCTTCATGTCCTTCCAGATCATCATTTACCAAGTAACACTTTACAATAAGATCTTATTAGTCAACATTTAGTTAATGCATTATGTACTATAACATGAAAAACAATGTTAGTTCACAGTGCATAAATAATATTAACAGATAAAACTTTTGATCTTAAAATTGAATTAGTAAATTCTGAAATTAATATTAAGATAATTGATGTAAAAGTATTGTACATTATTAGTGCGTGTTAACTAATGTAGTTAGCTAATGTAAACAAATTAACCCTAATTGTAAAGTGTTACAATTTACTCACCGAGACTGGGTAAATAATGACTAAATTGTTAGGTGAACTATACCTTAATCTAAGTATTACATTATATAAAAGCGGACCTAAACTGCCAAAGGGATTCAAATCGGCAAAATCCGTTTTCGGCAAAATCTGTCTGAGAGCTATTTCAGTCCAGTGAAGGGCATTTGTCTGAGCTAGTCTCATTAGCAACATAACAAAGAAATCCAGAACTCTCTAGTGACAACAGTGACGTGAAAGTCTGTTACCAGTCAAACAATGATTTAAAAATACTTAAAGCAATTGACATTTAATAGACGGGTCTGACATTCCGCCAATTAACAATAAGTGCTTTAGGATACTCAGTGATCACAAGGGAATCAGGATTTAGGTCTTGTACATTGTAACCCATTTGCAAGTGCACTGGTGTCTTACCCCCAAGAGCTTTTGGTTTATCTCAACCCATCTTGACAGAGCAGCTCTCTGTGAAGAAGATCGTGACTGTCCTTGATGTGACACCAAAGACTGAGCTCCACACAGCGAACACTTCCTCCAGCAGATGTTACTGCAACATCTATTGCTTCTATAGCTGAGTGCACAGTGATTACCGTTTTGGCCATCTTATTTCTCTCCATTTCTCACTGCACATCACCTCTTCCTGCGGACAATCACAGGACAGGAAAATAGAACGCTTTATCCCCAAGAGGTCTGCTTAGATAGATGTCAGCCGAGTTGTGCGAGTCATCTTTTTGATCTGTTAGCCACAGCGGGTCGAGACAAAAAGACAAGTTATTTTTATATCTCATTGGGCAATCATAAATTCAGTGTCCACTTCAGTATGGTGATTGTTTATTGAAACGTCTACCACATGAGGTTTATAGTATTCATAGAATATAACTGCACTCGATGCACTATGACATCTGAGAAGGTGAGTGTGTTCATTTATGTACACAAGAGCCAATTATAACAGCAACAATTGACATAGGAAATCATATTTTAATTTAAGTACTGAGTACAAAATAGATCCTATTTTTTCCTTTTCATTGAATTAAATGAGAAGAAGAACTTTTTATTTTATTTTGTAGTTTATTTAAACAATTTTTTTTTTTGTTGTTGTTTTTGCCATAACATTTAAAGGGTTGCAAATTTAGCTTAAATTAAGCTGTCATTCTTAGTTTCATTGTCAATTTTAAGGAATGTAAAAAAATCTATATAAATATAAAAATTCTGGGCTGGGGAAAATTCATACAGTTGTCACGCTACGCTGCCGGAAGGTACACGGAGCCGAGAATAATTGAAAGAGTCTTTATTAATCCAACACATTGGTAACTCCAACATGGAGAACAGGAGGAAGACACACGTACTTAACTTGTAGACCCGACAAAACTGAACTGAAAGGACTAAAGGCAGGATAATTGCGGAAGAATGAGATACACCTGGGATCAAATTAACACAATCAAATAGAAGACAAAACTGGATCACAGGGGCAAAAACACACAATCCATAATCCTGACAACGGTTAAATTGTTGCACACAAAATTAGGGACATTATGCTAAAAATACTTTAGAATTCTTGCTATAATTAAATTACAAATAGTTTAATTCTATTCAACAGAATGGTAATAGATTTTTTTGTAAAAATTATGACTTTACTGTTTGATATTTTAGGTGCATTCAGGAGTTAGGCCTATTTAAACTACTGTTGTATACCAATGCTACAATGCTGTTAAAAGCTGTAGACCAGTGCTTTCCAAACCTGTCCTGGAGGCCCCCTTGCCCTGCTCTTTTTGTATGTCTCCCTTATCTTCACACCTGATTCCATTCATCAGCTCATTAGTAGAGACTGCAAGAACTAAATTGGGTGTGTCTGATTAGGGAGACATACAAAATGTGCAGGGCAGGGGGGCCTCCAGGACATGTTTGGGAAGCACTGCTGTAGGCAATCTATGGACGAGAATTGACGTTTTATTTAAATTACATTTAGGTATACTACTTAAGAGTTTTAGGGAGCGGTCTGCATAATTAAGTTATTAATTCTCTTACCTGTTCAACAAAAATCAACAGCACTCATTAATGTTTATGAACGTTTTTGTCTTCGTCAATCTTTCTGTCTCCTGGCTTCAGGACTTTTCTGCTTATTCGGCCATAAATGTACTGATTCTCCCGTTGTCTCCGCTGGTAAGTTTATTAATTATAGCTAAATTAGGTGTGTTACTTTGTCTAGTTGCCGTTCTTCACGTCACTAAATATCACTATTGTATCTACAGAGGCGGCATCTAATGAGCGTCGACAGGATTCTGGCGTTTAGCAAAACACTGCGATCACGTCATTTCAAGCATTGCGGAAATGCAAATTAACAAAATTAATCCCTTTTACAGAAAACTAGTTTTCATCTCATGTGAGTGTACACAAGATCACTCTTAACGAAATCACAATGTTTTTAATGTGAAAAACTTTTTAAGTGCACTGATTGGACTTTTAATTGTAGACACAATTGAGATCTCTCCAGAAAGGCAAAAATCACAATTAAACAACCTAGTTAGAATAGTTTATCTAGTTCATTTATTACATTTATTAGTTCTCACAAAAAAAAAAAAAAAAAAAAAAAAAAAAAAAAGCAATTTGTGCCTTATACTTTGGGAAAAAAATAATAACTGGATTGTGGACACCAAGGTATATCATATTCATGTAGAAACGGCCATAATTTATCCATTATCCCTTAACCTTTTGGCAGGCAGTGCTCTGCCCTGGCATACAGAGATATCAGTGGACATCTGGCTAAATGGCTAAAATGGACAGCAGCACACAGTTATAAACATTTAGGTCTACTCTTTTCTATTGTATTACCACATACATAAATAATGCAGATGAATAGTTTGCAGAGGTTTGTCAACTTAAACCCATTTTTCTTGATAGATTTTCTCTCCTGGAGTCAAGGCAAATCAGACCCCTGCATTTGCAACTGAGTTATTCCACCGAGGGTAAAAATGCGAATCAGAGCTCGGCTCGTCATAGATAATCAAGCCATCAGCATGCAGATGCCAAAGCCAGAGGTACAATCTCAAATGTATAATCAGGATGAAACGTGTGTGTGTGTGTTCAAGCAGCAACTGATCAGTGCAGACTGTGATATGGAATATCTGAACTTCCCTGCTAGAACTTGCTTTTTACATGCTGTGCTTTTAGTCCCATTGTATGCCTTTTTAGGCATCAGTGATGCTGGTCAAACATTGGCCCTGCTCACTTCAGATGGATTCTATTCTATTCCATGCTCTAATAGCAGCGTTTAACACTAATGACAGAACACAACAAGAAAGGCCAAAGGTGAGACTCTGTCTCTTTAACTGTCCATCAGCACTGGTTTGGTCACTCAAGGGCATATTAATAAAAGGACTATTTGTACTCTGAGGTCATTGGTGCTAGTCTTTTGATAACTCTGTTATTTCCATTTGGGGGGGGGGGGGGGTAAATAAAGGTAACACTTTACAATAAGGTGTCATTTGTTAGCATTAATTAATGCATTAACTAACATGAATGAACAATGAACAATACATTTATTACACGATTTATTAATCTTTGTTAATGTTAGATAAGAAAAATACAGCCATTCGTTGTTTGTTCATGTTAGATCACAGTGCATTAACGAATGTTAACAAGCACAACTTGTGATTTTAATAATTCACTAGTAAATGCTGAAATTAACATTAACTAAGATTGATATATGCTTTGGAAGCATTGTTCATTCTTAGTTAATGTTTACTAATGTTAACTAACTAATGTTAACTAATGAACCTTATGAAAGTGTTACCGAAATGACAAACATGTCTCTTACCAAGGATTCTATATAATTATGCATTACAGTAAAACTGTAATATTGAGAAATATTATTGCAAACACCCAATCTGCATTTATAAGGACTAGTTTTTTTTGCTCACTATAAGGCTGCGTTTATTTGATCAAAAATAAAGTAAAAACAATAATATTATCAAATATCAGCAGCATCAAAATCTTTCAGCAGCAATTACTCCAGTCTTCAGTGTCACATGACCCTTCAGAAATCCTTCAGATATGCTTATTTGCTGCCCAGTTATTATCAGTGTTGAAACCAGTTTTGCTGCTTAATATTTTTGTAGAAATATTTTGAATGGTATATCACAGTTTCCACAAAAATATGAAGCAGCAAAACCATTTTCAACATTTATAATAATACGAAATGTCCATATGCTGTCCAAATAACATATATTCCTACAAGCATATTTTAAATTGAGATAGTATTTCAGAATATTATTGTTTAAATGCAGCCTTGGTGAGCATAAAATCATGAAAAATAGTAATTACTAAAAAAAAATATTTTTGGGCAAAACTAAAAAGGACAGGTTTCATAAGATTGCCTGTCTTATTTTTTTGATTCTCTCATATATGCAAAGTTTTGGTTGATTCATTATTGAGGACTTTGGTTTTTAACGAAGGCACAAACACAAGATCCTTTGTTTGCCTTCAGAATTAGCCAGATAAGACGATAAAACGCAAGTTTTGGAGATTTACCAAGTGAACTTCAGCAAGCCCTGTGAAAACAGCACAGAATACACAAGTCCTGCTGCCATCCCAACATTCATCTCTCTGTAGAGCATGTTTGCATTACAAAATCATCAACACACTGGGAAACCAAGGCCATACGTTTTCCCCAAGTCCTTGATATGACAATTTTCCCCCATATATACTTCCCAGTGCTCAATTTACTCTAACTGATGCTGGCAGAGGGAAAACAACTTCTAAATCAGCAAGTTTTCTTATGTTTTGATCATTAAGAATACATAATGAGATCATTTATGATATAAAGTGAAGGGAGAGTTGACATAAAGTAAACAAGGTTCAGGCCAGATGCATGTAAATTTGGTGAGTCAAGACATTCATCACAGATTAGCACAATTAAAATTCAGTTTCTGGTATCTATGCAGGTTTCTCAAGTAATGAGATGAAATAAATTTGCCCACACACTGAATTACCAAAGCAAACTAAAATGTCTATGTGTATCTGGATCTTAGTATATTATGTATTCTAACATTCATATAACAAAAAATGTCTGTCTGTCAAAGAAAAAATATGCATGAGTTATTTCTTTGTGCATTAATATAAAACTATTATGGACATATTCAGCATTTTTATGCTGATCATATGACCAAGCTCATGGACAATTGTATATACTGTATAAGTTATATAATATGGTTGCCTAAACTGATTATTGAACATTCAACATTCAACTCACTTCTTTTTTTTTTAAATCTGACCCTATTGCAGTATAAAAATATAAAAAAAAACATTATCTGTATTCATTGTTCACATACTCTATGCATAATTCAAGAACTTCAACAACTTCACAGCATGGACTTTTCACTATTTGTCAATTCACTTGTCTGTGTTTGTATTTTCCAAACAGATTGTCAGTCTGTGTATTAGTGGTGTGGATTTTTCTGCAGGATAACAATGTATTTAGAAGTGAGTCATTTGAATCATTCCCTCAGCCGATTCGTTTAAACTGATTCGTTTAGAAAAGCATGTTGTGTGTGGCGTTGTTCAACTATTTTCACTGATGGAGAAAAGTAATTGGCAAGGTTGTGACTAAAATTTACGTTACCCAATGTTACCTTCTTTAGCTGTCATATAAAGACAGTGTTTGTCAAATTATGGATGAGTTGGAAAACTGTTTTTGAATTAAAAAATTTGAATTGAGGACCATTACATTCTTGTATGCTGGTAAGATATATTTGGCTCTACACACATTTGTAGACCTTGTGATACTTTTCTTCAGAGGTTGACAACTGGATTAATAAAGCTAATCACTGTCAAGCTTGTCCATGAAAATAAGGACACATAAGTCATTAACAATCTTTTTTTTTTTTTTTCTCTAACGCAATCATGATAACACTCAACAAAATATGCATATCTGGTAGATGCAGTAACTGTCATTATGCTGGCAAAAAGCATCTTTCTTCATCGACAGCCATTAAAAAAGTAGTCGTGTATTCTGATGAAATATATTTTATTATGATAGATATTTTACTAGTGCCCAATTTGTTTTTGAAAGGCTCCTAAAAGCATGAAATTGGAAGAAAATTCTGCTGCATTTATTTGTGGAGACTCTTTCATGGTTCTGGACTCACTACCCACACTCCACTGTATACGCTTTACTCTATATGTTAAGCTAACCTAAGCACACCACCCAAGGGCATTGCTCTTTATTTGACCGACGCACTTCCTCTGATCTGTGATTTACCGTCATTTTCTTCCCAGAATGCGTGTTTGCTAGTCGTGGCCCCAGTACCTGCACACAGAGCTCTTGCACACTGTGTATGAGAGTATGTCAGCGGGCTCTCTAGTGTAGTGCAGGCATCTGCTGTTGGCTCTAAATCTCCTCAAATAGCAGATTTCTGCAGCTGTTAGTGGCACTGGTACAATGTAGTGATGCTTTAGTGTTATACGGTACATTCCTGCTCCTAAATAGTGTCTATTTCATCGCCACTTTGACGCACAAAGAACGTAACTTGATTTTAAAGAGTGTGTTGATGCTGTTTTAGCCCAGGCCATGCAAATACTTTATAGGCTGAAAATGACAGAGGAGAGTCTATGGGCTGAATCACAGCCACTGTAACAGTGTTTTGTGGTTTACTTCAGTTCTAATTCAGACTTCAGACAGAATGAAAACAACATGAAATCATATATTTTCATTCTGCGTAACACAATGTGGTCCATTTTGTGTTCCACACCATACTGCTGGTGATCTCCTTTCTTCACTTCCAAACTCCTATGAATTATTTGGATTCAGCCTTCAGAAGCATTAAAAATTGCAGCTGGATGGAAGTATACGTTGAATAAAAAAAGAACAGATCTTGTGCTCCTCATGCAAGAGAATCCAAATCTCTTAGGACTCTATGTTTTATTCCACTGTAGACCAGATAGCTGTTATTTTAGAAACTAACAGCTAAGTAGATGAAAAATATGGTTTAAATGCAAAGGCTTTTTAAAGCAAGACAACTTGGTTCCTGTTCAATTCACTTCCCTCTGACTGACACACAAAGTGAAAACAATTAGCGTCTAATATAATAGAATCCGCCACGCATCGGTGTCCCACGAGTCAACACCTTGGTTTCATTCATGCCACCATCCTGACAGTTCAAAACCTTAAAACCAAAATGCCTGGAATAATATGGAATAAACGTCGTCTTGCAGAAATAATAATTGTATTGCATCAGAAACCTAGTGCCTCTGAACCTTTGATGTGCCCTCACGTTAGTGTGTATGGAGGAAACTTCAATGCATGAGCATCATTAGAAATGTCCTCCAGTGCTACAGTGCCCTCTGCTGTTCATTAAGCAATACCTGCAGGGGACTATCAAATATAGTAACCAGTGTCGGAGTTATTAATATTAATGAATAATAAAAAATGCATTAAAACGGAACAATAACTGGACAATATGTTAGTAATATAACTTCCTGACTTGAAGATTCATATTAAAATGCTTTAGGGTGCTTGGTATAATGACAAGACTGCCCAATAAACCTTAGAACAACAGTAGTCTAGTCAAAAAAAGAAAGCAATCTGTCTTCATATGCTTATGATTCTACAATGATTTACCAAAGAAACAAAACATAACGGTCAGCGCACTGATTAGGCATTTGGTGCAACAAGGGTACATGTCATGATTTTGAATAAATAACTTTAATGAGACTAAAGCAAAGTAAACACAAAATCAACTAAAATAGATAACAGTACATGCTTGGTAAAAACTAAAACAGCAGTTGATCAGAACAGCATATATTCCATATGTAACCATGTAATGATTACTGCCACTCAAATGAACGGTTTAGATGAAAGCTCACCCACATCTTTGACTCAATGAACATGATGAAATACAATGAAAAATCATCATGTCTAAAGTGCCCGTTGTTACATAAAACAGAGACCAACTATAAAGTGCATGATTTAAAAATGCAGAGGGAAAAACTTCTCGGGGTGGAGGGGGGTAGATTACGACCTTTCATAGTTATTCAGACCATATACGCTGATGTCATTGACATATAACTGTTTGATTCCACAGTCATGGTAATACCTCAAAAAACGTATACTCTTCACCCAAAAACACAAGGCAATGGCTCCTATATATTGCACCTATGATAAATTTTAAAAGCCTTTGTTAATTTTTCTCATCATATTTTGAGTATTTTTGCAACCTCTGACCTCTAGTAACAAAATGAGACAAGTAACACAACACTTTAACTAATCAATCAGAGTAGCCATAATAACCAAATACCATATCCTGTGAGTGAATTTCCAAATTTACGCAGTGTCTGCTTAAGTCATTTGAACTGTAATATATAGAGTATGCAGTGCATACAGTGAAAGACACCCTTCAGTGAACAAATACAGCATCTTTTTAAATATTATATTATCTGATTAACAATAGAAAACCACTGCCCTGCAGAGGTCATATATTTCTGGTTAATTTGTTTTAGGTATTTATTTATTTAAAATCTGTTATTCAGCATAAATCTGCATCTCGGGTCTGAGCTCTGTCTGATGAAAACCTGTGTGGCCCACAGCTGTGGTGTACAGTCTGTTACTATGAAGTGGCATGCAGCCGTAGTTTCGGAAAACACCCGATCGAGCTCGGCTGGCCTTAGGGACTTTTGGATGTATGGATCCATAGCTTTCGGAATAGTCAGAGTGAGATGGCACATACATACTACGAGTTCTTGTCCTGCTTTGGGAGGAGAAGGACAGTCTGTGATCCCGCTCCAGAGTCATTTTCGCTTCACCAGATGGATAGCGTGTTTTGACACTCTGCGATCTCTTAGACCTCTGAGGGTCCCTGCTTATTGCACAAATGTACTGGTAGTCTTCTTTAGAGTTGCTGAGAGTCTTATACATCTGCCTCTCCTGGTTGCGGTTTGCATGACTGAAACTATCGCTGGACCCGGTGTGTTTGAAGTCAGGGCAGCTGTATTCCTTATGTAGGGTGAGGTTGCGTGGCAGTACTGCAGACTCGAGCCTGTGTTGAGGATAGTTGTGCATGGATCGACTCTGCTTCATTATAAAAGCCGATTTGGCTCCCTGCCCACTGCCATGCCTGTCTGACTTTGAGGGCACAGGCATATCAGGCTCAGAAAGTGGGTGCTCTGGTGAGTAATGTGACACCATGGTCACCCTGTACTTCCCATCAGCCCCTTCAGTTGAAATCAGCATCTCCTTCCCAGAGTTTGACCTGCTCCTAGTGTGTGTTTCTTGGCACCGTTGGTCGCCCCTTACAAGATGGGGCTGGGACCCAACTGGACCCAACTGCCTTTCTTTGGCTGCGTTTTCCTGCCTAATGGACTGACTGAAATGTCGATCAGATAAACCAGAATTAAAAGCCTCGTAAAGAGAAGGGTTCTTCGTTCTTGGCTGGAGACTGGCATCTCTGGTCATGAAATCGGACTCGTTGTTCACCGGGAGGTTGCGTGGAGGCTTGTGGTAGTTCTCGGTACTATCCATCACCTTTGATGAGCGAGAAGGCAGTTTGCTTAGAGTGTAAGAGAAAGTGTATCCATGACTGTTCTCTTGGTACGGATTGTATCGAGCCTCTGAATAGGGGCTGTACCTGTACCGAACCTTTCCATCTTCAAAGTAAGGTCGCACTTGCTGGATGTCCGGTGGCGGTGGTTTTTGGTAAGGTTTGCTCTGGCTGCCTTGACGCTGAAGGAAGAAAAACTTGTCCTCTGGTGGAGTATGCACTGAACGCACCCTGCGAATAGTGGGGTAGACAGAGGCTCCATCCAATGGTGGATACCTTGGTCCTCCATGTTTATAGAGACCGACTGAGTAGTCTTCCCGTTGACCTTTATATTTAATGGACTGGTGCAGGGATCGTGGCGCAAGGGTATTGCAGTAGTTTCTTGAGAGAACTCTGGGATGGGGACGCCCATCATCAGGCTGATAATAAGGGGCGCTTTGCTCAACTGGACTTGACCATTGTTGGGAATAAGCAGACCTTTGGTCTCTGGGTTTGTACTGATACACCACACTCGCTGGAGTACTTGAAGCTTGTGGAAGAACTTCGTGCACCGAGGCAGGCATGGACGTTTCTGCCAATATGGCTCGAAAGTTGGAAGCATTAGCAGCCTGCTTGTTGTGCAACGCTTCAGTGGCTGAATGACTATCCAAGGAAGAGAATCTCTCTGAAGGAGTTGGCTGTAAACTTCCACGTACCTCCATCTCCGCATCAAGGCTTGTTCCACCTTCATCTGTACCAACTCCAACATGGCGGATGTTATCTCTCATTGTTGTGTGGCTCTCTGAAGCCCGCTGAATCACTGGATCTCTGCGATGAGAGAAATCCTGAGAGGGCACATGGGCGCACTGGCCACCAGCTGGTGCATCACAGCCATCAGAGAAGCTGAGTCCGCTCTCACTACCATGGCAGGCGCAGGTGCTGCGTAGGCTGCCGGCATCGGTGTGGCTCTCAGTAGACATGGTGCTTGATGGATCTGGGAAGGTCCTGCTAGACACATACCGTTCCTCTCTATCAGAGGACGTCTGTAGAGGAGGAGGAAATTGCAGTGTGAAGAGTGGGTTCTGATGATGAACTGGAGAAATAGGTGTGGGAGGTTCAGAGCTCCCACGTTTGCTGAGTTGAGTGGCCTGTTGGGCAGATTCAGCTAGTGCTAGAGCTAGCATACGAGCAGCACTCTTTGCTGCAGGCTGGGGAGTTATGAGAGACACAGACCTCACCAACCCAGGCGTGCATTCAAATGTCACCGCACCTAGATGAAGAACAACAAACCAAAATACTTTTAAACGGAGGAACATAGAGCTAAAATACAACTTAACAGGGTGGTTAAATGCTAGCTTGGTTAACTTTCAGTTTTTTTTCTTACAAATATCCTGTGCTAAATACCCTATACCAACATATTCCTTTAGGTAAAATACTAGCTTAGCTAACATTAGCCGCATCTCCATTACCCTTCAAATTGCGCAAACTGAAATTGTGAACTGATAATATGCCTAATGGAAACACATCAAATTTGCAAAACTCCCATATATCGCATGAGGTGGTTTTTCAGGCAATTTGAAAAAGGAATTTATAGCAAAACTGCAATGGTAATAGATTTTTCCGCATTTGGTCACCTGGCGTACATAAAAGTCACATGATCTTTCTTTAATGTACCATAACCTCCAAGAAACACCTCATACTGGTTCCTCTGAGAAGTTTTGATTTTGTTTTGTTAAACTAATATAACAAAAAGTAAAACATTTTGAAAAAATATTAGGGCTGTAAAAATATTTGAAGCTCTTATTTATTTTCTTTTGTAATTAACAGCTTAACACATCCAGTTACTGTTTTAAGGAGAGTAAACAAAATAATGAGTGTAAGTGTTGGGTTAGTCATTTTTTGTGGATGACACTTGTAGTGGAATATATTGATAATTTCATTACATGTATGAATACAAGAATGGTTCTGACCTGAGTCTGCTCTTCTGTGCTCCTTGACTTCTGTTGATCTACTTTCTGCTTTGCAAAAGCTTGCAGAACGCTGATGGCCTTCAACACCTTTTGTGGACACACTGGGCTTTTTCACGAGGGACATAATGTCAGAAGGGCAGGACACAGTACTACTCTTTGCCACTGAGCTCTTTGCAGTGGTCTCATGGCCAGTCTTAGAGGTGCCCAGTTCCAGATTATTTAAGGTGACTGGCACTTCAGAGGGTTTGTGATTTGCATCTTCAGAGCGCAGTGGGATAAGATCAGGTGGCTGGGAGGGACTTGTGACTTTGTCTGAAGTCTCCGACTCTGTATGGCTTCCCCCCGCCTTCTTGCGACTGCTTCTTTTCTTACTTTCAGGTACAGTGGGATCAACCAGCTGTGTGGACCGAAAGGCCAATGGGTCTGTGTCTAAGGAGGCTATGCCTATAAACTCAGCATCTGTTGCAGGGTGAGGTGGAGAAATAAGAGCTGGCACACAAGAGAAAGAGGAAACAGTGTCCTTCTTGTGGTCTTTGAGACTGGAGCGAGAGTCTCCAGTCAATTTGCTGTCCAACAGCTCTTCATTGAAGGAGACTGATAAAGCATCACTGGTGGAGTGCGGTCGACGTGGACGATATATATTTGATCCACCTGAGACAAAATGTCAGAGATCAGCCTATGGATGAGTAACAGCTGTAAAACAGCTTGTATTAAAATTGTATTAAAGGGTCTGTGACATTGCCCTTTCTCCTAAATCACACATAATAATAGCATGTCAGCAAAAACCGGAGACACATTAAGTCACAGAAACAGATGTGATATATCAGGAAGCATACTTCAGTGTTATGTGGCAGTAGTGACTGGTATAAAAAAAAGGTTATAGCACATTTAAGTATGGAATGGAAAAAAGTGAAACATGATTTTTACCCTCAAAGTTATGTGAAGAGGACAGAGATTCTTCACTTTTAGCAGATCGTAGTGTTCCACTGTCTCCTCTTCCACCTATCAAGTAAGCCAGAGTTTAACACCTTTTTTTAGGTAATTAATACTTTTATTCACAAGGATGCATTAAGATAATCAAAATCAACAGTTAAAACTTTTATTTTCCTACAAAAAGTTTCCATTTAAATTTAAATGTTGTTTTTTTTTATTTTGTATTTTTTATTGATTATGGAATCATATATTTCATAACATTAAAGGGATAGTTCACCCAAAAACGAAAATTCTGTCATTAATTACTCACCCTCATGTCGTTCCAAACGCGTAAGACTTTCGTTCATCTGCAGAACACAAATTATGATATTTTTGATGAAATCTGACAGCTTTCTGACCCTCCATAGAGAGCAACACAACTGAAATGTTCCCAGGTTCAGAAACGCAGTAAGGACATCGTAAAAACAGTCCATGTGACATCAGTGGTTTAATCCTAATTTTACAAAACTATGAGAATACTTTGATGTGATTTGGAGGAGAAGAATTGTTGAATAAAATTGTTATTTTTGTTTTCTTTGCAGATAAAAAGTATTCTCATAGCTTTGTTAAATTACGGTGAAACCCCTGATGTCACATGGACTATTTTAATGATGTCCTTACTACGTTTCCGTGCCTTGAACATTTCAATTACATTGCTGTCAATGTAGGGTCAGAAAGCTCTTGGATTTCATCAAAAGCATCTTAATTTGTGTTCCGAAGATGAACAATGTGCTCTTATGGGTTTGGAATGTCATGAAGGCAAGTAATTAATGACAGAATTTTCATTTTTGGGTGAACTATCCCTTTAAGCAGAACAACGGTTTTTGTTTTTGAGGATAAAATCAGCATATACAGTAAGAATTATGCCTTTACTGTGTGACCAAAAATGGAGTATTATCTGTTTCAGCTGTTTGATCGCGCTGGTGCCTCAAAGAATGATTTCTGAAAGATCACGTGAAACTGAAGACCAGAGTAATGATGCTGAAAAGTCTACTTTTCCATTACAGGAATAAATTATATTTCACATTATTATACAATTATAAAAAACAGTTTGGAAAATAGTTCTTTCTAATAAACAGTTCCCTCATTGCTTTTGAGCATTTCGTATAGTGTTAAAATCATGACTAAAATGCCCTCTAGGTTAGGCAGCTCACTAGGATTTGTAATAAATACAGGTTGATATTAAAAGGAGAGTCGAAGCTGTACCTGGAAGGGGAGTGGTTTTCATCTCATTGGGTTCACTGGGATGACGGTGAAGTTTGGGCTTGGCAGTGGCAGAGGACTTTCCCATATTAAAGAAGGAAAACAAGTTTCCCACAGGAGACTTCTTCACCTTGGTTGAGCCTTTTTTCCTACATTTACCAGCAACAGTAACCGGTTACTACCTCACATCTGCATTTTTTCTAAATGATGAAAATATCACAATACTAAAACCATTACAAACTGACAGACCTCTCAGAAGGGAAGTCGATGACGGTGTGGAACTTGCCCTGCAGGGCGGCAGGCCCCTCTCCCACATCAATATACTTGCTGTCCGGAGAAACAGGAGAGCTGAGCTGGGCTTGAGTTCGGGCCTGGGCTTCCTCTAGAGAAAGCAGCTTGGTGGATGGAGAGCTCACCAGTAGAGACTTGGGTCGAGCTAAAGTAGTGTGGCCTGTGGATTCAGGTTAGAGTTATGAGCTCATTTAAGAACCTCATTAGTAGAGTTTCATCTAAAAATCAATTCTGGTGGGAAGAGAATAGCAGAGGCTCATTTCTCACCTGTGCTGTGGCGGATCAGAGTGCTGAGTTTGGGACTGAACAGAACGTCAACGTGATTAAGGATGAACTCTACAACAACCGACTGAACACGCACTTCCATGAAAGCAGAGGTGCCGCTGAAACATGCCGACTCAATCTGTTTAGACCTGCAACAATTGAGGAACAAGGAATGAATGCAACATTTTTGACACAAATCGCATCTTTACAGACAATTTTACCAAAACAAAGTTACCTGAGAAGATTTGGAGCCCACACAATTGCAAGATTTTTGCAGTGCATGTTGGTGACGGCACAGTATGTTCCCATGCGGGATAAATGTCTCATGAGGAACTCGAGAGTCCTGGAAACAAAGAATAAAAACAAAGATTTCATTATGTATTAATGGCACACTTCACATTTTACTCTCCCTCGTGTCGTTCTAAATCTTTATGACTGTATTTCTTTTGTGGGAGAACATTTTTGTCCAAAACAACCACTGGCTTCCACTGACTTTGTATGAACAAAAAATATTGTTCTTCAAAACATCTTCTGTGCTCCACAGAAAAATGAAAATCAAACAGGTTTGAAATGAAATGAGTAAGCTAATGATGACGGAACTTCCATTTTTTGGTTAAACCATCACTTTAATTTTAAAAGGAAAAAACATTTACATTATTTGTCACATATTAACCCAACACCAAGAGCACAAAAGAATGATCATCTGATGAAGAGAAAACTGCACTTCTCTTTTTCATCCGTAGAGGATGCTGTGTGCTCATCTAACCTGTAGTGTGGTGGAGGCAGCTGCTGTATGACATCATGGACTTTGACCAGCCTCTCCTCATCAGTGGCTGCTGATACAGCATCCTAGGAAAATTTGCCAAAGCATCACCTCTGTGTTCTGATACTGGTACTACACAGTTACAGAACATTAGTGTGTCTGTGTAGAAGTGGTTGTTTGATTATTGATGATTTTTTATAATGATGGTGGTTGGGCAGTGGGTTGGGCAGCTCCCGGAAGTAGAGTTTGCACAGCGATCCCACTGAATGAATGTCCTGGACGTAGTTGTCCTTAGTGAGATCTGGAACATGCTCCGAGTCAAACTCGTGCCTATAGACACAAGAGGGTAATTTCAACATTGATAATAATAAGAAATGTTTCTCGAGCAGCAAATCAGCATATTAGAATGATTTCTGAAGGATCATGTGACACTGAAGACTGGAGTGATGATGCTGAAATTTCTGCTGAAAAAATTACATTTTAAAATATATGTAAAATGAACAGTAGTGTATTTTAATTTCTATCAATTTTCCAAGCATGAAAAATAAATAAACCTCACCTCAGTTTCTGAATGTTAGATGAAATCCCAGATAAGCGGTAAATTCCGTCCACGACTCCATGTTTCTCAATGAACTCAGTGCAGCTTCTGATGACCTGTGGAACTGTTGGAGCAACACATTAAATCTGCACTTTAAATATGAATTACACAATAACATTTCAATGAAATATTTAGATGCTCTAATGTCTCTCTCTCCTCTCACCATCATGGCCCGAGTTAAGCAAATGCTCTCCAAGGTCACAGCCGAACACTCTCTCTTTCAGGATACCTCGCTGTTTCAGTTTCTGCTTGGTGGGACGCGACTTCATGAACGTGCGCAGAAATGTGATCAGCTTGCCATGCTTTTTAGACACTACAGAAAATGAAAATAACAAAACTTTTAAATCAATGCTGCCAGCTAGTAACAAACCATACCTCTAAATACAGGTGCATCTCAATAAATTAGAATGTCATGGAAAATTTCTTTTATTTCGGTAATTCAACTCAAATTGTGAAACTTGTGTATTAAATAAATTCAGTGCACGCAGACTGAAGTAGTTTAAGTCTTTGGTTCTTTTAATTGTGATGATTTTGGCTCACATTTAACAAAAACCCACCAATTCACTATCTCAACAAATTAGAATACTTTATAAGACCAATAAAAAATTAAAAAAAAAAAACATTTTTTGTGAATTGTTGGCCCTCTGGAAAGTATGTTCATTTACTGTACATGTACTCAATACTTGGTAGGGGCTCCTTTTGCTTTAATTACTGCCTCAATTCGCCGTGGCATGGACGTGATCAGTTTGTGGCACTGCTAAGGTGGTATGGAAGCCCAGGTTTCTTTGACAGTGGCCTTCAGCTCATCTTCATTTTTTGGTCTCTTGTTTCTCATTTTCCTCTTGACAATACGCAATAGATTCTCTCTGGGGTTCAGGTCTGGTGAGCACACCAACACCATGGTCATTTAACCAACTTATGGTGCTTTTGGCAGTGTAGGCAGGTGCCAAATCCTGCTGGAAAATGAAATCAGCATCTTCAAAAAGCTGGTCAGCAGAATGAAGCATGAAGTGATCTAAAATTTCTTGGTAAACGGGTACAGTGACTTTGGTTTTCAAAAAACACAATGGACCAACCCTGCACCCCAAATCATCACAGACTGTGGAAACTTAACACTGGACTTCAAGCAACTTGGGCTATGAGCTTGTAAGAAGTTGATCAAGACTCTAGGACCTTGGTTTCCAAATGAAATACAAAACTTGCTCTCATCTGAACAGAGGACTTTGGACCACTGGTCAACAGTCCAGTTCTTCTTCTCCTTAGCCCAGATAAGACGCCTCTGACGTTATCTGTGGTTCAGGAGTGGCTTAACAAGAGAAATACGACAACTGTAGCCAAATTCCTTGTTGGCTCTTGATGCCTTGACCCCAGCCTCAGTCCATTCCTTGTGAAGTTCACTCAAATTCTTGAATCGATTTTGCTTGACAATCCTCATAAGGCTGCGGTTCTCTCGGTTGGTTGTGCATCTTTTTCTTCCACACATTTTCCTTCCACTCAACTTTCTGTTAACATGCTTGGATACAGCACTCTGTGAACAGCCAGCTTTCTTTGGCAATGAATGTTTGTGGCTTACCCTCCTTGTGAAGGGTGTCAATGATTGTCTTCTGGACAACTCTCATATCAGCAGTCTTCCCCATGATTGTGTAGCCTAGTGAACCAAACTGAGAGACCATTTTGAAGGCTCAGGAAACCTTTGCAGGTGTTTTGAGTTGATTAGCTGATTGGCATGTCACCATATTTTCTAATTTGTTGAGATTTGGATTGGTGGGTTTTTGTTAAATGCGAGCCAAAATCGTCACAATTAAAAGAACCAAAGACTTAAACTATTCAGTCTGTGTGCATTGAATTTATTTAATACACAAGTTTCACAATTTGAGTTGAATTACTGAAATAAATGAACTTTTCCACGACATTCTAATTTATTGAAATGCACCTGTATGCTAAGGCTGACTTAAAATTGCATTTGAAATTGAATAAATTATGTACCTATAACAGAAAACTGATATAGAGGAACATTTTTTTCTTCTGCCTTCAAACAAAGTCTTAGTATTATAAAAATAAAAATGTGTAATGTTTAAACACATTTTATTTTAGTACACTGATCATTTGATGAGTTAATATACCTTAATGAAGTAATGAAATAATAATCAAGCATCATCACTTTAATTAATGTCCTCTGGTGGAGTATGCATTAATTACACTATATTTTTACACACACAAAAAAAAGTGTGTACCTGGTTTGGCCAAAGAGTTGGTCACATTTGAGGGGATTTTCTCACTAATGAGTTCCACACATTCAGAAGGAAAAAATCCCACCTGTGAATGGAAAAATAATACACTGAATAAAACTAAATTCTACATCGCTCACTTCATTTCAACAAGGGCAAAATTTTCATAATTAGGCCTACTCTTTAAACAGTCTAAAATCTCTAAAAGACACAGCTGTGAATAAGTCTGTGAATCCCTATGTACATAACATTTACAATCTTGCTGCAGCACAATATGAATAATCCTGCATATCAGTAACAATTACTTCATGACACATTTATCACCGCTAAAATTCCTCCCTTATCAGCAATAGAGAAATATGACTGTAATGAGTGGATGTTTTGACTCAGATGTGACATAAAAGCTGCAAAAACAAGTTTCAGATGTAAAGCAAAGTGATGACAGTTTCCAACACATACAGGCTTTTTCATGAAACTTATAAAATAAAATAAAATAAAAAAAGACAGCATACTTGAAAATCCATGTTTGCCCCTCCACCAAAGCCCAGTGTCTTCTTTAGGAGGCATATCAATCACTGATACTATGTCTCCAACCTTTTAAAGATAAATTATGCTTCAGTTTACTAAAACCAAAATCCAAAAAATATATTATGCAACAAAATTAAAAAAAAAAAATATATATACCTCAAAGAAGAGAGTTCATCTGCTGCTTGGGCGATATAACGCTTTATGACATGGGCCGCAGCTACAGCGGGAACGTTAATAGAGGATTCGTCATGAACCAGCAGGTGATTCCCTTTGTTATCAACCTAGAAGAGTGAAGAAAGACTAATCAAATATATGAACACATGCATATAATCAGCAACCAATAAAACATCACCTTATGTAATGATTTCATATTTCCTTTTACGATGACTCGAAAGGTGCGACATCAGTGTGAAACACACACAATATGCTGGGAAAGAGCAATCTCATGCGACTGAGCACGCCGAGACATGTAAAGCCAGGTGTCTCTTATCCTTGTTAATGACTAACTGAATATAAAAAATGGGGTGTGATTACTTTTTGGTTTTATACACTAAATCCGAAGTCTGTCCTAAAATGGGATTGTGTTTTATGAGACACTGTGAGCAATTTACTGTTGTTAAAGCAAAGGTGTTAAACACACCTCTTTTGTTAAACACCGTGCCACGGTCAATTCGCTGTCAATCGCGTCTATATTTAAGAGGCAGGATTTAGGCAGGCAGCCACAGGAAGCATTCAGGTGTAGTGCAGGTTAAAAATCAGGAGTGACATTAATACCTCCATCCATGTGAGTGCTGGCCCGCAGTTGATCTTGTTATCAGCAATGGCTGAGAGACAGGAAATATACGCAGTAAGCATTTGGGAAAGTGTCTGTGGAGAAAGAATAGAAACCGAGTAGGGATAATAAACAAAGAGACAATTTTCAACACTCTCGGTTTGCTCCCTTTAAGATATAAGCCTTTGATCCAACACAATAGCTTGGTTCTAAAGCTTAGCAGGTGGCCTTGTTGTCTGCTATCCACAGCTATCTACTGTACCTTCATCAGTTAGGGAGTATCCTAACTGAAATGACCCTCAAGACACTGATTTAATATGATCTATATGGGCAGCAACACGATGTGAGACATAAATAGATCTCTGAACAGGAAGCATGTATGAGTTTGATGTTAGCATGCTGCTAAGCTAAATACACACAATACTCTTATAGACCTTATGTAGCTCCCATTTTGTTTTCTGTCTTCCAGATTGTATTTCCACAGTGTGAAGGAAAAATTTTACAAATTTATGAATTTTATGAATTCCGGTCTACTGCTATTTGTTATGACATCTTCTTTAAACATTAAGATGCTCATGATAACTTTTGTGAACTCTACAATAAGTAAATCCACTTCAACACCAGCTAATTACTCTTTAAACAGTGATGCTATAGAAATATATAGAACATCTGCAATATATACACAACACACAAATATTGCAGGAGGTGGGCTCACGAAGTAAAAATTACATTTTTTTCTTCATAGGGAAAGTGATTTTTGACAATAATCTTTTAAAGACAGACCTACTGTGAGCTATGAAGTTGTTAATAGTTGGTTTGTGTTTTTGTTTTGTTGATTAGCATTAGCCTGCATTATTTCAATCATGTTTAACAAAGCATGGTGGAAAAACTACATTACCCATGATTCTGCAATGAAATCTCCACCAGTCAGATAATCTAAATGAGCAAATTGCACCAAATGAACTCCCATGAAGTGCTGCAAATAATGTAATTGAGTACTACTTAAAGGGGTCATATGATGCTATTTAAATTTTTCCTTTCTCTTTGGAGTGTTTCAAGCTCTTGGTGCATAAAGAAGATCTGTAAATTTGCAAAGACTAAAGTCTCAAATCCAAAGAGATATTCTTTATAAAAGTTAAGAGTTAACCACGTCCTCCTAAAACGGCTCGTTCTAACACACCCCCACATGTCTACGTCACGATGTGGGAAGATTTGCATAACGGCTTCTTTAACTCAAAGAAAGGCGTTTATGCTCTCTGTTGCCGCCGCTGCCATGTTGTGGAGATGCTGTGTGTTTCGTTGTGAAAGCGAAACTACTTTGTTTGGCCTTCCAAAAGAGGACACGACTAGAAATCAGTGGTTAAGTTGTATTTACAAAACTGTTCCAGAACAGTTCAACCCAAATATTCAGATGTGTGCAGCACATTTTATGAATTTTCACTGCACTGGGATTGCCTTCACCAAGGATACTTGTAGACAGTCAATATATGTGTGTGTGGTGAACCAACCTCGGGTTTGTCCTTCAGGCTGTCTAATCGGGGCAGCTCAGGAAGCTGAGAGAATCTTCTATCATAGATACAGAGGTGGAGATGCTTGTCAAGGACACGAAACTCTTCATATGAACGCCTCACTGTCCACTTACGACCCTAAGACACACGAAAAGCAATAAGAGTGAATGTAGGAAGAACAGTCATTCTGAATAAAGAAGAGAGAGTTAGAATGACAGTCAAATCTCCTTAAGAAAACATTGGAAATGTGACCTTTTCAAACAATAATAATATTAATAATTCATAACTATTGCATATGTCATATGGTTTCCAAAATTTTCGGCTTTCAATTTTTTTTTTGCAATAAACTAATTCAGCAAGGACTCACTAAATTAGTCAAAAGTGACAGTAAAGGCATTGTTAAAGACATTGTATTGTTACAAAATATTTCAAATAAATGCTGTTGTTTTTGACCTTCATAAATGAAAAATAAATAAAAAAATTACAATTTCTAAAAAAAGCAAAAAAAAAACAAACAAAAAAAAAAACCCTTAAACAGTACAACTTCTCAAAAAAAAAAAAACCCTTAAGGAATGATTTTTTTTTTTTATTTTTTTTTTTATTATTTTTTGTTTTTTTTTATGTTTTCTGAAGGATCATGTGACACTGAAGACTGGAGTAATGATGCTGAATATTCAGCTCTACCATCGCTGTAATAAATTACATTTTAAAATATATTGAAATAGAAATCATTATTTAATTAGAAATACAATAATTTTCTGTTCTTTGTCAGATATAATTGTAATATTTCATGGTTTTTCTATGCAATTTTACTTCAATATGTAAACGATATTTACTTGGATATGTCCACTAGTCTCAGTGGTAGCGTATAGCAGAATCATAATCTCTCTTTTGGTTTATACATTTCTATTATTGCATGGTAGCATCATAACACCCAGTGTTTGGTTAAGAAGGCTGAATTCAGTAGCTTGTATGTCTGTGGTTTGTAGAGATCACACAACTGAAAAAAAAAAAAAAAAAAAAAAAGAGAGATTTGATAAAGTGGTGGAAAAAACTTTTAGGGATTTTGATAGATTTTTAGTTTTATATATCTTTTTGTCTCTTACACTTACCAGCACAAAAACGGCCTTTGATTTCATATTTTTAGAAGTTCTGTGGACGTGTGTAAAACACTCCCAGAGCCCTATTGTTTTAGTAAGAAATGAAGGACCAAGAGTATTTATATTTTGAAGTTTTTGTCTTCATCTTGGCCTCAAAATCCTCTTTTAAAATCCTGTCTTTTCCTAAACGCGGAAACATTCCATGAAGCAGATAAATTGCTGTACAAACTGCATGCGGTTGGTCGGCCTGTTTGATCTGAAGCTCTTAACGGTCTTTTTATAACTTGACAATTTTTCCTAGGCTTAGCTTTCGCTCTGTTGCCATAACAAATCAGTGATGCTGGGATGATATTTCTTCTGCTCTGTCACACAGAAAGGGCTACAGAGGTTCTACGTGAAAAATTCTGTGTAAAACAAGCTTACTTGGCAACAGATCTGGACCAGATACACTGACTCCTTTGAGTTAAGGCCATTGTGTGTGAGGTCGTTCTGATCCTCAGATAAAGACAGCTGTGGAGAGACATAGAAAGCAAGTCTGAATTTTCAGTATCCTTTCATTCTCCTATTAATATACTCCTATAATATATTCAACAACAAATGTCAAAGGGAGACAATAAAAGCAATAAATATTGTTATAGTACATACAAACCACACATCACAGTGCTCCATGTGGCACCAAATGTTTAAAATTGCAAAATTGTGCATGGCTTTTAAAAATAAAAAGTCACCAAAATATTATCATGGCTATATAAAATTATCATTTCAGCTTGTTCTCTGTTCACTTTTGTTTATTAATGCTGATCTAATGTTGACTTTTATTAAGCAACACAATAGAATCAAACAGCATGAAAACACAGCTAAATATTTTATAAAAGGCAGCTTGGGTTTCGAATGATAAATAATAGATATTTCTTAAAATGTAGTTCAAAAAAAGCATTGTGACATTTCATGCATCAGTGATTTCATACATCTATTAAAAATCACCTCAAAACTAGTTGATCATTGCAAAAAGAAGTTAGTTAATTGTCAGAAAAACTGTAACAACATTTATGTGTTATATATAAAAAAAATCAAACGTGAATTTTCAATCAAAAACTGTAAAATATCTGTTGGGCAACTGTATAATGGCATTTAAATGTAAAAAAAAAAAAATTGATGTGAAAAAAAATTGGCACACGTCTTCTTTAACCACTTCAAATCCAAAATTTAGCCTGCGTTGAAAAACTTTCAGCAAAATGCACAGATTGTGTAAAACATTCAAGGCTAAGACAGAAATGTGAAACAGTAGAAGAAAATGACGTATTATAGCTGAAATCATGCTATAAAAGCATTAAAATTAATAATGGCATATAAAAATCTTGATGAAAGGTCATCAGCTCCAGAGAGAGAAATACAAAAACAGTCCTGCTGCTGGGAAAGCAGTTGTAGCACAGCTAAAACATGACAATGGGTTTTTAAAGGCTGCTAAAACAGCAGGCCCTGATGACTGACACACAGACAACAAGACACCTACACACAACAGAAAGAAGAAACAGCTGCAGGTACACCACCCCTCAAAAGCGTCTGATTCTTTCTGGATTCACAAAGCCAACACATCAAGGAAAATTCCCATAACACTAGTGTAGCAGTTCCAGTGCAACTTTATAAAGGGTTTTGCTCAGTACTTTCCACAGCTGCTGGCTGAGCCAAACATTATATGATCCTCCTCTATAAAACATCACAACATCTACTTGTCCCTGCAAATGGATGCCAACCCATGAGCCCAAAAACTGATGTGATTCAGGGGATTCGATCTGCAAATTAAACATCCGGTAAGGCAAACTCCTTTGTAGTGTCTGCTGTAATTTACTTCTCTGCATCATCTCAGTAATGCAGACTCCCCATGCATCACTCAACACACACACATCAGCCTCCACATCAAAGACAAGAACTGCATCCCTTTAATTGATAGAAAATGCTGAGCCACTTCAAAGATGCATTAAACAAATGAAAGCATTGATTATTTATAGATAAAAACTTCCAGAAACCGACAAGCTTTAATGACCTACTTAAACACTGAAGTGCAGTAGAGTAATACAAACTGCAGGATAGCCACTTGAACATCTTTCACCCAAGCACAAATTACTGGACACAAGTCTATTAAAATACTGTAAACATTAATATATTTCTACATCCTAATACATCTGCTTGAATTAAACATTTTTGGATCAACAAAACTGGTTACAAACCACAAAAATGGCAAAACACTTATTCTTAAATACATTTTCTGTTTTATTTTCTAGTAGAAATACATTAAAATAAATAAACTTAAAGTAAATTAACTTGAAATGCAAAACAGTGTAAAATATTAAGGCCATTTTGTTTGTTGTGTAAAACTAATGTGACAAAATCTATTGAATCAAACTTGTCAATGAGGTAAGAAAATTAAACATAACATGACATAAAAAAATAAAAAAATATTATTTTAAAATCTGAAAATATTATATATATAATATAATATAAATAATAGAATATATTATATAATCTATCTATATATATATATATATATATATGAATATATATATATATATTGCAACTACAGAACATCACACAAAATATGTCATGCAGTGTAGTATATACAGTTTTTATGTTTTTAACACTACACTGCATGGCAGCAGAACCCCAGCCAACCATTTCTATATAATTATTCCTCTCTTATAATGAAATAGCGGATGGATACTCACTGATACGCCGTCTGTCTCGTCTTATCAACACGCTCAGGCCCATTCTGACAAATCCAACCTCGATAGTTCCCTATAGTCTCATACCTGAGCCTTTCCTTATTCAGCCTCTCTGCTGATGTTCTGCATGGCTGCTGCACGCAGACGCAGAAACCCGTCACTAACACACACACACCCAACCCCTCCCCCACAGACCAGAAGCCTGTGCTCAGTCAGCCCAGCTCATCAAAAACAAACCGCCCGATTCAGAGCAGAATGAAAATCAGCAATGCGCTGCAGTCAAAACACGTCCTGTCTGAGACACGGACCTTTTCCAATCTTCATCTCCTGCAGTAGAGGGATGTGCATGATGCTGTTCTAATTGCAACTGAGGAAGAGGACAAATATAGAAATGATCCCCCCCTCACCCCCCATCACTCCACCATCTTAGCCCCCTCCCTGCGCTGGATGTTGGTCCTCCCTCTGAATCCATGCAGAACGGAGCTGCGCTCTCAGATACCGACCTCAGAACAGGAGGACATGTGCATCGTCTCTGATGATGTTTTTGGAGTTTAGTGCTGCAGTTTTTTAAAGTGGATGTGGGATTTTTAACATCAGGCATCCATTGGTGACAATTTTATTACCAAAATTGCCTTATTTTACAAAAGTAACTAAAAACATCCATAAAAATCAAACACTAACATTCTTATTAGTTATAGTTGTGAATCACTGAATTATGCAGTTTATTGAGGAGAGGTGTGCTGTGACTTTTATAAGCATCGGTGTGTACGATGCTTGCACAGCGGGTGAAAAATTGGGCAAAAAATTGGGCCATAGACTTAACATTGGACCGAATTTTTGACATCATACCTCTGCATCAGAACGTTGTAGAGATTTGGGGGTGGGCTCATTTCACTCGGCCTAGCAAGCAGACAATAAATGGTGACATTTCAACTTCCTAGCCATGCCCTAGCAACCAGTTACAAAAACCTTAGAAACCAGCCCATAGACTTCCATAAAAAGGTGAGAGGTATGTCTGTGGAACAAAACATTGTAGAGACAAGTAGGTGGCCTCTTTTGACTTTTGGAATGGGGGTCGGTTTATATCATACATACTGACAAGCAGCATTTGGAATGTCATAACTGGCAGTTGCCAAGCCACTCCCTAGCAAACCAAAAGGAGTACCCTAGCAACCGTTTAGCAAAACCTATATCTCTGCATTAGAACATCATAGAGATATGGCACTTGGCTCTTTTGACTCATGCTAGCAAACAAGACTTCCGATATGCTACTCATGCTAGCAGTGAACAGTCACATGCTAACAGAGATTATCTAAGTGTTAAAACATGCTATGGTAAAATTCCTATCTTATTGTTAAAACATGATTAAAAAAAGACCTTAGTGACAGGACCCTAGTGATAAAAAAGACCCTAGTGACTGCACAGTGCTGCATATTATCACATGAAGTACATATCTAGTTATATTTATTCTTCTTTATTATTATTACTATTATTATTGTTTTATTATGCTTAACTAATAATTATACACAAAATTATAAACATTTTCCAATATCATAGACCGCTTTTTACATTCGCACGAGGCATCGGCATCAACGCTTGACAGAGGGCATGTCTGAAGCTTGGCGCTGACCGTCATAGTGACAATAGCCAATAACATTGGACTGCAATTGGCCAGCGACTGAGCTAGACTATTTGCATACGGCGATCTGATTAGCTGAAGCTTCCGTTGGGGCTATTTGATGATTACTAGTCTAGTGAAAAGTTGGGAAGTTTTGTGGTTCTGATGGGAGCAAAGTTAATTTTAGGAAGTGCATGACGTCACCCATTCAAAGTAAATGAGAAGCTTTAACAACGACGCCCCGTGCGTTTCCACTACAGCCTCAAATACCTTCCATTTTCCATCATACTCCTTCCGTTTCCACTATACTCCCTCACACATGCATATATTCCTCTTTTACAGATAGATATTTTCTTTGGACGTACATGCATTTTCTTCCTACACACATTTATTTTTATAATATTAAATGTATGCTTTGAATACATTTGCATATCAAAATGTATAAATGTGTGCATAAAATATATGAATATAAGAGATAAATATACGAATGTGTGCATTAAAATGTGACTATGAAAGCAAAATGTATGAATATGTGCGTTAAAATGTGTGATTATGAGAGCAAAAATATATATGAAAGGAGAATGCAAGTGTGTTAAAGTAGAAATATATGTATGTGAAAAGAGAATAAATTATGGCTTGTACAGCCACTCATAGCATATATTTTGAAAATATTTAACTGTATTTACATGTATATATTATATTAATGTAATTTATATGTATAAATATAATTATATTGTATATAATATATTAATGTAATTTATATGTATCACATCCAAATAAAAGTTTTTTGTTTACATAATATATGCGTGTAGGCTGTGTATATTTATTAATGTATATACAATTACAAACACATGAATGTATACATTTAAGAATAAAATGTTATGTTTATATATTAAATATATTTATATATAAATAAAATATAAGAATATAAATATATAAATGTATATACATGTAAAATTTTATTTTCAAAATATTTACTGTATGTGTATGTATTTATATATACATAATAAATATACACAGTACACATACATATAGTATGTAAACAAAAACCTTTATTTTGAATGCGATTAATCATTTGACAGCACTAAATTATATATAAACTTAACATATTTTTCTAAAATATATACATGCAGGTGTGTGTATTTATATATAAATAATAAATATAAACAGTACACACACATATATTATGTATACAAAAACTTTTATTATGGATGCGATTAATCGCGATTAATCGTTTGTCAGCACTAATATATACATATATACCAGGGGCATTCCCTCCAAGGATGCAAGGGAAGGCAGTGTCTCCTCAAACAATTGGATGACAAATAATCGATATTACAAACATAAAAATCGCAAACATTAATAAATATTGCATTTAAAGTATAATAGTCACTCGTTTTTATAAAGTAACACTGTCCAAAAGTGAACACCCGCAGGTAAAGTTACAGCGGAGGATTGCCTCCCTTCAGTCCATAGACTTACAACAGAGACCCCTTAGCATGGCGTGACTTTTCTGGAATGGAGGAAAGTCACGTGAGAGGAGGCAATGCCTCCATCACGCTATAACTGGATATGATCGGTTATGATTGGATGTGATTGGTTCGTGTGATAAATCCCGCCTCTTGTTTTCCATGCGAGCTCTTGGCCTAAATAAGAAAAATGGCGTTATTGACTAATTATAAAGTAAGTCAACAACTCTCCCACTTAGATACAACGACTCTGTGTCACGTCAAAATAAAACTTGAAATGGTCTGAAAGCGTGATGACTGCGTCAGTTTTTAGTGAGCATTCAGCGTGATGAAATAAAAGATACTGTATATCTTAATGTCTGTGGCAGTGTTTACAGAACTTTTATGACGATGATCCGAAATAAGTTGACTATTAAAAGAACAGCTGAACATCAGTTCACAAATAAAAAATACTGGTAACATTTCACAATAAGGTGTCATTTAACATGTTAACAAACAATGAACATTTATTACAGTATTTATTAATCTTTGTTTACAATAGTTAATACAAATATAGTTGTTCATTGTTAGTTCATGTGTTCATTAGTTCATTAGTGCATAAACTAATGTTAAAAAAAAAAACAACTTTTGATTTTAATAATGCATTTTGATTTTGATCATTTAATATTAACTAAGATTAATAAATGCTGTAGAAGTACTGTAGGCTATTGTTTATTCTTAGTTCATGTTAACTAAAGTAGTTAACTATTGTTAACTAACGAAACATTATTGTAAATTGTTTCCAAAATATTGTTCAAATTGTTACTGCCTTTAGTTATTATTTTGGAATGAATATGCCCAAAAACACTATGAAATATATAATTAGTATTAAAAATATAAAATAAAATAAAAAAATTATATTAATAAAATACAAAATATAATTATATTTGTTCTTTTTTATGTACTATTTATTTAACCAGGAAAATGTGACAACATTAAGTGTAACAGGGACATGAGAAATGTATGAGAGATACAAATTGCCCAGTGAGCCCATGTTTTTCTGACCATAACCACATTGTAATTATGATTTCGCAACTAGGAACTTCCCATGAGTCATCAATATTTTTGGTTCATATTCCCAGAAAAGAAAGACTACACATTTGTAACTGTGTATATTATTTTGACAACTACAAGAAGAACACTCACATACAGTACAGATAACCTCAAAACAGTGAATGCTACGGAGACACTTTGTAACCTTCCAATGACAGGCCCTGTCTAAGCCACTGGTTTGGAAAATTCCTCCAGAAAAGCATGCTGAATTTTTTTCCTTTAGCTGAATCTATGAAATCCCAGATCAGCTCTAAACTTGTTGTAATACTGAATAAAAGACACACACATTTAAGATTAAAGCACCTGGTCTGGTATTTGCAACGGTTGATGAAAATGGGTAAAAAGCAGCCACCAAAGGTCAACGGCCGCAGCTTTATGTCACACAATCTGTGGATTAAAATTCCCCTTGTATAATAAATTGCAGCAAAAGCTTTTTCAGTAGCAATAATCCACAAGGGAATTCCTCAAGCTAGAAAGAGTAACCCAGTGATCATGAGTGGACCTTTCTCCATCTGGAGTCACGGCTAATCTACAGTGCCATAAACTACACAAGGGTTGTCAGCTATTCACTCACATCATGCATCTTCTCTTAAAGACACATACCAGGTTTATTCTTATGTCTTTGAGATGAGCCCAAAGTCTTAGAGAGCAAAAGTTAATCAGATTCCACTTCAGTCAAAATATGATAAATCATAATCCAGCGCTGACCTACTTCATTTGTGTAAATCCTGAATCCGGATCCATCTATATCATATTCTACGAGTTACACTACAAACCATGATGTTGCTCAACCTTGAAGTATCAATATTTAAAGATCAATCCACCCATAGAAATGCCTTTTCTCACACATTTCAGCAGCACTGTTTTGTTTGGGTCCATTCTAATGAAATTGTGGTGAGTGAGGGCTCCCTCCCTTCTGTCCGAGACACATAGACTTAATCAATGCCCCAACCAACTGCTCATATAGAAATGGAGGTGACTGTTCTCAGATCAGTGAAAGCTCATTACACCATCATTGAATTTGGCGCAGTTCTTCCTCCATCTCCTTCTCTCTCTGCACTAGTAGGGAGGAGGCAGGGATCCTGAAAGCTCCTCTTTAAACCTGAGCCGAGGAATGTGGAACATGCACACCACCTCTGGGGAATGCAACCAAAGGTCTACATAAAGATGGAACAGAAGGGATGTTAACTCAATACCCTATTCTTGAACTAAAACACAGGCAAGTTTATTCTACAGTGGTATAAAACAGTATTCAGATACATAAACTACAATTCAAATTTATAAAAGGCATTGTTATATTTAAAATATAAAAGCAGGGTCAGCTGCAAACAAGTACTGTACTTGGTTTGGGATAGTTATTCATGTTTCACCGAATAAAAGAACATGCTTATACAATTTGCTTTTAACATTACTGAAACTTAAAATAAGAGTTTCTGTGTGGTGTGATATCTGAGCAAATGAAAATAAGCATCTGTCTCACATTTCATTTATTTTTTTGTCTCAACAAAAAAAAGCACACATTATTTTAGTATCATACTATTATAGTTTTTGTTAATATTTTTAATTACATTTTATCTGTAGAATTTCTGCTTTTATTTTAATTCTGGTTGACATTGTAGTTTAAATTTGTTTGTGCGTTTTTGTAATGATTACTTTGTTTTTTTTTTTTCAATGTCTATGTAGTTTTATTAAATTTTTATTTCAGGTTTAGTTTTTAGTTATTTACATCAAGTTAAACTAAATGAAAATGAGAAATGTTTGCATTGGAAACTATCTGAAATAAAATAAGTTAACATTTTATTTCAGTTAACATTTATTAACAAGTTTATGGATTTGGTTTTAATTTTAATTAACTGTATTAACCCTGACACACATTCAAACAATCATGTTTACATAAAATAAATCCACCACAAATAATAAATAAATAAAATCAAAATGAATTTTAAAATGTACAATTTTAAACAACACAAAAAGAGATTCATATAGTCCCAAATTAAAAATACAGATACAAAAAAAAAACTGTATGTGTTATTAAAATACTCTAATTTATTCTAAATCTGTGTGTCAGTAATTATGATCAGGACTTGGACACATACATTGTTTTGTTTTTTTTTGTTTTTTTTTTCTCAATTGTCCTCAGTACAACAGAAAAGCTTCCTATCTTCTCTGCATATTTTTTTTTATTTTATTGTTTTATATTTTTTATTTTACACCAGACAGACAAAAGCACCATGGCATGAAACTGCTGTTATCTGATACGCATTCATTGATATCCCTTCAACTGCTGAAATGTGTACATGAGCTTTTGAAAGCAGCAAAAGAGAAACCGAACTAAAGGACATTCCTCCTGAAACATCAAATTACTTATTTAACTGCCAAGTTTTTGAGTAGGAGAGTATCTGGACTCCGCATTCCTCCAGCCCCTGGCCACAGTGTGTCATGTGAAGTGCTCAGGAGACTGAATGTGTTCTAATAGAACAGGATTCTGTATGACCTTGAGAGCTGAAATGCACAGGATGATGGAGGCGCAGAGCACAGAGCTGTAGGATGGGAGGGCTAACTTCCTGTTCCTCAGTTATGACGCCATACCCTGTTCATGATGCATCGAAACCAACACCCTCGGTTCTCAGAACAGTATACTGCTGTACATACAGCAAAGACTGAGGAGGGGCTCAGTGATATTTACTGCTCTCTGCTGGAACCCATCAGCATAACAAACAAAATCTGGCTGGACAAAATGTGTTAGGTGCAGATTTGCTGAACTAAAAATGGAGAAGCTCAGATTGATGTTATATCAAAGATAGTTAGAAGGATAAGACGGGGAGGAGACTAATCAATTATAGAAAAAAGAAAAAAAAATATGGTGGCAAATATGGAATAGAGATCACATCTTTCAATTGAAGTGCTATTTCCTTTTCTGATAGAGTTTGTTTGTTTACTGTAGAATGCACATGCACAATAATGTATATATATATATATATAATATATTATATATATATATATATATATATATATAATGTTATATATATATATATAAATATATATATATATATATATATATAATATAAATAAATATATATATATCTAAATATATATATAATATATATATATATATATATATATATATATATTATATATATATAGATTTATTTATTATTATTATTATTATTATTTTTTTTTTTTTTTTTGGCTGCTGAGTAAACTGACTTTCCTTAAAGGGACTTTGTGTATGTTAGAGTTTGTCTGCAGAGAACCAAAGCAAATCTGCATGGCTAGTCCATCTCTCGGCCTTAATCATCATGGCACCTATTACCATGAACATATTACAGTGTTACCACCCCACATTTACATATCATCACATTAGTATGCTGCAAAAATTGCACAATCATAGATTGCATAAGAAGTCTTAAAGGTGCAGTAGCAAAAACTACCTGATTAAAGGATAAAAACTAAATTTGGCTATTTTGGAGTCTTGATGATCCCTTTGATTTACTTTATATACCCAGATAAATATAAAAATGTAAGGGAAATGTAGAGGGGACAACAATAAATAATTACATTTATTAATGAAAGTTTGATCAATATGTGCATTTTCATGTTCAAAAGTTTGCGGCCAGAAATATTTTTTAAAGAAATTGATAGTTTTTATTTAGCAAGGACACATTTGATTGATCAAAAGTGACTGTAAATACCTCTATATGATGAGTATAAATACTTGAACATTGTTTAAAAACAAATACTTTTCAAAAAGTTATTTTAAACTTTTAAAAAAAAAAATAATAGTAGAATGTTTTATTAATTTTCATCACCACATAACAAAAGCATATTAGGCAGCACAAATGTTTTTAACATTGATAATAATAAATAAATGTTTCTTGAGGCATCAAATCTGCATATTATAATGTTTTCTGAAGAACCATGTAACACTGAAGACTGGAGTAATTGCCTCTAAAAATTCAGCTTCACCATCATAGGAATAAAATTACGTATTAACATATATTAAAACAGTTATTTTAAAATGTAATAATAATTTCACATTCATAACTGTTTCACTGTATTGTTAATCACATAAATTCAGTTTGGGGGAATATAACAGAATTCCCTTCAAAAAAAAATTAAATAAATATTTTATAATTTTATATAGAGGAGTCTTCAGTTTATAAATATTGCCATTATCTGATGAAATGGACAATGTTAATGTTAAAGACATTTTGTATGAATATAACAGCTTGGGGAGGAACAATGACGTTGAAATCCAAACAGCAAGCCAAGAATGTTTTCCACAGTCTAGCATATAACCTGACAGAGGCCAATGGAGGTATTGCTTGTAAACTTAAAACCGCAGCCCTAATTTCAAAATGATGGATAATCTGCCACCAGTGAAACCAAGACCACAGCCAAGAGCCTAATGAAAAACACATTCCCGTCAACCCTGAGTGATCATGGCCTTCAGCAGGACTGCATTTACCATAAAAACCCTCACCTGCACAGAGCCAAAGTCACACATTCTCATAGTGGAAGTGGGCACATTCTGCCAGCCTGGGGAAATGGCCTTTAGTGAGGGACAGTCTGCAAAACAAAAAGAGCTTATCAGTATTCTGCTTCGTGGGTCTGGAAGAGACGAATCAGAGAAAGTACTCTTCCCTTGAACATATAAAACACCTACTTTTTGACGTTCTTGACCTTCATGCTGGCCGTGCTGGCACATGAGCGCAGAGAAGATTCGGCAGGCAGCTCAGGGACCATCGTGCTGTGCTCCTCGTGCCTGCATAATACGAACAGCACATGTAAACAAACAATTACGCAGCACTCTAAAGGCATGAAGTGTGACATACAGAAAGCCAGCACACACGCACCATAAACAGCAATGGCGTCCTCCCAGCCTGCCGTCTCTGCTGGCTGCAAGCTCCTATCTTCCCTCTCACCCTCATCCTCCTCTGGGTGGGGCCTTAAGAAAAGAAAGGAGGTACAGTATGTTGAAATAAGCTTATGCTTATGACATACATACATACATACCTCTGCATGTTGCATCGCACAAGCAATTACAACACCAATGAAATTGCGGAGACTAAGCGATTGTTTTAAAGGAATAGTTCAACCCATAATGTTTCAAATCAGTTTGACTCTTCTGTAGAACACAAAATAAGAGTTTTGCAAAATGTTCAAGGTTGCTCTTTTACCCACCATTGAAATCAGTTAGTGACCACACGTTATCAATCCTTAAAAAAACTCCTTAAAAGTTCTTCTAAAGCCATAAAATGGCTTTTGCCCTGATTTGCAGTCTGGAGGAATCTGCGCTAAATTTGCATAGAAGGAGTTGACAAGTTAACAGAAAAATCATAATTTTTTAGCTTTTATAGTATGAATCTGTCCAGTTGGAGGATATCGAACATCTTAATATGCGGATATCAAGGAGGATATCAAACATCTACAGTACATATTTGGAGCTGATTTAAAAGCACGGATGAATGCATCTCTCAACAACGAAATGTGTTTCTTCTGTGACTTTGTTGTGTCCGGAAACAATTTAAAAAAGTGTGTTAGTGTGTGATCCTCATTTGGGTTTGTGTATGATGCCATTTTTTTCCTCTAATCGTTAGAAAATGAGCAAGTGTTTATTTTTTAAAATATTTGGAAATTTTCAGTTTTGTATTTCAGCTGAATGAAAAAATATCCCTCTGTGATGATTCTCAAATCTCATTCACACTTATGCATATTCAAACTTTACACACCATATGTTGTGACACAAAAGAAATACATGCTGTATTAGCAAATTAATAACTTCTATTAATATATACACTACCATTCAAAAGTTTGGGATCATAAGATTTTTCACATTTTTTTTTTAAGTTCTTGTGCTCATCAAGGCTGTATTTATTTGACCCAAAAATACAAAAAAAAACCCTGTTTATTTTGGGAAATATTACTGCAATTTAAAACAGCAGTTTCTATTTTAATAATTTTTAAAGATATAATTTATCCTGTGATGCAAAGCTGAATTTTCAGCATCATTACTCCAGGTCTTCATTGTCACATGATCCTTCAGAAAATCACTGTAATATGCTGATTTAATTATCAATGTACGAAATAGTTAATATTTTTTGGGGGCCTGTAATTTGTTTTTTTTAGAAATTCTTGATAAATAAAAGAGTTAAAAGAACAGTGTTTATTCAAATAGAAATTTTGTGTTACAACAACACAAGTATTTAAAAGTTTTGGGGTCAGTACATTTTTTTTTTTATTAATATTTTTTTATTCTGCAAGGATGTGTTAAATGGATTAAAAGTGATAGTAAACGACTTATAGGTGTTAGAAAGATTTCTGTTTTAAATAATGCTGTTCTTTTTAACTTTTCATTCATCAAAGAATCAAAGAAAAAGTATCACAGGTTCCACAAAAAATATTAAGCAGCACAACATTTTCCTACGGAAAAGAAATCAGCATATTAGAATGATTTCTGAGGATCATGTGACCACTAAAGACTAGAGTAATGGCTGATTGAAAATTCAGCACTGCATTAAAGTTTTTTTTTTTTTTTTTAAATCCCAATTCTTTTTGGGGACCTAACCTTAGATCTTAGAAGCCACAGCTCTTATATGTCCCGGGCCTGTTCAAAGCCCACTGCGCCATCTGATACATTCCTTCTGGTCCATTTCTTGTTTCTCACTTATGGCTGCCTAATCTAGCAGGACCTGCCGACGAATACTAACCACGTTGAGAGGCCACCACTCATTAACACTGAACTCATGACGCAGGTGAAAAAAATAACCAACCAACAGCTACAAGTTCACCAAGGCCGAGCTGTGTCAATAACACAAGAGTAAAAGCTGCTCACAAACCACACAACCATCCTAATGCATTTGTGAGTGTGTGTTAGGATTCTTGTATTAAGAAAATTGAAAAAATCGATTTGTTAATGAGGGTATTGAACCTCTATATTGTCTTTAATCATTAGTAAAGCTGTTTAGGATGTGTAGTTAGTTAAACTATCAAGATAGTACACAAACCTATTATGTGAGAAAATAACACTTTAAAAAGCCATCATAATGAAAGAATACTCAAAAGTTACATTCATTGTTAGTCTCCAAAGTTAAAACCGCCCCATTTCACATACACATCATGAACTTTCGAAATGATTCTGTCCATTTCAGAAAATGTCCAGGGCCATTACCCAGGTCCCCCTGCAGCTAAGAACATGGCCAGGAGGGTCGAAACAAGGAGGGACGTTTACAGAAGATCAGAATTAGTGGCAGTACAAAAATCACACGATTGTATGTTTTTGCAAAACACAAGGATATCGCTTCAATCATCACATCAGTCCGGTCACAAACTGAATCCACCCTAAATCCGCAAGAAACAGGGCTAAGTGTTAAACACTCCTGGGGTAAGCTCGAAAGGTGAGCGGAACAGCTTTAAGCATTGGGAAAGCCTTTAGAAATGGGATAAAAAGGCTGAGAGTTCAGACGATTCATTCGGTAGACAAAGAGAGTGAGTGATTTGTTCCAGAAACATCCACACCTCCGCCTTCCTCCAACAGATTAGGACCACCGTGAATATTGACACGATCAATGCCTGATCCTGTTCATGGAAGAAACGAGGCAAAAGTTTACTGCCATTTTCAAAAGTCACACGCGTGCAACATAATGAGTTCTAAAAAATTACTAACTATGGTCAATGATTAATGAGAGTGTTCACCAGTTAAGTAGTCGTTTTACTCATATTTAGTCAATATTTAGACAATGTTTTGGTCTACTGGTTTAGTCAATTAAAATTGTTGACATTTTAGTCACATTTAGTCATGCTGCCACTATAATGGGGGTTAACTTACAAACTGATAATCATTTTGATCAAATTATAATTGCAATTATCATGACTGTTGTCATTTGAAAAAACTGCTGCTCATATCATCCAGTGAACAGGATATTTGGAACTTTTTACTGCAATGGTCTTTACATAGTTTTTTGTTTTGTTTCCCCCATCATGTTTCTGCATATTGGTTGCATAATATGCATTTTAATCTGGAGGGGTGGAGGGGGGGGTTCAATTTAAAAAGAAAAAAACATGTTTGTTTATGATAAAAAAAAGGTTTTCCTTTCAAGACTTCTTTTTAATCCGGCTTTTTACTTTATCGTGATATCAGAAAAGTTATCACCCTGCTATTTTTGTTTGTATTTAATTACATATTTAATGAAATAAATTACAGATATATAAAAAGATTGTGTCATGTCACTGACTATTACGTTAAACCATGCCTGCTTCCTTGGGGTGGTACAACACGTTCATTGATGACCATACTGTCCTTGTTATCATCTCTGTAGGGCACTAGTTGCACACAAATCTCCACTATAATTTACTCCTCAGGGGACAAATTCACATCTGCTGCATGCAGTGCTGCTGAAATATGCGGTCTCAGAAATAGAATAAGGTGACTGGTCACATGACGCACAAAATGCCTGTGTGTGCAAAAACCATGCTCTGCACCTGATTATGCAGCGGTTCAGGCCGAATGTAAAGAAAATGCCTCATCTAACCTTGCAAAGACACACATGCTATACGGCATATAACCATAATTGAGCACCGCAGCAGCCAAAGCACACTGAGAAGTACGCAGGCTGTTACTCACCCTTCACAAGGATCATGACTGCATGCATCTCTCAGAGGTGTTGGAGCTCTGCCGTGTGTCGTTGCTGCAGTCCTGCTGCACGCCTCCATGATACTGAGTCACTGCAAGACAGCTGCCCTTCTGTGAGGGGAGGGAGGAGACCGGACTTCAACAATAAACCTCCAACCTCAGCAAAGGATTGAAGGCCTGTGGCAGAAAAATCTGAAAAAACATATTTTTGGGTTGACACAACAAATGAATGATATACAGAACTAATATAATGTTGAGGCGGTAAAAACATGTTTTGCACCCCTAATAATGTGTGTGATAAACTCCCTGTGTAACTCTAGTGTGATGCAGATAAACTTAACTAACCACCCTTTACACAAACTTGTTACAACAGCTAAAGGTCCAGTGTCCATAAAGGTACCAAATGATCAGTAAACGTTTATAAAAATTTACAAATCGTGAAAAGTTCCAACTTTAGATTGGGTATGGCAAAAATATGAACAAATAATTAAAAAGTGATTTGTAAAGATGTGTAAAATAAGATGCATTCAGGTCATTTGAGATGACCTGCTCATAAAGGTACTAATAAAATGATGAAAGTTTAATGACATTTGTAAGCATTAACTACTGATCTATTAAGCATAATGTAACATTTGTTACTAATCAATGAAGCTTTTACTCATTGTAAACCATCTGTCAAAATAATTTTGAAGATTTTTTTTTAAAAAAGTGCATGATTATATGAATTTAAAATTAAATGACATTTGTGAAAGCATTCATTAATTATCTGTTACTCATAAGGTAATGTTTAATAAGTATATTAGTAAACATCAACAAGCACATTATCTCATATTTCTAGCTATGTGAATATATTAAACAATGATCTGTTAAGTAGTATTTGTTAATAGTTTTATTAATGAAAGTTGTTATAAAGTGTTACCATTTATTCCAATATATAAATTTATATTATGTATGTTATGTTGTTATGTATGTAAATGGTAGATTTAATTACTTTATATTGCCATAACAACTATATGTATATACGTATATCACAATATGTATATATGTATGTATATTAAATTTAACAAAATAAATGTTATGCATGAACATGTTGGATTTATTTACTTACTTTATATTGCCAAAACAGCATCAAATGCTGTATTAATTTCAATAAAATAAATACATAAATAAATAGATAAGTAAAGGTTATGTAATATGGTGGATATAAATGTTGTTTCAGCATATAATGTAAAACAGGTAAAACATCCATTTAAAAACATCCATCTGTTATTTGTTCATTTAAATTGTATATTGCTGTTTTTATTAATACAGTTATTAAATCAGTCATACTGATAAAGAAAGCACTCGAATTCATGCAAAAATAAGTTGGCTAAATGGCAACTGTGGACCTTGAAATGCAAATGAACCTAAAGAAAATCAATGATGAGAACGGTTTGTGCCATGTTCAGTGATGCATGAACGTGATGAATACAGGACTTACACAAGACTTACACAAGCAACTATACGCTACGCCATTAATAATTCAAGTGTGAAGTATATAAACAAAAGGAATCCCGGAATATTGAGACACACCCACAGTGACAGTTGAACCACGAATGACATGCACAGAATGTATGATATATTGGTTCTGATAGAGTAACGAGATAGAAACGACAAAATATTCCTCTCACACTCCGGCCCTACTATCAGAAGTGCTGACAGGGAGAAGCTTGATGTTGACTCAGCAGAATGAACCCTCCCTGACAGGACAGACAGCTCCATGTGAGCATGCAGGCACCTGACAGAGTTAACTTTACCTTGAATACATAAGCACACAGTAGCTCTGGTGACTAATCCAAAGCAATTTACACAGCCTGTGTCATTATTTAACTCTTTTCATAAGGTTGTGAGAGGATGCTTTGGAATTCAATATCTCAAAATATGAGCAACTCTTTGTGGTCTGTATTCTTCGATTTGCAACAGAATACACTAGGGTTTAATACTACATTAAAATTGGGATTTAAAATGTAGAATTATAATAGAATTATTAATAATAATTTATTAGCCTATTTTAATTGTTAGTATTATTATTTCTTGTAGCGTGTATATATGATATATATATTATATTTATGATTAAAATATTTGGAAAATAATTTTATTAATATTATTAATTTTGTAAATAAATTGTAATAATAATTAAAGTTCAAATATATAATAAAAATGTATAATATTACTATGTATTATATTATTTTTAAACGTGTGTGTGTATAATATATATATATATATAAACAACACACACACGCATTTTTATTAACGCCAATTTTATTTTGCATATTACTAATATTAAAAAATTATATAAAAAAATATTTATTATATACATATATTAGTAATAGAAGGATTTTCGCTGATGACATCATTTACACAACTTGTGTGAGGGACTGTGTGGAAGCTGTACATTGATGTGGTTGCTAAGCGACAGACTGTCTTGAAATCTGAAAATCTGACGTGGAATGTTTACAGACAGGAAACAATATTCATGCAAAGATGTGGGTTTATTGTTATGCGACTAAGGAGGTGGAGAAGTAAACCTTATTCTATAATTATGTTGAAGTCTTGCTTTTGGATGGTAGTAATAAAATGAGCACTGTTGTCATGGGCAACAGCATGTGACTTTAGCACTTCCGGTCAGCGTCTTTAGAGTTTTGTTTTTTTCTATAATGAAGACTCGTTGTATGGGTTTCGTATTTAGGGCTAAACGGTTTTAGAGAGCTCGTTCTTAACCACGGCTAGTGAATAAATTGGAAGTATTTATGGAATTTATAATGGCGCAGCTATCTGACCACTAGCAAAAAGACGCAATGTTTATTCATGGATAAAATACGATAAAATATTGTAATATTTACAAGCGCTGATGCTTTTTAAATCGCCAGCAAACAGAGGAAAGATCAACACGAGCCACTCACCTGTCTGTGATTGTTTCAGCGTTACTTCCCCAAATCAAATCCAGCAGTTTCCCTCTAGAACAGATCCATTATTGTGAAAAAGAGTCAAACCAAAGCCTCCTCCATCGCGTGTGAACGTGAGTGAATGAATGAATGAACTCGGTCTCGATGCAGGACACAGTAAAAGTTCGCTCTCGCGCATCACCTGATAAACGGACTGCGTGTGTGTTTGGGGGCGTGGCCAGGAGCAAGGTACATATCAGTAGGATTCATTTAACTCTTGCTTGTCCATAGAACAACGCCTGAGATTTGGAGTCAAAACTGACCAACATTGAAAACTTAAAATATTCAAGATTATTGTATAGTGGGTCTAAATACTTCCCTCAAGGAAAATGTGTTGATACCACTGATCTATAATAGAGAATATTATATATAGCTAGATCAGTGGTTAATTCATTAAATATTGATGGAGAAATACAATTTTAAAGAATTCTGGAAATTCTGAAAGAATTTACATATAAAGGGTTACATATAAAATAATATATAAAGTGCATGTTGTTTCAAATCTTGTGAATTTCTTTTTTCTGTGGAACATAAATGATATAGCCTATTGAGAATTACTTTTTTTTCCCCCTTCATTCTTCCAAATATCTTCTTTCGTGTTTCACAGAAAAAGTTATACTCGTTTGGAACAACAGGAAGATGAGTAAATGACAAAATGTTCATTTTGGGGCGAACTATCCCTTTAAACTAAACCAAACTATGAAACTATACTATTGAAACTATACAATTTCATAGTGGTCAGGTCTAATTTAGTAGGCTAAACAAGAAATCTACAGCTCCATAACATGTTGAATGGTCAAAGATAAAAGGACACAACTGTTTCACCTCTCAGATTCCATCAAAAATATTTTAATTTGTGTTCTGAAGATGAACGAAGGTCTTACGGGTTTGAAACGACATGAGGATGAGTTATTAATGACAGAATTGTTAAAGATTTTTGGTTTTTGGTTCTGGAAGAGGGTGTTGGGGTTTTGAAAAAGAAGGTGGTGGTTTGGAAAAATTCAAGATTTATGGTTTTGCATTCTGCAAAAGAAAGTAAAGCAGATCCAACTCCTCCCACCTTACATATACCTAAACCTACCCGTCTCCACCCCCTGATCCCTAAACCCACCCACTGCCACCCCTAAACCTACCCATCTCCACCCCTAAACCTACCAATCTCCACACCCCCCTGGGATCTTGTGTTCTGCAGTGAGGGACTGCTGGTTAAAGGTGCTGTATGTAGGATTTACACCTAGTGGTTGAACTAGGTATTGCAGTTCAAATTCAAAATATTGGAGAGGGTTTTTTCACCTGGCCCCTCCTCCCCAGACTTGATGCACACACACACAGGTTGTCAGATTGACCACACAAACAGGAACGAGCACACTTGACGATGAATGAATTTAAATAGGCTGTTTTCCGCCAACTGGCAACCTAGGGTGGCAAAACGTGCCATTTTCGCAGGACACGTCCTAACCAGGATTTTTATATTGCCTATAATATCTACGTGTTGCCTTTGTTTGTGCTGCGCATACCAATTGTTGTATAAAGTACCGTGAGAGCTCTAGAGAGCAGACGGCTTCTTGTGCTTTTGAATCGCTCTCATGGTACTTTGATGTCATACACCGATCTGTATGCTCAGTGCTGCTTCCAGTCCAACACTAATATGTACACGTATTTGCATTGCTTTGACCGTTCTCTGTAGATCCCACCTTCTTACGCACCACGATTGGTCGATTACATACAATGTCTGCATGTTATTGGTCAAACAATCATTACATTCATTAAGTATGAAAACAGGAAACCAAAGCCAAAACCTGGATATTTTAGGCAATATAGAAATTCTGGCCAGGAATTGTCCTGTGAAAATGGCACGTTTGGCCACCCTATGGTGGATATTTTTGCCAAAATACAATTGGGTAAACTGGCAGTGGGCGGGTTTCACAAACCAAAACAGAGACCTACATTCAGGCCCTGAACGCACATTTTCAAAGGAGAATAACTGACTGTAGCATTGTTTTTCAGATAAACAAGTATGTTAACTTAGCATGTTTCTTAAATATCTGCAAACATTTTATGGTATATTTATGCTTTAGTAGAGTCGAAAACTTACTTACAGCACCTTTAACCAAAACTTAGCAGAGACCATCTCAACTTTTCCTTGGGAAATCATCATCATCATCATCATGATAATTAGCCTATTCAGTTATCTGGCCAATGCCAAGGCGCTGGCTTTGAGACCTATGCCAGGGCCACAGTGTTATCTGTTTTGTGTTAGTCAATCACTTTAGATAAATAGGTGTGTGAGAAGGAGCTGTGTTGGTTGAGGACTTTGCACAAGGATGAACACTTAATTTCCTATATGACAGCATTACCAGTCAAACTTCTGGAAAACACCTTCCCTCTAAGGCATTTTGCTTGATATGTAGAAACAAAATTCATTCAGATTTAACATTATGCAATAGTGGCCTCTAGTGGTCATTGCATATATAAACAGTCAAAAATCACTCTTAAAGAAATAAACACATTCTTATATGTATATTTTTTTATTATATCAAAATACAAAAAGTTTTACGGGGTTATTACATGGACCAAAGCGTTGGAAAATGTCAACCTAATAGAGCTTGCCAAAATGTGCATATCTGGGCATCTGGTGATGTAAACAATGCAAATTGAACGGCTCCACTATACAGAATTTAAGTTGGGCTGTTTAAAGACAGCCCACACACAAAAACACACACACACACATTTAAGACTCCATATGTTTCATTCCCAGGTCTGGTATTGATGTAACTCTCAAGGACAATTCGTTTGTCATGTTAGCATATTCTTTTTGATTGGGGTCTTATTCTAGAGCAAGACTTCTTCATAAATGTTTAAAAATATGATGAAAGCAATTGAATAAAAATAAAATAACAATGGGATTTCCTTTATTCTCTAAAAATGCCATTGCTTACTGCAGGGTTGTTCCCTTTTAATATCAAGAGTGTCCAGCTGAGTTATTGTGGAGGTCAATGTCATACTTCAGAAGTTGGTAGTACAGATACAAAACATCTTTAACATTTACTCCTAGCAGCATGAAGACACACCAGGCACCATATCTTAACATCTGAGTATGTGGAAACACCGAATGCCCAAGAAAAATACTGCAAAGTAGCCTACTAATCAAGGACGAGAAGATAGAGGCACACTGCACCTTGTGTCATAATCAGAGTCGTCTAGCAATTTGGAGAATTCCTTAGCAGTGGCAGAAGAATCAAACAACGCATCATAATAATAGACTATTGTACATAAGGCTTTGGTACAGCACCATACTGTTTTAGAATAATACCTGAAATAAATGAGATTAATTAACAAAAGAAGCCTTCGATCAAGTCATTCAATCAAATCAATCTGAAAGAAAAACAAAACTATTATTCTATGATATTTTTCTTCACGTAAGAACAGTCTCTTATTCATTGCATGTAGGGTGATCAGAATGAAAAACATGTTTGCCCAGAACACATCTTTAGATAACAGACTATGTAAACAATGTACAACACAAATTCAAAAGCAGTTAGAAAGCACAATGCAATTTGAGATATGCTTCCAATAAGCTCTAAGAATGAGGTTTAATGTTAAAACAGTCGTAAATGTGCATAATGCAGTATTACATTCTAAGTTTTCAGTGCTGGTTAATATGAACAGCAAAAGAATCAAGAACAAAAAGATGAAACGAGACAGGTCCGAACGAGTGAAATATCTTGATTATGCAAGGTTAGTTCTGTTCAATCGACAGAAAAAGGAAACAAAGCACCATAAGAGGAAAGCACAAAACTTAATACAGGCAATTAAAGAGTTGATATGACACTTCCTGCAAATGAGCCCTCTTACAGAAGCAAAAAGGGGGCGTGTCTACCTGTACAGTATCATAGCTATATATTCAAGAGAAACATTTCAGTCGGGTTCTCCCTTCAAAGACCAGTGGAGCTAGTCAATCACCATCCACAGATATACAGAGTCACCGCACCTGCATCTTAAATCAGCGTGACAGCTTTATGCGAGGATGCGTCACTTTGTCGTGTCCAAGAAAAACGCTATAAAACAGAAATGCCACCGCTTGACGCATCAGACCACCACCTGCTCGAGTTACCAGGTTCTTCCCATGCTAAATGAAAAGTTTACTGTCATACCTTGGGTACATTTTGTGGATTAGGCCTATACATTGATATGCTGCCTCCTCAAGACTGGCGAGCTGTCTAAATGCACGGGTTTTCATTCATGTGACACTGAATGTTCACGCGATAACGTAAGCACATACTGAATGTCAAAGCCGAACTTTATTTAACCGTTTTCATATTGAAAGATAGATGAGCGCACAGGACCTGCCCTGTGAGATTGATTTTATTGCTTGCGGTCCTACTCACCAGGAGAACTCGAGAACGGAAATCAAAACAGAGCTAGTTTAGTTAGTTTAAGACAGAGGACTGTGCGTGAGTTTGTGTGTTAACCTCTGAACCACAGCACCACAAGTTCAAAAAGACATAGCACCAAGTCATAATGTGTACAATGTGCCTACATCCTTGCACGTGATATTTCTAGATTATGTAAACTTTATGTGGTTGCTGTAGGACTTGTTACCAACTAGTTCTTGACCGAACTTGACAAAACACGTAGCAGAAACAAAGTCTAAGTTGAACACTTCTCTCCCGACAGCTAAAGGCAGGTAAGTTAATCAGGAATATCTAAAAATAAACACTGCCCTTCTCCTCTCAGAGACTACATGATTAAAGCGAAGCAGCCTTACGAATCGCACCACTTGGGGTGGAAAAAGACATAGGCCTACATAGAAATAAGCAATGGAGTCTGCTGACCTAATACTGATTAGCTCAAATACACTGTGAAATGTTTGAGCATTCGTTTTCACGTCGAGGAAAATAGTTGTGTACAAAAAGAGAGAAAGGAAAGACAAAAAAAGTCAACACTTAAAAGTCAAATCCTCTAAACTCAAAATGGCTACTACGAATCTCTACGGACAGAAATTCATCCCAGTGTTTCCTGCTTGTATATTCAGCCTTATTCAAGTACTGCATGAGATTTCATTCGATTTCCTATTAAGTCGTACCTCGTTATTAAATTCCATTCGCAGTAGAAGATTAATTTTGGAGTTGATCGCATTGGCGCATAAATGAGCTAAAAGAGAGGAACATCACACTGAAAATATTCAGATAAATCTGAATTCTTAGAGCAAATCATACATTCACCATCGGTTAAACTAAACTAGCATACGCTCAAGTAGCTTTCACTTTAGGTAGCAGATCAGCAGCTGTTAGTGAACTCTAGAGACAGTTAACATCCTTCAGAAATTGGCTACTAAAGACATCATTAATTCAAATAATACAAACTTTGCTATGTCATCAGATGAGCTGTGATGGATGGCAAATAGTAAAGATTACAATACAGTTTACTTAATTTTTTTTTTTCTTTTCTAAAGAGTCAAGCTATTTAGGAGGTCCACTTTTGTAAGTAAAAAGTAACCAAGAAGACTGGTAATCTTTTTTTCCCCCCAACTGATTAGAATAAGGACTATTTCAAATTTTCTATGTTATATTGATGACTTCATTAGTCTGCACAATATCTACTGTACTTCCTTGGTGTATTGTACGTATGTCCAAAGCAAACATATAACAAATTATTTACTTCAAGGAAGTGACAAAAATATTAATAATGCATTTCACCACTTCTAACTACATTTGTGCAAGACAAGGACCGAGTAATTCTACTTCAGTTTAAATATTACATTTGCACCTATGCCATCTGAACATGTCAAAAAGGATATTTCTAAAATTGACCTGAATCTTTTCTTCAGCAGGGGGCTAATATTAATCTTCCTCCAACCACAGATTAAAAAATGCCTTAAAGCTGTCCAATGATGTTAGTCAAATATAATGTCAGTTATTTAAAAAAAATAAATAAACAAAAAAGCAAGTTTTCAATTCCACCTGCCTTTGCATGGATTTTTAAAAATCTGAGTAACTGTTCAAACATTGTCGCAGGACCAGTCTAGTACTGCAATCATTCTTTTCAAGCTTACAATTTCTATGATATTCTGTGCTTTATATTTCATGTTTAGTATTTTATAAATAAATACATTGTAATTTCTGGGTTTACATTAATCTGTAATGCTATCAAACTTGTCATCCAAAATTAAATATACTAGCTTGCACAAAATATGGTAGAAGTGCTGAAATATGTTCCAGATCATTTATTCCTTTTTTTTCTATTCTCTTTTTTGAGGTATATTTTGTAGAAGGAAGAAAAGAAACCCTGTATTAACTATCATGTCTTGAGAGACATATTTGTACAGAGCATTTGACTCTATCCTTCACAATATACACAGTTCTGACAACATTATGACAAAAATCGAAGTGGCCAGCAAGATTTTTCCTAGCATGTAATGCAATGCTATTATTTTGTTTTTATTATCAAATGAAAAGCTTTTGTCCTGTCCTTTTCTGTTTCTTCCAAAAGAGCACCCCTGTATGTTTTTCCTTTGTGTAAATTTACAGAAAATACAGATATGTGTAGTATATTGTGCCAACCAAAGAACATAATAAATCGTATCTAGTTTAGACTGATTACAAAACAGTACTGAGAGCTTGTCCATTGTACATTTTTGCTAATGGACAAGGAGACGATCCACCCCACAGGATAAGTTTTAGTGAGTTTTTTTTTTTTTTGGGGGGGGGGGGGGTGCTCTCAAAGCAGAGAACCATAGTTTGAGGGGGCAGAGTCCATACTGGCCAGGAGGGATTTTCTGTCTTCTCTGGGGTGAAGCCAGCGCAGCAGAGAGGACAGATGAAGACAGGGGGACTTTCTAAGTGTACTTTTCCACTTTTTCTTTGAGGGAGAGCTGAGATGTTCTCTTTGCTCAGAGGCCTGAGATGCATGCGGCTGCTGGGTCTGAGAGGTGGACACATCTAGAGACAGCAGAGCAAATGAGACACAGCAACAGAACAGATTTTTAAATTTTCGTTGCCTGTGCATGCAAACCTCACTGCCACAATGTTAAGGAATTGTGGATGGTTGTTTTAGCATGTTTTGGGTGGTTTCTTGTAATTATTAAGCAAATAAGCATGTAGTCAGGACATTAGGAGAGACAACATGTCCATTTCTCCCAGTATGTAATGTACGGGTGAAACTGACCTGTCCTGTTCTTGAATCTGGAGTTGTTGTTCTTGTTGGCTGTTGATTTCTTGGCTTTATTAATACAATAATAAATCAGTGCTTCAAAGCTCTCAGACCCTGCAGGGACTCTCACTGCACCTAGATGCTCCCTGTGAGAGACAAACACAATGATGCATTACTTCACATTGCCACCAGGGTGCGCTGCTCTCCACCGGCCAGATCAAACTGAGCTTTAGCCCCGACAGGGCGCTCTTTGGCTGCCCCAATGCCAAGTGCAAAGCCTTCATGACAAAAGTATACCATTCATCAACATGTACTGTGCAATTTAGCATTTAATCAACTTTGTTAGATATTGTTTAGAAAATACTGTTTATCAAAAAGAAATCTTCTTCATTTTAATTGGCCACATTTCATTGGTCATCAGAATAAAAATTAAATACCAAATCATTTGTTTTTAAAGAAAAAAACAAAGACTCTTCCTCATTAGATGGGTACTCTGCAAATTAAAAGCACATTGTATTAGTTGAGTTAGTCTGGTGAGTTGAATTTAGCATTTCCCCCACTCATTTACTACGGAATACACCTAAATTGACATGAATAAACCTTTACCTCATGTTGTACACTGCTGCCATGCTGCCAGCACTGTCCAATCAAATTACAACTAGCCAAAAGCTCCTGTTTCCCAGTAAGCTCAATGGTTTCCTATAAAAGTGACCACAGAGGTCACGTTTCTTGTAAAGTGATGTCTTTTATCGCACATGTCATTCCTCTATCATGGCAGAGATCATGACACTCAAACGTCCATACTGAAGAGTCAGCCCACAACTCATGGGTTCACAAGGCACAGAAACACAAAGCGTTTACAGACAGTCTCCCCTGCTGCTGAGGCTGTGGAAAGAGAAAGTGAAAGTGATTAATAGAGGGGGGTGGTAGACATGACTGAGCACTAAAGTCCGCCACATCAAACACACTCTGGTTACCATGAATACACTGTACAGTGGCTTCACCATGCTGACAGGAGAAGAGATGGCAGGGAGGGGAGAATGGCCAGTAAAGAACAGTCACATAAAAGAAAGGAACCAAACCACTAGGACGACAAAATGTGACAAGAAATTTTAGTTTGAGAATTGCTGTTACTGATTCGGCATCGAGGAGAAGAGTATTTAGCATGCATGATATTTTTGTACATGGAAACAAAATTTTAAAGGGGAATATCCAAGTGTGCCTCTAAAAGGGCAAAATTTCCATGAAAAAAAATATTGCCTGTATTTAATAATCGCAAAAAGTCTTTGATAAGCAATACTGAAAAATGGCATTGTTTATATTCCAGAAATAAACCTATCCTTTTTAGGATATTTGCCTAAAAAGATAATGTATTATTAATATCATGTAATAAAAAAAAATAAAAAAATGTAATTCCCCTTTAAATGAGAATGATTTAAGGCCCCGCCTGCAAACCCCTCCCCTTTCAGACATGGATTCGACCCTTACCTATTGTGGTGTAGAGGACCTGGTCACAACAATGCTGCCCAGATAGCTGAGATCAATCAAAAACAAAGAGGGTAAGACTACCAGAGTCTCCAGAGAAAAGCGGCGTCTCTACTCTAGATGAGGATGAGTGTTGCAAGAGATGAGCGCACTCTCATCCCTGGCAACGAAGGCCGCCTAAGAAGGCCACCGTGATGGTCAAAGCCCTAAGTTAGAGGAAGTGAGAGAAATGGAAGGAAATGAGCTGGAGAGGGTGAGTGATGTGATCAGCCCACAAAAGAGGACAAAGAAGGAAGAGCCATGGGATCATCATGAATGCACTAGAAAATCCTTAATCATGAAAAATGTTATACACTACGATAATTTCCTATATCAAAATTACACTGTTTAAAGGTTAAAGGAGAATAGGATTTGAAGAAAATAAAGAGAAGTATGGTAATTTATCCTGTAAACCCAATTAGGAGTTATACTGGAGGACATGGACATTTGTGCATATGTAAATAGTTTATAGTAAGATGTACATGTAAAAATATTTTAACCGAAAATCGCAAAAGCATGAAAGCATTGCTTTTGCAGTACAGATGATGAATAACAATCTCCTTTGTCATTTTGGAGCCTCCAATGGTACAGTTCACCTACCCTGGAGAGGGTTCTGAGGGGAGCATCTCCTCATCTGTCCTTCTCTGAGATGGCATCTGGCCGAAAGCATCACTGCTCTCCACAGTGGGTGAAGGGGACTGGGAGGGGTAGCTGGCCGCGGCTGTAGCAAATGCCATGTGGGCACGGTAGCTGAGACTGGGCCGCTGGCCGCTCTGGCCTTGGGTAGGTGAAGTGGCAGGGGAAGAGGAGAGAGACCTTCGGGAGAAGGAGACACTGGCGGGGTGGCGGACGCTCTCGGGCATCTCTTGAGAGCGGGAAGACCGCAGGATGCTGGGACGGGGAGGAGGGCGGACGAGAATGTCTGGAGAGCCGGCGTGTGAGCTGGGAGGGGTCTGGGTGAGCGGTGAGAGTCGTGACGGCTGCAGGACCACCTGCTGCAGGCCGAGATCCATCCTTCGTGCCGCCCTGGGGCTCAGCCAAGGCTGGGCCTCAGACCTCCAGCCGTCAGAGCTCTCACTGTGCAGTGTGCTTGGGCTCCCCATGCGGGCCGTGGCGCCTGAGTAAGGCAACACTGGTACGCCCATACCATGGGCAGTGTGTCTCAACTGCCCCAGAGTCTGGGCCTGTTGCATAGTTATATGCTTGGCTGAAGGGCCCTGAGGCGGAAACCTGCCGGGAGTTCTGCTCAGGTGGGCTCTAGGGGCCTCCAGCTGGAGGAAAGCAGAGCTTGAAGGGAGCTGAGAGGTGGTGCTAAGAGTACGACTATGGGAGGGGTATGGCGGGGGCTCGGGGAGGTCCCGGTGGAAATATGATGAATGGCGTGGTGGAAGAGCGAGACGGGGACCCTCCTGACCTAGAAAGGGGAAGTCAGGAGGCTGCCAGATCTCGGTCGAGCGAGAGGAGGGAGGGCTATGCACCAGTGGGAGGGCGTGGCCGGAGGCGCCATACTGATGGATCCTCAGCTCCTCCCTCTCCTCTGGGATGGTTGGATGGCGGAACGGCCCCTCAGGGGGGTATGAAGGTGAGGAGGACATGGCAGAGCTACGTGGACTAACATCAGGCATGTAAAAAGGAGGGTGAAGCTCCACCTCAGCACCACTACCTAGATAGCCATAGAAGGGGCCTGGAGGGAAGACCCTGTGAAAATGGGAGACCCGGCTCTGCCCTGTGGCCGGAAGCCGACTACCCTCCGAGATGCTCATACCTTCCATAGGCCTCTGGAACCGGGGGCTGTAGGCTGGGGGCTGCATGTAGGACTCCTGGCTGGAGGACACAGGGGATATCTGGGGCCTGAGGGTGGCCATGACTGGGGGTAGGGGCCCTGGGTCATCGTTCTCCTCATCTGATTGGCGGAACTCAGGATACAAGTCTGATTCCTCCACAAAAGGAAAACCCTCAATGCGTCGTGGCTTGAGGGACGTGTCGATGTCACTGGGGTCCATGACGAATCGGCCATCAGGTCCACGGCTGATCAGCTCGATTGGCGTGGTGACCTCAGCCTCATGCTTAGACACGCTGTACTTCTTACTGGTTATTGCTCTCTTGGTTTTCTTATAGAGGGAAAGCTCTTTCTCTTTCCTAGGGCTTGGCAACTTCTTAACGTAAAGGCCATGGCCACCCACGCTGGCCAGAGATGAGGGTCGGGAAGAAGCAATGCTCTCAGGACTGATCTTCCCAGAGGACAGCCTATCAATTAAAAAAGACATGTGGCTTAGGACTGAGCCCTGGGGAATACCAGAACTTAAAATCAGCATAAAACGGCATCAAAACAAGAATCACTTCATCTTAAAACATGGAATATAATTCAAAAGGAAATGGCATGGTATTACACTTTCTTGTGCACTTATTTTAAAATTAACCAAATTCAGGGTAATTAGCCTTTATCCACATGCTTTTTTATAACAATAATTAGAATAAGCACTGATCTTAATTTAAAGGCCATCTTAAAAGTGAAAGACGATGTCAGGGTGAGAGATAATGGAGAACAACAGAATGGGGACAGGACATAGAAACAGATAAGTCAGTACAGGCACCAATGAGCTAACATAATATCAGCTAAACTATTTCGTCACCCAGCTCTTCAATAATAATCCATCTTGCTGGCTATAAGTGGTCAAACAAAATGTCAAAATTTGGAGCAGCTGAGGCCTGAAGTTGTCTATTCCCCCAAAGAAGCTGTTTAGCTCTGCACCACTAACTGACGTCATGCAGCTACGGCAGACAGGCGCATGCTAGCGCCTGCTGCAGAGAGAGATGCAGGTGCAAGCACTCACTGAGGGCTGGTGGATGGGGGCCTGTAGCTGCTCCTGTCTGGCTCTTCCCAGTAGGGCTCAATGCCAGGCAAGGGGGTAAGAGGAGGCCTGCGGTGACAAAAACACAATAGAGACGGGGCAGAGTCGACCGTCAACCAGACTATGGTTCCACACTGCTATGTGGAAATGGGTGGGATGGGAGCATGAGACTGCAGCTCTATGAAGACCACAATGGAATCGGATAAGAGCGTGAGTCCCAGTTTGAACTGGGTTGGAGATGCTAACCTTAATGTTCTCCTTCCTTTAGCTCTGGTTATAAATGTGAGAGTGACATGCTGCCATGCCTGCACTGATCAATTCAGAGGAGCTGGGGGATAAGCTTCATGTTTATAATATATTCTTATGCTATTGAAAGGTTCTATCACAACCTGACTGGACAGCAAAAAAAAAGAAAAAAAAAAAGAAAGAAAGAGCTTGAGAAGATTGTTTGTAATGGCAAATCAATGCATCTCACTGCTGAAAAGCAGAGGTAAGCACAGATGCATTTATAGCAGCCACTTTAGTGACCACCTCCATGCATCCCTCATGGTAACACAGCAGCTGCTAGGTTCAGCTGTTTGATTTCCCAAACTGTACATGCTCTCTCTCTTTCTCTCTCTCAAGCCATGTGCCTCTTAGTCAACAGATTTACAGAAGTGCAAAGTATGATGGAAGTTACCATGCATTGGTACTTACGGAGATTCAATGCTTTTCCTTGTGTGCGTAATCGATAGTGGAGGGTCTAAAGACAAATCACACAATGCCACATCAGCATGACAATATGCTTCAGATCTTTATCTCAACCACTGCAATGCTGAAGCTGGAATAATGCAATACAACTGAAAAGATGTATTTTTTTTTACAAATCCGATGAAGTTGTGATCTGTGCAAAAATTACTAATTAACAAGAGAGATTACTGTGTCTTGAAGTTAAAAAGGACTTACCTCGTTTGCGTTTAAGCTTGCGACGATGCTGCTTGTTGACAAAACATGCAGCGAGCGTGCTGAAGAGGATAGCAGCCGCCAAGAAACAGATGGTGGCCACGATGCCGGCCACAACTGGCTTGGCCAGCCCTTCGTCTGAGATCTCTGTGGGAGGGAAGGGGTCTGAGAGAGGAGACACTCCAGAACATGAAATTAGGATGGGAGAATGCAGCAAGCGTGTATTCACAAAGCAGGTTAACGTGATTGCTGACAGTGATTCAGTTAGTGTGCATTATAAAGCAGACTATAGCATATTGCAGCCTACCACAACAGCAGCCTACCAGATCAGAAGCACCTTTCCTATTTAGATAGAGAGGGCATGCGGCGTTCAGATTTTTGAGCAAAGTGGATTTTGAATGCAACTTCTAAAAACAAATGAGTAGCTTTAATAATTAAGTTTTTTTGTACATAGGTAAGGAAAACATCCTGTTGCAGCAATTACATCTAACTTTAGTCAGTCCTAATAACTTCCATTTAGAGCAGAAATTAAACACTTCAGCTTTATCATAAAACAGAAATGGCTTAAATAAGCCAGGACTGCCACTGATGCCCCCTCCAAAAAAATAGGTGCATGACACCCTTGTATCACATCTACAACAGCAAAAAAAAAAAAACATACAGTAGGGCACTAACTACAATGAGCAGCAGAGGGCAGTGAAGATCTAGGTGGATAAAGCAATGAATTGGTGCATTTTAGTTACGCCCCTTATTCTCACCTGTACTTGACACTCCCACCACATTACTGCTCTCACTGACAAGATCATCCATTACAGCTAGCGCTCGGAATTCATACCAAGAGTCCTGGGAGACAGAGAAACAGGTCAGTGGGTCACAAATCCTGTGAGGCCAACAGGTTGAAGTGTCAGATCTACCAACAGATTTGTAACAAGAACATTTGTAGCAGACTCCACTGTGTGTCAGACTGAATTAAAATGACATCCTCTGAGCTTTTCAGCGGAAATGCATTCCCTCACTGAGTTTCTCTAAATAGTCACAGAACTGCCATTCTCTTAAACAAATGAATGTGCACAAGACAGACATCACTAAATTGAATTTCTGTAAATTAGATATTTTCACTCAGAAATACATCAAATGACAGAAGTAAATTGGATTTCAAACTGCAAATAGCATTGACTTTAATTTCACCTCTATTATTTATAGGTAACTTAAAGAGTACCATACAAAATAGGTAGCGATATTAAAGTAGTAAGTATTACCTGAATAAGGTCTCTTGCTATGATCTCAGTCTCTGTGGCAGGAATCAAGTCATCCAGAACCTCCCACCTTTCTCCCAGACGGAACTCAATGATGTAACGGTCAATTGGTGAAGAGTGATTGGCCGGAGGAAGCCATGTCAACAATACACCCTGCTGTGTCCGGTTGGCTGTGAGGCACCGTGGTGGAGTTAGAAGCACCAGTGGTTCAGGGGTACTTATGGGATACCCTAGGAAAGATAAAGGGAGGTTGTAAGTGCATCTCATTTAGATGGTCATTCAGAGGTTCATTACAAGATCTAGTTTGTGTAGAAGTGTCCCCCACCTCCTGTAGTCACAGTGACTACCTCACTGAAGGGGCCAGTGCCCAGCTTGTTTTGGGCCAGCACACTAAATTGATAGGCAGTCTTTGGCTCCAACCCCTGGACCACCAACCACGTCTGAGAGCCGGGCACAGGTGTGGACAGCCAGTCATGTGGCCCTAAATCATTTTTCACCTTTCTATTGGATTATACCAAAGAGTTCCATTAGAAAACTTCAATTGAGTACAATGAAAAACTTTAAAAAACAAAAACTTTGCATGATATATATTTCTTGACAAACAGTGAAATGCAAATAAATTGAGATTAAACATTCGATTGATTCATTCATTGCATTTACATATCCATTTAATCCATAGCTTTAACAGCTGGTCTTTTTAAGAAAAGACTACATCAAGTCACAAGTACATTTAGAAAAAAGTGAGGAAGGAACTATATTTAGTGGGGGTTCTGGCAGGACTTACACCGGGCCGTACCAGACCGAGAACGTCTGTTCAAAGCCTCCGTCATATCCAGGTTCCCAGGAAACATTAGCAGAGCTTGTGGATGCTGACACGTGGACATTAGTTGGCGCATGTGGACTAGTGCCTGAAATGGTTATTTTTAATTAGTAGTGTCTGCAAATGCTAGTACTATTGCTCACACTAAATATTATGGATTTGAATTAACCACTAACCCTTAGCTCTTCTTAAATGATACATACAATGAACACCTTAGCAAGGTTTGCACAGGCTGACACCTTTTTGTTTTATGCATTTTTTCTACCATTTGTATTTATGCCACTTAGGCAGAAACTCTCAATAACAATTAAAAAACACAAAATTACTGTTCAAAAGTCTAGGGTTGGTACGATTTTTAAATATTTTTGAAATAAGTATCTTATGCTCACCAAGGCTGCATTTATTTGATCAAAACAATAAAAACAGTAATATTGTAAAATATTTTTACAGTTTAAAAAACTTTTTAATCAATTTTTAAAAAGTCATTTATTCACATGATCCTTCAGAAATCATTCTAATATGCCAATCCATGCTAAACTGTTTTTGTGGAACCCATGAAACACTTTTTTCAAGATTCTTCGATTAATATAAAGTATAAATGAACAGCATTTATTGGAAATAGATTTTTTTTTGTAACAACGCAAGCCTTAACTGTCACTTTTGAACAATTTGATGTGTCCTCACTGAATAAAATAATACATTTATTTTAAAAAATCTTACTGACCCTAAATTTTTGAACAGTAGTGTATAATCATGAGTGAATCAATCACATATCTACCAAAACCCATTAGCAAAATGAGACCTAGCAAAACAGAGTCCATTATATGCCATGCTGAATATAATGCGAAGGAACAAATTCACTAAACATTTACAAGCAGCAGGGTCATTGTTAGGGGAGACATCCGGGAACATTGTCTATTAGTGGCCGCAATTCATTCTTAGTGATTAACCCAAAATCTTTAAGGTCTAGGCCAGGCAGTTTGTCCCAAAACAACTACTTTCCAAGATGGATTTAGCCTTGTCAGACACAGTTAGAAAGATTTATGAGAAACTGAAGAACAGGAGATCTATTGTCTGACCTGAACCTCCTCTCACTTATGTTTTCTGACTAGACAATAAACTAACTCTGTGCACAGACTGACCCAGTCTGATAATAGCAGGAGAGCGCATGATGATGGAAACATTGAAGTGGAGGATGGATTCAGGAGTTTCATCACATCTCTTATCGGCACCTAGCAGCTGCGGAGGATCTGTTAATTGCTCCCTCATTAAGCATAATCTTTAGACTGTCATGACACCAGTCCATCACCAAACAAATAACGTGTGTGTTGGGTTGTGTGCCCGCTGACACATCACTTGTCATCCGAGGGCGAACTCTCAGATGAGACAGCTGAGTTAGAGCTCCCACGAGCTACATGGCCCCCCTACTGTAATGACTCACTTGTGCCACTTGGCTGGGAATCGTAATGTCCTAGCCTACACTTCCTATCTGGCACATGTTGAGAAATCACACATCTGACGTATTTTGTGTCCTGAAGAACCTTCAAAATTGAACATAGTGTGCTGACCTGGGCCAAAAAAATGTACAGTACAAAAATGTAATTAAAAGAATAAAAATATTGTATTTAAGATGATTTTACAGTGTGAAACACTAAAGCCTTCATATTTAGATAGATAGATAGATAGATAGACAGACAGACAGACAGACAGACAGACAGACAGATAGATAGATAGATAGATAGATAGATAGATAGATAGATAGATAGATAGATAGATAGATAGACAGATAGATAGATAGGTAGATAGATAGATAGATAGATAGATAGATAGATAGATAGATAGATAGATAGATAGATAGATAGATAGATAGATGGAGGACAGATAGATAGATTGTAAGATAGAAAGTAAGATAAGAGTCATTTACCTATTACAAAAAGGCGTGTGCTGGCAGTGATGCTTGTTACTACGTTGGTGGCAACACATTCCCACTCCCCGTGATCCTCTTTGCTTAGAGACACGAATTGCAAGCTACCACTTGGTAAGATGTTATGTTTGCTTCTGCTGGGCTTCCCGACCGACAAAGGAGACAATAATAAACAATTCAAGATTAACTATTTATGAAAAGGGAAAAAATAATATACCTGAAGGGGTCATCGGATGCCCTTTTTTTCACAAGTTGATATGATTCTTTAAAGTCTTAATGAAAAGTATATATATAAACTTAGGTTAAAATTTCTCAGTGGTAGTGTAAAAAACACCCTTGTTAAAATCAGCTTGTAAAGCTGATTAATAAAAATAAATATACATAAAAGGGGGCTAGGGTTTTTTCCTGTAAATCGTATTCTTCTATAAAGGACAAAAGATTTATTGCATTTTTCTTTTTCATCACTTTAAGGGTGTAGACAAGCTCATTATAAAATGCACAAAATGTTGGTTTCACTTTCAAGTACTTAGATTTGTGTATATAAAATTTTCCCAGCAGAAGTGGGCTATGTACCCAGTCATCTTTGTTATTGTTTGATCGGGAAGGACTTATTATAGACCACAATATCAGCATGATCTTGCGTTATTTCCTTATCACTTCTCACGTGCATTTGGTTATGAAACGTAGTTTGCGGACCAGACAGAGTTGTCAGCGATTTTTCCCTCTGTAAAGTCATGCAGTGTGTAACCTCCTGTCGCCAATCTATCGTGCAATGTGAACACAGTAGCAACTGAATGCTACCCCAATAGTCTTGCAGTGTGAAAACTGATGATCCGATGATTTTGAAAATCATGCAGTGTGACCCCTTTAATGTTGTGGTGGGTTATGGTACCTTTCTCCATACGATGGTTGGAATCTCAGGGTCTCCAGAAGCAGCGCAGGGGATGACCAGCTCTCTCCCCGCCTCCTGACGGTACTCCCCCCCGGGCCTCACGTTGAAATAAGGGGGGTCCTGGGGTCACATGATGATGTTTACCTCACAAACCACACAACACATCTCAAAAATTCAAGGAAAATGTGATTCTTTTTAATTAAGATGCACTGACTCACCTTTAGCACCAGAGTGGCCGGAGGGGACTGTCCCATGGTACCTAGGACATTGTAAGGCACACAGGTGTAGGTGCCAAGGGAGTCTTCAGTGACCTCTGCCACCCGAATGCTTCCGTCTGCCATCTGGCTCCATCCAGGATACTGTGAGAGAAACATCAGAGTACTGGAATGTTGTCAAACAGTCAAGAGTCTTGACATTTCAGACATCAGAAGTCCATGCATTACAGACCTTCTCGATTCTGAGGGGGTAGCCATCTTTCTCCCATCGGACTGACGTAACTGGGGGGTTGGCATCCACTGGGCAGCGAATAATTCCTGGCAACTTTCTTGGGACGTAGATGACAGGTGGCATGTTCACAACACGGGCAGGGTCTGCGGAGAGAATACGGTCCATACAGGAATGAGGAACATGGGTAATAATGTTAGTTATGCTAAAGCAGATACCACAAATGAAGTAATCAAGTCAGTCTCGCTATGCTGCCAAAGTACTTTATCCATCATAGGACGGTTCATAGCAGTTATAGATTTTAAAGTCTAAATCTAAAGTCTCTCATATTTTAACTGCAAAATCGCAGTGTTCGGGAGCCTGTGTAAGATATGTGTGGCAACGGAACATGTAAGTGTTATTTAAAGCCCTTCCTGTGAAGTTCTCTCACCTGCAGCAGCCCTGGGGTGTCGCTGACTGATGTAGCACAACCCCAGCGGCACAGAGGAGCGGCTGCTAATGAGACAGTCAGCCATTGCTCGGCATGTGACACAGTATAATGTGCTTTTCCACAGCTAATCTCTTCTCCCTTCAAACTGCCTGGCTATATTTCCCCTCAGTTAATTCATTAAGGACCCATTGTCACCCCTGACCTCTTTTCTGCTGTGATGATATAGTGGGTCGTCATGACATACTGTTCTGGGTGGCAAAATGAGAGAAACAAGCCATCTTTTGAATTCTATACGCCCCCTTGCCTGCTGAAAATTCACGTTCGAGGAAATACACATTTTCTCTACACATTACACTTTCTTCTTGTTGTAACAATAATTACTGGCTTGAAATATTGTCATTATTAGGCAACTATATATATTTTTTTTTCAAGGCAGATACCCAACTACATCTACAGAACAGGGCTGCTGAGGGTTGACTTGTATAATATAATATAATATAATATAATATAATATAATATATATAATATAATATAATATAATATAATATAATATAATATAATATAATATAATAATGACAAAGGAAACATGCAAAAAATGAAATAATAAACTTATAATTGTATTTATTGTGTGTGTACACAGTGTCAAGCGCATAATGCAGTACAAATAATTATTTATCTTAATTTTGTAATTCAGTAAATATAATATAATTTGACAAAAGATTAAAACAACTAAATTATGAACTTAGAAATGCATATGTGTGTGTGTGTGTGTGTGTGTGTGTGTGTGTGTGTGTGTATGCAGTGACAAGGTTGTTCAAATAATTATAATTTAATTTCTTAATAATATAATATAATATAATATAATATAATATAATATAATATAATATAATATAATATAATATAATATAATATAATATAGAGAAATTATATATAGAACACCCAAAATTCATTAAAAACACTGAAAAAGGAAATGATTATTATACAGTGACAAGGTTGTCAATACAAATATTTGTATTTCTTAATTATGATAACCTCAATGAATTACTACATATTTAACTGTAGGTGATATTGTAGGCTTGGAACATTGATTTGCATTCACATCTGTGTATTTCGTCTGTGTTACAGCGGCTTCCTTTTAGAATTCAGAGCTGGAACTATTTGTTTTCTAATAATGAATTGAAGTTGCTTCAGTGACAATTCTTGGCTGTCATTTATAACTGTCACGGTTCCAATTTTTCATGGTGACCGCAGTATGTAAGGCTTCTCCAATCTGTCTTTTTTCTATCCAAGAGAGACAGACAGACAGACACAGAGGCAGCTCAGACTCGGGGCTTATCCGCCACTTCCTGCAGCACCACAAGAGTATTGGTGCAGATGGAAGCGAGCTCTCAAAGCCTCCAGAGAGAGGCAGCAACTAGAACATCTCAGATGCCTAGCAGCCACCACGGCATCTCAAAGAGTGTAAATAGCTCTGTCCCTGTACGTGAAAGATACCAAATACGCGCTCTGATGATAGTATACTAGACATAAAACACCTCAAAGGCACACAGGACATAGACTGAGATTTCAGACGCAGGCCTGGTGCTGCAGGTTCTTTAAGGGGTTAAAGGTGAAACTCACATTGCACGGTCAGGTAAGCTGAAGCAGAGGGGGAGATGCCCAGGCTGTTACTTGGGCTGCAGGTGTATTTCCCAGCATCCTCTGGCTTCACTCTGTAGATAATGAGGGTTCCGTCAATAAAGATGCGAACGCGAAGCTTTAGATCACTGCAGGGAAGAGAAGAGAGATGATCCGTTTGAAAAATATTATTAAACGTGTTTGTACACCGAGAAGAACTGAGGCTGTTACAATGTCTAATTTTTGTGGCAGTCTGTTTCTGCCTCAGAGTGAATAATAAAAAAGGCAATTGTGAGAAAGTTTTAAATGAAACTTATTGTTATAAAACTTATTGATAAAAAATAAACATCAAAACAGTGACAAGAATTAAAGCTACATTTGTGAAATATAGATGAAGAGTGCAATAAAAAGAAAATCACAAGTATGACATTTTGAAAATTTTTATATAAAGTCACAGTTATGAAAGAAGAAGTAATAATTGTGATATAAAAAAGCAATATTGAGAAAGTCACAAATATGATATAATGAAAGATTTGGGAAAAAGTAGCAATTTAAGAATCAGAAGTATGAGACATTAAGTCACAATTATGAGAAATAAAATTGCGAGACAAAAATGTGAGACAATGTCAAAGTTATGAGAGTGATAATGTTGGATAAAAAACACAATTATGAGATAAAATCTTAATTATGAGAAATGTATGAGACATTTGTAAGTTATAAAAAGTTGCAAATGCATAATGTAGTTGCAATTACGGGAACTAGATACATTTGAGAGGTTTAGAATTGCAGTTATTGCAATTATATAGACAAATTTGTGAGTATAACATCACAATTATGAGATATAAAGTCACAGTTATGAAAAATAAAGACATATACGATATATATATATATTATAATTGATGGGAAATGGCATTCAGTTGAATTGTAGCTTCTTAACTTTGGCTGAAGTTAACTTTAGATTTTTTTCATCAATAAACTTTGTTCTTTTCACAATAAAAGTAAAAAAAAAAAAAAAAAAACAATAAAACAAATAAATTAAATAAAAATTAAATTAAATTAAATTAAATTAAATAATTTGAGATTAGGTAATATTTGGCAACCCCCCTGCAGTATTGCTTTAGACCCCTGTTAAAGACTTCATAATCTACAACCCTGAGGATGTATGTATGTCTGCAGATTAAAAAAAAAAATCACTTCTAAGCATAAAAATGTTGATTCTTATGGTTAATTTTACAAATATCAGTGTCTACTAATGTGTTTTTACACAAAGTGGTAAATTGGCCAGCAGTCTGAATATTCCCATGAACATCCTTCCGCCCCTCACAGTTCAATAGTACCAGAAACCGTTATTTCGAGACACTATTCTGGCCGGTTTCCACAGAGAGGAACAGACCACAGCCCTACATATAGAGGGTCAATACGGCCACGCTTGGGGGAGTCAGAACACCTTCTGGCTTGGCTTCAGATGATCAGCATGTTTTTTTAGGCATGTGATGACACAAGCACAGTGTCACAAGATGTTCCCATCCTGGCACAAAAACCTGCTGTGTGCGCCTCCGCGTCACTGCGCTAGCATTTGCCTTAATGCAGCTGTAGAGGGCTTGAGATTCAGGGATTCTGGGTCTAAAAATATATGAGGCTCTAATCTAAAACCGACAGACACACACACACACACACACACACACACACACACAGCAACTTCTGTGTTTAAGACTCTGAGACTTGGCACAGTAGTGAACTCGATCATAACTTTACTTCTTGAAGTAGACGTTGTCCTCCTCCCAGTACCAGGTATAGGTCAGGTTGCCAGGATACGCCTCTGCTTGGCACGTAAATTGAGCATTCTGGGATATGTTAACAGTGATGTTTTCAGGTGGTGACACGATGTATGGAGGACCTGGTGGAAGCAAACAGCGAAAAGGGTTACAGACAGACAAATAAGCAAAAATCTAAACAGAAAAATTAGGGTTATTGTTTAGACTAATGTGAGCTGTACGTAAAGTTGCAATTGTGAGGGAAACAATTTTGAGAACTTTTTGAGATAAAGTCACAGTTCTGAGATGTAAAAATTATAAGAAATATAACTGTAACTGTGAGATATAAAGTCACAATTGTACAATCATAATTGCAGTATGTGGAATAAACACATTTGCAAATTTGCAATTACAAGATGTTGCAATTATGAGAAGTAAATTTACATTTGCAAGAAATAAATTTACATTTATGAGATATAAAATTGCATGTACAGCATGAGAAAGATAAATGGTTGATGTTTATGGGATAGACACATTTGTGAATTAAAGTTACAATTACGATATATACAGCAACAGTTATGCACTGTTTTTACAAAATAATTTTGTCATTTGTGTTTGCCAGAATAATTTTTTAAAAAATACAGAAAAATCAAAGTTCATCACAGGTAGCTTTTCCACAAGCTGCAGTATATATTAATATACAGAAGGTGCATAGAGTCATTCATGGAAACACAACACACCATCATGGTAACACACATGACGCATAAATAATGCAATAAATAGTAATCAAACAACAGAAGATGTACTATAAAATCCTAATGTACCTAACTGATAAAACTATTAAGTAACATGATTATTCAAACAAAACACTTTCAAATGTGAATTATCACACAGGGAATTCTGGGAATATCACTTTACAGTTTTTGACTAAATTATACATAGATTTTCTCTTTTTTACTTCTAAAAACTACAATTAACAGCATTTTACTGTAAAATTACATGAAATGTCTGGTTAGATCTTTTACAGTTTTTCACTGTATATAGTACGGGAACTTACTGTTAACCTACTATGGATGTTTTTTCCCCTAGCGTTTTTACAATATTTTACCATTAAAATTACACAGTGTGAAAAATAAAGACACATCTGTGAGATGTTATATTATTTTATTTTGTTTTTATTTATTTTTTTTGGAAACAGGCTTTCATTTGAGCTGATGGCAAATAACTAGCATTCAGTTCAAGTTTATCATCTTAAAGTCTGAATTAAATAAAAATGTTCAATATTTATTTTGTTACCACACATTGCTAGTCTTAAAGGGATAGTTCACCCCAAAATGAAAATTTTATGTTTATCTGCTTACCCTCAGGGCATCCAAGATGTAGGTGACTTTGTGTCTTCAGTAGAATACAAACGAAGATTTTTAACTCAAACTGTTGCAGTCTTTAAGTCATATAATGGAAGTGGATGGGAATCATGGCTTTGAGTCACATCACTTTTCCGCAATGTCTGAACTGTTTGAACTGTCCTGAGAGCGTCCTGAGCACGTTCTCAACAGCAAGCGCGTGAAGCGTCTTCTTCTTCTTGCTTTATGGCAGGTCGCAGACCGCCACCTATCTCTCAAGTGGACCATTGACACTCCTAATTGAGATTGTAGATAGAGTGTCAATGGTCCATTTGGTGGCGGTAATGCACTTATAAGTCTGCGTTCCGCTGTAAAGCAAGTAGAAGAAGAGGCGTCACGTGTCTGCTGTTGAGAACACGTTCAGGACGCTCTCAGGACAGTTCAAACAGTTCAGACATTGCGTGAATCAGAGGTAAAAAACGATATCAATACTGTTTAGCTTCTTACACAGACCGATCATTTCATGTCTTTACACATCAATGTATTGTCATGAGCCGCAAGGTTTAATTTGGTTTTGTTTGTGTATGTTTTTTTGACTTTCAAAGCCGTGATTCCCAACCACTTCCATTATATGACTGACAGACTGCAACGGTTTGTGTTAAAAATCTTTGCTTGTGTTCTACTGAAGAAACACAGTCACCTACATCTTGGACATCCTGGGGGTAAGCAGATAAACACCAAATTTTAATTTTTAGGTGAATTATCCCTTTAAGGTGAAAAATTAATCCGTGCAAGTTAATCCACAGAAGAAAATTATTTGTCTTCGTAATCTTTAATCAAATCTAATCATTTGCTTCCACTCTGGAATGGCATTCCTTCTCTGATGACGTCAGTTTGACGGCCATGGCTTGGGCAGAATTCACTTAACCATGCCCCTACAACCGTTCCTTTGCTGCGAGTGAAAGATGAGAGGAGGAGCGCAAAAATAAAACCCTGCCCTCTATTCTATAGTTCCTGCTTCCCCTTCCATTTATTCTCTGATTCTGTGCCAAACAAGATAACAAGACTAATCAAGAACAACCAATTACAACATAAGACTAATTAAACAAAACAATAAACCAGTGACATGACCGGAAAACAAAAGGAAGAGGTAGCAAGAACTAAAAGAATAGAACTTTTAAAGCAGATAAAATAAACATACATAAACCAAACTGTGATACACAACCCAAAACCCCTTTAGTATTCATATTATATTGATGAGCAACTTGTTCAATGCTAACAAGCTAGCATGCTAATGCTTTCATTTTTGTTTATATACACAAGGGAAAGGAATTATTGTCTGTGGTAATCAACTGTATGCCATAGATGTGGTATTCTTTGCAATTATCCTAATTCTCCTCCATGTTTATGCATTTATATAAACCTGTCTAATAAAGACAGCAAGGATACTACCTTCCCACAGAGAATATTATCCTTCCCACATGAGGCTGTCACTGAAATTGCCAATAGACTTTTAATTAGACGTGTGGGTAGGCAGGAATACTGTCGTGACACTCGGACCGCTGTGAGATTTGTGGCTGCTCTGCAGAAAGATCCAGCATGAGTGCTACTCTTTGCACAAACAAACCCATGACTAGCTGTGAAATGTCTTCTAATCTTAATGTGTGGACTATGCTGAGAGCTTCCTGGATGTTTCCTTAATGTGCAGTAAATGACACTGCATCTAAGGGGATTATTGACAGTAGCGCAGCTTTGCTTATTAAAATGAAATCGGAAAAGGCATCACTTTTTAGCATCTAAAAATATCCCTGGCATTGCTCATGCTCGTGTTATTGAAGCAGGTTTTAACTAGAGTGCCTCTCCAGAGGCTTCATGAGAATATTGCTTTTTGTAAAAACAATATTGCTAGTTTACTAAACAAAACAGCCCATGGCCAAGTCAATTTTGGCTCGGCACAGTTCATATGTGTCTCCATCTGACTCGTTGGTTAGAGCAGACGATCCTCTTCTAAATCACTCCAACTAAAGCTCTAAATTCCAGGTAGGGCAGATGATATTGCTTATACAGTATATATATATATATATATATATATATATATATATATATATATATATATATATATATATATATATCAATATGATCAGATATGATCAGATATTCAGTTTCAGTGTTTATGTACTCGGAATGGCTTAAATTGGTAAGATTTAATCCATCAATTCAATTAAGCAGACATTGTTGCCAAGTGGATTCAAAAAGTATAATGCAATTAAAATCTAGTAAAAAACTACAGCAGGTAAAATAAGTATTGAACATGTCACCATTATACCCAGTAAATGTATTTGTTGTTTCTATTGCTGTTGACATGAAATTTTCACCAGATGTCGGTGACAACCCAAGTAATCCATACAAATAAAACAAAACAAATAAGTCCAGAAATTAAGTTGTGTGTAATAAAATGGAATGACACAGGAAAAGTATTGAACTACTGAAATTTATTTAATTCTTTGTACAAAAGCCTTTGTTGGTAATGACAGCTTCTAGATGCCTCCTGTATGGAGAAACTAGTCGCATGCATTGCTTAGGTGTGATTTTGGCCTATTCTTCCACAGAGTCTTCAAATCTTGAAGGTTCTGTGGGCCTCTTCTATGAACTGTGATCTTTATTCCTTTATTTCTATCCTAGGAGCTTTATTTTCTTTTTCTTAAACCAACTGAGAGTTTCCTTGGCTGTGTTTGGGATCACTGTCTTGCTGTAATGTCCACCCTTGTTTCATTTTCATCATCCTGGTACTGTGGGTGTTGGGGCTGAACCAGCTAATATTAATTTCCACTGACTAGGGACAGAATTGCTTTCTGATTACTGATAGATTTCTGCTGGTGTCTTGGCTTTCCATGCCTTTTTGCACCTTTCTTTCTTCATGTGTTCAATACTTTTTCCCTGTGTCATTCCATTTTAATACACATAACTTAATTTCTGAACTTATCTGTATTGTTTTGTTTGTACGTATGGATTACTTGGGTTGTCACCGGCATCTGGTGAAAATTTCAAGTCAGAGGCACCTTTAGATATATATTTACTGTGGAAAATGGTGGCGTGTTCAGTATTTTACCTGGTTTATATATATATATATATATATATTATATATATATATATATATATATATATATTATATATATATATATATATATATATATATATACACACACACACACACACACACACACAAAACATTATAACATATACTAAAACATTTTTAAAAAGCCTCACACTGACTTTTTTAATTTTTAAGTGATTTTATTCAAACTAATGTTGAAACATTTATTTGAAATTAACAATTACATCCGATTCAAGGAAATGAATTAAATTATTCTTATTCTGATTATCTTGTTACAACATCTCACACCAAAATATGGCGAAATAAGTCTAATGTCTAGGCCAGTGCGAGCCAGTGCTTTAAACGGGCCGGGAGGGGCTAATAGCCTCTGACCTGTAGCACCGAGGCCAAAATCATGCTGTGTTTCCACCGCCGGGCCAGAAGCTCTGCTGTGCTTCACTAAAACCTATTATTACACGCCTATCAGGAACAATGTCATGCAAACCCATAATTTCACCAACAAAGAGAAGTTATCAAAAAACTAATAAGAAATAAGTCACTGAAACTAGCGTGATCACAAAACAAACATGATAAAAACAGCCATTTGTTTACATGCTTTGTTAAAGATTAAAAATCCAAAAGCATCGATGTTTTAAAGGAGTCATATGATGCAATTTCAATTTTTCCTTTCTCTCTAGAGTGTTACAAGCTCTTGGTGCATGAAGAAGATCTGTAAAGTTGCAAAGACTAAAGTCTCAAATCCAAAGAGATATTCTTTATCAAAGCTAAGATTCTGCCACGCCCTCCTGAAATGGCTCGTTCAAACACGCCCCCACATCTCTACATCACTTTGTGGAAATATTTGCGTAATGCCCCCCAAATGTTCACGCAAAGAGGAGGTAATTCTGCCTTTGCTACGACAATCTGGCGCTTCTGAATCAGCTACTGTAAGTATGTTTTGTTATTAAAGTAATTGCTATTTACTGTCCAAAGTGGAGTTTTGCACGTTGTGTGTGTGTGTGTGTGTGTGTGTGTGTGTGTGAGAGAGAGAGAGACAGAGAGACAGGGTCACACAGTGGAGTCAGCTGTCTTAACCGTCTGTGGCTTGTGTACTGCAAACACATAGGAGCTTCATCACTGGGTCTGTCACGCGACTCTGTTCCACTTTCAGGCTTGAACTGATGGTAAAATTAAGGACATTATTAACTGTCTTTACATTTATTTAGAAAGATGAAGCTCGCGATTATGGAAAGGGGTGTTACATTTCCGACGAGTGCTTACAGTGTTCGGCCAATCACAATGCACTGGGTCAGTTGGCCAATCAGAGCAGAATGCGCTTGTCAGAAGGAGTGACTTTGTAGAAAACGACCCGTTTGAGAGAGGCGGGGCATAAAGGACCTACAATAATGTACAGTATTTGAAAAATAATGTGTTTTTTGAACATTAAAGCATCTCAATATATTCTGTTACACCAAATACACAAAATAATGATCTTTAAAAAAGCATCGTATGACTCCTTTAAAATAATAAGTGATATATTGATCATAATGAACTAGTTTATCAGGATTGAAAATAACACAGAAATAAAGCAGTATGAACACAGACTACTTATTCAGTGGAGTCTGTTTCTGTTTATTTGTAGTCAGAGTATATACATCACATTAAGAAAGAATGATAATTTCTATATTTTTATAAAAGCTCCTGAACAAAAAACATTATATTTTTATGACATACGCGGAGCTAAACTCTCGAGACAAGACTTATGACAGATAAAATATGTTACTTAAAATACACGATTGTGATAGAGAATAAGAAGGTGACGCCTGATTTTTTCAAGTGGTAGAATTTACCATGTTTACTATGGTAACATTAATGGCTAGCGTGCATAGTCTTTTGGATCGCTTATAAATATTTTTGCCTTGTATGGTGATCATAATCCACATCAGATCAAGTTATTTCAAACACTCGCTGTTATCTGAAAGTGTTTTGAAATAAAATTATTCTAAGTCTTTAAAGAGATACTCCATCCCAAAATGAAAATTTTGTCATTAATTACTTACTCCCATGTCGTTCCAAACCCGTAAAAGCTTTGTTTGTTTTATGTATTTAGTTTGTTATGTTTTGGATTGTATGATGGTTGGCTTTAGAATGTTAAATGGATTGTCTAATAAATAACAGTGTCAAGGTCCAGGAAAATATAGAAACCATCATCAGAATAGTCCATCTGCCATCAGTGATTCAACCGAAGCGACGAGGATACTTTTTGTACACGAAGAAAACAAAAATAACGACTTTGTTCAACAATTCCTCTCCTCTCCCTTACGAAAAAGAAGTTTATTTAAGTGTACTATTGTACTTCTTTTAATCTAAAAATAGGAAAGTATGCTTTTAGTTTACTTTTTATGTACTTCTCAGAAATGGGCTATATGTACTTCTCAGAAATATACTTAAAATGACATTTAAGTATACTTGATATACTTACAAAAAGTTTAAAAATATTTGAGCTATACTTGTGCTCCTAGAATCCATGTTTTCATTGTTATAGGGTAGAGGGCGCTAGTACACATCTTCTGTACAGAATTTCCAAAAAACACAAGTGAAGAAAAAAAGAAACAACAGATAGTTTCACATGTAACACGATCATCTGACATGAAACAGCATCAAAACTGTAACGTTATGGAATAAAATGTCGACCGATGAAGAGGTAATAATTACAGTCAAGCTTTGGGGTGTTGATCGACTCCATCTATGTTTTGATTATTATTCTGAATCCAATTCATAGTCTTTTTTTCAGCTTTTTGTTCAAAATGTTATTTTTTAATTTTTTTATGAAACTTACCCACATTAAAGTGTTTAAAAAAAGAATGTATGAAGCTATAAATAGAATAAATATAGAATAATTTTTTTTGTTTACAAGCAGATACCCTGTTCTTTCTTTGGATGTTTTGTATGTTCAGATATTCATATAACAAAAAATATACAAATTTAAACCTAAATAGGGACATAGTTGTATACTTAAAGTATGATGTAAAGTTCACTTAAAGAAAACTTGTGAGTATACTTGCAGTATAAAACTACTAAACTAGTAGTTTACTGAGAGTATACTTCAAAGTGAACAAAGTATTTAATTAGTAAACTGTCAGTATACCTATAAGTTTTAGTATAATTACAGTACAAACTACAAACATACAGGTAAACTAGTTGTGTACTCAAAGTCTGCTACTGTTATACTTAAAGTATACTGAAAAATATACTTTTATATACTAGAAAGTGGGGCAACTTAGTCCCAAGGAGTACTGAAACAGTACACTTACAAGTATACTACTAGAACACTGATATTTGTATACTTGCTACATAAAGTATACATAAAAATATACTTGAACTTTACTTAAGTATACTTTAAAAAAATAAACTTGAAGTATACTACTTTTTGGTAAGGGCTGTGTCTCTCCAAATCAGCGTAGCTGCATTTTTGCAAATCTGAGCTGTACGCAGGCGGCGTATGCTCTTCTGTGTCAGCCACGCCACAAGGATACGTTTTTTACGTGTATTTACGCTTTGATTTGAAAGAAAACAGTGCAGCGCGGCTGACACAGAAGAGCGTACGCCGCCTGCGTACAGCTCAGATTTGCAAAAATGCAGCTACGCTGATTTGGAGAGACACAGAGGAGAGGAATTGTTGAATAAAGTCGTTATTTTTGTTTTCTTCGTTTACAAAATGTATTCTCGTTGCTTCATAACGTTACGGTTGAATCACTGATGGCTGATGGAGTATTATGACGATGCTTTTCATACTTTCCTGGACCTTGACACTGTTATTTATTTGGCAGTCTATGGGACAGTCTCAAGCCTACCGGTTTTCATCCAAAATATCTTAAATTGTGTTCCGAAGACGAACAAAGCTTTTACGGGTTTGGAATGACATGGCGGTAAGTGATTAATGACAAATTTTTATTTTGCGGTGGAGTAACCCTTTAATGCTGGTGTTATAACTGTTAACCTTATGAAATGATCCGTGGCGCTGATGCTCTCCAGACGCTGAGAAACTCCACATTTGTTCATAGCCACTCCTCTAGCCCCAGCTGGCCCGCTTTCGTCGGGCCAAAAAACCCGGACAGTTGGCCCAGAGGAAGCACTGACTAGGCACAATCAAGCTTTCATGCATTAGATTTCATTAATTAAGGGAAAAATATTAAATTGTTTTAAAAGCCCTCCATTAAAATTATAGTGATATTCAAGACATTGCTTCATTTTTTGCCAACAAATCATCACAAATAGGCTATATTATTACTATTCAGTATATATTAGCCAGCTCTTAGAAGGTTATGTAGGCAGTATGGACAAGAATGTTGTCAGTATGCACCACGATGTTTCCTGGTGCTCTGTGATCACAAGCGTCCTCTAAATTCTCTGTTTCCCAGCGCAGGCTGTGTGTTAGCGTGCTGCTCTGTATTCACAGCCATGCTCCACTGCCATAAATCTGACTGCAGTGAAAGCCACAAAGCCAGTGACAGACAGCTTGCTCATGTTTGCTGTCATACTGTACATGGCCCATGGATAATAAACCGAACCACTTCATCATTCTGTACTAATGCAGAGGCCATATGGGGAGAGACTGTGGTACCAGTACCAGGTGCTGACTCAAAGCGAACAACCATTATTCTGTTTGCATGTGCATGAAACTCACACAATTATCAAACAGATCCCCTCATATCCATCATGAAGGAGACAAGACAGGCAGATATTTTTCCAGGTGACGTTTGATCCATGGCTTCAATGGACCAGTGTGATGATGACAGATTTTTTTTCCCCCTTTAAAGAAATAGTTCACCCAAAAATTTGAATATTGTCATAATTTACTCACCCTCATGTCATTCCAAACCAAATGTTTGGAACTTTCTAAATGAAAATATTTTGAAGAATGCAGGTCCACAACAGTTGTTTGTCCCCAATGACTTCCATAGGGAAAGAAATACTATGTAAAGCCTGATTCGGCCGGTAATTGTTTCTCATGTGGACGTCTGTGGAAATAAAACTATAGATTCTATGATCTATTCACAGAGGAGGAGTGAGTTCTGTGATCTTACGAACATGGGAACGTGCTGCTAACGAGACCACTCACATAATTGTCTGCTGTAAATAAAATGAATTTTATTTACAAAATTGATTCTTATTATTCAAGATTCAAGATTTTTATTTGTCACATACACAAAAATGTATTCTTATTATTCCAAGCATATTTTACAATATATAATCCTATTTATTATTTGATTATTTAAATCTCCTGTTTAAAAAGACGCTCTAGTTGCATATAATTATACGCAATATAGTTATGTAGCCTATATATCTGCTTATAATACACATTTTAAAATGGTATTGTGTACCTGCTGTTGCCATCATAAAGATCCATTTCGAATGTTTGCGTGCTTTTCTTCTCTTTCTGCTCCCAGTCGCTGTGAGCAGTTAAGTATTGTTCTTTTAAATACTTTCCAGCATTTCAAAAATAAATATGTATGCAAATTAGTGCAACAGTTAATGTACCTTACGGTGTTCAGGAGTGCTCAAAAAGGGTTTAAGCACTGAATTTTGAATCAATTTCTTCTCGTAAACTCAGAGATGTCGATTCAGACTTAAATTACCACACAACCTCTGTGTTTGTCAAAAACAATAGGTAATTTAGCCGTGGATTTTTACGGGGGTGTTAAATCACCCACTACCCCCTGTAAATGGTGAAAATCACTTACATCCCCCTGAGAAACAATTTCCATCCGAATAGGGCTTAAGTCTTCTGGGAACCATCAATTGTTTGATTACCAGCATTCTTCAAAATATAATCTTTTGTGTTCAACATAAGAAAGAAAATTTTCATTTATGGGTAAACAATCCCTTTAAAATCACTATTTAATCTTGTTCTCAGAAGGTATGTAGGCCCATTTCTGCCATTTAAGAAAACAAAATGCTTTGGTAAATCATAATTATGAGATAAAATGTCATAATTTTGTGATTAATTATTTTGATTTTGAGTTTCTTAGTTGTGGTTTAGATGGGGATTTAATTATATGATGTACAAAGTCATAATTATAAAGTCTATTATTATAGTAAACATTATGACAAAATTAAGTAGGAATCATAAGAAAAAGCTGAAATTGAGATAAGTCAATTATGTGTGTATATATATATATATATATATATATATATATATATATATATATATATATACATACATACACATACACACACACACACACACATATAATTGACTTTTTTTGTGGTGAAAATAGATGCTGGTCCACAAAATGAAAACAGAAAATATAGAATTATTGTGAATGCTGATAGCATAGTTATTAAATAAACAAGCCACTCTGAAGGTGAATGAGTGTGTACAAGACATGAGCGGTAACTGTAAACCTGCACTATATCACCTCCATCGCTCCGAGCAGGGCTGTAAACAGCTTCTACTGGAAGGCTCCATTAGGAGCTGAGTGACAGGAAGTGATCTATGCAGATGGAGCGGACTGAGCGTATTGACTGCGGCAGATGTGCTTACACAGAGTGACAAGATGGAAAGACCTGACTTTGACAACACTGATGTGTCCATACACAGATTCACTGAAAGAGACTAATTAACCAGGGAGCACCGAGGGCTTTGCACCTTTTCACCTAGTATCGACGGGGTGCGATGACCACAGTAGCAAGAAAAGGACAAATATTGACAGGGAAGGACACTTGCTTGCTTCTCTAAGGGTTTCTGCAGGATTTTTAAGCTCAAATTTAAGACTTTTTAAGACCCTTTTCAAAACCTGCACAAATAAAATTAATACCATATGAGCGGGGCAATGCAATGTCTATAGTAACATATTAAACTGTAAAATTACTGTAAAAAGCATAATTTACAGTTCAGATACAAGTTTTCACAAAAACAATAGGTTTTATAAATGATAAACTTTACATTTCAGCCTTTAAACCATTTTTAAGAAAATGGATGAGTCAAAAGTATTAATCATTATATTAATAACATTATATCACATGGTATACTTTAACATGTAGTTACAAATGCATGAATAATATTTTGATATTTTAAACATAAATCATTAAAAACTGATGTTTGAAATTATTAAAAAAAAAATGAAAGGATACTTTAAATGTGAAGTTAAAACTGCCAGTAGGTGAAAGTAAGTCACTGGTAATAAGTGAGTCATTGCGATTGAAATGAAGCATTTAAACGGTTTATTCATTCAGGAACGAAACACCGACCTGTTGCTCAGAGTGCTGTGTTTGGAATTATTTTTGTTGGCGAAATAGAGCAAAAACAGGAAATTTGGTGTCTAAAACGCAAGTCTCTTAATGTTAACTTCTTGTTTAGTGAAGTGTTGTATAAAATCAATATCTCATTTGTAATCATGCTGATTTTTAGAGAGAGAAAAAAACTGCACTTTTCATGTGATATTAACTATATGAAATTATATAAATATCTACATTTTCTGCCCCCATATCTTGAAATATGTGATAATTCTAAATGCATTTTTAATAGACTGATTCATGCAGTGAAAAGGCACTTTAAATGCATACGTGCACTAGTTTAACCTACACTTCATTACGTATTGTATGTGTGCACTCTGTAGGTGTTTTGTTTGCTTTTCGTGATATACTCGATAGTGTCAAATCGCACATAGTTAAAACTACAATTAAGATATTATTGCAGACCATAGGCCTATATTGCGCAACCTACTGTTTAGATTTTTAAAATGCATTGTCTTTTTATCGATCCACCAGTTTACATTTAAAGCTCTGTGTGTTTGCAGGGTAAAAACATGGGTCGATTTTTGCATTGGTCTGAACTCTGAACAAAACAACAGTTGTATTGAAAATGCACATTCATTCTCTACCAGCAGGTGGAGCATTTGATAGAAATATAACTGTTTCCCTGGTAATGGCAGAACACAAAGCAGCACAGCACCAGACTTTTAAACGTGCACCGCTCATGTTTCATAGCCTTTTGAAGTTTCATCGTCACATTCAGCCATATCGCAATTCTGGCGCTGCCATATTGCACTGATTTGGGACCAGAGTCTGAACAGTAGGGAACTACGACCCGCGTCTGTACAGTAGAGAGTGAAGTGGAGCTGCGTCTTGCCCACACTCCATAGAGTCGATTACAAGCACACGCCCCTGACCCTTTTTAAATTGACTGACTACTCCAAATTTTATCCACTGATTGCCGTACAAGAGGCTTGTGTTGAAAAAGGTAAATACAACTTCAATCTTCTCCTGAAAATCCTAAAAAAGTTGGTTGCCACCTCAGTTTGCTCAGAGATTGACAGGCTGTCAATCATAACATCACACTCCCATTTTTATGGCATCAAATAACTAATTAAAACCAAACTTATTTAACCTGTTAACCCACACCTGGATGCAGTGCACTGGATGCTCTTTATTTGCATGTGTCAATGTTTACGAATAGAATGAAACAGGACAAAATTAATCTTGACAAACTATGTATCATTATAAAGGTCTAAGCCTCAAGCATCGACGATAGATCGCTGTTTTTCAATGGAAAGCTTATAAGGAATGTATTTGCTAAATTTGTGTAAGAAGTACACAGCAAAACATGCATAATAAAAACGCAGTACATACCAGATTCGTCTTAATAATGTGGATAATCACAATCACATCCACTGCTAACTGGTAAAGCCCAGTTTAGGTAACAAGGTAAGGGTCCACTGAACAACATCTCATAGAGCACATTTAGTCCAACGAAACAATAACATTGTAATATGGATGGTTATTACTTTGTTTATGTCTCGTTTCCTCTGGAAGAGTTATTGTTTGTATCCATTATGGAATAACTTGCACTTAAAAAACTGCGTCTTGGTAGTAAAAAGCAACATGGTTTGTAGGATACAGTGTTACAAACAGAATGAGACCATCCACTTAAAAAAAGGTCAACGATACACAGAATCTTGTTTATTTAAATTCTGGCGCTCTCTCCTGATGCATGCTGTGACGCACCTGTCATCTGATGGGAGTGTATCGATTGGCTTTTTGCACAAATATATATATATTTTTTCCTATTCAACATTTTTTATTTATGTGTGCGTGTATTGTGGGGAATATGGCTGTATCTGTATGATTATCATCTGTATGACTGATAATCAGCGTGTGATTACTGACTGTATAACATCTATCAGTGTGAATGTGTCTATATGAATGGCTATTAGAGTGTGATTATTAACTATATAGCCAGCAATCTGTATGATTACCATTTGTATGACTGCACATCAGCATGTGATTACTGACTGTATGACCAGCAATCAGTGCGAATGCTGTATGTCTGCTAATCAGAGTATGTACTTGACATATAAAGCTAATTCTTTTTTCTTCTTTTTTCTGTGGATAGAAATAATCTCAGAAAAATGGTTGCATGAATCTCATTTTTTATGGTATCTTTGGCAAATTGGAAATATAAAGTCATGAGACATGTGACTTTCAACCCATTACTTTTCTGGACTGCTCCAGGACTTATTTCATGTATTTGTATATGAAAAAAAAAAACATTCAGTGTGGTTTACTTTTTTTCAAGGCACTTCAGTGTCTATAACTTTTTATATTTTCAGCATTATCAACTCTGGATGATGGATAGTAAAGCCCAAAGAGTCTTCTTTCCAAAGACAAAATTGTGTGTGTAGCACACTGCTGTCAGGAACTGTTATCATTTTACATTGGGTAGGTAATATTCAGCTCTGAGTCCCAAAACGGGGGGTGCAGTTTAACAGGTTAAAAACAAATACTTGAACTTGAACCATCTTTAGAAAAAAAATTTTTGAAGTGAAATGTAATTATTTAGTTTCTCTCACGTCCCATTTAGATTACATGGAGAGGGCGGGGTTTATGACCTTTACTGGGACCAGCCACCTGGGGTCGATCGAAACGCTATGGCTTCCCTTTTGAAGATTTGTGCAGCTCACTTGGTTGAATCACAGACATTGAAATCCGTGGATGCTTACCTTGCACCAGAAGGCGGGTGGTGTGTAGCGCCTCCCCCTGGTCACTGTGGGCACGGCAGCTGTAGGCCCCCCGGTCCTCCCGCGTGATGGCCTGCACCGTCAGACTGCCGTCACTCACCTGTACAAAGAGTATATGTATTAAACATGGGTTACACAAAAAGGACAAAATGGTTAAAAATCAGTGTGGTAACTAGTTGGCATAGCATGTCGCTAATATGCATTGAGTTCTTTATATCCCATTTTCATCCTATGAGGACATAAGGGGCCAGAAGGAGATTATTTTGTTTAACAAAGTATATTTTATGGGACTGTCAATTTTACATACTTTACTACGATATTAATTAATTATGATTAATGTATTTTTTTCCCCATTTTCTACTTTATCAGTGCATTTTATCAAGTGATTTACAGTAAAAAACATTAAAACATTTTTAAAACAAGATGATCTTTATAATATAATATAATAGAATTTTAATTTTCAAATAATGCATACACTGAATTTAATTTCGTGCTTTCTAAAGACTGGTTGGAAATTGATAGCACTATTTTTAGCATGCTGTCTTCAAAATTTATACGGTAATATTTTTATTCACAGCATAAATGGGTCTTTGTATGTGATATTAATTATTTTAAGGTCCTTGTCATCAAAAACTTTGAAAACCCCTGCATCAAAATAATAAACAAAAATAATAATAATAATAATTTATTATGCATTTATTGCTGCATATATTTGTTTGCTTTCTACCATATTCAATCTTCATTCAATGCAAAAAAGTATTGCTACAATAAAAAAAATACATTTATAAAATATATTAAAATTAAATATAATATGAATATAAATATATAAAATATTATTATAATATAATTAACATAAAATAATATAATGTATAAAAATAATATAGTGATGTTCAGATAATATATATTACTTTTAATTTCATCTCATTTTGTGCTGGTTTATAACTGTCACATATATTGTATGGGAATGTGTGTGTGTGTGTTTGTGTGTGTGTCTCTCTCTGTGTGTGTGTGTGTGTGTGTGTGTGTGTGTGTGTGTGTGTGTGTGTGTGTGTTTCTACAATATTCCATTTTCATTCAATACTGAGAAGTGTTGCTATAAAATGGTTAAAAATTAAATGTATAAATTAGTTTAAAATTAATATTTAAATTGAACTTTAAAGCACATTTTCAGAAATCAGATTTCAAATGTAATTTATAAAATAGTTTCAAATTAATTGAATTTTAAAAATGTATTTTCAAAAATCTGATTTCAAACCAAGTGTAAAAAAAAATTATTTCTTGTTTTGCTTGTGCACTTCGTAACAAATCAATCAAATTAAATCAGCATCCCCAAATGAGATTAAAAGTGCAGCTGCATATTCTGGAACAACACACGGATGACATGAAACATTTCCTGACAGGACATTTTGGAAGAGGAGTGGGTCGAGCCTTATTCCCTGCACGTCGATAGCTTTAGCCAAAGGAGACTGGCCTTATTGTTCCTCCCACACAATATCCCAAGGTGTGTCAAATCCTTCTGGCCTGTTCCATCACCATCCGGTCACTGACAGACACGTCACACTGATGACCCAGACAAGAGCAGGTAATAAACTCTCTCAAGCACTGTGTGTGTGCGGAGAGCTTTATTTAAACACACTGCTGTGTAGGAGGGCAGGGTGAGAAACAAGCTCTGTGCATCAAGATGAGACTTCTGTGCCTCTTGCTCTTTAGCGTGTGTATTCCCTCACCGCATTCCTCCATTTCTCTAACTTCTAGCCATGGAAGCAGGGAAAATAATGGAGGACCACTGGCCTCCACACCACTGTTCTCAAAGGTAAGGTCACGACACACTTCTTTTGAGTAAATGTCTGGGACTGTGGCTGGTTAGCGGTGGGAATGGCTTTTAAGAGTAAGAGCCAAGAGCCAAAGCTGAGTGCTTTCTCCCTACAGAAGAAATAATTAAATATAGATTTGATACAATCTAATTGCAGCTGAATCAAGATTAATCACAGCGCATGGGGCAATTTACTAAATGTGATGTGGAATTTCCTAGCCTTCTGCCAGCAATCACATTCACTGACAAAAATCAAGTGTGATTGTTTCTGCGGAGCGTCAGGAATTAAGCATACAACGACCCCCAAAAAAGTATATTTTGCACACTTAAGCCACTCATAAAAAGCTATGTTTAAGGCTAAATAATGTTTATATATATATATATATATATATATATATATATATATATATATATATATATATATACATTCATATAATACTACTTGACATTTAAAAATGTGTAATAAATTCTAATGTTTTAAAATACTTTTTTTAATAAATAAGTGGTGGCCTAAATTGTTTAAACACTTGGCATATTTAAGAGGTTTCAGTCGTTTTTGTTTAATTGCCCATTATAATACCCATAAAACAAACTATTTGCGGAACTACCTGTACCTGAGATGGAAGGAATCTGCTGGAACACTGAAAATGATAGACTGGCCCCCTCAAATCCGGACCTCAACCCTATTGAGTAAATTTGGGGCGAGTTGGAAAATAAACTGGACAGATCTATTGTACATTTAAAGGAAAGACTTTGGCTTGAGTTGCAGAAGGCATGGGATAACATTAGTGTTTGAGTTCTCAGGAAATATATTGACACTATGCCAGAGATATGTGCTGCTGTAATTGCTGCAAAAGGTGGACATACCAAATATTAAAGTTAAAAGTGGATAAAAAAACAGTACGACTCACTTCATCTGATATTTATTGTGCGTCTGCATGTTTCATGAACATTATGAAATGAAATCATGTTCATGTTTTCATGTCTTTTATTTTGGAGTTTAGTCATGGTCCCTGTCTAATCATGTGACTCCCTTGCCCTTATGTTATCCAGGGCTGCGTTCAGCTCCGACAAAACGGTGCAAAACGTTTTTTTTTTTTTTTTAATGGAAACGCTGGTGCGTTGAACACCCTGTTTTGATGACACAAGAGTTGCAACTATGGCAGCTGAGAAGGCCATTCTTTGTGTTCTTTCTGAAGAATTTTTGGAGCCTGATAAAATCAGTCTAAATACGTGTTTAAAACTGCAAAATACGCTCAATGTTACTGTCACTGACATTGCTGTCCAGAATAAAGGACAACATCCCTATCGAGTGAAGGGATTTGTGGAAACTGTGCTTCCTAATTACTGTGATCCAACATTTGCCTCGCATTACAGGATGAAAAGACAAACATTTCAGGTGAAGGATAATCCACTTCTTACCTCCAAGACTGTCATGATCTATATGACCCTATTATTTTTATTGTAAGTATTAGGCTTATCATTATTGCTGATCACTGCTGTTGTGCTATGATATTGTATTATTAACCATTATATAATCAGAGAAGTAGACTATAGAAAGGTTTATGAAAGTCGTAGTCATATTAAAAATTGTCTTTGATCTTTCAAGTTCTATCGTTGCAGTCAGCGGGTGTTGCATTGCTTCAGTCCAAAAGATTTGAAATAAAAAGCGCCCATCCATAAAAATAAAAAAAAGTGTCTCACATGGCTCCGGGGGGTGAACAAAGGCCTCCTGTAGCGAATCAATGTGTTTTTGTAAGAAAAATCTATATTCAAAACGTAATAATCAATGCAACACCCGCTGACTGCAATGATAGAGCTTGAAAGATCAAAGACAATTTTTTATATAACTCCGACTGGATTCGTCTGAAAGATGTAAGTCATATACACCTAGGATGTCTCGGGGGTGAGTAAAACGCAGCCTAATTTTTGGGTGAACTAACCCTTTAATAATAATTTTAATAACATTCCAATTAAAACAATAATTATCAATATTTTAATAAATGTAACATTTTAATAAACCTCTCAAAGAAAATACAAATTAACATTAATTTTGTTATATTTAATAAATTATTATAAATTCTTGTTACTATTAATATAAGATATAAATTCCTAAATTATTACAAATATTTTTTATTAAATATATTTATATATAATTAAATCTCTATATTCTTTATAAATATATATTTATTTTAATTAACATTTTAATTACAAAATTTATTACTATACTATAAATTAATACTGTTACTATAAATTAAATAACTTATTAAATAATTATTTTGAATGTTTTCCTTGAAAAGTTTATAATATATTTGAATAAATACCAGCGTGTTTGCTATTTTATTATATAATGCAAGCACATGCTAAGGACATGCATATACATTTATATGGGAGTTCACAGGCTTTGCACCATCTTCACGTCTGCACCTCACCCATCAAACAGTTTGCAAGACATAACAAACGTGACCTTTAGGGAATACACTTCAGTGCCGTGGAGTGAAGGAGGAAAAGAGCAGCCACGGGGTTGGAGAATAACCTTGCTAAGAGCGGTCACGAAGGAAAAACAGCAGCCAGCCATCACTTCCTGTTCAATGTTCATCAATCCCCGGTGAGCGAGAATGGCAGGCAAAATAGGGCAAATGGCACTCAAACACGCCTCGTGTAAATGCTAGCTGTGACCAAAAGCACGCTGGGAAATGCGGAACAAGAAGAGCACGACTAACAAAGGTGGTGCAGGTGGCTAGTCTAATACAGATGAAAGTGAACATTCAGATGTAAGACAGAAGCGGCTACACTGTCTCTCTTGTCTTTTATTTGTCTGTTTCCTCAGGGATCACTCCTCTGATGTGCTGAGAGGCAATGCCTACTGGAGCCAGACTGACTGCCTATTCTGTCAAATCCTGCACCGCCTCCTCCCTTGCAGCCCGCATGGAGTGTAAGGTGGAAACACGCTTGTCAGTTTTTCTCCATTCCCACTGCAGGCGTGAGCTCTTCAACTGTCAGACCCCCGACGCGGGGCCCGACTGACAGAGCCTTTTCTTACAAATAGCTAGTGATGATTCATGCTTCCATTTCCAAAAGAAAAATGAGACATACAATTCACTGCGGATCAAATTCATGGCTAGACTAAATTCATACTGGCTTTATTTGGAGACAAAAGTACATTGTCAATTTCTACTTAATTAAGGCAGCAGCTAACCAAAAAGAAAATGCTCAAACTAAAAAAGTTTTTCTTCTCAAGCAAACTGATCTTGTTTTCAGGATACTCAGATATTTTTAATGGAAAACAAGTCAAAACGCTAATCAAGGAAGAGAATTCAACCCACTTACCGTGTATTTCCTGTTGCTGGTCAGCTGATCCCCCTCTCTCAGCCAGGTGACCACCGGCTTGGGGTTTCCAAAGGCAGTGCAGGTCAGAGTAATGCTGCCACCCTCCCTCGCCTCCACGTACTGCGGTGGCGTGTCCGTGAACGTAGGGGGCGCTGTGGGGAGAAACAAAAACATGACAAGCTGAGTCCAGATTCTTTCATATTTAATAATCTCAAGTCTCTTTGATGTCATTCAGACCTCCTTTTTAGTGAAAGCCTATGGTGTTGTATTGCCACCAATACTGTACATCTGATTACACTGGATGTGTAGAACTTTGTGAATGATGGCCATTCCATTTGGGCATAATTCTGCATAATCACACTTATGTGTACCTATCTATTAAGTGCTAATTCAAGTCTCTAGGAATATGCATTGTGCAGTTTCAGCAATCAAATCCTAACTTCCTCAGCATGTGGGTCACCGTTAACCTATAGCAGTTTTGCTTTCAGCAGCACAAACACCTGGTGATAAACAAACAAAGCAAGCAATTAATGCCTCTGAACATCTGTCCATCTGTGCCTACCATAAGCTTTATCATCCACACTACAATCTGTTGCTGGCTAAACACAAGGGAGAAGAATTTATAGCCCAAAACGTCTTGCTGAGATCAGCATCAAATCGCTAAAAATGTGTATTTCCTAAGGATGGGTCACAATAGTTGACTAATCCAACCACAAACTAGTCTGCTGTTGAGGTTGACTAGTTTATAAAAAAAAATTCATGCATCTCGTTTTATTTTTTTTATTTTTAGCGGTAGTGCTAATTAATGTGCTGACAGCATGTCAAGAAATTTTCACAGTATAAACCTTTCAGAAAACTTGCGTTTTAAAGGAATAGTTCAGCCAAAAATTAACCCATGAATTACTCACCCTCCTATGTGTATATGACTTTTTGCTTTCAGATGAATATAATCAGAGTTATATTAAAAAATGTCCTGGCTCTTCCAAGCCTTATAATACTGTAGCAGCGAATAGGGATCGAGCTTTTGAAGCCCAATAAAGTGGATCAATCCATCATAAAAAGTACTCCACACGGCTGCGGGGGTTGGGGTGGAAATGAGAATATAGTAGTCCCGTGACAACCAAGACTTGTTTACAGCAAAGAAAAACCAGTCTCCTCTTGGCTTAAATTGAAATCCTTTGACATATTTCTTAACAAATCCTTTTTTTGTACTTCTAATTTGTGACCGGTGTATTGTTTTGCTCTCTTCTCTGCGCTTCCTCATTGGTCACCGCATTTTCCAATTTCATGTGAACACATGTACAACAGATAGCTGAAGCTAGAGATTACAGTTTATAAAGTTGTAAATATGGACACTTTTCTTAGAAAAACACATCCATTCACTTTAGAAGGCCTTTATTAACCACCCAGAGCCATGTGGAGCACTTTTTATGATGGATGGATGCACATTATTGGTCTTCAAAATCTCAACCCCCATTCACTGCCATTATAAAGATGGGAAGAGCCAGGTCAAGTTTTAAAATAACTCCAACTGTATTCGTCTGAAAGAAGAAAGTTATATAGGATGGCAAGGATGGAGTAAATCATGGGATAATTTTCATTTTTGGGTGAACTATACCTTTAAATTCATCCCCTTTAAACCACCACCACTATAGTCTTATACATCATATCTCACATTGTTATTTATGTTATAAATAGTCCAGATTGTAAAAATTCACAACTTTCTTTTCCATTCCAACACATCCTACATTGTTTTTGAACATGTCTTATGTGAGTGAATCCTAAAAAAAACCTAGTTGTTTAGGCATCCCACCAAGTCTAATCTGACACTATGCTGTTTTGCATATCCCTGATATTGACTTAAAGTATTTTTTTTCTTTCTTTTCACTATTTCCATATCTGTTTTTTCTCTTAGGACTACTCTTTGATAAATATTTGAAGGTACTTTAAGTGACAAACAAACTCCATCACACACCTGCCCTACTTTCTGGACTCGTCTCACTATGTGTTTTTGGGAAATCTTGGGCTCACACTGTGAATGACAAACAGAAGACATATTTCAGAAGGCACTTGTCTGAAGGTCTTTCCACATGAACAGATGGTCTGGACAGAGCTCAGTGACTAGACGCTCAACACCTCAACTTTTCTCTGTGCTTCACACCAGACTTTAACTTCTGGCAAGCAAACAACCTTCGCTCTCTAATACTGATTGATGTCTAATTAATAATACCTAAATAAAATGATTCAGGAAGAGCTATAGAGTGTTCACAACCTAATTTCCTTTTGAAAATGAACTGATCTAGAAAACCACATACACATGGACAATGATGTAGATACAGTATACATATTCTTCAAAATATTTTCTTTGTGTTCCATAGAAAAAAAGCATGCAGGTTTGAAAAGACATGAGAATGAGTAAATGATGACAGAACTTCCATATGTTGGCTGCATTATTTCTTGTTCAAGGGCAGAGTGATTATATCTGATCCATTGTGGGTTCAAACCTGCAACCTTTAGGTTACCAGCTCCGATCTTTAACCACTAGGCCTTACTATTGTGGTTTGGATTGGATCTTAGTATCAGAAGCTAATGATCTGTGGCCACTATGGGGGTGGGCAGGATGCTCTGAGAGAGACGAGTGTGACGGCCGCACTGATGAAGGAGGTCTGTGTGATGACCTGAGCGTCTCCACAGTGCCACTACTGTTCTCTGAGCGGGTACATCTGCCCGGCTGACACCTGCTGGGAGCACGCAGGCAGCTGGCCACCCTCACACTCGTCCAGGCAGGAAGAACAGCTACTACCCACATAGGATTCATACACAAGTGGATGCTAATATAGCCTGCTTCAGGAAACCAGTGCTGTCAGACTTTCTGCCCTTGTGAGGCCAGACAGCACCTGCCCCAACAAAGACGCTTTTGGACAAGTGGGGCAGTCTGAATACCAATGAACACCAGTGTTTCTTACAAAACTTTTAAGATAGGCTTAAGCAGTGTGACTAAGGGCCCTATCATACACCCGATGCAATGCGACGCAAGGCGCAGCGCAAGTGTGTTTGCTAGTTTCAGTCCGGCGGCGTTCGCATTTTGCCGTCCAGCGCCACGTCGTTTAATTAGCAAATGCATTTGCGCCCATTTGTGCGCCCATGGGCATTGCTGGCGCATTGCTATTTTAAGAAGCTGAAAATAGACTGCGCCATAGACCAACTCAAACCTGGTCTAAAGTTGTGCGCAATGTTTTTTCTTTGTTATTTAAAGAGCGTGTTAGTATAGGCCGGTCCACAATGCGCATACACACTGCTTATTAAACACAGGGACGCACAGCAGCACACAAACATGCCAAATATTAAAAATTAAAGGATTGCAATGCATAAGAATTTTTGTAGACTAATTAAATGTCTACATGTCATAATGGATAGTCATCGCATGTATCAGAATTAGGCTATCTATTTGCTCGCACACGAGCAGCTCCGTTTCATCTTGGAGACGCGTTCTGTCTTTGCGCTTGAGTATTGAGCATATTATGCTGTGATGTCTCTTTCTAAAAATTTTAATAATGTGGCAGTCTCATGGTGCAGTGATAAACAGTGACTCTAAAACAAAACTAGGCTGCACAAAACAAAACTAAATAAAGCAAAACAAAATGAGTAAGCAAAAAACATTGTGGTGCAAAACTAAATGATATTGCCCGAACTTGACAGAACTTGAATTTTCCAAACAGAATGCACAAAACAGAACTTGACTGTCAAAAACAAAACCATATTGTGCAAAACAAAATTTGATTGCACAAAGCAACACTGTGCAAAACAAAAGTAGAATGTGCAAAACAAAACTCAACTGTGCAAAACAAAATTTGACTGCACAAAATATACTTTGCACAAAACAAAGCTAGAATGTGTAAAACAAAACTAGGCTACATTGTAATAAATAAAAAGGATTGCACAAAACAAAACTAGGCTGACAAAATCACAACTATATTGTGCAAAATCAAACTAGATTGAGCCAAAAAAAATAAATAAATGACAATGTGCAAAACAAAACTAAAATACACAAAACAAAATACTGCAAAAAACAAAACTAGACCGTGCGAAACAAAATGAGATTCCACAAAGAAAATAAAGCTAAGAATATGGTAAACAAAACTGGGGTACGCAAAACAAAACAACATTCTGCAAAACAAAACTAGACTGTACAAAACATTACTACATTGTGCAAAACAAAATTTGACTAAGCAATAGATAATACTAAAAACGCAAATTTCATGAACGCAATTCAGTTTTATTTATTTTCATATGTGTGAACTGAAACTATGCAGTTTATTACACACTTCACACAGATGTTGAAGTTTATGAGTTTTGAAAAGCTATCAAGCATCCACAGCATTGCAACATTGTTGTTCAGTCAGCGAAAATGCGGACCAGCACCAATTTGGTGGAAAAGGCATACTTAAAAAAGCAAGCTAAATGTTGATGATTATAAAAAAAAATGATTTTAGAGTTTAGTTTTTATTTTCAACAGCAAGACTTAAGTATCCACATAATAAATGCACATAAAGCATTTCATCACAAACTGACCAAGTCAGCTAATGGAATACTCCTTAGAGGATCATCTTTAAAGGGATGACAATGCATGCTTATTAAAAGTCATAAAATGGTTACATCCCATAAAAAACTAATGCCAAAATCTACTGGAAGGAGCAATATCTACCTCTATCTTTTTCATTTCAGTCAAAGACTACCATGGCTGCAGGTCCGCAATCAAAGCAATGTAGTGAATTTCAAGCAGGCATTATGTTGTTTAGATTCAAAGCTGCATTGCTTGCAAATCCGACCATGAGCCATTTAGCCAAAAGGCTGTTATACGCGCTTTATCGGAAAACGTCCTGATGACATATAAAAACCACACACCATCTACACGCCGCAATCACTGATATTGACATTTCAGAAAGCACCTAAGGGCCAGGAGTGTGTGTGCATGTGAGGGGACGTGACTGAGTGAACCGCCGAACTGACCGTGAATGCAAACGAGGGAGGGCATGAATGGCCACTGCGGCAGTAAAGAGGAAATAGGAAGCCGTGAAATAAACCCTCACAGATGTTCGCACAAGCGCCACCCGCCACAGCTGCACAGGTGACATTTCTCCAGCTGAAAAAAGACGACCCAGACACTGAACTCATTCACCCTGGGCCAAAAACACACACATACACAAACACGCACCCTGCATGCAATAATACACCCTTCTCTTGTGCCTCTCGCTCACTCGATCTCCCCGACGCAGCTCTGAAATGGAGAAACAGCTACTGTGCACTTTCCAAATAAGTCACAGTGATTTCTGCAAGCAAACGGCTGTGGACTTTCAACATGGAGGTGCAGCAGACTGTTAACCTTGCTAGTGTCATTGTTTGAAGTTTGGAATATGCATGAGTCTCACCTCACAGGCATATGTTAAATATACAAATAGCCTGTGCTTACGGAGAGCTGACAGCACTGTGCTAATTATACTGTTCCTGTGGATGACACCTCAACGTCTGACAGCAGCCAAATAAATATCAGGTGCTGCTTCATTTCACAATGAATAATCAGCATAACTGTACGCTGAGATACAAATAACCAAACTATGTACATCACTGCAGCAAACTTGTACTCATTGCCATATATATGACTTGTATAGGAATGACAAATGAATTACTATGTGATAAATGAAAACGGCTAGTGCTCTCTTCCTAACATGTTTGGTTTACTTCAGACAGTACTAAAGGAAACATCTGTTTGGGCTGGTATAAATATTTCTTGTGAAGTAAAAACAGGTTAGGGGTGCAAAGGAGTGCTGGGGGTCTGTGGAAAAGTTTAGTGAAAAACAAAAGAAAACAAAACAAATGGTAAACAAAAGAAAAAGCAAAACAAAAACCAAACCAAAAAAAATAAATAAAAAAATGAAGCAAGACGAAACAAAACAAAACTCAAGGTAAAATTCACCAAATTTGACACTAGTACATTGTACACTGTGCAAAACAAAATGATATATATATAAAAAAATTGCAAAACAAAACTACACTGCAGCAAACAAAAATAGAATGCACAAAACAAAACTCAACTGTGCACTAAAAAAACTACTTTTTAGTAGTTACCTAGAATGTGTGTGTGTATATATATATATATATATATATATATATATATATATATATATATATATTCAGGTGCATCTCAATAAATAAGAATGTCATGGAAAAGTTCATTTCAGTAATTCAACTCAAATTGTAAATCTCGTGTATTTAATAAATTCAGTGCACATAGACTGAAGTAGTTTAATTCTTTGGTTCTTTTAATTGTGATGATTTTGGCTCACATTTAACAAAAACCCACCAATTCACTATCTCAAAAAAAATGGAATATGGTGACATGCCAATCAGCAAATCAAATCAAAACACCTGCAAAGGTTTCCTGAGCCTTCAAAATGGCAGTTTGGTTCACTAGGCTACTGATCTGACAGTTGTCCAGAAGACGATCATTGACACCCTTCACAAGGAGGGTAAGCCACAAACATTCATTGCCAAAGAAGCTGGCTGTTCACAGAGTGCTGTATCCAAGCATGTTAACAGAAAGTTGAGTGGAAGGAAAAAGTGTGGAAGAAAAAGATGCACAACCAACAGAGAACCACAGCCTTATGAGGATTGTCAAGCAAAATCGATTCAAGAATTTGAGTGAACTTCACAAGGAATGGACTGAGGCTGGGGTCAAGGCATCAAGAGCCATCAAGGAATTTGGCTACAGTTGTCGTATTTCTCTTGTTAAGCCACTCCTGAACCACAGATAACGTCAGAGGCGTCTTATCTGGGCTAAGGAGAAGAAGAACTGGATTGTTGCCCAGTGGTCCAAAGTCCTCTTTTCAGATGAGAGCAAGTTTTGTATTTCATTTGGAAACCAAGGTCCTAGAGTCTGGAGGAAGGGTGGAGAAGCTCATAGCCCAAGGTTGCTTGAAGTCCAGTGTTAAGTTTCCACAGTCTGTGATGATTTGGGGTGCAATGTCATCTGCTGGTGTTGGTCCATTGTGTTTTTTGAAAACCAAAGTCACTGCACGCGTTTACCAAAAAAATTTGGAGTTCTTCATGCTTCCTTCTGCTGACCAGCTTTTTGAAGATGCTGATTACATTTTCCAGCAGGATTTGGCACCTGCCCACACTGTCAAAAGCACCAAAAGTTGGTTAAATGACCATAGTGTTGGTGTGCTTGACTGGCCAGCAAACTCACCAGACCTGAACCCCAGAGAGAATCTATGGGGTATTTGTCAAGAGGAAAGAAGAAAACAAGAGACCTTGACAAAAAATGGAGATGAGCTGAAGGCCACTGTCAAAGAAACCTGGGCTTCCATACCACCTCAGCAGTGCCACAAACTGATCACCTCCATGCCACGCCGAATTGAGGCAGTAATTAAAGCAAAAGGATCTCCTACCAAGTATTGAGTACATGTACAGTAAATGAACATACTTTCCAGAGGGCCAGCAATTCACTAAAAATGTTATTTTTACTGGTCTTATGAAGTATTCTAATTTGTTGAGATAGTGAATTGGTGGGTTTTTGTTAAATGTGAGCCAAAATCATCACAATTAAAAGAACCAAAGACTTAAACTACTTCAGTCTGCGTGCACTGAATTTATTTAATACACAAGTTTCACAATTTGAGTTTAATTACTGAAATAAATGAACTTTTCCATGACATTCTAACTTATTGAGATGCACCTGTATGTCTCTCTCTCTCTCTCTCTCTCTCTCTCTCTCTCTCTCTCTCTCTCTCTATCTCTATATATATATATATATATAATTTTTTGGGGGAGGGGGGTGCTTTGTGCTTTTTTTTTTTTTGCCACATTAGTATTTTAATTTTTCTAAGTATAAATGAGTCTTTATACATGAGGGAGTCCTGCAAATTTCCTATTTGGGGGTCACATTAAAAAACTTTCACATTAAAAGTATCTAAAATAACTTTTTTCTGCTTGAGCAGCTTTTTAGAGTTGATTTGTTTCTTTCTTCCAAATATACCGGTACCTCTTCTTGAGTTGAAGGGTCAATCCCGCCTGTGCAATTTCAGCCAGGACGACCATGATCATTGACTGCACACTTTTATCACTTCCTCTCTGCTGCTGTTCACTGAACGGACACATATCTCACTTGTGATTCAATTAATGGACACTATAAAGGACCAACAGAGTTGCTTATCACCAACGTACCAACACATGCTAACGATTTCTCACCAACGTGAGAAGAGACAGTGGTTCCTTAATGACGCCCATAATTATCTTTAATTCCTCTGCCACTGCAGCTCATACATGTAATGTGATGTACAGTGAGAATCAGTATGCAGTGCAACCAAATACAAAAGACTCCACTATTGGAATTAATCTGCTGCGTCAGCACTTGATTTAAGCCTAGCTGTGTTACGATACTGTTAATATGCGACCGAGGGCCTTTTGGATATTGACCCCCAGGCAATGATTACTGAGCTGTGAATCATGATAGTTTACATATTGTCTTAATGGATTGTATTAAATTCATCATCTAATAAACTGCAAACACTCACCGTGGAGGAGATAATATATTTCCAGCGGCGCTGCACCATGCCCATAAATAATAAATCAGGCAAAATGTGATGTTCAAACGGAATGAGAGGGAGGAACATGACATGACCAAGGCCTTGAGCTACCCCAAATTTGCCTCTGTAGTTTGGCACCATGGAAGACATCTCCATTAGTGTAATGGAAATGATAAGGGCTCTGCTGCCTAGTGAAATATTACTCTGTTTATTAGACATAAGGGCATGCAGATCTCCAAGCGGGCCGATGGGTTTCTTTTGAATGCTGGCCCATACCCAAAGGCTCATAATATTGAGTGTAGGCTTCATGAAATCACTTGACAAGCACAAAACAGGAAGTTTTGGCAGGGCATATCAAATGATAGCCCCTTTTATTTCTAAACAGCCAGGGTTTTGTTACAGTCACATGAACTCAAATTTGCTACTTTCTAGTCTGTTTCAGAAGGGATTGGAGTGAATTTGATTGGATAAATATCTGTGTAGTGCAGGATGAGAAGAATCAGTATTTTTATTCATTTTCCTAGAAATGTGTCGACATTTAAGAGCTAACTAACATATAGATGACCTTAAAGATTACAGATATGGATTAAATAATTAACCCAAAATAAAATCATTACCTATTATTGCTCAGTGTACGACAAGAATAAAATATTGGCTCTAACAAGGGAGACTGCAATAACGTTTTCTGAGGGAAACAATGGCAGCAGACCTAGACCACAAGGGAGTAAATTGCTCATTTCTGTAGCAAGAGCATGAAGGCTGTTTTTTGTTGGGCCTACCACACATATTAGTCACAGCAGCAGCCAGTCATGAGTGGTAAGAGACACATCCTCCTCCACTCCTCACAGCTCTGATTTACTGCTGATATTAGAAATGAATATGAAATCAAGCCGCGATTAGTCCTACTCCACCCCCAAAAGCAGACGTTCATTAAAAACGAGGGGGAGGGGAAGAGAGCACACCGAAAGAGAGAGAGAAACAAGGAGAAATGCATGTCAGTCCATCCTGCAGTGTTACAGAGTCTCAAGAGAAACTGAGTAGGCTACATACATTCACATATGCAGATATAAGCAAAGCCTTATACATAAACCACTGCAACTAGAGATAGATATGTAGCATAGATAGATAGATAGATAGATAGATAGATAGATAGATAGATAGATAGATAGATAGATAGATAGATAGATAGATAGATAGGTAGGTCTGTCTTTCACAGTACTAGTGTGGAGGGAGTGGCGAGGTTCTCACCGTTGACTGTGAGGTGAACCCAGCTGCCGTTGTGGAAGGTGTCATATTGTTGCTCCAGCATGAGGACCCTGCACTCGTACCAGCCCTGGTCTTCTGAGCGCACCTGGTCAATCTGCAGAGATGCCTTGCCATGCAGACTGGCTCTACCTGAAAGTGCACAGGAAAAAAGGAGAGCTGAGTCGGACTGCTGCAATGGACTTACTGCAGTCAAAGACAAGCTCGCGTGCACTAAGCATGCATACACACATATTTCATTTCTCATTTAGAATGATCTGTATCTCATTAACATTAAAAGGAGAGTATGAACAAATTTATGTGTGCATGTGTCAGTGAATCAGGGAACCTTTTTTTGCATACAGAGTTATTATAGTTATCTAAAAGTAATTATTAGTTAATTAAATTAATTAATTAAAACACTTTTATTATTTTTATTTTTAGGAATGTTGGTTTGGGAACTAACTGAGATAAGTTTAAGCCAAAAGATTTTAAATAAACTGGAACTATAAATAAAACTTGAATAAAAAACTGAAATAAATATAATTAAACCTAAATAGTAATATTTGAAATTACATTTATACAAAATAAAAAATTGTAACAATTAAATTACTGTATATTAAAATATTATATAAACAATTCAATAGTAAAATAATAATAAAATTAAGAAACTTTTAAAATACAATTAAAATAAAAACAAAATATAAAAATAAAGGGTATCTCAAAATATTAATAAAAAATGTAATATATAATACTGAGTCTACTATATAAATAGTACTGAAATAACACTTGCACAGCTGTAGGGACGCTTTGTAAGTAAGACCCAAAGACTTTCAATTAAAAGAGGAAATAAATACAAAGTTTTTATTAACCCATGATGAGAATTTCAGTCTAAATTGTACATGAAACCATTCTTGCATACACTATCAATTCGAAGGGACAATTTAGGTAAAAATGGTTTTAAGATTTTCATTCTTGTGTTGCATGGAAAAGGCTCATTGCAATGTGTCACACATTGTGCTAATGTGAAGAATGTTGCATCCAAAAAAACTGACATGACAGACAGCAGAAACCAGTAAATGACAATGTAAACAAATGCACCGACGTTAACAAACAAGATAGATGCATTTCAGGGTCTACAGTTTAATCTGCCTTGTTTAAAACGATTCTTACTTTGCTGTCACTGCATACTGTGCTCTGCTGAAACAGGAAATTTATGTTTTAATTAGCTGTCTGTGTAATATTGGTTGGTGGAGATTATTATTAGTTGCTTTCTCTATGAAATAAAGCCCAGTATTTCCATTATGATTAAGTTAATCACTCCAGCATATAAAGAGAGAGAGAGAGAGAGAGAGAAAAAAAACGCCCACTTAATGTTAAAATAGTAACTCCATGAATGTTATATATGCTACTGTATATAGCTTAAAGTCTATGCAAAATAAATAAATAATGTTATTTAATAAATTATTCATGCATTAGTTAATTTATTCTCACATGTTATTCCATATTGATTAATTTAATTTATTTCATATAGAAACTTTGTATTTTTATGGTTTCACCAATGACAGTTTCGCAGTTCACAAAATGATTAAACGATACACAGCAAGCCAGCGTGTGGAGCAATGTATAACATTACTAGCAAAGCAATCTTCCCTTGATTTCAGCCCTCCTACACTATCGAATGAAGTGTGTGCTGCACTTGAAATAGAAAAGAACAAAGTATCACAGCTCACATCTGAGTGTTACACGTTCTGTACTAAGAGGCTTAGCAACACCGACAATACAAATAGTCACAGAAAGTGAGAAAAATTTGGGCAGTCAAGCATCTCTCTGACTGAACTGAGCCATTCCAGAGCTGGTCACTATCAAATACGGTATCTCATTTGCCTATTTGAAGACTTTAGCTGGGATTTAATGTTTTGGGATATTCACTGTGGCCTTCATACTTCATATTGCTGTGTAGTGAGCACCAGATATCATAGCCCTGGGATCACAGCTGCACCTGAGAGAGGAAACGGCAGGTTTCCAGAGCAGAAAATCAATACGGCACGGGGCAGAGGAGGCTGGAGTCTTGCAGTAAAAAAATAAGGCCTTCAAAATCACAGCTATTTTCGTGCGGGGTGATAAAGTACTGATGGGATCGGGCATCGGCATCAAAGTTAGGGAGCATCTTCACACTGAATGTTACAGCAAATAAAAGGTGTTCTCGAAGCCACTGCTAACAGGACTGCATCTGCTTTCCCACTACAGGCTTAAATCTCATTCAGTGCCAGTGTATTTGAACATGTTTTAACATGGTCCATGCCAGTGTATTTTAACTTCATGTGATTTCATCTAATCTGATAACTAATCAGTAGTCGCATTTTAGTCATTTTAACCACCTTTTGTTTTTATTTGTATTTTAGTGTTTTAGTACATAGCGCATGTAGTCAAATATACCTGTTTAGTAACACTAAACCAGAATATTGTTTCTTGCTATTCTTACAGTATTATGCCAAATAGAAGCAAAGATATCTTCATCACAAGAACAAAGTAAATGTGACATATTGCATGGCAGATTGCAAATTTAGAAATAAACTACGAATTCTATGATTGGCTAATAGTTGTGTATGTTTGATAGAGTACATTCCTCACAGATGGTGAATCACGCTGTTATTTAGGTAAAAAATACATAACACTGTTTTTCCACAACTTGGCACTGCACAGCGTCTTGTTGTCTTCAGAGTCATCTTTATCATTTAGTTGTGTAGACCTGCATGTTCGCCTCTCTCGTAAACACTATATGCACGAATCAGTGGCCTGGGCTAAACAGGCAGCGATATAGAAGCAGGCGTTGATCTTCTTCTGTGGAGGCAGTGTTTAGCCACACTATTACATCATAGCGTAGAACATTCCACAAACTGTCGTTTTGGCAGATTGCCATCAATATAAGCTGTTTTTAGACTAATGAAAAAGTGTTCTGAAACTTTTTTTAGTTTCTCAGTTCATGACCCCTTTAAACTGATCAAAAATGACAGTAAAGATATTTAACGTCATCAGCATTGATAATAATAAGAAATGTTTCTTTAGTAGCCAATTAGCATATTAGAATGATTTCTGAAGGATCATGTGACACTGAAGACTGCAATGATGCTGAAAATTCAGCTGTGCCATCACAGGAAAAAAAAACTATTTAGAAAACAATTATTCATTAAAAATTAATAATTTCACTATATTAATGTTTTTTTTACATTTTGATCAAATAAATACTTATCCCAAACTTTTGAATAATGGTTAATATATACAAGCTTCATACCAGCAGAGGTTTGTGAAGGCTCACCTCAGTAGATCACATTTTATTCATAGCACTCAATGTTTTGAGCACACAAGGCCATTCATTAAGCAAACTCGTTAGGCGCTTAATTACCAAAATCCTCCTGCAGGCCTCTTGCCAGCAATGACTGGGGATGGATTTGTACATTGCGTTTTAGGGGCCCATAAACAGGCCCGTCCTGAATGAATACAATCTGCCTCTAGCTAAGAATCACTTTAGGAGAGCCTGTGTAAATCACATCTAAACTGCTGCAATGATTGCCGCATAGATTGTCCGTCTGCAAGACAATGAGGACTCAAATACGCTAAATTGGTGGAGGAATCAGACCCGGAGCTCTAGCAGTCGCCAACAGGGAGAGAGTTTGGGAATTTCTGCAGCAGAAAATTGCATTGTGAGTTACAATAATAGCCTTTTGGAGTTCAATGGTAATTGTGTGCGGGTCCAGCCAAACTGTGAGACTAAAGCCTCGTGGTGTAAAGGAACAATATGAAATGAGCTGCCATTGCAACACTGTAGTACCCACAGGAGACAATGATATACAGTCACACCGATGGGAAGCCTGGAACTGAACATTAGATCTCATATCTAATTTAAAATGCAATGAGGCCACAACTACTGTAAACAGTAGAATGATTGTTAATTCACTTCCCTCTTACTCTCCCTTACTAAAATCAATATTTTATTTTATGGTTGGAGAGGATTTATGAGAAATTGCAAAATAAAGATGTGAAGCACAAGTCAGTTCTTTCCTGGCCTTCTTTTGAGCTTCAGCTTCTCATTCAGAGAGGGAAAGGTTCAGTTGAAACCCCACATCTGATAAGCCACCACAGTAGCTCTGTTCCAAAACCTAGTAAGCTACATAACTAGTAAACATGTGAAGGCATCATAATTGCACTCTTGACATGAAAACTGTTCATTAGACAAATAACAAACTGGGAAAAGTTATAATATTTGCAGCTAAACAGAGGGCAAACTATAAATATATACTGATTTATTTTTACTTTTAAAAGTGTTACAAAAATATGTGTGTGTGTGTGTGTGTGTGTGTGTGTGTGTGTGTGTGTGTGTGTGTGTGTGTGTGTGTGTGTGTGTGTGTGTGTGTGTGTGTGTGTATTAGTGCTGGGCAACGTTTAAGATTTTTTTTTTATTTTTTTATCGCCATTAATCGCATGAATTTCTGCAAATCATCACAATTAATCACATTGTAATGCACAACATTCAATAATGAATTCAAAGGTAGTGTGCACCTTTTTCATTTAAAAGTACTGCTATATGACCAAAAAGGCAATAACATTTGGTTTGCCAACACTTATAACAAATAAGATGTTGTTTTCCCAGCAGTATTCCTTTTACATAGTAGCAGTTAAAATATTTCTTGTAAATCTCAACTTATAACATTAAATTAAATATAAAACCAAAGCTATGTGCCACTGCCAGGCATTAATGTTTTTATAGAAAATATTTTATAGTTTTGTTTTAGAAAAACAAGTTATGCTCAGAGTCCAGAGCCTCAGAGTAGAGACCTTTGACTTATATTAAAAATATCCAGGCAAATTAATTATAGGTAGGACACTGGAAATTTGGCAATTAGATGTTTTAGTAATGATAATTATCTACACTAAAAAATTTTGAGATTGAGTTTTACACCTATTTTGAAGTTACTGTACTGCCTGCCTTTTCATTGTCTGCAAAAAGTGAGAAGTCACACTAAGGCAAAAGGCAGTAACTACCACATTATCAATATTGGTGGCTGATCACCCTTTACAAAATCGTTATATTAACACTTGTATAAAATCTAGTGATCATGGGCTGTCTCATAGGCTATTGCATATAGTAATGTGACTGTATTACAGTAATTTTTTACCGTAAAACGCAGATATGAAGTTAAATATGTGAGTGGATAACCGTTTTGCAAGCAATTTATCTGCAATGTTTCAGTAACATAAAATAATGCCAGACATAGCGTAATTGCTTTTAAATTGACTTGAATGAAAACAGCCTAGCCGAACGACTTGGGGATTGATGTGAACGCCAGCAAGCAAAAATGCTCAGAATGCTTGTGGATTAAACATCTCCAATGACTTTCATCACCATGGATTGATTTTATCGTGGTTACAAGAAAAGGTAGGATTTAATTGCGAACTGTTAGTACTGATTTCATAATGGCATTTGAGTCCACACGCATCCAACTAGACGTGACAGCCTAGTGAATAATCTCTGTTATAAAAAGGAAAAAAAATTGTCAAAGATTATTCACGATTACGTATTGCTGGCAAAGTATCTAGTCTTTACAGTGCTTGGTTATATTGAGCTGTTTGGTAGATTGCGATATATTTAATTCGTTTGTCTAATAAAGGTTTAAGAATCAGATATATGAAAGTATACAAGTTGCGTAATTCAAATGTGGCAGACTTTAATGGACAGTAAAACAAAGGCAGAACATTGTGTAACTCCAAGCCATATTGACGTGCGGCTAAACAAAGGCAGAATGCCATAACTCATAATTATGTTATATACGTATTATTATATAATTAATGTATAATATAATATACATGTTTTTAAATATAATAAAATACATATTTTTTAAATATAAGTTTATATAATAGAAAGTAATTTAAGTTTAACATAATGACTACTTTACTCAATATTTACACTTGTTTTTGGAACTGAGTTCTCTCGATGTAGAAAGCAACAGAAGTTTCCAATTTAATAAGGTGTGACATAGCAGTTAAGTGATCAAATAATCTCAGACAATCAGTGAGATGGATGTGTCTCACGCAGCTCTGCTCCCTGTGTCGTGGAGAGTGTGTGCTTTGAGAAGTGCTGACAATAGGTGATTTTTCACCCAGACAGCCAGCAGCAGATCTGCAGTAATTAAGGTTCTGTAATGCACCTTGAAAGGGAATGAGTGCCATGCTAGCAGGCAGCCATTACTAAAGCTTTTCACAATCCATGTCAAGGGCTGCTCAAATTCTCTTTTTCTCTGGGTCGGACAAAGGGCTCACTTTCGCGTTAAGTAGTAAACATAGAAAAAAACGTGCTTTCGCTCAGCCTCATACAAAATGAGCACATTAGATCACACTTCTGAATTCAAAAGGAAGACTAATGGTGTGACTGGAACTTTTAATGGTTTGTTTACAGTTAACAGCTTTCTCTAAATCTGTCACAAGCAGGTAAATTTGATCAAACCCAACCTAAAGCCCTCGGCTCAGTCTAAATTCACATACTGTTCCTGCTGCAAAGTACACAGTGAATTTCCATCCTGGTTTAGGCCGGTTTATGCTGGTTCATCGCGGTTTTGACGAGGGTGCACTGTGATTTACTTTTTAGCTAGAATTATTGGATTCATAAGGGATCCAAAAGTCTGAAAATCTGTAATTCAAAATCGAATTTCAAAGCGGAAATAACCTGAAAGACATCTTAATTTCTCAATTTAACTTTTCATTCAAGCTGAGATGACTCATGGCTTACATTGGGGTTTTGTCATTTTTTTTTTTTTTATAAATATTGCTACATAGCTGTCACATGTTCTGTGTGTTGTGCTCCTATGCCCTTATTTGGTTCCCCTCCTGTTCCTATCCTGATTATGTTCTTTAGTCCCAGGTGTTTCCCATGTTATTTTATGATTACTGATCCCATGTGTTCCTCGTCTTCCCCTCGTCCAGTCCTGTGTATTTATAGTCAGTCCATTTCTAAGTTTCTTTGTCTGGTATTGGATGTCGTCATGTTCTACGTTGGAGTTCCTGGCTGCCCTGTGTACACCTTTGTTTTGATTATTAAAGACTATTTTTTTTTGTTTATTCCACATTCTCATTTTTCCTTGCTACTATGAAGTGGCAGACCCGTGACAGAATACCAGACCCAAACAGATGACAGCTGAGGACAAGCTGTGGGGTTTGCGGTGGGCTGGTCGGAGGTTGGAGTGGTATGTGGAGAATTTCCTTGAGCTTGCTAACCAGCTGAGCTGGCACGATGGCGCTCTTGGTGCAAGCTTTCAGCTGGGACTGGTTGACAAGACAATCCGCTGCGATCTTCCCATGTGTAATTATCCCCTGATCGAGCTGATTAATCTCGTCCTGTTCTTAAATGGTTCAGATTTTGAAGTGGAGGAAATGTTTCAGTCTCGTCGTCCAGCCCCCTCTGAGGCATGCCATGTCTCGCCAGCTCACCCCACACCTAAAACCCCCACATATCTTAGCAATGGCTCGAACCGCCTACCCAGCCCAAAGCACCCCTGAATCCTCCGAAGCTCCACGATAGTCCTCAGCCCAGAAATGCCGGCTGCTCCGATGTCAAGCCGCCGGCTGTGGCTCACACAAGCCCACCAGCCATTCAGCACTCAAGTTCGCCGGTCTCAGCCCAAAGGATGAGATTGCGGAGGTAGAGACTGTGGGCTCCAGCCCCAGAGCACACTCCAGTGCTGGCTCCAGCCCCAGAGCTCGTTCCACTGTCAGCTCAAACCGCAGAGCTTGCTCCAGTGTCGGCTCCTGTTCCTGAATTTAGCCCACGGGGGCTCCTGTTCCCGAGTTTAGCCCACAGAGGGCTTCTGTTTCCGAGTTTAGCCCACGGAGGGCTCCTGCTCCCTAATTTAGCCCACGGAGGGCTCCTGCTCCCGAGTTTAGCCCACGGAGGGCTCCTGCTCCCGAGCTTCGCCCATGGAGGGCTCCTGTTCTCGAGTTTTGCCCAAGGAGGGCTCCTGATTCCCCCGTTGAGCCCAGGGAGGGCTCCAGATCCCCAGTTAAGCCCAGGGAGAGCTCCACTCCCTGGTTTCTGCCCCGAGAGGGCCTTGGGACCCGTTATCCTCTCTAAGTGTTTTTTTTGTGGGGGGGGGGGGGGGGTGTAGGGATCCAGCCATGGGGCTGGGGCTGCGGCCTCTGAGGCTGCTCTGCCATTGCCTCCTGAGCTCCCTGCTCTGCCATGGGCGCCCACCCCTCCCTCCCTCCCTGGTGGAATTGTTACGGCATGGGACATGACTTTTGGGAGGGGAGAGTAATGTCACATGTTCTGTGTGTTGTGCTCCTATGCCCTTATTTGGTTCCCATCCTGTCCTGATTATGTTCTTTAGTACCAGCTGTCTAATCCCAGGTGTTTCCCATGTTATTTTATGATTATTGATCCCAGATGTTCCTCTTCTTCCCCTCGTCCAGTCCTGTGTATTTATAGTCAGTCCATTTCTAAGTTTCTTTGTCTGGTATTGAATGTCATGTTCTACGTTGGAGTTCTTGACTGCCCTGTGTACACCTTTGTTTTGATTATTAAAGACTGTTTGTTTTGAGTTTATTCCATGATCTCCTCTTTCCTCGCTCCTACGAATTGGCAGACCCGTGACAACAGCTTTAATCTTCTTTTTATTTCAGTTTTAGCATTAGTAATTTTAGTACTTCAACTTAAACTTTTCTTATTTTCATTTCAGGTTTCTTTTTTTGTTTAAAGGATTAGGAGGTGACTAAATTATCAGAAAATTTTAATTCTGGAGTGAACTAATCCTTTAAGTTAATAATATTTGAAAAGCTGAAATAAAACTGAAAATTATTTTTAATCATTTTAGTTAACAATAACAACATTGTCTCATAATTTACTATTGGAAGTTCTGTATATACTCAATACACTTAGTTTTCATTAAATTAATTGTCTTGTCTTCTACATAACTATTAATTTGGATTAAACTCTGGACATTACAAAGATGCTGGTGCTTACCGGCGTACTCAGGGTCCACATGAGGAGGATAGAAACGGAAGTTGATGAAGAAGGGGATAGGCACACCGAATTTGAACCACTCCACCACATAGGGAGTCTGCTGGCCGTTTAGGGGGTGGCTCACGTCACATCCCAAAACAACACTCTCTCCTGCACGGGCCGTCACAAACTGGGGCTCCTCTCTCACTCCGTGGGCACCTGGACACAAAACACACACACACATTTTCAGCACAGTGTAAAAATAAAATAAATAATTTTACGTTTTATTTAATTTACTAATGAGGAAAAAATGGGGAGTTGAATCAGGAACTTTAGCAGGCCAGGTTTGCACACCACCAAAAATTTTACAGATTTAAGTCAACATTTGTCCCTAAAAACTACATTCAAAGTGAGGTGTCAAACAGCTCATTGTCCCATTTAACAAACATTTGTTGTTAAGACTTGGATAGTTTCCCAAATGCTGGACTTGTGAAAGTTCTCAGGTAATTATTACTTAAAAGGAACGGCCAAGCACATAATGAAATGACAAGAGGCTTATCCACGCACCTCATTGATCTCAGCTAATTCACATTTGGATGGCTTTTACAATAGAGGAGCCAGAGTTTAAGCAATCAATGCACAAGCACGTCACATGCCTGTGGATGACCTATCGGAACACTAAAGGTCATTGTACCTGCCTCAGCAGAAAATATATTGGGGGAATGGATTTTCTTCAGCAAGCTCCACCACAGCCATTGAGCACTCTCTCCTCTATCAGAGTTAGCATGGCTTCAGCACCTCAATGAAGGGGAAAATCACCTCTGGGATCAAAGGACCTGCTGACGGTGCATTCTCCACCATGTAGACACTGTATGGAAAACTAAGTGATTCAGTAACAGTAAAATGTAAGAAATAGTAGGTTACAAAAACAGTGCTCTCTGTCTTTCCTTACTACATATAACAAATTACTTTGATCAAAAGAAACAGTTAAGACATTTACAGAAAAAAATACCTAGCAGCAAAACTCTTTTAAAAATTAAAAAAAGATAAATGTTTCTTGAGCACCATGTCAGCATTTTAGAATAATTTCTGAAGGATGTGACACTGAAGTCTAGAGAAATGATGCTGAAAATTCAGCTTCGCCATCACAGTAATAAATTACATTTTAAAATATATTAAAATAAAAAAATTGAAATTAAAAAGTTCACAATTATTTTTACAATATTTTTGATCAAATGAATATCACATTGTCCATCTTTTCTCCCTTATCACATTGAAGTAAGAAGCTCACAAGTCAGGTAAAATGATTTTGTAAAAGCATTGCTTCTGTAGATTCAATTAATGACATCAGTGCAGGAAACACTTTCAGAAATATTTTAGCGTTTCGATCGCCATTGACAGAAAAATGCAGACATTCCAAAACCATAAATGCAACTGAACATTACGGCTATCATTACCTTTCAGTATGTTTAAAAAAATAACCATTTTGCAACTTTCTACCAAACTCATATGCAACTGTGATTTTGTTTACCAGTTTAATCAGCTTTATCCAGTGGAAGAGTTAATCCACTTTCTTTGATTTAGCTCACACAGGTTTTGGACTGAAACAGTGCAGATTTAATCAAATTACTCCTTTCCTAAAGTAAAGCTTGCACCCTTCAGTCACGGGCCTGGGCCCTGAAATCCGCTCTACTATTGTGAGTGCAGAAGATCGCAAAGTACCACAAAGAGAGCAGCTTAACTTTAATGAGAGACCAACAGGGTGCATGCATACTTATAAACTCACTACAATTTGCACATGACCAGGTTCATAAAGAGCATTTCAGAAAGCTGTAAATGTGAGGGATGTGGGTTTAGCCTTGTTAGAATGGACTAATTGTCATATTGTAACACTTTTGCATGGTTGGGAGTGTATATACTGTAATAGAAATGTTGCAAGATCAAGAATTGTACATTGCACATTGGAATCTCACATAATTAACACTTCACTTAGTCTGTTAACTAGCAATATAGCTATATTTAGACAGCTTCTTTTTATTGCCCCTACATACTTTTTCTTATTGTTTTTTTTTTCCCTCTACTGAGATACACTTGTAATTGTATTCACTCTCTGATCCTTTGAATTAGAAATGGAAAACTTTCCTACTGTACTTTCCTGCCTTACTTATTGTTAGTTCTCGTCATTTATAAATATTATCTAACCTGCTTCCTCCTTATTACCTCACTGCAGGGCTCCAGACATATTACATATTTTATGTTCTACATATGGTGGCACCAGCACCTGATCTGACAGGAGTGAGGGCTTATAAAATGAAAAATGTAAGGACAGAAACCAGTAACAATGGCGATTTATTGTATTTCACAAGTAAGAGCAGTTACCAGTAATATTCCATATTTAAACTAATTCGAAAACCACATTTGATTCAACCATAAATCACTATAATTCACAAATGTCCAGGCTCTACAGTCCATGATTCTACTTTGCATTTGCCCACTTAAAAATAAACCATAGTTTGTCCATAGTATCTATACTTTTAAATATACACACAGACGAGTGTGACATCATATACCACTGTAAATAAATACAATTTAAATTCACGTCTTGCACACTTTAATGCCCTTTGAATGGAACATATACACTCGTTTCGAACCAGAATCATGGCGGAATATCTGGTGAGGTCCACTTCGCAGGGCACTTTTACGGTAAAATAAAACAAACGTCGTACGTGATAAGAGGACTGGGATTGGAAAATGCTGCCTTACCATACTGTGATGCCATGTCCCAGCGTGACAAGACAAAAACAATATAACTCATTATAAACGAGGCATTTGTTGCATCCAGTGGGGACATAATTACTGATTATAATGACTTATACTGTGTTTTTACACATTGCGTTGCGTATTGCGCCGCGTAAACATAAAACCATTTCTGCATTTGTGATCAGAAAAACAACAAACAACAAACGCTACTTTACACTGCTCAAAACTCACGTTTGAATCATCAGTGCCAAATTCTTTAAATATGTAAACATACTTCGTACTTACAGACTGTGAGTCAGAAGCACCAGGACTGTTTTTGCAAAGTTGAAACTGCCCCACTTTATAGAAACAGACACTGGCACTGTAGGCTACTCTCACAGGAAACAGTCCTCGTGCTCCATAAAATGCGCTGCACACATCTGAATATCTGTTGTAAATACAACTTAACCACTGATTTCTAGTTGTGTCCTCTTTTGGTAGGCCTAAGTAGTTTCGCTTTCACAACGAAACACAGTGTCTCCACAAAATGGCAGCGGTGGCAACAGCGCGTGAACATTTGGGCGGTATTATGCAAATCTTCCCACATCGTGACATAGACATGAGGGGGAGTGTTTAAACAACGCATTTTAGGAGGGCGTGGACGAATCTTAACTTTTATAAAGAATATCTCTTTGGATTTTAAACTTTAGTATTTGCAACTTTACAGATCTTCTTTATGCACCAAGAGCTTGAAACACTCCAAAGAGAAAGGAAAAATTTAAATCGCCTCATATGACCCCTTTAACAATAATATGCCATTGGTGTGGTCACACTAGATTTTGAGCAGATGAAATTTCTGCAGACACTAGTCGTAATATGGCATCACACTCTTAATCTGTGAGGCCACTTTGACACCATCTGTATTGTATAAACCACTATAGAAATGAACGTGACTTGACTCTGTGGGTCTTTTTTAAAAAACATAATTCAACATAAAATACATCCAAAATATAAGAAATATTAAATCTACTCCACTTTACTGCAATGCTGCAATCCTGAAGATTTATAGTTTGATTACTCTTTATTCAATTAAGAGGTCACAATGCGACACATCCATCTTAGTCACATCTTCACATGATATGAATTAGCACATCAAAGTTCACCAAACTTAAACTTTGGAATGCAGCTAAATTTGCATAAGCTTGCATTTCCAGTAATGGAAATCAATGGAACAAATGTGTAGTGTATCCGCCTCTATATTCATAGAGCTTTGCATCCAAAACCATGCATGACTTCTCACAACTATGATTAAATTTAACTATGGTTTCTATAAAGCTATTCTATAAAGTTATTTCTGATGAAAACAGTGGTCTAAACTAAAATAAAAAACAAAAAAGGAACTGCCATACACCCTTACGAAAATTAACTATGGTTTCATTATAGTAGTAGTAACCATGTTTTTGGTGCATTGATCACCATTTGTAGAACCAGACACAGTTCTGTTATGACAAATCTCTGAAGATTTTAGCATGATAATGGATATGACAATGTTAATGTATTTGGTCTTGTCGGAATAGATCTACAGTACTATGCTGCTGCTGCTGAATTGCTGCTGCTGAATTGCTGCTGCTGTTGTTTATGCTATAGTTTTAGATTATTGCTACTGATGCTGCAAGTGCAAAAACTTGCTACTGCCAATGCATATGGCGATACGGTGCTGTGAGTATTTCACACATACTGCTGCTGCACAAATAGCATATTAAATAACCCGTAGCAGATCTATACGGGTGGAGCTGGGGAAGGTGGAGGGTTTCAGAGGAACTCTGAAAGCGCACTGCAAAATGCTAGAGTGAAAACCAGCCATTTAAATGTAAAGCAGTAAGCTCATTGGCTACGAATGCAACATGTACCAATCAGCTTGTGCCAAGTCCTTTAATGCGGTGAATCTTAAACCATGTTACCATGGTTTAACTGTGGTAACCATGGTTATTTGGTTTTATCTGTAGTAAAAATGGTTAATTTTCATAAGGGTAATATCATAGCAATATTAAATTATATTCACTTACTCCCCAAATATGCAATGAAACAAATGATAATATGATAATTCACCCACACTGTTTCATTACCATTTAATATTTCTCATTATAGTAGCTTTGCAACTGAATCAAATGTCATGTTTTGCACAGCTATACATTGTACGAACTGCACATTATGTGGCTACACCAAAGGTATGAAACATGGTTTTTCTATTTTATGTCAAAGAAGAACCATTTTGGTTCCCCAAAGAACATTTCAGTAAACAGTTATTAAAATATATATATTTTTTTTTAATGTGAAGAACATTTAAATAATGTAAATCATGTTTTTCCACTATAAAGAGCCTTGTAAAAAAAAAACAGCAGTCATGTACCTCAAAGAAGGGCCTAAAACAGACTACAGCAAATGACTATATGGCAGGCAGGGAACATGAGGATTAAAGGTGCTGGACCCCAGTACCAGCTCACCCCTTAATCCACTTGTGTCTGCTTTCACTCCCAAAGCCACAACAAAGACACATGACCCTTTCAGCGCATATAAACACACCCATCACTCACACCACACATTTACACTGCATTATATGGGCCCTTGGTGATCCGAATGGAGCGGATATTTGTGTTATATATCAGCGGTTGAGCTCTTAGCTCAACTGTTATGGTTCAGAGAACCTTCAAAGAAGAAAATAAGATTTATTTGACATAAATTGCTACAGAGCAATGTTTTGTACATTTTTTTATACTACCACAACTAGAACTTACCTTTTTCTACACAGTCATTGCATCAAAAAGCTACATATATATATTTTATTTTTCAGTTTGTCTGATCCTGGTCAGCGAGAGATATGATGACCTGTACAGCTCGGATGAGAATAATTTTCAAGGTCAACATGCCACCCAACCCTTTTTGAGGTCATATTTAGGGGAAGAGAAACATGGCATGGTCAGTTTATCAAAGGAAGGTGGAAGCTTTCTGTGTAGATTAATACTGTCTGTGTGTATATTCATATGCTGAGGAAGCCAAACATCCATATACTTCAAGCTCACATTCCCCATTTTTGACTGAGCACAGAGGAGATTGTGTTGCGATATCATCCAGATCATTATTTATGCAGCCCTTTTATTTTGAAATATAAGGAAAAAGCATGGAAATAAATAAAATACTTTCCCAGGCTGTTTTATTTATAATAGTTTTACCAGGAAATCAAGGACTCCGACGGAATCCCTTTTCAAATGAGGGAATTCATAAATTATTAATTGTTGGAAAATGCAACATTTATACAGAAGACAGACTAATTACATCAAATATTTACAGGATAAAAATTATCTTGATACCAAAGAATCAAAATTAGGGTTGTGAGGCATTTAGTCCATGTCTATTATCGTTGAGATTATCTATATTTTTTTCAAATAAAATAATCAAAAAGAGTACAGTCGAAAATTTCAGGAGTACCTTCAAATCAATAATCAAAAATAATGATAAAAAATTAGCCTTTCCATTACGAGGTGATATTTGACTCCTTAAAGTGGTGTACAAGGAATTTAGTTTTTACCTTTGTAATGGCATTTTTCTAACTTTATTAAAAGTATGTCATCTTTTATGTCAAGTTTTTACCTTTGTAATGGCGTTTTTCTAACTTTATTTAAAGTGTGTCATCTTTTATGTCATAATTAGAATAATTTATATTTTATATGAAATAAGTATTTAAAAATAATTTGTACTATAGGTGTCACCGAAGAACACAAATGTGGCTTTTACCTGTTTTTTAAGAAATTTATTTAGGATAAGAGGTTTATTGGTTTAAGTTGTACAGAAGAACAGTGTGGACGATTTGTGTTTTTAATTATAAATTTTTGAATATAGAAATGTTAAATGATTTAAATAACAGAAAAGATCATTTAAAAGTGAAACCAAATATCTGCCAGCAGGTGGCGGCAAGTCACTGATTTTATTACTGAATCATTCATTCAATTGATTAATTCGAACAGCTGATTCATTCAGGAATGAAGCAACTGAATCACTGACTCCCTAGTCGCAGTAGCTATGTTTCCATCCATCTATTTTTATGCACATTTTGGAATATCACATAAAAAAAAAAAACGCTGGATGTAAATGCCAAGATGCACATAAAAAATGATGCTCACATTTGAGTAGGTTAAACTATTTTATTATTAAAAATGTGCATTAACTATGATGGAAACACATTTACCTAATAAATTGCGACTACTCAGTCAGTAGCTATGTTTGCATCCAAAGATTCGAATTAAACTTATATGTGCAAAACTGGAATATCGCATAAATCATATATTGTCGTAGTTGTGTGTTTATTAGTCACACTGAACCAATGAAAGCAGTTAAGTCTTCTGTTTATTCAGCAACCGCTATAGGGATTTCCAGGATTTCTTCTGCAGGGCGTATTTGGAGTTTCAGCATGCAAGCGCCCTCTGGCCTTCGGATGGAGATTTACTGCGGATCACAGAACCGTGCTTCACTGACAAGGTGCGCATGACAATCACAGATTTTGCGATTTCATTGCGATTTATCATGCACCCCTACAACAAAGTATCTCCTTTTGTGTTTCACAAAAGAAAGAAAATTATACAGGTTTGGAACAACATGAGGGTAAGTAAATGATGGCAGAATTTTTGCGTGAACTAGCCCTATAAGTAACACTATTCAGTGTCTTCTGTCACATCTAATTAAATCATCTGTTCATATTCACTGAATGCTGGTTCCACATAAAACATTGATATCAAACATTACAGAGCTGACTAAACCACTACAAACCATGAATGAGTCGACTCAAAGAGGAGCTCTCAGTGGTGTAACTCCCTCCTTTTCTGAGACACAACAAGCAAGCTGAATGGTTACTAAAGCTCAGACAATCTTGTACGTAAAAACCCTTTCCACTAGCAGATGGAATTATCCACTATCAGGATGAATAAACTAATGCCAACATGCTGGAAGCCGACGAGTAAATTTGTTTATATTCATCATAATTAGATCCAGTTATACTGATTATACCATTCACTATACAGAACAGTCTTTTCATGCTCTCTAATGGTATAAACTAATACTATATGATGGCAATTACTTGGCACATCAGCAGCAAAACCACACGTTCCTGGGATCAAGTGTAATCTGTGCGCCGAGAGGCAGCGTTAGTCTCCCTGCCAACAGGGCCATTGGGACACATCATGAATAGGCAATCAAATGGAGAACAGAGCAGAGGTGGGTTCTCAAGGACACCAACCCACTCAGCTGCACAGGCCACTGACAAATCTGTAATTGAATGCCAGCCTGTACATGATGAAGGTCACTTCTCACAGAGCAATGTGTCAGAGCTGCCCAAAGAAAGCAACACATGCCGTGAGGATGAGTGACAAGGGTAAAAACATCCGTGCGAGTGAAGATATAGACATACTACATGCCTTCTCTAACTGACTTCATTGATGCTCTTGTGTCTGAATGGGAGCAAATTTCTCAATCCATGTTCTTACAGCATCTACTGGGAAGACTTCTCAGAAGAATATAGGACTAACTCCCAATCAATGCAGCTCATATGTGAATTAGGTGAACATTAAGAGAATGTTTAATAGTCAAGAGTATTTTGAGGTAACATTATAGTTGAATTGAAGCAAATATCCTTTGTATTGCATGATAAAAGTAATAGTGCCCTCTCCATGACTCTAGCACAAAAGAAAAAGTTAGCAGATGAAATAAGAGACCTCTGGGATACCAGATGGCCACTTTGCTCAATGGAAACACAAGCCGCCATCACTGTAACAGGGTCGTAGGTGTCCATCTGACGGAACGCATCGCAAACTCATCACTGTGGTCCATCTGGAGGCTGGTGTCTCTGAACTTACCGATCTGTTCGTAGACTCAACATGGATCTGATGGCATCGTATGATACAGATTTCCAACTAGCCAATGGTTTAGAAATACTCTGAAGATTGTTAACAATGCTTTTAGGATCTTGAGTGGGCGAAATCTGATAAAGGAATTCACTCAGCCACTGGCCCATTCATTCATTGACAACACACACACAGAGAGAGAGAGAGAGAGAGAGAGAGAAGAATAGGATTTTATTTTTAGCCATTTTCATACTGTATTTAAAACTATTTCCTTGTATTATTTAGGACTGTCACTAATGATTGTTTGGCAATAAAACTAATGTACAGTACGCATTATAACATATGACTGCAGAGGACACCAATTAACGACCTGACTTATCCTTGTTTATTATTGACTTAACTTTTAATTCAAATATTCACTTAATATTTAATATTTGGCCATTTCTTTATGACAGATATTCTACAGCCACTGTAATTTCTTGAATATGTGGACATCAAAAAGTGTAAACTCAGAGCGAGGGTTTAAACTTTTAATTTGAAATCGCGATGGACAGTTAGTATATTGAGAAATATATTGATGTATTCTCCTGTGTTTGTGTAGGTTTATGAATGATTTACCTTACAAAGATGATGAAATGGCGTTCCCACATGAAAATTATATCATGCAGTCTTGGAAAATGATCTAATAATGTGTTTCATGGATTCTCTCCCCTGGAATGTGTCACTTCATTTAATTTGCCACTTACTCAACACAATCAAGGTTTTTTTTTTTTTTTAAATCAAGTACTCAAATTGAATCAAGGAATCGTTATGTATAATATAATAATACATTATATAATATTTAACAATTATAATTTATCGTATTCATATAATTATTAATTCCTATTATTTTATATCACTTTTATTTAATGAAATCAAAACACTGCAAGAAACAGCTTATATTACAGTTCCATGATATTTATAAATTCATAAACACACTTTGGCCGGCAAACAAATATGATGCAAAACTTAAACGATAATGCTTGTAATTTAACTTATCTGGCAAACATAGATGAATTTTCAACTGGAAGAAGTTGTGATCATCTTGAAATGGAAGCATTACTTGAAATGGGTTGCAAATTTCAAGCATTATCATATTCTGCATCATATTCCTATGCAAGCAAAAGTGTGTTTATGAATTTAAAGTTGTCCAGCTATTTAATTTGAATAGTTATAATTGTTATTATAATATATTATTTAATAATAAATTATTTATAAGTATTAAAATAATTATCATATATTTTGGAAATGTAGTTCTTCTTTCTTTCTTTCTTTCTAATTTTTTTTTCTTTTTCTTTCTTTCTTTCTTTCTTGTGTGGCCAACTATGTTAGCCCGCTAGGTGACATATTTAATAAGTTAGAATATTTTCAATATCAAAGTTTATTACATCACGTAAAATAAAGTGTTTATGTTTGTAATGGATGAACAACCATCCAAGCCAATGTAACTCAATAATGGCCCAATAGGCCATGTAACAGTTCCATTAACTGGCCAAAATTCCCTCACCGGCCCCAGAACACCAGGCCGCACAGCACAGCACAGGGTATATCAGGGTATATCAGCAGGAAATCCCATCTTGAGGAAAACAAAAGCAAAAGCATCAGCATGTTTTTCCACATTACACTAAGGTACGATAAGATCAGAAAGCATGACGACATACCCACCACACAGAACAATGCAAAGTATCTTCTTAATAAGACGTCATCTAAAATGATGAATAATGAAGCCGGCCAATACAGCACCACCACTGCGGAGTTCTCGGCTATAAAGTAACTACGCCTGAGGTAACGGGAGAGTTGAAGATATTAAAGCGTCCCTCAGGGAGGAACAGAGATTCTTGAGCTTGCTATCTCCTAAACACAAAGCCATCAGCGTAATATTTCACAGGAACAATGCGAAGAGATATGCGGCAGAAAACTAGCCCAATGCATATCGCTACATAGTACACCCTCCGACAACAAATAGCTAGCTAATTCATCTGTATAAAAGAGCTCATTTTAATGAGGACAGTCTTCATAGCAAGTGCACAGTCGAGTGCAAAGGGCTCTTCTAATGTACTGCATTGTGAAGTCCGGTATGTCTGAGTGGACTGTTGAATATTTCATGGCGGTGAGGGAAACGGCACGAGCCGCACCGACGGAGCCCCAGCTGATGGAGGACTGGAAGGAGACAGACTGTAAGGTGAGACTGGGAGAGGATGTAGGCAGCACCGTGGCAGCGTGCCTGACTCTAGCAGAAGCTACTGTCTCAGCTCGGCCTAAAACACCACTACATCTCATCCCAGCCTCACAAGGGCTGACAGCAGCACTGTGCTTTTACTGATTGACCCGCACAGGCTGACAGTGGATGCCTATACATATCTCATGGCTTTTTTGACACTATAAAAAAACTGAGGTATTGGCAACTAAAAAAATTCTTGTGTTTATAATGGCTAGTGTGTAGGGATGTAACAATATTATCAATATCGTGATATCGCGATAGCAAAACAGTCTCAATATTATCATGGTCACATGACAATATGAAATGATCCAAGTCCAAATTCAAAATATTTCTTTCAAATGTAGAAATTAGGAAAGAAGTGCTGTAATTTCCTTACTCTAGTGTAAAGCAAAATAATATACCTATGAAATGTTCATTTTCATTCATTTTAGAGTGCAATTGTTTTAGAATATGGCTATTACTATCATTGTTTTTATTATTATTATATTCTATTTTTTTTTTCTTATTTGTTTGTTATTTTTGTTTTTATTTTTGTTTGAGACAGTATACCACAAATAAAAAGAGGGTTGAGTCCCTTTTAAAGTTTAGGTACAAGTCAATTCACTGACTTTTTCTGATTAGTTTTTTTTAGTTAATTATTTGGTGACTTTTAAGTTTTCTTAGTTAATAACATAGAAGTTAAATTCACTGACTTCTTTGTTGAATTTTTTCATTTTTTTACAATCCTTTATTTGTCTTTTTTTTTTTTTTTTTAATATCGCAATAAATATTGTATCGTAACCTTAATATCACAATATTATAGTATTGTGATATTTTGATATTACATCCCTACTAGTTGGTCTAATAAACATCCTGTAAATTTATACATTTGAGTTGTGCATATTTAAGAATTTGTAAAAGGACATGCCGCTCATGTTGTCATATTTATTAATTTATTACATTTGTTTAAAAAATATTTCAAATGCAATCTTGTATCAAAACTTTTGAAATGCATGACTTGCATACACCTATCAAGCATGTTTTTAATTTCTGCATTAAATTAGTTTGGAATTATTATATATTATCATAATGAAGAAAAAATATATATTAAAATAATGACATTTTAAGTAGTTTAGTATAAGCTTTTATTGTTTTAGAGAAATTGTATTTTTTATATTAATAACAATATTTATTCAGAGCTAACATGGAATGCTTTCAGAACTTGGCTACCGTTCTGGAAAGGTTCTTTTAAAATTATGAACAAACATTCAAACATTAATGTTAATAGAACATTTGTTTTAAATTCATATGGTCTTTAATAATGCCCTTAAAATAATATTAGCACCAATGCTAAACAAAACTTAAACCTTTTTTAAATTTTAGTTGGACATTCATGTGACATCTTTAAAATGTTTCAACTTGTTTCAGAATGTTTAGAGAACATTAAAAAATAACATTCCCATAATGTTTGCAAAATGACAAAATGGAATGTACACTTAACATTTTAAAAAACATTTAAAAAACTGGACTAACGTTTTCATGACTTAACAGGAACATTAGTTGGGTTCATGCTCATGGTGGTTGGGGGGCTTTTATGAAAAGTGGAAGTAGGTCTTCCATTGATCAGTTCTGACATATTACTCTTTTGGCATACTGTTATTCAGACACAGCGATAGTTATGGTCTTTGATGTGAATGGCCTTAATAGAGGAAATGATGTCACAGAGGACCCCTGCAGACCCTCATGATAGGTCTCTTTGAATAAATAATTTTACCTAATTATCATAAGACAAGGTTAGACAACATTGTTTTTTCACACGTCAATTCTGTGATTTTGAGCTTTTTGGTTTTTCATAAAGTATTGTTTTAGACTAGTGGATGAAAACATGCACTTTTACAGACATACTGTACAGTATTTCACCCAAAAAGGTAAAATTCTGTCATTGCTCGCATTTCTGCATTCCTCTGCTTATAACAAGGTGCAGCGCAGTCATGACTCTCATGAATGTGTGTTGAAGGCTGACGCAGAAGAGAAGAAATTGTTGAATGAAGTCTTTATATTTGTTTTCTTTGCACACAAAAAGTATCCTCGTAACTTCATAAAATTATGGTTGAAACACTGATGTCACATGGATTATTTTAATGATGTCCTTACTACCTTTCTGGGCCTTGAAAGTATCAGCTGTGTTGCTGTCTATGCAGCAACAGAAAGCTCTCGGATTTCATCAAGAATATCTTAATTTGTGTTCTGAAGATTAAAGATGGTTTTACAAGTTTGGAACAACATGAGGGTGAGTAATTAATGACAATTTTCACTACTATCCTTTTAAGTGTTTCTTTTATACTTGATCTATTTTATCTATTTTTATCATGTCTTTTAAGGCCCATTTCTCCTGCACTGAGCTAAAAATCTCCATTTCAGCAGGACTTGCATGTATAATAATATTATATTTATATATATATATATATATATATATATATATATATATATACACTGAACAAAATTATAAACGCAACACTTTTCATGTTTTTCATGAGCTGAACTCAAAGATCTAAGACTTTTTGTATGTATACAAAAGGCCTGTTTCTCTCAAATATTGTTCACAAATCTGTCTAAATCTGTGTTAGTGAGCACTTCTCCTTTGCCAGGATAATCCATCCACCTCACAGATGTGGCATATCAAGATGCTGATTAGACAGCATGATTATTGCACAGGTGTGCCTTAGGCTGGCCACAATAAAAGGCCACTCTAAAATGTGCAGTTTTATCACAGACCACAATGCTACAGATGTCTCAAGTTTTGAGGGAGCGTGCAATTGGCATGCTGACCGCAGGAATGTCCACCAGAGCTGTTGCCTGTGAATTGAATGTTCTTTTCTCTACCATAAGCCGTCTCCAAAGGTGTTTCAGATAATTTAGCAGTACATCCAATCGGCCTTACAACCGCAGACCACGTGTAACCACACCAGCCCACGACCTCCAAATCGAGCATCTTCACCTTCAAGATTGTCTGAGACCAGCCACCTGGACAGCTGCTGCAACAATCGGTTTTCATAACCAAAGAATTTCTGCACAAACTGTCAGAAACCATCTCAGGGAAGCTCATCTGCATGCTCCTCATCCTCACTGGTGTCTCGACCTGACTGCAGTTCGTCGTCGTAACCGACTTGAGTGGGCAAATGCTCACATTCGATGGCATCTGGCACTTTGGAGAAGTGTTCTCTTCACGGATGAATCCCGGTTTTCACTGTACAGGGCAGAATGGCAGATGGCAGACAGCGTGTATGGCGTCGTGTGGGTGAGCGGTTTGCTGATGTCAACGTTGTGGATCGAGTGGCCCATGGTGGCAGTGGGGTTATGGTATGGGCAGGAGTATGTTATGGACAATGAACACAGGTGCATTTTATTGATGGCATTTTGAATGCACAGAGATACCGTGACGAGATCCTGAGGCCCATTGTTGTGCCATTCATCCACCACCATCACCTCATGTTGCAGCATGATAATGCAAGGCCCTATGTTGCAAAGATCTGTACACAATTCCTGGAAGCTGAAAACATCCTAGTTCTTGCATGGCAAGCATACTCACCAGACATGTCACCAATTGAGCATGTTTGGGATGCTCTGGATCGGCGTATACAAAAGCGTGTTCCAGTTCCTGCCAATATCCAGCAACTTCGCACAGCCATTGAAAAGAAGTGGACCAACATTCCACAGGCCACAGTTAACAACCTGATCAAACTCTATGAGAAGGAGATGTGTTGCACTTTGTAAGGCAAATGGTGGTCACACCAGATACTGATTGGTTTTCGGACCCCCCGGGGACCGCCCAATACAGTAAAACTGCACATTTTAGAGTGGCCTTTAGTGTGGCCAAGCCTAAGGCACACCTGTGTAATAATCATGCTGCCTAATCAGCATCTTGATATGCCACACCTGTGAGGTGGATGGATTATCTCGGCAAAGGAGAAGTGCTCACTAACACAGATTTAGACAGATTTGTGAACAATATTTGAGACAAATAGGCCTTTTGTGTACATAGAAAAAGTCTTAGATCTTTTAATTTCAGCTCATGAAAAATGGGGGCAAAAACAAAAGTGCTGCGTTTATAATTTTGTTCAGTTTATATATAAATATATATATATATATAATATATAATATATATATATATTATATATATATATATAGATATATATATATATATATATATATATATATATAATAGTTTATAATATAAACTCTTTTTAAAGCCTGACCATGTTATACTCTTTAGGATCATAGATACACAGTAGTAGACGTGTGTAGCCGTAACCCAAGATCTCAGAAAGTTGTCAGTTTTCACTCTACCTGAACCGGGACCAGTGGTTGCACCCAACGATCAGAAGGCTGCAGGTCAAACAAATACTGCTTGGCAAGGTAAGGGGGAAGGGAGCTTTGCCAGAGGTGTCCATTACCGACAATCTGCAAACTGTGCCAAGAGCCGCTCTTCACAGCTTTATTAAGACTGAGACTGTAGCTGGTCCTGCTTATTGTAACACTCCGTGTGTGGCTTCACTGCAGAGGATGATGCTTGGTATCAGGCTGTGGGAAACTTTGGTCACCACCATTACTTTGCTTTTCTGAGATGACAATCCAGCTGATCAGTATGAGTATTTTTTTTACCCTTCTATGTCCATAAATTAACTCATAGCTGATATTTTCTATAATTTCCTTTTTTTTTTTTTTGGTTCAATGCTTTTCTAAAGGTTCGAAGGATTATCAAATCTACTCACAGGAATCTTTTAGGATCACTGGGGCAATTTAACACCTAGATTGTAAATTCAGATACTTTTTGAAGCTACTCCAGTGTATACATTATTTTATTGTTCAGATAACCAAAATTGATGGCACTTAAATAACTCTTGCCATTATATTTCCTCACAGGAACGTCTGATTAGAATTTTTTTTCCTTGACTGCCTCAGCTTTTGTTGCAGCACATAATCTCTTCCAACATCTCATGAGTGTCAAAAACACATCTCGTTCTCTCAAATAAATCATTGTCTTTGAATTTTTGTGATTCACTCTCAAATATGAAACTGACTTTTTGTCTTGAAGCTAACATAGTCGTTCAACAGACACAAGAAACTCTGAGGCTCGGGCACATGTTGGGCAGCAGTATAATTTTGTCAATCAGAGAAACTCAAAGCAATGAGTGGTGCTCTTATGAAGGCCTAATTTATGACACTTGTGCACTAACACTGTCTCATTACAGTGTGCTTGACGCTCCCTAAACGACAGCTTCAAAATGGCTGATGGTGGATTTGGGAGACAGGAAACGGACTGCGGCTATTATTTCATAGAGTGCATACAATTACAGGCAGAAAGCTCTCAAACAAGCATCTAGGCATGGGATTCCCTGTTGTTATTTATTTTTTTTATTTTTTTGCAACCCACAACAACAGATAACTGATTTTATTCACTGCACCTTCAAAGTGGTGGCATTGAACTGTATAAATATTCACCCAAAGGGCTTTTATAACTTTATTTTATTTTTTTATATTGCTTTACAGTAAAGTATAGACTACACTTTATAAATTTGACTGTAATACAAAGTTAAATAATTAGAATAAATGCTGCTCTGTGATACACTAAAGAAATACATGCCTATATTTTGTAATTTTGCTTTTGCAAATGTCAATTACAAGTTTAACTGCTTCATTTAAATTAGCTACTGTTTGTTCAATTAGAAAATCGCTGTAGTTAAAGGAGGAAACAGCTCCTCCTACTGGCCAAAGATGAAAAAGCAAGGTTAAGTCAGTCCATTCGTCAACAAATATGGGCTCCCCAAATATTAGAAATATATCCGGGAAAGGATATAATATCAGTGAAAAGGACGAAACAAGTTAACGAAAAGACCATGCACATCGTTTCTTCCAAAATATACACGCATATGTGTTTTGAGGCTATGCATTTGAGCTTTTATCATCATAAAACACAAAATAGAGCATATATATATATCCCTGTGTAAACAGGCACGACAGACTGTAGTAGTCCAGACAATCGCAGCATGTCTCCATTCAGTGCCGCACGCCCCTTTTCAACACTAACTGCAATTCTGGACAGTCTTTCATCAGTGATATTACGCATTAACGCATACATCATGGATGATCAATGAATGCATGCATGCACAAATGTTCTTTACGGCAGACAGAAAGCGTCTGTCATCAAAAGAGCATCAATCGATTGTAATAGCGAACAATACACGCCTTCAATTGTCTCGCTCATGCCCTAATATGAGATGATGCAAATACTATCAGAAAGGTTGAATAGCAGGTTCTATCCCAATTGAATATATGCATTTAATAAAATATATTAAAGAAATCTGCTGATTGTCATATACATGTAGCTCAACTGGTAGAGCATGGCGCTTGAAATAAAAATGTATATTCTAATAACATACTAATAAAATGTATAGATTGAGATATAACGCACGTCGAATCCATATATAAAAGTGGCATGTAACGCATCTAAGGCTTAAAACACACAAATGTAACGCCTGTGTGTCTTTCCCAAAATGATGCAGAATAAAAATACTGCACTTCAACTCACCTTGAGCTGCCGTTCCTCGGGTGCTGAAAACACTTGCTATCAAAGTGGCCACATACCAAATCATAGTACTATTGCCGACCAGGAATAATAGCTCAAAGTGCCCCTTTCAATAAATCTTTCATATTCAGTTTCCTTCGTTTCCAGTCTGATACCCTGCTTATCATATCCTGTGCTCTCCTCTCTCAGGGTTTTCCTTCATTTTTTTCCCCTGCCCGTCCTTCCTATGGCATCCACCCCCGAAGAGACAGAGCACCTGCACCAGCGCCTTTATGGAAGACGGAGATGTTCCGAAGTGCAAAGTGAAACCAAGTGTGGGAATGTAGCCATTGGGTCCGCCCCCGCCGCGCTCTGATTGGCCAGCGCCAGGCGCTTTGGGGCGTGTATTGGTTAATCATCCGCCCCCTGGTAGTAAAATGGCATGGCAGATGCTCTTATTCAAGGTGAGTTGGAGTGTGCTGGTGTAGTACAACTGCTGCAGTATCATGCGCATTAACAGAAACCAAAGTCCGCACCTCTTTGGATCTTCTCTATTGTGTCTTTTTTTGAATGGCACATATGTTGTTCTGGATCTATGCAGATATAGACGACACTGTTGTGCGCATGGGTTATAATGAGCTTTGATCCGTGCGGTTTTAAATTCAGCTTGTAATGTGGCTGCAAACTTCACTTGTGCACATTTCCTCTCGGGCATGACATTTTGATTCTGATGGAAAGAGTGCATCAACATTACACACACACACACACACACACACACACGTACGTACGCACACTAAAGCAATGGGTGTGGCAACCAGTATCATCAGAGTTTTAGATGTGTTATAGTCTGCATTATTTAACTAACATTATTTTTATGTTATTTTATTTTATTGTAATGTATTTTTGTTGTTGTTGTTTGCACTTTCACCAGAACAGGGGGAAAAAAGAGTCTGAAACTCTCTCTTCCCACCATGTACCTAGAAAGTCTAGTTGTCAAGAAAACAATAAACAGTTGCATGCCAGAATTTTGGTTATTTAAATGATAAATTTAACAAACATAATAAAAAAAATTACATTTTATCATACTTTTATTAATCTATCTATCTATCTATCTACCTATCTTATAGGATTTCACATACCGCAGATAAATAGGAAACTAAAACTAATGTATGTATGATGAAGTATGAGGCTTTATTTATTTATTTATTTATTTATTATTTTTAGATGTATCTATGTTTTGTGTTGAATGCATTTGTTGTTGAATGCAAAATGCAATGGCTCTTATGTTATTACATTTTATGGTTTATTTACTGTAATTTTTTCTGATAGGTTAATTTTATGTTAGATAATAGTTTATCAAACATATCTAATAGGTTTCACAAAATAAATACATAAATAAAACATGGGATTTGTGTTTTCATTGTTTAAAGAAAGTCATAAGACACCTGGAAAGAGCCAACAACAGTCTCTGAAGTAGTGTTCTTAAAATGTCAAGCTGGGAAAATACACATGATTTTACAATTCATGGTCCACATTATCAAACAGCTAGAATTCTAAATCATGCCAGTCATTAAATCATGACATCATTAATCATAAGGACCCAGATTTTCGTTTTGATCTCAGTCTTGTCCTTGCCAATGTCAAGTTTTCTACTGTCAGGGGACACTGACTGCAGGCAGATAGTTAACAACCCACTTTTAATTTTTAAGCTGAACTAAAGCTTTATGTACAGACAGACTGTAAACCTATATTTTGTGAGACAGTTGTCCTTTGTGGTCCGTTCAGTCCACAAGGAAACAAAACTGTCCCATGAGAAAGCAATTATCTAGGATAATAAATGCGCTGAACCAGAAAATACAGACTATAAACTGCACTCTTTGTGCTTGTGTTTGACAATCATTCTGCTTGGAGGCACCACACATATCTGCATGTGAGCATTAACTACACATCAAATTAATGTAATTGTGGTTTTTTCCACAATATTAAGATTATAGATGCCAAAAACAATCAAAAAAATTTGGAAAATAACATATCATATCTATAGATTAAACTGTTATTACTTGTGTTATTTGGTGTTTGTAAGTCAATCATCTCCGATTCTCATAATCTAAAGATAATTATTCTTAGTCCTAATATAGCAGATTTCTGTGTTTATAAAGTCGGGTATTTAGACTGTAAGTGCTGTAAGTTGATATTCCAAACACAGAGTATCTGAAAACATTGGTATTCAATCATAAGATGATTGAGACTGAATAATTTGAATCAGGACTATGCGAATCTGTTTATAGTTACATCACCACATGTCCCGAGGGATTGATTTTGCACACTTCTAAAAATAAAGGTTCCGAAATGGAGTTTACACAGCGATTCCATAGAAGAAGAATCTTCCAAAGAACATTTCAGTGAACAGTGAAGAAGAACGTTTTACGGATTTAAAAGATCTTGTGCAATGGAAAGATTCCATGGATGTTAAAGGTCCTTTATAGAACCATAGAAGCCAATAAAGAACCGTTAAAGGCGTTCATTTATGTCCCTGATTAAACTCTTAAAAATAAAGGTTCATTATTGGCACCTGTACGGTTTCATGAACATCCATGAAACCTTTCATTTCACAAAACTGGTTCCTCATCGAAAAAGGCTCTTTAGAATATTAAAATGTTTGTCACACTAAGAAAATAATGGATATTTCAAGCAGCTTCTTTTGGTAACTAAAGGTATTCTTCTATGCCATGAAAACCTCCTTTTTGAACCTTAATTTTATGAGTGTATAGAGCGTTTGCATTGGTGGCAACACTTTTTAGGTGTCTTGGCATATGGTATATAGAAGGTATTTTAAGTCATATTATGTTTATGGACATCATTATTAATTAAACTAGACATTATTTCTAAAATCATCCTAGCTTGTTCAGAGAGATGTGGGTTAATGAAGTAAGAATGATATGACCATCTGACAGCTAATAAACCCATCTTTAAAGTTACTGAAGGGATAATTCACCCAAAAAATAAAAATTCTGTCATAAATTGCACCATCATGTTGTTCCAAACCTGTAAGACCTTCATTCATCTTCAGAATACAATTTAAGATATTTTTGATGAAATAAGAGAGCTTTCTGACCCTCCATAGACAGCAACGCAACTGAAAGGTTAAAGGCCCAGAAAGGTAGTAAAGACTTTGTTAAAATAGTCCATGTGACATCAGTGGTTCAAACATAATGTTATGAAGCTACAAGAATATTTTGAGCGAAAAGAGAACAAGCAGTTTCAAGTCATTTTCAAGCAGAGGAAAGCACACGTATGCACTGGAAACTCTCGTGATCGCATGTCAAAGACAAAGACGGAAGAGAAGAAAGTCTTTGTTTTTGTTTTCTTTGTGCACAAAAAGTATTTTTGTAGCTTCATAAAATTACGATTGAACCCCTGATGTCACATGGACTATTTTAACGATGTCCTTGCTCTGTTTCTGGGCATTGAACGTGGTAATTCCATTGCTGTCTATGGAGGGTCAGAAAGCTCTCGGATTTCATCAAAAACACCTTAATTCGTGTTCTGAAGATGAACAAAGGTCTTACAGGTTTGGAACAACATGAGGGTGAGTAATTAATGACAGAATTTTCATTTTTGGGTGAACTATCTCTTTAAGTAGAACTCCAATATTTGATACTTTTGACTTCCATTCAGTGATTTTGCGTGAACGCCAAAGTGTCACTTCTTATTCATTTATAATCACTCTGTCACCTTCAGAAATGCTGACTCATCACCTTTTAATCAAATATCTTTGCATTTTGTCTTGGAGAAAACTAATTATTGGTAGTTGCAGGCCTTTTTGTCACAGTGACACTAACATATCTGAATTCAATCAATTAATTTCATAGAACAGAAATGAATTATAATGCAAAGTTCATCAAATTAGGTCAAAAACTGGGTGACAGACATCTTTAAACTAATGACAGTCCTGTCATGGTCCAACTATCTGCTTTCGGGCGTCATCTGCCATGGAAGAAGTGCCAAAATGCAACGGCTCTAATGTGTGTAATCCTTGCCTCACGTGATTCCTACAAGGGCAGCTTGAATTAGGAATTAAACAGCCTTTCCCAAATGCTTACAGTGATGCCTCTCCAACAGATGCTTTTCTAAACATCTGTTGTCCTAAGCAAGGACACGCATGATAAAATCCACCATGTTGCAATAAAGTTGTATCAATTATCTACCGCTTAAAAGTGGAAGGCTCAGTGACTTAATCGTATTAAAGATACACACATAAATTAGTATGAACCCTAATTTGGACAGGCCCACATTTTCTGATCATATTAGAATATTTACAGGATTTACAGAATCACAGATTCTTAGGGAAAAATAAAAGAAAATAGTTTTGTTAAATTAAATAAAGACAAAAATGCTGTCATTATTTTCTTTTTCTTTTTTTATACATTCATAGACTGTGCTGAATGAACGTGATTAAAATAAATAAATTGTAGCCAATATACACTGTTATACTAAATTAAATAAAAACATAAAAGCTGCTTTCTTTTATTTGATTTGATTTACATGTATATAGACTGCGCTAAATAGATGTGATAAACATAAAATAAATAAAATAAAATCATAAATAAAAAAGGTTAGAAAAAGCAAATAATGGCTAAAAGTACAGGCCTCTGCCGCTCAGAGTTTAAGCATTTTTGGGAAAAAATATGATGGGAATGTCTTTTTGTCCTTAATGTCAGCAAAAAAAGTTTAAGTATTTTTACCCTATGTATTTCTTGTTGAAGCATGAGCCCTTGACACATTCTGTTTCTATAGGGATGTGAGGTTGCCAAGTAATACCAAGAAAAGACTAACTCTTGGCAACTGCAGCATGTCATGGCCTCTGCTACTGATGCTGAGCAGAACAGACATTTTTCCCTCAACTTCATTTGTCCATTTAAAAGAGTGGGTGTAAGTACGTGAGCATGAACTGTGCATGGTGTACTTTCACTAATGTGGCAAGAGAGCATGTTTTCATGCTCCCAGTTCAGGCATGAAATTGCAATGGTACGGCTGTTTTGTCAGACAAATATGCATGATTTTAGACATGTAGCTGCAAAAAGGTTTTACATTAGCTTCACTTGAATATTTAAGCTGCTGAAAGTGCACTACTATGCTGCATCTTAAATAAACTAGTGCATCTTAGTAAAAGGGTATGACTTATTCCACATATTGTGCTGAAAATCATTGAAGATATGAACATTTTTGGATTGATTTTGTTATTGCAGTGGAATAGTGTTGCTGATACCTTACAAGGTAATGATTTTTTTGGACATATTTAAATATATATTGTATATGTGCATCTATAATGTATAACTCCAATCAATAATTATAAACCTATACTTTTTATACTATTTATATTATTCTTGATTATTGTATGATTTTTATTATTTGTATATTATTATTATTATATAATTCACATATATATTAATATATAAACCTTTAAATATATATTATACAATTATTATTTATATTATTTATTTATAACCTTATTTTCATCCTTGGTGCCACAATTTGATTAACAGAAATACTTCAAATATTATACATGCATACTATCTATGAAGTCATCTGTATGCTATTGTACTCCTAAAAGTGGATGAAATAATTTAAAGTAGATATATACACATTTAAAAAAAAAAATCTTGAAAGCAGACCAAAAATATTGATCATACACTCAGGGGCGTGTCCTAATGTTTGTCCAATCAATTAATCTCTAATATAACCTGCAGCTGACTAGCAATATAAATCTTTTTAACACATCAGAACTAAAAGTCATCTGATATTTAAGCAATTCAGCATTTTATGTCAGGGCAAATCAATCAATCAACCTGATTCTGTGATAGGTTGCTGACCAACCATCTCTTTGGCTGTTCTCCATTATAGTGCTATAGCCAGATCGATTCTGTTGGTTGGTTTTACTGTATTTCTAACACTTTGAGCTGCCATCTGTGTACTGCAATCTAGTTCAAAACCATCCACACCCCCAATGTTATGAAAAATGCATATGAAAATAAGGGTGCCATAATGCATCACAGTAGCTGTAAACCAATAAAAACTTTAAAACAAGACCTACAACTGATGTTACAGACTTTATGTTGCCGATTAATTACCGACGTAATTATCAGAGTGCATCTTACTAATGATGTCAGAGACTGAACTTGAGTGGGAACTGCTGTGTATCCACTGCAATCAAAGAGCACCATAAGTTGAGCCTTGGCGAAAATCCACTGTTACCAAGCAACCAAACACACCATGAAACATAAGAAACGTGCTGACTGTCAGGAAGGTGTGTGAACTGCCTAATGTGATTGTGCTGTGATGGAGGAGGCCCTAATGACATGACATCTTTTGACACATGAAAAGCTTATATACATTAGATAAAAGCCAGACAAAATGTCCATTTGTGAGGTATTTATATGTGTAATTCTGTCCACTGCAAATTCCTCCCATATAGGGATAACAAAAACCCAAATACCCATGACTAAATCTCTAATCCACTTTATCCTGTAATGATGTGTCTCATAATAAGCCAGCTATGGTAGCGGTACTGTCCAGACATGCTCAGGAGGTCCACACTAAAGCATCCAGCATGTGATTTTCCAAATATAAGCTGGAGCTACAGAGTAAAACGAGGTGTTTGTTGCTCTTTATATACAAGTTTTATTATGTGTTGACTTTCTAGCACCTCCCTGTTTAAAAGGGACCTAACACACACAGTTTCACCCAATCTCGTGTTAATCTTGAGTATCTATAAAGTAGTATTGTATTCTTCATATCCCCAAAATGTCTTTAGTTTTATCATATTTATAAAAGAAAGATACAGCTTTCCAATTCTTTTCGTGGGCGGAGCTAAAGAGTGATGAGCACTTGAGCGCTGATTGCCAACAAAACACAGACATTTGTTGCGGTTTCACTTACTGTCTGCAGTTCCGAATCATGACCTGGATCTTTTATAGATGGGACCGCTTCCATCTTTCAATATCAAACAATGTGCAAATCAAGTGTCGAACTAGGCCTCGTTTATTCAGACATTCATCAGTAAACACACTTGCGAAACCCTTGATGCCCCGATAAAACAAACTGCATCCACTGTTTACATAACCCTGGGTTCTTCGGGAAGCTGAACAAGGTTATCTTCCCCTTACAAATAAAAACACACTTCTTTGGAGACATTCTCCCCGAGAGAGTCCCATGCAGTGCTGCTGAATGAAGCGCATTGATTGGCACACTCTTGCTCTTGCTCTGGTCCATGTGTGTGCGCGGGTGTGAGAAATGCCCATATAAGGAGTTCCACCCTTCATTATGTAATGAAGAGCCACGATCGAAGAGCCATGATCTTTGATATAAGCAAAATACTTAAACATATTAATCCAATAAATACAAATATTTACTAACCAAATTTGTAGACTGAGACAATTTTTAAACTTTGTGGAGCTCACCAAGATGGCTGACGAACTCTTCTTCTTCTTGGCGTTTAATGGCGGATGGAATACAACTTTTAGGTGCATTACCGCCACCTTCTGATTAAGAGTGTGGATCAGGACCGTAATCTTCACTAAATTCAATTATATAATCCTGTGTCCTTTAAATAACGCATTAAAAAAAAACAATTTTTATCCCCTGATTTATTCCCCAAAATGTTCATTAAATTAAGTTTTCTTATTTTCCTTAAGGACATCAATCAGTATCTTTTTCTTTCCTTTCCATATCTTGGACACTTAATTATAACATGCTCTACATTTTCCTCCATATTACAATATTCACATTTTCCAGTTTCATGTCTCCCCATTTTCTTCAAGCTGCTATTAAGAGCAGTATGACCAAATCTAAAAACCTTCCTCCTGTCTATTTCTTCTTTCCTGTTACTCTGTACTTACCAACAATTCTTTGAATGCTACAAAACCATCTCCCTGTTCTTTTTTCTTTCCCAATATTTCTGCCATCTATTCTTCACATGTTGTTTGTTTAAACACTTCATTTCACTCTTGCCATACTTTATCTGCATATCTATGTCTACCTTCTTTGTTGCTTCCTTTGCATATTCGTCTGCTAACTCATTTCCATTTACTCCCACATGCGCTGGTACCCAACAGAAAGCTACATAAATTCCCATCATCTGGATCCTATATATTGTTTGAAGAATCTCAATCATTATATCTGCTCTGCTCTCTGAATGACGTTTTAATTGTAATTAAAGATGAACCTGAATCAGAACATATGAGTGTTATTTTCCTCCACCCATTGCAATGCTAGTAAAATTGCAATCATTTCACCAGTGTACACTGACAAATTATCTGTGATTCTTTTACTGACTTTGAATTTAACTTCTGGGATACTGAATGCCACACCTACTTTGTCTTTCATATTTTTCAATGCATCAGAATATATTTGAACATAACCATAATAATTTTCAGGAATGTGTATGTGTTATTTGAACATTTGATTTTAACTTATCCTTATTTTCCTCACTTAACAATGTCATATCCACCGTAGGTTGAGATATTAACCACAGAGGGGTTGTTGACCATGGAACTGTAGGGCTTATTGGAGTTTCACCAATTTCCATTTCTTTTACCACTCTAGGCACTTCCCATCCAAAACTTTTGATTTCTTTCTTTCCTTTTTCCCAGAAAGGTTTTAGAACTACCCTAACTTGGTGTTCTTGACTATGTCCTAATATACTAACCCAATATCTTAGTGACAGTTCGATTCTTCTAAGATCTAAAGGCATTTCTCCCATTTCAGTCTGAGAGGCTGCAGTTGTAATAATCTAAATGCCTTGTACTGGATTTTGTCCACCTCTTTTAACACAGTATTAGCAGCAGATTGATACACTATACTCCCATAATCAAATACAGATCATATTAAACCCGTATATATACTAAGAGCCATCCTCTCAGCCCCCCATTCTTTCCCCACTAAACATCTCATAACATTCATTACCCTTTAAAAAAATAATAATAATTAAAACATGATACTCTTACTATATCTTGACCATATAATTTAAATTTTACCTCTTTACTAATCCTACATTTTTTTTTCTCAAACAGAGAATCTAAAACCCCACTTATATGACCACCTCTCTACTTCTGTTATTGCTTCTTGCACTTTCCTTACAACAAACTCTAAATTCCTCCCTCAGTTCCAGATTGCACCATCATCTGCATAAAGAGATATTCCTATTCCCTTTTCAGTACTTAAAAATACATCAACCATAATAGAAAATAATAAAGGACTAATTATACTCCCTTGCGGTGTTCCATTTTCTACCTTTATTATCTCTGAAAATTCTTTCCCAATCTTTACTTGAATAGCTCTTCCAAATAGAAAACCTTTAATCCATCTTAATAATTTTCCTTTACCTACTGCTTTTCTCAATTTAATTATTAACCCTTCTTTCCACATCGTATCATAAGCTTTCTCAATGGCTGACGAACGTCTTGGTTACTTATGGTAAAAACCTCGTTCCCTGAAGGACAGAATGGAGACGTCACGTAGGTGACCGACTAATTGCGATATCCCTGAAAGGGAACTCTTCTGTCAGCAACTGTCTTTACAAGATTTCGCGATAAGTGATGTTGAGAACGTGATATTGTTATTGAATTGATTCAACACATTTTTTTAAGCTGAGGAGGCAAATACACAGCTTCAGTCAACTTACAAACTGGTTGAGACAGTGAAACCTAAAATGTTAAGTTAAATGAACAAATTCAGAAACTGCATTTTATTTTTATTTTTTATTTATTTATTAAAAATTAACTGAAACAACTAAACTGCGAAATAAAATTTTTACAGCATATTTACGACATTGAATTTAACTGTAGGGGGCTCCAAAGTCGCAAAAACACACAAAAACTACAGGTGCATTAAGGAATGACATCACAAATTCTGACAGTAATTAAATAAATAAATCATGATTTTAATAGTAAAAATGCTACAACGAAACCTGTTAATTACGGCAAGCTCTCTTACTATATGTGATGAAAAAATGAAATAAATCTAATGGTACATTTGTGTCATTTTACAATAAAATTCTGTTAAATTCATGTTTTTTTTGAAAGTGAAAAAGAAAAAGTCATCTTATGATCAACAGTGAAAAACCATAAATTGGCATTGTCAGAATTTTCTTTTTTTTTTATTTCTCTTTTTTTCGTTTTTTTTTTTTATTGAAACAAGGCCTGAGTTTTTTTTATTATCAGTTTTATTATCAGTAATAGCTAAATTAGTTTAATATTACATCTTGATGTTAAATTAATGTTTATTGTATTTTTTTTTTATTTCACATAAATATTTTAGTGTTACCGCAACATGTAAGAAATTTATTTGTGATGAACTTTGATTCATAATGTGTGGGTTTTTTTTTTATCACCTTCTGTTTTTTGGTGGGCTGTCAGTAAATTTTAAAGATACAATACACAGATATGGACTTTTTCCTGCAAAAATTGCTCATATTAATAATGGGGGTGGGGTGTGCTGCAATATAGCTAGATATTAATGCAGAAGATCACTTATCATCGTTATATATCATCAAAAGCATGGTATGACTTTCTGTAAGCTTCTTTGAAATGATTTGTGAAATGCACTTTACAAATAAATTTGACTTATTTTGCTGAATGATATAGCAAACAGCTCTTATCAGCACTATATATCTTAAAAATGACCTTAGCATCTTCCTCCACGTATTTGCCTTTGATGTGAAGGGTAACACCATTTAACACTAATGCAGGCTTGTGAAACACATTCCTTTGGCCTTGTTTCCAGCTTGCCAGAGCACCTGAGATGGTTGCCATGGTTTCCTGGTCACATATGTTCTGATGATGCAGATCAAGTATCTGTTGAAATGATCTTCAGCTTCATGTGCACCGTTTGAAGATTCCATCCAGGAAGGCATTTCACTGCACGCACAAACATGCATGTGAATGTGTATTCAAGACATCATGCCTCATATATAAATATAAATATATAACAGGCCAAGAGAGAATGAAGCTCTGAAGGTGTCGTTGTTCTCTAGAGGACTAAAGCATAAGTGTTCAAATACTCACACGCAGCAGGCGCTGACAGAGCTGGACAGTTTGGTCACAGTGTGTGCAAACACAGTGTAACAGTGGCGAGAGTGGGTGTGATTGCAGACTGTCTCTTCGGCTGTGCTCGAGTGGCACGACCGTTTTTCTAAATGCAAAAAAAAGTTTTATATAAGATTAAAATACTAGTTGATGACATGAAGCCTGCAGTTTGTGTGAATGCATGAACATCCTATGTTCTTCTCTAATGAAGACTAATACGATTCATTGTCCTAATTAAAATGGCAATTAATAACTCATTCTCATAGTTTGCATTTGTGAATAGTACTGTACAACATAATAATCTAAGACCCTTGTTAAGCATGGTGTGGTTCGAGCCCAAGAAGTGAATAATGCATTCAAATTATAACATGACAAAAATAAATTAAATAAAAAAAATAAAAAAATAATAATGCAGTGACCAGGGAATTAGTAAATTTAAATACACTAATAATACACACAAAGACATTGTTAACATAACATCAAATACATAAGACATTTTTTAATCCCTTAGTGTGACCTTTGACCTGTACTCATAATTCTGTATGACTGTCCTCTCCATGTTATATGCAATTTTGTGTGTGTGTGTGAATTAAAAGTGGTTGATAAAAAGTGGTGATATACCAAATATTTAATAAATAAGTACTGCAGTGCGTAGGTTCTACTACTTTTTGTTTATTTTTTTTCTCTAAAAACGATGGTAAAGGTTATATTTTTATTTGAAGTAAAAATAAAATATTCTTTCCATGTAATTAAATGTTTCATTAGCATTTAGGGCAAAAAAGGAAAAATGTGTACCTAGGTGTAAGGTGTCAGATGCAGACAGACGCTGTTATGTTGTTACATTTGAATGTCAAACAATTATAGGCAAAATTCTTAATTGCGTAAAATATCACACACTTCTCATCCACTCATACTACAGTATTCGTCACAACAATATATGAACCTTTTGGTAATTCATTTTTGATTCAGTTCGTTTTATTCACTTGGATAAGAGGCGAAGAGTCTTAGGCTAATAAAAAGACATGTTCAGTTGAACGTGATATGAAAACTTTTTTGCCACACACACACACACAAAAAAAGTTAATTAAAAAATATTTTATACAGTGGTGGCCAAAATGATTCGAACACTAGTATTTTCACCAGTTAAAAAAAAAAATAGTTTTAAGTCAGTTATTTCTATCTTTTGCTGTAGTGTGTCAGTAGGAAATATCAGTTTACATTTCCAAACATTCACATTTTTTGCTATTAATTGTAATAATCCAATAACACATATTATTACTTTTTTCGTTAAATATAAAAACATTTTAAAGTACAAAGTAATGATAGGTGTGCAGGCCCCAGATTTTATCTTTATCCTCTCTAACACTGCCATCTGGTGTTGAAATGTGAAATTATGATTGACATCTGGTTTTGAATTGTGATTTTTTGTTTGAATACATTCGTGGGTCACACCCTTTTGAAACTACTGAAAAAAAAAAAAAAAACAGATATGCGCCCAAGTGAACATGTATCGCTCTTATCCGAGAAATAGCCTACACCTACTGCTATTTATCACGTATTGACATAATTCTCGATTAATATCTCAAATACGCCTAAGCACTATTTTAATACCTTCTTTTCAAGGTCTAATCTATATACGTTACCTAACATTAATGCTCATCATCAACCGGAAGTCCACGAGCGCTGTCTCAGCACCTCCCCTCTCTTCCGCTCGGATGTCCTTGTAGCTATGGAAACTCATCAGCGGTAGCATCCTCCAGTGTGTCCACCCCGTCGTCTGGACAGCTAAGCTAAATTCGTATGTAAAACATCTCTTCAGAATGGCGATTGGGCGTCAAACGCTTTACTTGGCGCTCTTTTCATGGATGTGTGAGTAAAGATTTCTTTATTTTCTGTGAATTTGTTTGTAGGTCTTGTTGAATAGGCGGTCGTGGATCCGTGTGATGGCATTCTCGCGCTGACCCCTGCTGCTAACGCTTTACTAGCCATTTAACGCCACGCTCAATTTTAGTGCAAACACAGTTCGCGTTTTCTAGTAAGATGGGAACGTTAAAATACAGAGTAATTGGTTTATATCGCCAAGGGTTGGAATACAGCGACCGTGTCTCAAAACCCAGTGAGCTGCCTGCTCTGACATCATATTTGGGCGCGTTCGAACGTTCTAATATGAACATCCTATATTCGAAGATGCTGTTTAGGTAACGTTAGGTAGTTCTCTAGGGGTTGAGACACAGCTCTAGTTTGTATTCCTCAGCATGCTTCTCATGCTTGTGTGTGTCTGTGTATTAATAGCCTAATTGAGAGTCGCTTTAATCAGATTACCCATGTAAAAAAAATAAAAAATAATAAAAAGAAAAGAGGTACACTTTAGCATATGTTTAAAAAGAGGGAAAAAAATACTAACTGAATATTATTAATTGCATGTTATTTACAATTAAATTAAAATGTATTGTAGTTTAAATATATATATAATGTAACTAGTTCAACTTAAGAATGTTTCTGACTTTTGTAATTTCATAGTTATTTATATTGCTTTTGAAATATAGTGTGTACTGGCAAGCATTTATGATAAGCTAAATTCCAGTTTAAAATGTGTATGTCATTAAATATAGTTGTTAATTACACATTAATGATGATGCAATTTAGTACATTTAAAATATATTGAATATCAAGTACTTTATGTGCTTTAGTACAGTATTTTAATATTTAGTGTCCGCAGCACATTAAAATAAGTGTACTTAAATCACGACGAAAAATATTAAAACATTATAATTTATAATGTACTTTAAAGTAAAACTTTTAATTTGAAAAAGTTTTTAAAAGTTTAATTATGTGTGTTAAGAAACAGACATGAAAGTGTACTCTTTTTAATTAAGTACGCTTTTTTTCAGCAATATTACATTATTAATATAGTTTTCTAAAGAAATATGCTTTAAGCTTTGAAGTACACTATAAGTGCAGATTCAATACACTTAAGCTCACTTCTTTCTCACAAGAAAACCAACTGTTTAAGATCATTGTTGAATTATTTTATTGTAGCTGACATGTTTTTGAGGGATTTCAGGTCACATGTTATTGGACTCAACCTGATCTTTTCATTTTCTTCTCAGCACAATGTGCCTCTGTGCAAGTTGTGTGATGTGTGAAGAGGTGTCGCTTCATTCATTCATTCTCAAAGCCGCTGCTGTTGGTCAAAGTGTCCTGAATACCAATATACTTTAAAATGGGCTCAACTTCAGCCTTCATTTTCACTTTGTCCAGTGACGGGATCTTTGTGCTGTCAGAACTGTGGAGAAGAGTTTTTGTAAACAGTCGTGCGATAAAGAATGTCTCAAGCCAAAGATCACAGCACAACCTCCCCCTTCTCTCCCACTCTTTCTTTTTCTGTCTTTCTTTTAAGTTAGTCTGTTTGTCATTTGTAATGCTACAACAATCAGCTATTGTCTTGTAAAGTAATTATCCACCAAGTATGCAATCAAAACAACCATAAACCGGAATCATAATTAACATAAATTAACACAAATATTAAAAAGGGGGCTTTTGTTATGTTTAGAGTGGATATGCAGAAATGTTTTATTGGGATTTGTGTTTTTTTTAACTGTTTAACTGTTACATTCTTCATGTACATTCTTCTCATGTATATATAAATATGTATGTATGTGTGTGTGTTTGTGTACATACATGCTTCCCAGCGGTGGATAATGTAGCTTGTCTAATCGAGAAATGTCAACAGCAGTTGTAAAAATAGACCATGATGCATGCGATGGGAAAGTCAGCCTTGGAAACCGGAAACCTTGAAGTTCTCCAGCTGTTGCAATATGACTCTTTGCTCTAGTCTTCCATAAAGTGCCTCTTTACAGTGGTTAAATGGAGCAGAATTCAGTTCATCAGTTTTTGTCAGAACTGTCCCATGTGTAGCTATTCCTCGAGATGACAGTCTAGGTGATGATTAAACCCCACAGATGTTTGGCTTGTGCTAACTGAAGTCTGTCTTAAGCTTTGCAGAAGTCCATATGGTAAGATTTTAATCTGATGCTAAAGCCACAGATTATCACATATGGATCACTGTAAATACACTCTGTGGATTTCATGAGATTATGTGAAAGTGGAAAATGCATCTGGAAATAGCAAATGCTCTAAACCCCAAATGATTTTCTCATATGAACGAAGCCTATCGGGACTGTCAAGCTTTGCCAAATAATTTGTTTCATATTTGCCTTTTCATTATTTCACACTGTCTGGCCTTTTTGAGTTAGTACAGACAGACTAATAACTGAAAAAAAACACACAAGCTCTTCTAAATATATCCATGAATATTCAACAGCAGTTTGTTCAGGTCTGGGTACAGTTTCCCCAAGATACTTAAAAAGTTTATTCTTCTATTACGCTTTCCATAAACACCATAAAAAACTGAGTCACCCATTACTAAAATTCATAAGGTTTTTCATCTTTAACATTAAAACAGAAAAAAAAATAATCAGAGAAGTAGATATGTAGAGGCTTTGTTTTTAAACATGAAAGTATAAATAAATCTCACAAAAACATGTTTGGGACTGGGTCATATCCGATATTAATTCTCAACAATGATTCTCATTTATATTCTCATTACTGTAGTGCAGTGATGAAAAATGTTCCTGCCCGCACACAATATATTAAAATCAGAATAAATTAAAGCCAGTACAACGAATATTATAATTGAAACATCTTAAAAGGGCTATATTTAAGATATTAATTTAATAAATTATAATAAATGAGTGAAGAGGCAACACAGAATGAGAATGTTAAGGCAGTAATGTCTATTAAATTATTTACTTTTTTTTAAATTACGTATTATATATAATAATGTTTAAAATACTTTGGTATTATACAAAGTATACCTTCGTATACTTTGGTATACAGTGGTATAAAAATGTCTTATTTTTGTACTGTTCTTGACAGACCTGTTATCTGTTCTTTGTCATCTGTTGCAGGCAACAGTACAGCTTCTGCTGTAATTCTCAAAACAGCTGAAAAATCCGTATGGACAAATGAATTTGAGTGTAAGTCTTATATGAAGCTGTTTAGTAAGATTTCCAGTGTTGGGGAGTAATTATTTGTTTTTAAGTGTTTTGGGTTATTTATTTACATTTAACATGTTTACGTGTTTTATTTTACATTTAATGAGAAAAATTTTTATGTGTTATTAAATTACAGTTACTTATGAAAATGTTAATGATTACAAAGGGGGTTACATCTGAATACTTTCTGTAAGAAGCTAGGATATGTTAAATAATATATATTTCTTGCTTTGCATTTTGATATGCATGATGCCTTCTGCCATTTAAAGGCCATTTAGTACAGAAATGCTATTCTGATGCTGTTGATATAGTATAGTAATAGTAACCTTCCCAACACTGAAGATTACTTCATTAATGTCTGCATAAATTGACGGCTATTTCTTGTTTCTTTAAAGCGATTGAGTTGATGCTTGATAGAGTCCATTTCTACAAACAATCCCAGAATTGAATGGAAGAAAATTAAAAATGGTGTACCCAGCTATGTCTATTTCCAAAAATAAAATTTCAGGTGACATATTCTTTCTCTCAGAAAATAATGCTGTTTATTTGTTGACAGTGTTTAAGCTAAATTCAACTGAACTGAGCTGCTTTATGTTCTCAGGTGACTTGGAGCACAGGGCTTTGCTGAGAGAGCCTGCAAACCTTCTGATCCTGAACGCCAGCAGATCGGACACAGCTCAGTATCGCTGTGAGGTGGCGGCCATCGATGACCAGAAGCCCTTTGATGAAATACTAATCAGTCTCGCTGTAAGAGGTACTGCTGGAATAGTTCCTCTCAGGTACAGCAAAGGGAACATTCTGTGAGTTTTAATCCATGGTTATAACTCTCAGTAATGTTGCACTGAAATGCCCGATGAGAACAGAACTGATTGAACTGTCCGGATAAAAATGTTTTAGTGGGCTTGAGGGCAGGATGAATATGTTGAGCTGATCAATTTGCGATCTTACTGTTGGGAACATAATAAAGCTGAGAGGGAATTTAATGCCATGCAGTATCAGATGTAATGCGAATGCTGTTTTCCATTTGCAGTTCTTTTAAACTTTATTTAAAGTTGGTCTGAAATGAAAATTCACCCTGGTTATTTTTCTAAATACATAATGAAACATTGAAAAAAGCTGCTGTTTTGTTGTGGATGTGCTGCAGTGAAGCCGGTGATGCCCAGGTGTAGTGTGCCGGAGGCGGTTACGGTGGGTTCAAGCACTGAACTGCGCTGTATTGAGAACGAAGGCTTTCCACAGTCACAGTATCAGTGGTTCAAAAACAACGAAGAACTGCCAGAAGACCCCAAAACTAGCAGCAAGTTCTACAATTCTTCATACATCATGAACATTGAGACTGGTTCGCTGGTAAGTGTTTTGTGCTGACATGCTAGTAAAAACAACTTATGTTTTTTACTTAAATTTCAGAGGCTTGGATTACATTCTGCACCACCATTGGTTTGCAAGGAATTGCAAAATAATGGTTTGTTTTGCTGTGTTTACACAGTCTGCCCTGTGAATGAATTGCATTAACTTTACATTTATTTAAAACACCACACTGGAATGGAGAAAGTATTTTAATATTGCAAAAATTGCAAACGTTGGCTTTAAATGAAATAATAAGAATAAGAAACAATAATTAAAAAATACATTTAATTTTTACATTTACTTTTAAATATAAAATAGAGGTGTAGATTAAAGGGATTGTTCACCCAAAATGAAAATTATGTCATTAATTACTCACCCTCATGTCATTCCAGACCTTCTGACTGATGGCTGAAGGTCTGGAATCGTTGGCCAAGGCCTGGCCATGAGGCCGTTTGACCGACATGTCAAACAACCAATCACAGTTTATTTCATTCATCATCATGTTCGGGTCATGGAAATGTTGCCACAATAAGAGACCAGTTTGTAAAGCTCTTGGACGTATTTTAAAGATTCTATGCCGCAAACTTAAAATTTAAACGTTGTAAACACAACGGCTTTCCTCTTTCATGAGGGGGTTTGGCATCATGGCATCTTTGTTTCCAGGCCGAACGTTAAATAACCCAACACACGCGTCTCACGGAAATCCTGTATAATTCAACCAATCCGATGACGACTTCAAAACTCCTAAGGTGTGTCCAGTTTTGTGTGCGATATGCATCAGACTTTTAGCCAACGGTACATGGGCGTGATGTCTAAGGCTGAGACTATGTCATTCCAAACCCGTAAGATCTTCGTTCATCTTCGGAACACAAATTAAGATATTTTTGATGAATTCTGAGAGCTCTCTGACCCTCCATAGACAGCAAGGATCCTAACATGATCAGTGCTCAGTAAGGTTGTAAGGACATCGTTAAAATAATCCATGTGACATCAGTGGTTAGTGGTTAATCCGTAGAAGCTACGAGAATACTTTTTGTATGCAAAGAAAACAAAAATAGCAACTTTATTCAACTATTCGTCTCCTCTGTGTCACCCTAGCACCATTTTTTAAAAGTATCACATACGTAAACAACGTATGCAACATATTTGCACAGATATGTTGTTTATGCTTTGATCTGAATGTAAACAATGTATCCTCGTACATACATTGCAAGAAGACGAAATGTTGAATAAAGTCGTAATTTTTGTTTTCTTTGCACACAAAAAGTATTCTCGTAGCTTCGTAAAATTACAGTTGAACCCCTGATGCACATGGATTATTTTAACAATGTCCTTACTACCTTTCTGAGCCTTGATCGTGTTAGGATCATTGCTGTCTTTGGAGCGTCAGAGAGCTCTCGGAATTCATCAAAAATATCTTACTTATGTTCTGAAGATGAACAAAGGTCTTTGGGTGAACTATCCCAAGTTATATGTCTTTGTTGTTTAATAAAAATAGAGGCTTAGATTAAGTTATATGTTTGTTTGTTTTTTGTTTTTGTGGCCAATTCAATGGATTTTTTGAAAATTATTTCACTTATGTTTTATTTTACCAGTTTCAATATTAACTAGGCTTTTGATAAGTGTATGATTTACATTTGATCCACAGAAATTCCGGTCGGTGAAGAAAGAGGATGCAGGTGAATACTACTGCCAGGCCAGAAATGAGGCAGGATGGTCAAAATGCAGTCCTCAGATAATGGAAGTGTGTAAGTTTGCCCCTTAAATATGCTGGTCAGTAGCTGCACTTTGAAATAATGATTAAGCTTTTAATATAAAAATTATTTGTTCACCCTCATGATGTTCCAAATGCACTAATTTTTTTCTGTGGAAAACAACCACAGATATTTTGTGAAAACTTTGATATATTCTTTTTCAAGATTCTTTGTTAATAATAATAAATGTTTCTTAAGAACTACTGTAAATCAGCATATTAGAATGAATTCTGAAGAATCAGGTGACACAAGTTTTTTATATTTTTATTTAGAGTTATTCATTCATTTGTATGTAATTTCTTTCTAGATGATCTGGACATTGTGGGAATATTCCTGAAGGTTTTAGGTGGAGTGGCAGCATTTATATTTGTCATTGTGGGGATCTGTCAGATTCAGAAAAGTGGCTACTGTTCCTGCAAAGACCACAGGGAAACCAAGTAAGTAAAAACATAACCACAAAATAAACCTTAAGGGCTGATCTCATTTGATCTGGAATTGAATGCACTTTTGGTAAGATTGCAAGGCTCTGTTTCATACAGTTACAAAGTACCCCAACATGAAAACAGGATGGACTACGCCAGTCCAGATGAGGTAAGGCTGTGTGGATTTGTGACGTGATAAAACACCACAGATATCATTTTCATGCATTAGTGCATGTTTAGAGGCTGTAGTCAACACTTTGAAATGTTCTTACAAGGATGGATGAAATATCATCCAAGATTTGTTAGTGTTTATCTTCTCAGATTACACCGCAGCGTTTCTCTGACTGCAGATATTTTCTTTTTATTAATACTAACCAAGCTTAAAGTGGTATTAGTGCAATCCTCAAAATAATCTCTCAGTAAAATCTCTACATGGAAAAAATATTCAGCTGGATTTATGTTTTGCTTCTGTAGTGCCACATTTTAACTACATATCATTTGCCTGCTCTCTGTTTTTCTTCAGGGACATTTCCGCCACAAGTCCTCCTTTGTCATTTAAAATCAAATGGAGAAGAGCACTTAAGCTGTGTGAAGGCCTTGCGAGCTGACTTCTGAGCTGTCAAATTGTGGATTTTACACAGAGGTGCAACTTGAGCTTCATGGCTTGCCAAAGTTATTACAAAAATTAATACTACTGTGTTAAACAGGGAATTTTTACTCCCCTTATTTTGATTTAAACAGACAGGAATCAAACACAGGTTTACTTAAAACTCCACAGTTTATATATAAAAATGACATTCAGTCGAACAACACTAAGATTTATAGCTATTACATGCATCTTGTTCAGTAAAAAATCATTGTTTCAGCAAATCAAAAATGACTGAACTTAAGAAGTAACATAAAAATTTCTGAAGGTCAGTTGCAGTTCAAATTGTAGCAAGGTTGAAACTGCATCCAGGTGCTGCTGTATTTTTGCCCAAAAGTAGTCAACACATAATACCAGTGCAAGAATTGACATGTCTTCAAGGTAAATATTATATTTCCCACTGGAAATATAGTGTGTGACTATCCTGTCAGTGTAAATGTGTACAATGCCATGCCAAGACTGTTTTATCTGGGTCACTTTTGAGAAGAGGATTTTATGTGTTAGTGTTTCAGTAGTAGTTATTGAGTTGATGAACTATTAATTTGTAGCATTTTAGTTTGAGATTTAATCAAACATCTCCGTAAAGTCAGTAGACTTGGTTGTGCAAGATGATTCGTTTACTTAGTTTCATTTTTTAAATATTCCTCTAGATACAGATTACGCACTTGTGGGTTTTTCAGAGTGCCATTTCTGTGCTTAAGTGACCTTCAATGCTTTATAATTGTTTTACACGTTTTGGACATATTGTCCAGGTTTTTTGACTCTGTGTTATTGTTTTAATCTATTTATAATATCTAGGTATATTGTAGTTCACTCCAGAGTAGTAGTTAGACTGTGGGCCGTGTCACAAGAATAAAACTGATTATGTGGAAGCAATCAACATTGTCTATCCTTTCATATTGTTTTTAAAACCTGTAGCTATATATGTGATTAATTGGACCATTAAATTTACTTTGATTTGCTTTTTTCCCCACTTTTTATAAGTAACTTGACGCACTATGACAATATATATTAGTCTTCCTCATGGCATGTCCCACTGTCTAAAAACAGTTTGGCAGGCTGTTTATAGAAAAACAAATGAAAAAGAGAAACTGGGTTCGATCTTAATAAAATTGTCTAATTTAATGAATAGGCGAATCTAATAGATATGCCTGAGTAAAATTAAAGGGATACTCCACCCCAAAATGAACATTTTGTCATTAATCACTTACCTCCATGTCGTTCCAAACCCGTAAAAGCTCCGGTCGTCTTCGGAACACAATTTAAGATATTTTGGATGAAAACCGGGAGGCCTGTGACTGTCCCATAGACTGCCAAGTAAATAGCAGTGTCAAGGTCCATAAAAGGTATGAAAGTCATCATCAGAATACTCCATCTGCCATCAGACATGCAATCTGGGTTATATGAAGCGACGGGAACACTTTTTGTAAGCGAAGAAAACAAAAATAACTTTATTCAATAAAGGATGCACTTTTCTTTCAAATCGAAGCTAAATACACATAGAAACAGTGCATCCTTGTGGCGTGGATGATACAGAAGAGCATACGCAGCATACAGTGATATGGAGAGACACAGAGAAGAATGTTGACAAAGGAATTGTTGAATAAAGTCATTATTTTTGTTTTCTTCGCTTACAAAAAGTGTTCCTGTCGCTTCATATAACCCAGATTGCACGTCTGATGGGAGTATTCTGACGACGACTGTCTAACCTTTTATGGACCTTGACACTGTTATTTACTTAGCAGTCTATGGGACAGTCACAGGCCTCCCGGTTTTCATCCAAAATATCTTAAATTGTGTTCCGAAGATGAACGGAGCTTTTACGGGTTTGAAATTACATGGGGGTAAGTGATTGATGACAAAATTTTCATTTTGGGGTGGAGTATCCCTTTAAATGAACTGTCAAATTGGGGGGCAGATACTGTATAATCCAATATGTAAACAAATGTAAAAACAGTATCTCTTATCAAATTATTCAAAGTGTTTGACGGCAAAACATTTTATTGTACCTTTTTGTTTAAGGCTCAATGTTATACGGTTTTTACATATTCATACTATTGACTGCCAGTCAGTGGACAAAGAGAAGCTAAATTAGGTGTAGTTAAGCAGTTAATAATGAACGCACACTCTTAAAAATAAAGGTTCTATATTTATATGTGGTTCCATGAAGAACCTTTAACATCCATGGAACCTTTCCATTCCACAAACAGTTATTTTTACACTAAGAAAAAAAGTTATTTTAAGAAACTGAAAGGTTCTTTGTTGCCCATAATAGTTTCTCACTGGCATCACTACAAAAACCTCCTTCTGGAACTTTTATTTTTAAGAGTGCTGGTGATGCTCAGCCACAATATTTCCAAACAATTCTGTATTTGACTTTATACTATAACAAATACTACAGTAGTCAACATTTGAAGAGGATAAAAAAAAAGTTCATCAAAGTTGTCCTAATACAAGAACACATTTTGGTTTTAGATTTTAGGACAACTTTGATGAAAGGTTTTGATCCACTTCAAATGTTGACTAGTGTATATAAAATTACCTGACATTCCAGCTATGGTTAAATGTTGAATGTATATCCTATATATATATAAAGTTACCCTGCAAAAATAATTATTTTCTTAATCAATATTTCTTTTCTTGACAAAATGTTTTTTCTTGTTTTAAACATAAACCTAACCAAATGTAGTTGTTTATGCATAAAATATGTGTAAGAAAAATAAACAATTCAAGATGTCTTACACAAAGATGTAAATGTGTCTTGTTTTATGGATGTTTCAATTTATTTTACTGTAAAACAAGAGAAAAATTTGATTAATTTTTTTTTTTTTTTTTTTTTTTTTTTTTTTTTTTGCAGTGTATGTTATTATAAGGAAATGTGTCATATGTTAAACTGTTTGTATTATCTTTAATGTGTGGTTTGTGTGATGTGAAATCAAAACACATTATTAGAGATGAAATCTGAATAACATTACCGCCAAGATGTTTAATTCTTTGGACCACTACACTATTGTACTATCAATTAATAATCCATTATATTATGCTTAGATTATAATATTCTCAGGTACAGTTAAAATAAGTGACAATGTAAGTGTACAGTAAATGTGGTCATGTAATCGGTTTTCTTTTACCATTGTTATTTAATAATAAAGAAATTCTTCTATTAAATAATCACATCATTATTGTTTCCCAATCTCAGAGACTTTTATTATGAAGTAATAAAGAACTTTTATTTTGAAATTACCCCTGCAGGAAGATCCAGGAAGTGCGGGAGTTATTTTATAGGCAAATATCTTTCCTGACTGATGTCCAGCTATAAATTGAGCTACTTCAATTAAATCAGACAGAAATATGCATTAGATTTCGAGCATAATATATTTATATCGCCACTTAATCGCGGATAAAAAACAGTCAAGTAGCTTATGCGCTGGTTTTTGAAGGCCACTTGGTAAAAGGTAACCATCAGAGCGCTAGAGAACCTGTAGCTGCTGTCAGTCAAGTGATCTATGATAATACAGCACTGACACAGACATGAGCTTCTTCGGCTTCGGACAGAGCGCTGAGATCGACATCGTGTTGAATGACGCCGAGACCAGGAAGAAAGCTGAGCACAAAACTGAAGATGGCAAAAAGGACAAATATTTGCTTTTCTACGATGGTGAAACTGTAAGTGGGAAGGTTAACGTGACTCTGAAGACTCCTGGAAAGAGGCTGGAGCATAATGGGATCAAAATCGAGTTCGTCGGACAGATTGGTGAGTTATCCGTGTAGAAACAGTCCTGGTGTTTGTGTGTATATAAACATGTCCTGTGATTCACAGAGCTGTACTATGACCGAGGGAACCACCACGAGTTTGTGTCGTTAGTGAAGGATCTTGCACGACCTGGTGAGCTTTCACAGTCCCAGACCTTTGACTTTGAGTTCACCCATGTGGAGAAGCCCTATGAATCTTACACTGGCCAGAATGTCAAACTGAGGTAAATCTACCAGTTTCTTCATTGCTAAGGTTACTAATCAATCAGAAAGCATTTACAACTGGTGCATGGAGTTAAACTGTAGTTAATGTTGGTTCAGATTAAACACAGAAAAGTATGGGATATGTTGTCATTACACTACCAGTCAAAAGTTTTTTTAACAGTAGGATTTTTAATGTTTTTTAAAGCCTGCATTTATTTGATCCAACATTCAGCAAAAGCAGGAATATTGTGAAATATTTTACTATTTTATAATAACTGGCTTTCTATTTGAAAACATTTTAAAATGTAATTTATTCCTGTGATCAAAAAGCTACATTTTTCTGTATCATTACGGCAGTCTTCAGTGTCACATGCTCCTTCAGAAATCATTCTGATTTACTGTTCATTTCTGTAGCATTAAACATTTTTATTATTATATAATTATCAGTATTTTAAAACAGTTTAGTACATTTTCAGTCAGTATTTTTTGAGAAATAGAAAGATCTAAAGATAAGCATTTATCTGAAACAAAAAGCTTTTGTAACATTATACACTATATCATTCAAAAGCTTGGAGTCAGTAAAAAATATATATATGTATGTATATATATATATACACATACAGTACAGAACGTTCCTGAATTTCTTCATTCTGATCTGTTAAGTACTTTCTGCGAGCAACAATCAGCAGAAGGCTGAATGATATCAGTAAAGAGATGGATATTGTCGTGCAGACGCTGTGCACGTATCCAGAGATGAACTCCTCCATCAAGATGGAAGTAGGAATTGAAGATTGTCTCCATATTGAGTTTGAATACAACAAATCCAAGTGAGTATCCATGTTGTACCATTAATAGAAATTAAAACCGTAAGATTCACCAAAATATTTGACACGATTAACCCCAAAACTGAAAATATATTATACTGTGTATAATAATTATATATAGTTCTTTTAATAAAATTATATTTTAAAATGTGCTATGAAAATGTTTTAACATTTTATGATCTTAAATTTCATTAAAAAAAAATTTTACACCATATATATATATATATATATATATATATATATATATATATATATATATATATATATATATATATATATAAACAAACATATAGTTCATATATTTCTACATAACAAAAATTGCAGTAATAAAATGTGCTTATTTTGTAAAAAGATGTGTGTGTAGATAGATAACTAGATACATTTTGTAAAATGGCTTAATAATATTGCATATAAAGTATATAATTATATATAATTTGTTAAATGTCACGATGCAAAAATAGTCCTAAAATGTAATGTTTTTTATTCATAATATAATTTTTTGTCATAATATAATTTCTTGCGTCCTGTTTAGATACCATCTGAGGGATGTTATCGTAGGAAAGATTTACTTCCTTCTTGTGAGGATAAAGATTAAACACATGGAAATTGGTATAATAAAACGGGAATCGACTGGAACAGGACCCAGTGTGTACCATGAAAATGACACCATTGCCAAATATGAGATCATGGATGGGGCACCAGTGAGAGGTAAAGCTAAACCTTTCGTTTGTATTATATTATGCTACTATAGAGTCCATGTGTGACCCTGGACCACAAAACCAGTCTTAAGTCACTGGGGTATATTTCTAGCAATAGCCAAAAAAACATTGTATGGGTCGAAATTATCAATTTTTCTTTTATGCCAAAAATCATTAGGATATTAAGTAAAGTTCATGTTCCATGAAGATATTTTGTTACTTAATTTTTTGATTAGTAATATGCATTGATACTTAATTTTTGATTCGTAATATGCATTGCTAAGAATTCATATGGACAACTTTAAAGGCGCTTAAAGGGATAGTTCACCATAAGATCTTCGTTCATCTTTGGAACACAAATTAAGATATTTTTGATGAAATCTGAGAGCTCTCTGACCCTCCATAGACAGCAAGGATAAAGCTGAATAAAGTTGTTATTTTTGTTTTCTTTGCACACAAAAAGTATTCTCGTAGCTTCGTTAAATTAAGGTTGAACCGCTGATGTCACGGATTATTTTACCGATCTCCTTACTACCTTCCTGAGCCTTGATCGTGTTAGGATCCTTGCTGTCTTTGGAGCGTCAGAGAGCTCTCGGAATTCATGAAAAATATCTTAATTTGTGTTTCGAAGATGAACGGAGGTCTTACAGGTTTGGAACGACATGAGTAATTAATGACAGAATTTTCATTTTTGGGTGAACTATCCCTTTAATGTTATGGTTTTGCTCTCTTATTCTTTTTAGGCGAGTCGATCCCCATCCGCTTATTTCTGGCTGGATATGAGTTGACGCCCACCATGAGGGACGTCAACAAGAAGTTCTCAGTGCGTTACTACCTGAACCTAGTCCTTATAGATGAAGAAGAGCGACGATACTTCAAACAACAGGTCCAGATTCCACATATAATGTAACATTACACATCATTTGTTACTTACAAATAAGTAAAATACATTGCTGTTCATTCTCAACAGGAGATCACACTCTGGAGGAAAGGAGATATTGTAAGGAGAAGTATGTCCCAACAGGCCACCATTGCTGCCCAGAGATATGAGGGATCAAACTCTGAAACTGTGTCAGCACAAGCCAAAGAGGAGAGTAACTAGACGCAAGACGCTTTATGTTCCCTCCAGATCTCAAATGAACCTTGTTATGTCAAAATAATGTTTTATAAGTCTCAAAGGGATCAATGTGACACATGACTTTTGCCGAAAAAGTGAAATCATCGCTTCTTGAGATCAAAAATGAAAAAAAGCAGTCCAACTATGTGTATAGATTACAAAATATTTTTTTATTTCTCATTCCAAAACTGCATACATTTCCATTATACAGTAGTGACCAACAGTTTTGTAATGCCAGACACAATCTTTCCACGTGTACGCCGCTGTTTTCATGCTATATGTTTGATTTGTGCTTCATGAAGTTGTAAGGCACAATACATTCCTCTTATGCTCAAATTTTGCTTAAGTCAAGTACACTGAGAAATCAGAATCTAGCTTCTGTACCATGTCCTGTTTAATGAGCCCAAAAAAAAGAGATCTACTGTGATCTTTTGTGTTAAATCTAGCGCTTCATGTACTCTTCATAGAGCTCTGCACAGTATTATTCTGTCATTTGGGGTATTACAAATGAAGACCTCCATAGGAATGTCTAATTAGGGAATTACTAACTTACTTAACATGAATATTTTTATTATATATATTTTTTTTTTCTTTTCTTTTGATCTGGTGTCTTAAGTGTTTATTTCCTATGATTAAGAATCGGCAGCACAAGGTTCCAGTATTCTCGAGTGCAGTTTAATGCTGTAATAGAGAAAATCCTTCTTGTGATTGTTTGTGCATTTTCCATTTTTTCATGTGTATGTCTTTGTATTATACTAAATATTTGTTTAATAGCTTATTAGCTGTTCAGGTGATGAGGTATGACTATTAACAGCCATGCAATCGTGCAAACCTCTGCAAAAGGCTCATTTAATCAGCCCCATTGTAATAACATTTACTAACCTCTGCATTCAAAATGATTTCCTTTTTTATCCAAAATTAAAATAAGCTGTGTTTACTGACTTCTCATGACTGTAGAGAAGTCTGGTATTATTAAGTGATCTGAAGGATACGTATTGGATCTCCATTCTCCAAACTCAGGACAAAGTCAAATTCCTTTGCAAAGAAGAAAATAAGTATGAGCTAACAATTTTTTTAATTAACAGTTATATTAATGTTAATATTAATTATATTACCAAATATAAAAAAAAAATAAACTGCTCTTCACAAATCCATACAGTGGAATATCTGGACTTAATTTAGATTAAAAAAAAATAAGTTTAATAAATTATAAAATATATTTAATAAGTTTAATAAATTATATTTAATAAAACAATAAAGCTAAAACAAAAACAGCATTTAACATTATTATTATTTTTTAAAGAAAAATTATATATTTTACACTTACAGTCACATTTTAAATCATGCTACACTGCAGTACATGAAAATGAGAACACATATTTTACTTATTTGTGTTATTAAATACAACTAACCTGCAGTGAGAGGCTGAACTGATAGTCTGGCTCTGGTGAAGAGGGCCAGATCCTTTAAGCGTCCACTTTTAGCTTTGTTCTGTAAGTGATATTTCTTCAGCTCAGTCAGAGGAATGAAACGGTTGGTCATCCTTTCGAACTGAACATCCACCTATACAGAGTTAATCTACAGTCATTTTTGAAGGCAAAAACATAAAGTTATCTTTATGTCTGTGTAAAGACACACCATACTCCACCCATTTAGGGTTGTCTGCTTTGCTGGAGTGGTCATAATGTGTGGCTTTCTTGTCAAATTGTGTATGGTCCACATAAGCCTCCTTTGCAATCTGTAAATGAAAATCATTCTCACTATTATTATATTTGTAATGATCAAGCTTCTATTGTAGTGACTCCTCACCTTCATGAGGCCAGCAACACCTGGCTCTTTGCAGTTACTGTGGTAAAAGAAAAGCCTGCTGGCCCACCTTCATATCTCTCATGAAATTACGTACCAGAGGAGAAAAGTCACAATATAAACTAATATATTAGTATATTAGCCTCTATAGGACTCACAGATGAACAAAAAGAGTTTCAAAAAGTGCCATTTGCCTTTGCTGCCAATGAGATGGCACCAGATATGGCAGAATGGGGACCAAAAGGTAACCTGCACATCTGACAATACTCTTTATTGTTTATATTTAATGCTGAAGCATTTACAAAAGTTGAGGGTCATTAATACAGTATCTTCACTTGTGTTGTAGGAAATTTTCTCTGTCGAGGCCATGAGGAATGGTTTGGTGGGATTTACGAGAACCCTGATGTGGGGGGATCGGGACTCTCTTGTCTGGACACCTCTATCATATTTGAGGCTTTATCCACAGGCTGTGTTAGCACTAATATGGACCCTGGACCACAAAACCATAAGGGTCATGAGGGTACATTTTTCTGAAATTGAAATTTGTACATCATAATCTGAATAAATAAGCTTTCCATTGATGTATGGTTTGTTGGGATAGGACAATATTTGGACATCTTGACTCTGAGGGTGCAAAAATATCAAAATATTGAGAAAATCACATTTAAATATCTTAATGGAACATGACCTTTACTTAATATCCTAATGATTTTTTGGCACATAAAAGAAAAAAACATAATTTTGACCCATACGATGTATTGTTGGCTATTGCTACAAATATACCCCAGCGACTTAAGACTGGTTTTGTGGTCCACGGTCACATATACTTTAAAGTTGTTGCTGCATCATAATAATACATAAGGTTGGACTAAATATATTTTTCCATAAAGTGGTACATGTGCTTGCATATAGTTTTCGTTCTTCATGGTTAATTAGGTGTTACATGGTGTTTACTGGTTGTGTTTGAAACAGCATGTGTGCCTGGATGATAGAAACATTTGGAAACAATGAGCAGAGGGAGAAATTCTGTCCTGATCTGTGCTCTATGAAGAAGTTTGCCTCATACTGTCTCACAGAACCAGGTAAGTCCAGGATCACGTTTTTCTGTGTTCTTTTGTGGGATACATCAGTGTTATCGTTAACCTAAAAGTATTTCATTTATAATTATTTCGTTTTATTTATTTATTTTTTATTCCCTAACCCCAGGTAGTGGGAGTGATGCCGCTTCTCTTCTAACCAGCGTGAAACTCCAAGGAGATCATTATATCCTGAATGCCTCCAAGGTACCTTGAGAAATGATTGAGGCATTAATAAAAATCTCCATGCAGCTTCCCAATAGTTTTTGCTGTGTCTGGTCAGGCGTTCATCAGTGGAGGTTGGATACACATGTTTATGTGGTGATGTGCAGGACAGGTGAGAAGGGACCTAAGGGCATCTCCTGCCTGGTGCTTGAAAAGGGAACCCCTGGACTCAGCTTTGGCAAAAAAGAGTGTTCACTGTAAGTTTATGATTTAGGACTGAGTGGTAAAGCTTATCCAGCAGATGGCAGGATTGAGTTATATCATCACTGTTGTGATTTATAATGGGTGTACCAACATCTTTCAGGTACGTTGGAACTCTCAGCCAACCCGAGCCGTGATATTTGAGGACTGCGCTGTCCCAGTGACCAATCGGCTTGGAGCAGAGGGGGAGGGCTTCAACATTGCCATGAAAGGCCTTAATGGAGGCAGAATTAATATTGGTGAATTGTTTCATAACTTTGATTTGAAACCTTTTTGATAACCTATTTATTTTGACAGATTTGTGTTCTTGTTGTTTTATGGTAGTTTGGATTTTCTTTTTCCTGAAAATGCTAGTTAATGTTATTGCATGGGACTAAAACTTCCTAACTTTGCTCACACTTGTGTAACAACTTCCTACAAAATTTGATAAGTTTTATACATTTCCCCTTCTTGTGTTCCAGGTCAAAAATGACAGGCCTAAAAAAAATGCTTATAAATTTCTCATTAAGCTATACTGGATTCAGTCATTTAATAATGATTTTTTTTTTTTTTTTTTTCAAAAAATGAAATGTGTAAACTCAGATCAAGGAGGCCTTCGTTGCTGGTCATTCACTGGTATATATGTTGTTTGTTTAGGTACAAATGAAGTGATGAGGATGATCATTGCGAGAAATGAATGACTCCTGTACAGGACAAAACCGTTTGTGTCTTCATTGTCTAAAATGTTCATCACAGATATATGGTTGGGTGACTGTTAAATATTTATATGTCCCACATGTGACTATAACTGGTCTTTTAACAGCCTCTGTTGATTTTGATCATGAGATGTACACAGTATTTTATGCAGAACGTTTGTGCCTTAAACTTGTGAATTAGTAACTCTAGATTATAGTGTTTATTATAAAAGCACACTGAGGTATTTGGTTTGTTTAGGGTCAAAATACTGTCAGGTTACAAAGTGATATGTAAAGAAAAACAATGGCTATAAAATTAAAGTGAAACATTTACAAAAGTTACTTTTAGTTGAAATCATATAATTAAGGCAAATCCTCAAATCTAACCCTTTATGTACATGTATATATATCAGATTAAATCAATATTAATCTTAAAAAATTTATTATATATAAATATTTTTTAGCAAGGATGCTTTAAATTGATCATAAGTGATGATGATAAAGACATTTATAATGTTAAAAAAGATTTTTATTTCAGATAAATGCTGTTCTTCTGAACTACTTTCAAAGAATCCTGAAAAAAAAAAAATCTACTCTGTTGCTGTTTTAAACCTGATAACAATAATAATTATTATAAATGTTTTTTGAGCAGCAGCAAATCAGAACATTATAATGATTTCTGAAGGACCATGTGACTGGAGTAATGATGCTAAAAATTCAGCTTTGAAATCACAGGAATATATTACATTTTAAAATATATTCAAATAGAAAGCAGTTCTTTTAAACAGTAAAAATATTTCAAAATTTTACAGTTTTTGCTGTACTTTGGATCAAAAAAATTCAGTCTTGTTGAGCAGAAGAGACTTCTTTAAAAAACTTAAAAAATCTTACTGTTCAAAAACCTTTGACTGGTAGTGTGTTTTGTCAGCATGTGTTTATAATGTTCTTAAAGTCAATAAAAATGAAAAAACACTATACTATCTCAATATATTGAATACATCATCATAGTATTACTGAAAGAAAGGTACAAAGGTACGCTTCTAGGTACATGAAAAAATTATATTTAGTGTATATTTATTGGCTCAGAAATTAAACAAGCAGACACAGGATGCAAAATAAACATCTGAGAAACATTTAAACAACTGGACTGAAGTGAGACACTTTCAAATTCGATTGGTCTTCAGTACTTCTGTACTCGACTGAAAGAGTAGCAGGTTCCCTCTGCTCTGCTGATGACAGGTGCTGAATTGTTTTTCACCTGCCTTGTAGAAAAATGAATGAAAATGCTAAACATCACATGTTGAACATCACATCTAGTTCATTGCGGTTGAGCTCTTTTGCACATGTTTTCTGGACATGCGTCTCCCTTTTCCCTTGACATAGATGAACATTACTCCAATCAATGGCACAATGAGAAAGATTCCCATCAACACTCCGCCAATCACAGCACCATCTATCAATAGAACACCATGTCAAATGATTACAGTATTCAGTGATTTTAGAGCTGTGTGTGTGGTGTGTGTTCTCAACAGGTCACTCTGAAGGTTACGCTGCACTCTCCCTGACCGAGTTCATTAGACCCTTTACATATGTAGGTTCCAGCGAAGGCATCAGACAGGTTGTGCAACACCAGAGACCTTCTGTGCTGATCTGAAGAACAAATGGGGTGGGATTTTTAGTTATTGGATTTTTAAAAGGTTGATATCTAGATAGCAGGGTGGCTGATGACTAATGGTGATATATACATGTACAAATGTAAAAATAATACATACTATAAAAAATGTAAAAATAAATAATACTATAAAACATTTCGTTTCATTTGGTTATTACAAACACACAGTGTTTGGCTTTACAAGATGTTAATTGAAGGACGGGAGTAGTGTGGATTACTTGTGGATTATTGTTGTGTTTTTATCAGCTGTTTGGACTCTTATTCTGACGGCACCCATTCACTGCAAAGGACCCTTTGGCGAGCATGTAATGTAATGCTAAATTTCTCCAAATCTGCTCTCATGAACAAACAAACTCATCTACATCTTGGATGGCCTGAGGGTGAGATTCATTAAAATTGTTAATGCTTAGTTTTTATATATAATCCTGTTTGGCTCTTTATGAAAGTTAAGTAAGCAAATCTGCCATCCGTGCTCTATTTTCAGGTGCCAGATTGAGTTTTATCGCAGCAGCTAATTGTTTCCTGCCTTCAACAAAACTGTCTGACGGCAGAGGGGCTGCATTCTGCTCTCTGTGCCATGAATAGATTGGTGTTGGGTGACCCTGAGAGGAATGACATATCAGAATCACATCATACCCCACTAAGGAGTATCCCTGCAGAGAAAATTTTGTTGTACAGATGGAGGAGCTGATGATGGAGAGAACAATGTTCTAAGCTTAAAAGTGTCAAATGTAAAAAAAAAAATGTAAAATTTCATACATATAAATATATCGCAGGAGGTTATTATATTTGGGGGTCTATTGTATCAAAAAGTTTGAAAATCCATGATCCATCTTACCTAGCACAGTGAGGTTGATCAGACCTTGTCCACTGCTAGACCAGTCATTTGGGTTGGTGCCCACACACTCATATACAACCCACTATCAGATATTTTGCCATTGTTGATCCTGACAGAAGCGACTCGAGACACTGGAGGGTTCTGCACAAGAGCCATCCTTCCCTCCCAAGATTTCACCTAGTAAAGCCTCCCATTTTAGTACAGCACCTGTGTCAAACAGGACACTGAGATCAGATGTGGTGGTTTATTGTAACTGACTCTAAATACACTCCAGGGTGAAGCCCTCTGAGGCGTGTGTATCATACATGCAGGTCAGCTCAGCCGATGTCCCCAACTGGGCAAACACAGAGCATAACCACAAACACCTGTACATCTAAACAAAGAGAACATCTCTATACCTTGTGACAGTAAAGGCATTTAGAATGTAACAATTTTTTTTTTTTTTTAAATAAATGCTGTTTTTTAAAGTTTCAGAAAAATAAGAGTCCTGAAGAAAAAACATGTCAGTTTCCACAAAAAATATTAAGAAGCGCAACTGTTTTCAACTGTTTCACTGATAACCATTAGAGGGATTTCTGAAGGGTTGTAAAAAGGTATGTTAGTTAAAAAGATATTTTATTAGAATGGTTTTTTTATTTGATTGTTTTTTTTTGATGATTGTGTTAATGTGAACAGTGGAGAGTTGTTTTTTTGAATGTAGTTCTACTGTAGATTTGATCAAATAACTGCACCTTTGGTGATTAAGACTTTCAAAACCATTTTAAAAAATCTTGCCAAAATCAAACTTTTGAACAGTAGGATAATATTTATGATATTAGTAAAATTATATTTACTCATATATTTATGAAACTGAATTTTCTCTTCACTAATTATAAACAATTTCAAATTAATGTTTAATAAAAAGGGTGAAGGAATTACTCACCAAAGTACTGGAACAAAATGCTGGCTGTGAGGACAATGTGACCATATAGCATTATGCTTCTAATATTTAGTTAAATAAAGAACAGCTTAACCACAAAGCCGAAATGACCAGCTCACTCGCAGTTCACACTTTTATATGGTTTTTAACCTCTAATCTTATTGAAGGAGTTCTCTCCCTAAAACTCCCTAACTTTGTTCCCAAAGATCTCCTTATTACGTGGCTATAGTGGTCTACCTTGTAAGAGTGGCAGACAAATAGAGTGTCCAAATAGCCTGCATCAATAACAAAGTGATTATTCAGTGTATTTTCTCATTATTTTTTATCAGAAGACCATGTTTGAAAGACATGTGGCCTAGAAGAGTAACTTAGTATCAATACAATTGCCAACTAGAGACAAATTTAATTTTTTCCGGTGGGACGTAAAATCTGGCTTTTGTAATGTTCAAATTATTTCTACAATTGTTTTATATACTGTAGGATAAATAAAATATTTCATCAAAACCACCCATAAAAAAGTTAGCCATTCAATAGCCTTCTATGACAACCAATGTTATTCTGAATATAAATTTAATACTTGCTTATAACTAGCAATTTTGGTTCCCATGATACCAGCAAGAAAAAACTGTATTTCAGTAATGGTCATAGTAGAAATCGGGGGCTCGTCCGGGATCTCAATCTGAGGACTCCTGTAGACGAAGTAAAAAAATTAAATAAAATATTAAATATACTTGTTAATAAAATTTGTTTCATGCCGGGTCAATCAAATGCCACATTAAAGAGATGTGTTAGTTTAACTCTTTAAAAAATGTTTTACAATGCAATTTTGTATTGGTTTAATAAGCAGAACATTATGGTAAGTGATCAAAACAAGCACCACCACTTAAACACTTGAACCTCACTGAGGCATTTTCCACTTTGAACCCGTTTCTTACAACTCTGCTTCCATCACGTGGACGGTTACAGTATAATGTTTTCAATTCCATATAATGCCAATTTGAAAATAACAAAATAAGTGGAAAAGGCTTAATTACAGAGTAAACAATATCTTCAACCAGAATATTCACAATAACATTCAGCATTAACACTATTATCAAAAATCATAAAACATTGCTTCCAATATTCAAGTCATTAAACCACAAGGCTAGTTTTTCGTACAATATCATGAACACACAAATGAATAAAAGAACTTACATGATCAAATGTTTACAAATTAAGAGTCCTTTCCTGCTCCGGTAAACAAGAATGGCAGACACTGGCATTTATTTGTTTTATGCTCTACATCATAAAACAGCATTTTCACAGGCTCTCAATTTATTTTCTGCTTTACAGTCTTTCTTAACTTTCTTAACTCGTCTGTATGGTCAGAAAATATAACATTTGAAATAAAACCTGCTCTGCTTCAGAAATCTGTCAACCGCTTGACAGAAAAAGCGAAAACTCCTGAGAGAAACAGAGGCACAAGAGGCACAAGAACAGCTGACGCTAAAGATTATCGTCATGAATTTAACTGAATGTCTAGATAACTGGACAAATCTGAATCCATAAACACAACTGTTACAAAAAGTGAACGTCTGCATCCCATCATAATGTATAACACACTGACAAAATACTGTTCTCGGTCAGTGAAACGGTTCGAAAAGATGACTTCACAGAGTGTTTAGGCATCAAAACACAGATTAAACTCATTAAAAATCATGTAATACTTTAGAAAACAAATCAAAGGTGCTTTTTGACATGTAACTGCAGTTTACTGTACTTTACTCTGTATAAAAAGTTAGCCAAATTTATCGTCACACTTGTCAAAACCCTTCTCCACATACGTTTGGCTAGTCGTTAGCACATTATTAGTCTTGTGGGCCATTACACCAATGACCCGGCGTGGTTCTGGGGTGGGCACCATGATGGGCACGGGCCCCCATGCGGGACAGGGTGGTAGTGTTTATAGGCATGTTGAGTGGGCGCGGGGGGTCTGTGGCTGCGGCCCTCAGTCCTCTGTGTGGCGCAGCTGTTGGGATTGAGGACTGCAAGGAGTGTGATGGCGATCATGGTGGTGATGGTGTGTGTGATTTGGTGTGCCCGCTGGCGTTGTATCCAGGCAGGCCGTGTAGTGGGTTGGGGTCCCCTGGGCGGAGGCGGTATGTGGTTGTGCTTCCAGAGGTGGTGAGGATGGAGGCGGTGTCCGAGGCACCAGGAGGGTATGGGTAATGGTTGTTTTGAAGTGGATGCTGAGGGTCCTGTGCAGGAGGGCTGGTGGCTATTGAGGACAATGTGCCATTCTTTGATATGATGTCCGATCCTGTGCCACTTTTAGTCCAGGAGACGCGTTTCGGAGCCTGTGCATCTTCCTTAAAGCAATAGAAAGCAGTTACTGTAATACACACATCTAATCTGTAGCATTATGGATGAAGTAAAAAAATCAAGTACAGATATTCAGTGTTGTTGGGGGTTTTTTTTTGGAGGTTTTAGATTTTAAGATACTATACTTATTAATTTTTTATGTGTTGTGTATATTTTTATTTTTTTTTAATGTTATGTAACTGATTACATTTGATAACTTTTTATTACCTTTCTAAATTATATTTAAATTCATTTATTTGTCATACTAAGTATAGTTCAAATCTATTAAAATTTACTGCAGCACAATCAAATATACTTAAGTATATCTTTAGTGTAGTTTAGTTTAAGACTGTAGCACTATTTATGCAAAATTAAATTGCATTTAGTACAAACTTAGTTTAGTAAGTATGCCTATATCAGTTTAGTATACTAAAAGTAGAATTGCAGGTTTTTTTTTTAGTAGTCAGGTACATATATATGTAAATGTATTTGTAGTATAGCATGAAATAAATGTATTTCAGATACTTTTTTAGTATATTTCTTTTCACTAGGCTACAGTAGTACTCAACACTGAATATCCTTCATCACTTGAATTAAAATTATAACCATTTAATTTTAAAACACAGCCACCACAAAATCTGAATTTAGCACCTCTTTTTACTTTGAGAACGTTCTGAGGTTAAGTACAGATTTAAAATCATAACAAGAAATAGTAAATATTAATACAAGGAGTATTCAGATGTTACCCCCTTCATAATCGTTAACATTTTCATAAGTAACCTGTAATTTAATTACACATTTTTCTTAGTAACTGTTACAGATTACAGATACATTTATTTTATAATCAAATTACAGAATGCCATTACATGTAACTAGTTACTCCCCAACATTGCAGATATCCTAATACAATATTAGAAACATAAGACACATGCTCACTTGATATCATTGGCCATCTCCTCTTCTGTGTCACGGTTTCTCCTCAGGATGAAGATCAGGAATAAAACTAGAGCCATCAGACCCACTACGGAGCCCACTGTGGCCCCGGCGATCACCCAGGCATTGCTAGCTGCTGCCACAAGAGGAACAGTTAGGTTACAAATATAGTGAGTGCTGAAATCTACAATATACAGTGCTGCATCAATCTTTTTGAAAGATACTTACGGGTGGAAACCTCTAGATTGATGTGGCAGCTATCAGTCCCAGCCGTGTTGCTGGCGCGGCAAACATACTTGCCGGACATGCTTTTGGTGAGGTTGCTTAGTCGAAGAGTGCCCTGCCTCTCATCTGAAAACAGAACCAAACATTCATAACATCATAATTGAATATCAAATGCATTTTCAACAGAGTTCACCTCATTGTATCTATCTTTCAGCTGTTGTGACCTATTGTAGCATGTGACTGCTTATTACTTGTATGGGTGTTTATTCAATTACAGGCACTTTTGGTCCTGAGGACTTTTAGTAATTAAAATTTCCTTTAAAAATACCTTTCCCACTCTCACCAGTTCAATTTGTTCACTAACATTGTTAAATACACGACCATTCAAGAGTATGGGGTCAAGATTTTTTTTGTTTTATTTTATTTTTTAAAGAAGCCTCTTATATTCACCAAGATATTGATACAATAAAACAGTAATATTGTGAAATATTATTGCAAATTAAAATAACTTCTTTCTATTTTAATATTTTTAAAATATAATTTATTCCTCTGATGGCAAAGCTGAATATTCAGCAGCAATTAGTCCTGTCTTTACTGTAAATATAATTGATAACTGTTTTATTTCCTATTTCAGGTTATGTATGCTTTATTTTTTAGGACTGACTGTTTTTTTGTTTTTTGTTTTTAAAGGCATTGTTATAGATGTCAGTGTTTCTTGTCATAGCTATACAAATATATATTTCAAAAACTGTATTATAGCTATTAAACTATTTCTTGTTATGATTTTGAATATTTGTTTTGCATTGGTTTGATTTCAAAGTCCGTATAAGTTGTGCTATATTTTGATTTTGTGGTGTCTGTGCTAAAAAATTAAAGGGATACTCTGCCCCAAAATGAAAATTTTGTCATTAATCACGTACCCCCATGACGTTCCAAACCCGTAAAAGCTCTGTTTGTCTTCGGAACACAATTTAAGATATTTTGGATGAAAACCGGGAGGCCTGTGACTGTCCCATAGACTGCCAAATAAATAACAGTGTCAAGGTCCATAAAAGTTGTGAAAGTCATCAACAGAATACTCCATCTACCATCAGACGTGCAATCTGGGTTATATGAAGCGACTGGAACACTTTTTGTAAGCGAAGAAAAAAAAATATGCTCGTCTGTATCATCCGTGCCATAAGGATGCGCTGTTTTCTTTCTAATCAAAGCTAAATACACTTAGAAACAGCGCATCCTTGTGGCATGGATGATACAGAAGAGCATACGCAGCATACGTTGATATGGAGAGACACAGAGGAGACTGTTGACAAAGGAATTGTTGAATAAAGTCGTTTTTTTTTTGTTTTCTTCGCTTACAAAAAGTGTTCCAGTCGCTTCATATAACCCAGATTGCACGTCGGATGGCAGATGGAGTATTCTGTTGATAACATTCATACCTTTTATGGATCTTGACACTGTTATTTGGTTGTAGATGTGTTGTGCTGTCAATTGATTACTGTTTTAGTGAAAAATATCTTAAATTGTGTTCCAAAGACGAACGAAGCTTTTACGGGTTTGGAACGACATGGGGGTAAGAGATTAATGACAAAATTTTCATTTTGGGGTGGAGTATCCCTTTAAATTATTAAATTTTATAAAAAAATATATATTTTTGGATTTTGATAGTGTGAAAGTAATCAGTGTTGAGTATTACTGTAAAAGTAACCCTGCCTGGTTTAAATGTCTGAAAATGATTAACAGTTGAAAACATTCTTTAGAAATTTGAAAAGTAATAAAAAATTATTCAAATGTAATTAGTTACATTACTTTAATAAAGTAATTACATTAAATTTTAAGTAGGGTAACTTGTGGGAGAAAATAATAAAAATGTCCACCACAGTTTGATAATTAACAAGCACACTAACTTTATTAAAAAGGGGCAAATTAGTTTGGTCTGGTGGAAATGATGCGAGACGCTCATTTGTACATAAAATGCATTTAAAAAATAGCAAAGGTAAATGATGAAAGCATGATAAAAACATTTTTTGTTTTTTTAAGTGACCTTCATATAAGAAAAAGCTAATAATCTTGTAGTCTAAGTAAAAAGATTAAAAAACATTTTGGCCATAAAAGTGCACAAAGTTGAAGAAACACCCTTATATGAAATATGAGGACATAGGCAGTAAATAAGTGTGTAATCTTTTGAAATCCCTATTTATGAAAGCACTTTGTCATGATGACTGATGCATATATGAGGCATATGTGTTAACGACTTGGCTACAGTTATGTTGACAATACTACGCCTATTTTCACTGCATGATGCTGGCAAGAAGGATGAGAAGTTAAAACCATCAAGACAGAGAACAAACATTACATTTCTGCCATTATTACAGTGTTGGCAGAGATTGCAGTCGACCATCTGCTGCTGTAGCTTCTGTCCACACACTGATTGGCCTGCAGTGATGAGCAGCCAAACTCAAATTCCTCAGTGACCCAGAGCGAGGCCAGGCGCCCAGGGACCCCAGTCTGGGCTTTACAGATTTCAAAGGCACTTTCATACTAATGAAGTGTAAAATGATTAAAAATTGGCTTCATAAAATCAACACTTCAATGGTCTGTTCACAAAAACCTTTACTTTGTGTTGCTTCTGCATTGAATAAACTACGAGACACAGGTCTGATTTTTGCTCTTTAACAATACACACAAATACAGTACAGCACCAAACAATTAATAATTTCAACAATGGGAGGGAACAAAAAAGATGAAAGGGGTAGAATGATGTTTGATATGCTTTTAGACTGATATGCTTGGGATATTGAATCACTTTAATCTCCCTGACGCACATTGATACAAATGGCTGATTGCTCAAAATGCTTATCAAGCTTTAAGCTTTTTTGTTGTTTTTGTCCTTTTTGCCATTGAGGTTTTGTGCAGATTGTAAACCTCTCTCTATGAAGGTTAAAGGTTCTGTGGGACTCAAAATAGTGTGTAAACTTTGCATGTTTTTCACAGAATGATGATCCACTACTGTCATGACCTGAGGAGACGAGGAATGATATGAAGAACATGATAGGTGAGATCGGGAAATAACCCTAGATTCAAACCCTGCTACGCCACACTCAAACATATTTCGATGTATTTGTATCGTACTATATTTTAACAACGATGTTTCAAATACTATCTTTAAAGACTTTTAAGATTTTAAGCTTTGACTTAAAATAACACCTCAAAAAGATGTTTTTGATCAACAGCATTGTATTCACAGTCAGCCATTTATTTATTCTCACTTCAAGTAAAAATGTCCCATTCCAAGGGCCTTACAGAGATTTAAACATTCCTTTATGTGTAAAACTGCTTTAAAAAATACTGAGTGTAACTTTAAAAAACAATTGCACAACCTTTCAAACGTTTGGGGTCAATAAGATAAAAAAAAAGTCCCAAATGCTCACCCAAAGCTGTGTTTTTTGCTTAAAAATACAGTAAAAACAGTAATATTGTGAAGTTTTCTATTTGAATATTTTTTTGAAACCATGATCCAATTTTTGGACTCAGATGAATAGAAAACAGCATTTATTTGGAATAGAAACCTTCTGTAACATTATAAATGTCTTCACTGTCACTTTTGATCAAATTATTGCATCTCTGCTAAATAAAAGTAATTATCTCTTTCAAAAAAATTCTTACTGACCTCAAACTTTTTAGTGATAGTAAAAATATCTTTATCATTCTTGTACTGACATGTAAAAGCAAACAAGGGTTGAGGAATAAACTAAGCAACACTGTAAGAGTGAACCGCACATTTACTGATTCTATCTAAAGAAGTTTTCTCTATCCTAGGGTCTATTCCCTTACCCAGGTATCCCAGCACAAGCACAGGCTGGGGGCAGGACCTCCACTCTGTGAATGCACAGATGAGAGTGACACAGAGAGGGCGAGAGGAAGACAGATGACCAGGAGAACATGATACGTTTGTCTTTCCTGAGGGAAGAATTACTGAGCACCTTGCCTCCCTCAGGACTCTCATGTCAGGAGAGAAACTGGGAGACCCACGTGCCTGGGATCAAGGAGGAAATTTGCTGCATGGTTGATAAGTATAAGCCAGCTTTTGTGAACAGCTGGCACAGGCGTGTATTTCAACTAAAGATTTGTGCTGATCAGAACGAACATGTCAACAGAAATCATCTTGATACATTTGGGGAAAAATGTATTGGATAATAATGCAAATTTCTGTAACTATAATATGTCATGCTTTCTTTATCATTTGATATAGACTTTAGACAACATGCCAGTAGAATTGTAAGATCCTCCTGGAACTCAGTCAAGGTCAAACTTGTCATGTTTAGAGGCAGATGGGAATGTGTCTCTCTGGCTGATCTGAGGGTAACAGAGCTATTTCCATCTCTCCACAGTCCAAAGAGGAAGACACGCTAAATTAGTGATAAATGATGCCTGTACTCCTCCTCTCGACACAGCATCTAACCAATTTCATCACGATCATAAACAGATCGAGAACAGAGAAACACCTCTTAAAATGATACAACAATAAGAATGATAAAACCTATTTAACAGTCATACACTAACTTTCAAAAGTTTGGGATCTGTACGATTAAAAAAAAAACTATTATATTATTATTACCATTTAAAATGACTACATTTTGAATATATTTTAAAATATAATTTATTCCGGCAAAGCAAAGCTGAGTTTTCAGTATCATTACTCCAGTCTTTAGTGTTGCATGTTCCTTCAGAAATCATTCAGATATGCTCAAGAAAAATTTGGTTATTTGCTGTTGAAAACAGTTGTGCTGCATAATATTTGTGTTTAAACTTTGATACATTGTTCTTGCTATTTAAAAGCATTAATTTCTTAAAATATCATACTGTTTATTTTGTTTAATTTTTTTAATTTTTAATTTTTTTGCTTTAGTAAGATTTATAGATTTAAGATTTAAAACACACAGCATTTCTGGGTCAATAGGTCCCCTAGGAATTTTGAATGGTTTTTTAAAATAGCTTTATTTTTTTTTTATTTTTTTTTTGAGTAAAATAAGCATTACTTCAAGAGACTACAACATAAATTACAGTCAAACAACATGAATTTTAAAACTGTTGTATGGTTTAAAGTTGTTAACAATATGCAATATCAAGTCTAAAACTGATTTTTCCAGCACACAAATTCCCAAAATCTCAAAGGAAATTCCTGGGAGTATGCATAGTAAATTAGCCTTCCAGGTTGGTCTACAAATGGACATCATAACAGAACAACTCTATAATCATATTCTAATTCCTTTTCTATCTAGTTATTTTGTGCTACAGGTAAAAGCAATTAAAAAAGAAAGAAAAAGGAAGCACTTATACTGTATATGTATGAAGAACTTGATTGTTTATAAATCTGTTAATGCAGAATAACAAATAATACTTGTTGATGACAGGATAACCTTGAGTTAACATAGTTTTATCAGTTTGAATTCTTAAATCTATTCTAGTGTTGTCAAATGATTAATCGCGATTAATCACATCCAAAATTAAAGTTTTTGTTTGCGTAATATATGTATGTGTGCTGTGTATATTTATTACACGTGCATGTATACTTCAGAAAAATAGGTTGTTTATATATTAAATATATTTATTTATAATCTAAATTATATTAATATAAATATAGACATGTAAATACATGTAAATAATTTCAAAATATATACTGTATGTGTGTGTATTAATATATACATAATAAATATACACAGAACACACACATATATTATGCAAACAAAAACTTTTATTTTGGATGCGATTAATCGCAATTAATCGTTTGACAGCACTAGTGTATACATTTAACAGCCAAATGTTCAATTGTATTACTGACACAATTATGCTATTTGAGCACTTCTTATAGACTGAATGTCTTTTTCCACTTGATCTCTTTAAGATTTTTGTTTGTTAAAAAAAAAAAACATTTATTTTAAATTGCAATAATATATCACAATATTATCGTTTTACTAGATCTACAGTAAAATTAAAAATCTTACAGATCCCTAACATTTGAATGGTAATGTACCATTTAAATTAACCCCATTTTAACCAGTCAAAATATATCAATCCATACAGCAAATTAAACAAACAAAAAAAAAACATTTCGGTATCATTAGTGTATGAAAAATAAAATAAAATTTTTTTAATGCATCCACAAAAGCTCCTGATTTTTTCTCAAACAAGGGAAGAGAATCAAACAATTGCAAACATACAGATGCGGGAGACTCACTTTGCATGGGAGAGAAGAAGACCTCAGAAAGAGGAGCTGCTTTGGTCCACTTGTACTGAGGAACAGGTTTGCCATAGCTGGATTTACAGCTCAGTGTTACATTGCCATTCAGTACAGGATTTTCTGTCATAGAGCAACACAGGTGTGGTGGATGGAGGGAACTACAAGAACAGAAAAAAAGAAGTCATGAGACCAGACAGTTTTTAAATGCCCCAAAATATGTGAATATAGCCACATTTTGCCAATGTACCTTTAACATTGAGGTGTAGCTCTCCAGACAGGCCTGGAGCTCCAGGAATGATGACATGGCAAGTGATAGCGCCCGGAGTCAGACTCCTGTGTGTGTATTGATGTAAATGGAAAGATTTGGCAGAGGGCATCGATGTATGGTAAATGAACATGGGCAAAACCCACCAACCCCGCCTCCGAAAGTCAGTGCTACCGATGCCAATCTGTCCTGAGAAGTAGGAGATGACCTGCAGTCAAAAACACATAGAGAGAACTTAAGACACACAAACTGGGCATAATAATGGAGTTAAACTGTCATACTAAAGATAATCCTCTGATGCAAATGCAGATGTTCAAGTTATATATGGGAAACTAGTGGAACTACAGATTATGATAAGCAGCACAAATATCATTCATACACATGCATACGCTGCATGTGATATGGTATAACCTGACACATTATCATGCCTCAGGGAGTATTAGCTGACATTTACATCTCAATCTAAAACCCTCAAGAGATAACGGCTCGAGTTAATCCACTTCTCGCGCCATCCATCAAATCCATCACATGTATTTTCATAAGCAGTCTTTGACCTTTCAAGTGTTCCATACTCGTTCCTGTGACATTAATGTGAAAGCCATCTGTTGAGTGAGCCGGGTCTGACATGTCAGGTTCGTGTCCTTTATTAGTCTGCTGATGGGGAGGGACAACAGATTGTTCTATCATGTAATCCATCCCTCTTTTTTTTTTCAAAACAAACTCAAAGGAGGACAGGAAATGGATAGCTTATATATAATGTAGACTTCTTAAATCAATATTCAATATTATGGGTTAAATTATATAACATATACACATTTAATAATTATTAGTAAATTAGTCAATTTATATTTTTTTTTTGTACCAATATTCTATGTGTTTACCAGAATTTTATAATGCTGTTTCCAAACATACTCCACTTGTTTGGAGTGATGGCCATGAAGGTCCAGATGACAGCGTTCTTTCTCGATGGAGGTATTAGTGGGGGTGTGTACCAGGCCTCCAGAACAAACCATTTGTCCCATGATTACCTCCATGTCTTTCCGTGGCATCTCGACCCGATGAGAATCACCTGTGACAGCAGAGAAAACAGCCAGTGTTGAGACACTTATCCTGGACTCCAGAGGGTAGTTTTGGCAGCAGGGCTTGACTTTTAGGTGACATCATTAAATTGTACATTTGAATAAAAAAAAAAAAAAAAAAAAAAAATTATAATCCTACAAAGGCAAAATTCCTAATCCAGCCAAACACACACACAAAAAAACTTTTAAAAATCCTGTGGATCCAAAAAATCATGTACTGAAAAATGAATAAGGTGATTTAAGGCGTCTTTTTCACAGCAGTCCATTTGCACACAATTTTTTTGTATTGAATACAATGCATGTATACGAAAATGCATCTTTACAGTATAGGAAAAAATAATAAATAAATCCAAACATGTAGATGTTGTATGCTTTCAGTTGATGGATTTAGTACATTTAAGTACTTCCCAAAAACTAGTTCAAATAAGCTCCTCAATAAGCAACACGAGGTCACAATGAATTGCCAAGATAGTTTGAGCAAAGGGCAAGAAAACTGAATATAAAAATGTAAAACAAAGTTAACTTCGCTAATAAAAAAAACACATTATTGCTCACATGCAAAGCTTAACACTTGAAGGAAACATGCTAAATGATACCCTGAGGAGACTAATTTAAGTACACCCAATGTCAGAAGTCACTCACAGGGCTGGAAGTCTCCTGAGCTGCATCAGCGTGCAGGTGGATCAACTGATCCAGCATTCCCAACTGTCCTGGGTCAGCCAGTTTGGCGGTGGATCCCTCAGTCACAGATAGACGTGGTGCTGGAGCTCTGCTGAGCTGAGCTGCTGCGCTGCACTGCTGCTATATTCCCTTTACTTCAGCTTTAAACTGAATCTCTCTGTGACGTAAAGACGCCTGCGTCATTGCTTTAGGCTGAGCACTGCCCTCAAGCTGTTTTGTTATTGCTCATGAGACTGCACCCATCTCAAAATTTTTCATTTCTGTTGTGGGATCTGAACTAGTAATCCTCCAACAATCCGCAGCTCAAATCTCGGCCACGCATTCTACGGGCTCACGTTGAAACAAGTCAAGCTCGGCTGGACCTGGAAAGATGATGTAACCGACGGCTCCTTTGAACAAGCTTTTGACTGCTTCATTCATATTCTCACAGAAAGATAAACCTCCCAGATTATAGGATCCGATGGGAAAATGATCTAAAAAAACCCATATTTCCTATCATTTATCCTCATTAACCTCACGGGGGAGCATTAGTACAAGATCTATTTTACCAAAAGATTCTGATTCTTATTCTTATTACTATAAATACTAATACCAATTTAGTAACCAACTGAAATAAGCTAATTTTATTACTTACATTACAATATTTGTTATATTTATAATGTTAAATGTATTCTGTTATTTTATATATCTAGATATTAAAAATAATAATAATAAATAATAATATTCTAGGTAATAATCAAAAAAGTAGTAATCTATACAAATAATCTATATCTGTCATTAACATTTTATTTGTATATAACTTATTCTGTATAATTACATTAATAAATTATAATTATTATTATAAAAACAATAATAATTTTTTATTATTATAATTTTTTGTAATATTTTTAAGCAATGAACTTTTATTCAGCAATACATGCAATAAATTGATCAAAAGGACCATAAAAAATTTATAATGTTACAGAAAGATTTATAATTTCAAATATAAAGTCTGTTGTCTTTTTGATTTTATATTCCTCAAAGAATTGGCTGAAAACAAGTTATTTGTGTTTTCTGCAATATATTAAAGGCAGCAAAACTGAAACGTTTCAGTGACACTGAAGACCCTGGATTAATGTTTGCTGAACTCGACAAGCCTTCTGCATCAAGAGACCCCACATAAAACTACATTTAAAAATATATTAAAGACAAAACAGTGGTTTCACAAACATTTAACAAATATTATGGTATATGTTTCCCGTATTTTGATTTTAACATGCTGGGTGCTTGGTAAGCATAAGAGATTTATCTTTCAAAAAAACATAAAAAAAAATATTATTAGTAAAATATGTACAGTATATCAAACATAAATATGTAATTAAAAGATTCGAAAAAAAAAAAACATGTATTTAAATTTGCCTTGGATATTTAGGACACACAAAATTCACACTTCAACATGAATTTTTAATTCACTCATAATATTATCCGAAAAACCAAGTAATGGTACTGTTTCTGTCTGCCAGATTTGTTTTGCACTTTGTCAATCTTTAATCTTTTTAGTGGTAACAAGCTCAGTGGCTTCCCTTCGTCCAGCTGGGACTTGGGAGCGAGTGGTAAGTAAGGACATGGCGTCGCCTGGGCTCATGAGCGGAAGTGCCGATGTGTGGCAGAATCTCTGTATGTGCTGCGCTCAGCAACTGTCTCTTGTGTGCCCAGGTTTATCCCTTACATTTCTGAGCCATTAGAAGTTTATTAAATCAAGGAAAAAATCTTCTCTAAGGCCGTCCCGGGCTCCATCTGTGCTGCTCTAGACAGACACACGCAGCACCAAGGTGGGAAAGCCTGACATGGGACACCTTGATTCGAAGGATTAGCACATGGCTACACAACACCACACATGTAATTTACACACAAGAAGAAACACCTGATGAAACTCATTAAGAAGTTCAGATGTTCATCCTGGATGCACAGCAAACGTTTGTACTGTGCTTTTATACTTATGCCCTTCTGAAGATTAAAATAAAAAAGCCTTGAACCAGTGTTGATATGAGGCTACTGTCATTAAATAGAGGGACTCATTGTCTTCTAATATAATTCCCTTCTCCAGCTCACAAGGTTTGTCTGATAAAGCTTTATCATGAACTGTAAACATTTAGTGCCACAGTGAGCGTACATTCAGAAGGTGAAGAGTGGAGAAGCTGCCCACAAAAGCAATGGGTGTTCGACATCTTTTGGAGATGTGAGGAAAGTTTTAACCCCCTAAAATTTAAAAACCAAAGGGAAATGGACGACCACAGATTAGTCCAGAATTATTGCAGTTACAATAGGCCTCCTAGTGAGGGTAGCACTGTACTGCGGGAGGAGAACAAAAGAGTAAAGGAGATAGATGAGTTTAGATGAACAGATTTTAAGGGGAATCTTGTTTTCTTTATATCAACTGCCACTGAGTCTCATGTGCATTCAAGAGAATCAGAAATCACAATCAGATGCTCAATCTATGAAGCAGATTTTAAGAATACAAGGTTGCAAAAGGGAGTTTTCATTATGATGCCATAAAAGAACTATTTTGGGTTCACCAAAGAAAACTTTTAGTGAACAGTTCTTAAACTAACAACAATTGTTTCTTAGTGTGTGAAGAACAGTTATTAATCTAAATAACCTTTTTCCACAATAAAGAAACCTTTAGTACAATTAAAAGGTTCCATGAACGTTAAAGATACTTCATGGAATCATCGCAATGCCAATAAATAACCTTTTGTATAGTAGTGTAGTGTAGTGAGTAGGACTTAAATTTCACTTTTTATAAAATATTATTTAAAAACATACATATAATACAGTATATATATATATATATATATATATTATATATATATATATATTATATATATGTACAGTGCCTCCATAAGAATGGAACAGTAAAGACAAAATAATCTTTTTTGCTGTGGAGTCAAGAAATGTGCAAATATGAGATTGAATTATGAGACAAAACTACAAGAATGTCCACATTTAAATATTAGCTGTTTCAAAACATTACAAGTTTTGCCACATAAAAAATGGATATAAAAAAGTCACTCGACTGAACTGGCAGGGTGTTTGGGTCAACTGTCTGAATGATGCAGTATGTAGCACTTTCTAATGAGTCTGGGATTTTTCTTGAATATTCGGTAGCCAAGATGGTTTTGTACCCTTCCAAATTCATTCTGCAGCTGCCGTCATATCATCATTAAAATTGAGAGGGGGCCTGTTCCAGAGACAGCCATGCATACCTCCATCATACCCTTTGTTTTAAATCGACTTCCTCTTTTCTTTTAGCAGCCAAATTGCTTGCTTTTCTACTTCAAAGTCAGCTCCCTCGTCTTCATCTGGTTTGTGTGTCGTCATCGAATGCAAGACTCGAATGCAGAAGGCAATGGATTTAACCTGCTTTTAATTCTGAAGAATGAATTGCAACAGAACACTAGCTGATCACTCAGAACAGACGCTGTGAGGCAACTGTACCAATACTTATGCTTACATTCAGATGGGGGGATGAAACTCTAAAAGTGTTGATCTTCTTAGTGGTGGTAAAACATGTATGTGTCTGAAACACCCAATAAACAAAAATGTGTAGTTTTCTCCATTTTACAGATTTTGACTCCGCAGCAAACAGAGAAACTTATATAAGATAATATATCAATAATAATATAATTTTCATTATAAATTTAATATACATCATAATATTTATAAAATTGTAAAAATAAATGAAAAGTACTGGTAATTTTCTGGCCAAATCATTATCTTATCAAGTAATTTTTACTGACATTTCTATCTCAACTAAAAAACATGAACACAATTGCAGTGCAAAATACAAAAAATAACAAACAACAATTTTTTACACCTGTAAACAAAGAAAAAAAAATCCATATGGAAAAATTCCTTTTATTAATGCACTAGATTGTGACCTAGTTTTACAGATTTTATTAACTGTACCGTGTATATATTCTACCTCAACAACCTGGAGTCAGTTTAAGTTTTTTTTAGAATTCTCCTTTGTATTTCACAGATAGAAATACAAAGCATCAGAGATTTGAATTACAAAGGGCTGAGCCAAATAAGTAAAAGATCTGGAAGTGGATTTCATATGGCAAACAAACTGGGACTTACAAGTAACAAACACCTTTTACCCAAATGGTTTATTGTCAAACTTATAGGCCAACCTCTAACAAAAGCAAACAGTCTCGAGAATCACCTGGCACATCCCAGGTTGGCCCAAAAACAGGCAAGCCCGCTTTAATCAAACGGTCCTTCCTGAAAAGTGGAAAAAAAATAAACAACCGTGAACCGAGTTGGTGGGTGAGGAACCTGCTCTCATTAAAACAGAGGACCCATTGTCTTCTAAATATAAATCTCTCTCTTTTGCTTGTCTCCGGCTCACAAGGGTATGTCTGATGAAAGCCTTTAGCATGAGGCAAATCTGAGCCAGCCTTGGAATACCTGCTTGAATTCTTGGGCAGTAGCTGCACATCAAAAAGCACTTAACTGAGGATAATGGGCGATGTGGGCTCAGGTGACTGATGCAGTACCAAGCCGACCCTTCCCATTTGATTTCAGACTCTATTGTCAGGGGGGAAACGCAGGGTTTAATTATCAGAGTGTACCTTGATTGCTGCAGTATATGGTGACACTGAGTGAAGTTCGAAAGTCTGATATAAAATGCAGGCAACTAGAAATATTTGTCGTCTTTCCTAAAGGAGGACTTGTGGCGTGTTTTAAGAGCAATGAGTTTTCTGGCAGACGAGGCCATTGAATAATAAACAGTTGGTGAAGGTTCCTTTAAATAGGATTACATCAGTTTAATCTCTAGTGCTATTGTAAGCAATTTTCAGTGGGTTTGCACATCAAAGGACCTCGAAATCCATCTGAAAGTTTAGATCGATTCTTAATGCTACCAGGGACCACGGACAGGGACTGTAATTTGGGCGGACAATCAGACACAGGTGGTAGGGGTCTACCAAGGTACCTTTTAGGTTGTAACCTGATCCAGAGCCCAATGAATTTTAGCAAAGGACCTGGTCCATAATATAGTTAGCCTGCCATTCTAACAACAATGGAACCTATTAAGTGACTGATTTGGAACACTTTACATAGGTCGCATCTCTGAAGGCCATTAAATTATGGTTTCCCAGTGGTTACAGCGGTCTGGGCAGACTACGACTCACAAATTGCGTTTGACTGCTTAGCCAGGTTGGCTAAGCTAACAATGTGATTATACTAATAAGCATAAAAAATAAGTTCGTTATGCGTCTAAAATGACCCACTACTGCTGTTAAAAAGTATGGGGACCCAAAGATTTTTTTAAAGACTACTATTGCGTATAACGTCTCTTATGCACTCACCAAGGACTGCAATCTATTTTAAACAACAGTACATTTTAAAACCAGCCAGATCGTTGAATATTATTACTTTTTAAAATGAGTTTTCTCTTTTAATATGTTTTAAAATGTACTTTATAAATGTGATTGCAAAGCTGTATTTTCAACCAGCACTCCATTACTCCAGTCTTCACTGTCACATGATTCTTCACTTAATCATTCTAATTATGCTGCATTTGCTGCTCAAGTAAACGTTTCTTGCATTATCATGGTTGAAAAAAGTAGTGTTTTCTTGATATTTTTTTTCTGGAAACCATGATACAAAACATTATTAAATATCACTGTTGATTCAATTTAATGCATCCTTGCTGACGGACAAAGTATTATATCTCTTGAATTTCTTCACTAACGCCAATAGCCAAAATGCATTCGGCGTGATGCCTGTTTCTGTTTCATGAAGAGGAATGCATGTCATGCTGCTGAACTTGACCAAAATGGGGGATATCAGAAGCTGCCTATCTTTTGAAACTGCCTTCAGCGTCAGCAGTGCGTCTATGATGACTTAAAAATGCTGGCCTAGGTAGTCAGCTCACACAAGTCTCTGACGCAGAGAGCTTTTTCCCTTTCTCCTCTCAGCAATCATATTCCTCTTCCTCCTCTATTCGTCAGGCAACACACACCACTATAATAACTGATATTAATCTTCAAAACAAAGAATACATTTACAATGGTGAGGCCATATATTGTGACATGACATTATGGGAGAAAGCTAAAAAAGAAGACGCAGGGATGGCGGAAAAACTTATCCCATAAATATGGTCTTAAAAAAATCAATGTGACCATTTTTTAGCTCTCAGTCATCATGACCCAAGCTGTCAGCAAGCCTTCAAAAGAGGACAAACCAACAACCCACATGAAAGAATACCTCAATATACGAATTTGTCGTTAATAGATCCCTGTTACTGAACTCCGTCTAGTCAAACTCAACCCTCTTTGTTCACCCTCGCTTTCCCGCTGCTGCCTGCTTTTCCGCGCGGCCCCGCTGGATTTGGACCCGTCCCCTGTTTTTTCTTCCGTCCTTTCTTTGCCCCTCCCCCCCTTCCTCCTCCCCCCCCCCCCCGCTATCCTAGCAGGTTTTTCGGCGGGATACCGTATAGGAGAAAGAATCTAGCGGAGCGCAGACAGCACGGCGGGGCCACGCCGGTCCACCGCCGGCGACGATCGCAGAGCCGCCAAATATATAGATTTTCAAATAAACACATTTAGGCCAAACATTACAAACGGTCTTGCTTTAAAATAATTCTGAAGATTTGCGACCAAGAATCATTATATTTGTTTACATGTCTGACTGCTCTCAAATTGGCGCAACATGTTTTGTTTTGATGGTGTATTGGTCCGGGGAAAGCGATAGACTAGAGTGTGGAGAGCATCAATCAGCCCTGAATGTGACGGTCATGAAGTGCTCTCCATTCTCGGGCCACTCAACGTCTGCAGGCAAGAAGAAAAATGATGGCGGTCCACAAAGCTACTCGGGACCATAGCCTGTGTGCCTAGCCTCCCAACAATTCTCTCCCACCCATATTCATTTGCCAGACGGAAAATATAATCGCACCGCATCGGGCCTAGCAGTGGATGTGTACCCTGATTATGTCAGCAGAGCTCAAGGCTCAGGGTAGGAGAATTACTCCTCATGAGTCTGTATGTGTTGCCAGATGAGATGACGGATACAGAGCGACCATCAGTCAGTGGTTTCTGGTGAAGGAAATCAGGTCGAGGGAGAGAAGATCATTACAGCTCTTGTGGATGAGATTGTGATTCATCAAAGATAGGAGTTAGGGCTGGAGTCACAAAGGGAAAAATTTAATGCCCAATTAAAAGGCTATCAGGATAGATTGAGGCGGACTGTTGCCGTTGGCTACTCCAGTCACTCGGTTCACAAAACTGCGGAGACGGTTTTCATCCTAAAGTTGTACTCATAGTAAACTGTATGTACTTTGCTGATTCTGAGTTTGTTTGCTTTGCATGTTATCTTTTTGTTTACAGTTTTGTTTTTATAGATATGATTGCTAAAAAAATCCTTTGACCAATCTATAGGTTTACTTTTTCAAAAACTCGTAAACACCAATTACCGTAGCAAAACATCCGTTTGTGTGGACCATACCATTACAACAATTCCTTTTGGCGTCAAAATATTCTGTCAATTACAATAATTTCTAAAATGCAATGGGCCGGTGGACGTCAGTGGATGCTCTCTTAATGTTTGAGTACTCTGATCTCCCCTTCGCATCTGGGTTGTAAAGGCTTGCTCTATACGTGTAATCTGCAAAGCTGTAGGTCGGTTCCACGCCCCCGTCACCTACGTAAGATATGCGAGCCACTCCGGAACTATTCTTTTCTCTAGCCCCTAGCTGCACTCCTTCACACCACTAAGCAGAGATTTGTCCTTCTGGCACGTGGGCATTCTCATTCCCAAAACGTTTAGACGCAGCCGAGTTTCCTGAAAAGGAACGTCTCACAGGTTACGCATGTAACCAATGATCTCATGGGAATGAGATGCTGCGCCTCGAAGCCAGACTTCCAGCATCCCCTGCCAGCTCTTGCTTCATTTTCCTTCCTGTTGTACGTCTAGGGTGACCAAACAATGCCATTTTCCAGGACAAGTCCTAGCCAGGATTTCTATATGCCTAAAATTCCAGGGTTTTGGCTTTGGTTCCTGTTTTCATACTTACTGAAGGTAATGATCGTTGGACCAATAACATGCAGATATTGTACATAATCGACTAATCATGGTGCGTGAGAAGGGGGGAATCTACAGAGAACGGTCAAACAGCGATGCAAATATGTGTACATATTAGTGTCGACTTGAAACAGCAATGAGCTATACCGATCGGTGTATGACATCAAAGTACCGTGAGAGCGATTCAAAAGCACAAGAAGCTGCCTGCTCTCTAGAGCTCTCGCAGTACTTTGTCATACAACGATTGGTCTGTGCAGCACAAACAAAGCCAAAACGTGGATTATTTTAGGCAATATAGAAATCCTGGCCAGGGACGTGTCCCCTGGGAAAATGGCACGTTTGGTTACCCTAGCCTACGTCACCCCGCCTGCGAACTCGAACTGTCTTGTACATCCATTGGACCTGATTCACATGTGATTCAGAGCGTGGTCACACTGAAGGCCGATTCACCCAAGCGTTTTGACGCAGCATCCTCGTTAACCCTCAAGGAAACCATGGGTTACATGCGTAACCTGGAGATTTATTTTTTAGTAATTGACAGACACCAGTTAATAATTTTTTAATAATTTTAGTATAAACTATAAAATATTATTATGAAATGTAACAACTAGTTCCAACAGCAAATTTCTTATGATGTCCCAAATTATAAATCTTAGTCGAGGTAACATAAAAAACCATGGCGTAAGTGTTTAAATTTTAATTAAAATAACTTGCTGGAAGTTAAATCAACTTCAAAACATTTTAGCTGTGCAGTGGAGTCTCGGAACTTATCTCGGGGGGGGGGGGGGGGGACTAGTACAACTAAGTTTATTACACCAAGTTGAGCCAAACTACAAACTAACAATTCAGAATAACACTTTTGAAGTCAGAAATTGACTTACGAACGGATAAAATTTCTTGTGGAACTAGTTTTATAAATAACTAATAATTAGTTGAAACAGCTTGCAATTTTTTTGATTAAACACATATTGTTTCACAGGAAATTAAATACCACGAATAGATTATTTTACCAAAATTTGTGTAAAGAAAAAATATAAATAAATGTGTGTTTCTGGAAAAAAAATAAATTTAAAAAAATAATAGTTATTTATTTTTATCAACAGCTTTTTTTACTACATCAATTAATTATGCTTTTGATTTACTACTATTTATTAATATCTTAATTTACACCATTAAAAACGAAATCCAGAATCCAGAAAAACCAGGAATTTGGCGAAAAATGAAACTGAATTTGAGTAGAAGAAAAACTACTAAACTTTCATAAGGCCTTCAAAATTTTGTGTTAAACTTTTGATGAATAAAATTTTATTTAACAAAAAATTGAAACAGACAGTAACATATCATTTAAACAATAAAAATAGAATAGAATCCAGAAAAAAAACCTTAAAATTTAATTTTAAAATTTAGAAAAAAAAAATTAGAACAATGGGAAAATTTGAAAAAAAATAAATAAAACGGATTTCATATGGGCCCTACCTAGTTTTGGATACGATTTAAAAAAACAACACAACTGACATCCGTGCAGGATCTTCATAACCATGGGGGCTCAGCTCCAGGAGTGGGCAGTCTTGGCATTATAAAACTCAACAAAAAATGAAAATCTACAACTAAAATTCACAGAGACCTACATCATGACAGTCTCTCCAAGTCGTTGGGCTGGTTGGGATAAATATATGTAGATGTCAGCAAGGGGAATGTGGAGTGTGGGAGCAACATTCATCGCCTTGGTCGGCACTTGGTGCCAGGTGTGGTGGTGTGGGAGATCAGCAGACTCGATATTGGCTTTTGGCGAAACCTGAGTACAGGAGAGACGGCGCGCACTGCGACTTTCAACAGAAGTTTTGGCGAGGTTAATTAGACCATTGTTCAACCAAATAATAAACAAATAAAAAAAAAAAAAAAATGGTGGTTTATAGAAACAATTTTCACTCAGAAGTTGAAAGTATTTTCTTTTAAAAAACATACTCCAATAATCCTTCTTTTACTATCCGTGCTGCGGGTGGTGTGTGTGTGTGTGTGTTGTGCGGTGTGTGTTGTGTGTGTGTGTGTGTATTACTGTATATATATAAGCAGAAGTACTGCCTTAACAAGGCTTGCATTTATTTGATCAATATACAGTATAAACAGTCATAGTATGAATTTTTGAAATATTATTACAATTAAATAACTGCTCTCAATTCTAATATAAAATGTCAATCCTCTGCATTCAGTCTACAGTGTCATTCTTTCTCCGGAGGAAACATTTCTTATTATTATCAATGTTGAAAACAGTTTCTGCTTAAAATTCTAAACTATTTATATATTTAAATATTTTTTATATTTAACTATATTTGAAAGGTGTAAATTTTTTCATTATTATTTTTGATGAGGCAAAGTTCAAATTAAACCGTATTTATTTTAAAATATAAGACCGTTTGTACATTTCTGAATGTTTTTATGACGTCAATTATTTTGATCAATTAAAATGTGTCCTCCCTAAAGGTTTAAAAAATATTAAAGACCCACAACTTTTTGAACCAGGAGTGTCAGTCCCCTGGAGAAAAGAAAAACAAGGACTACTGCGTAAAAACAACAAAAGATGATCCATCTTAAAAAGATAAGGATAGCCACCACGGGTATGTTTGGACATAGGGCTCCACAAAAACAAAACCAAATGGCTTGATTCTGACCTAGAAGAAGAGTAGGGCCCTAATTGGGTAGCATGGGTTGAATGTGAGAGGGTCTGTGCCTAAATCCCACAGGGTCTTGCCCTGTGCCGCTGTGGGACAAGAGTGGAACCAGCTGCTGAGGCTCAGGTTGTTTATACAGTTTGCCCAGCAATAGGAGCTCAAAGCTAGCATTCCCGGACATGGAAGCGTTTTTGACACTGCGCTCCAATAAAGATCTGGAAAAAAACTTCAAAAATTGGTCAGAATCGCCAATCTGAAACCTACAGGCAGACAGTCCTCGCTTTAATTATTGCAATTAATAGAATGCTCTTTAGGGGATGGGAATTAGGATAAACATAGGTGAGCAACACACCGTTCCTTTGAGATTTAAGTAACATTGAAACACCATTTTCGGCAATTTTGATAATAATCAACACGTACAACCATAATGGAAAACAGTACAAAATAGTCACTCAAGCTAACAATGTATAAGTTTACGGCGTACATGTTTTAAAATTTTAGGTAAGATTTTTTAATGTTTTTTGATAGCCACCTCCTATGCTCAAGCAAGGCGGCCTTATATAAGGAAAAACAGGAAATTACATAATTATTTTCAAAATTACAAGTGTAACTGTTTTGGCATTTAAATATATTAATAAAATATATATTTTAATTTTCCTGTGATGACAACAACTGAATTTTTCCAACAGCCATAACTCGAGTCCCTTCAGGTCATATGATCCTTCAGACAATCCTTACTAATTATGCTTGCTTGCAAAAACAGTTCTTATTATTTTCAATATTATATATCTATATATATATATATAGATGATGTTTCAAGTTGTGATTTTTTTTTGTCCTTCCTTGGAATAACAAGTTTCAAAAGAAGCAGCGCTAATTGCCAAATATAATTTTTGGAACATTAATAAAGGGTGCTGCTTCTGATTCAATTTAAATGATTTCTTATTAATTAAAAGTATTCATTTTTTAAAAAACAGTGGTCTGGTTCTTCATCTGTTCTGATATGTTGTATAATAAGAAGATGCCATCACTTGGCCAGGGAGAAACAGGGATGAATGGGCTCATGGGGAAAGATTGCTGAGTCATGTGCATCCATATCGTTTGCAATCATTGACTGAAATCATTAGTCAGACCTGATCATTGTGTATCCTATTTTAAGGAATAGATTCATAGTTCTTAAAGTTTTAAAGTGGACACAAAAGTTTAAATGGTCAGCTTAGTGTTTTTAAAATAAAGTATAAACAGTTAAAGTCTAAAAGGAAAATCTTCCACCCTAACATGCATAAAAATAAAGAAAATATCAAGAATAGCATTTTCAAACACATCGTAGTGTCTCTCAATCACACTGCCCCTTTCACGATGGTGTCGCATCTACATGCACTTCTCATCCTCAAACACCTATACAAATTGTTTCCGTAGTCCATTCAAAAGGTCAGCAGCAAGCAAGTTCAAATTTGGACTGGATTGGGTAACACAAGGCTTGAGAACCACATTAATGCAATGGATAATGAATCTTTTGTTTTGCTTCTGGGAGAACAACCATGATGCTTTTTGATGATAAAACATAGGAAATGCACCTTGGAAGATGAATGAATCCTTATTAAATACGTTGACCATGTTTTATGACTCTGTCTGAGAAGAAAGGTCAGGGCAACCCAGAGTTGGGCATAAATATTTGTTCCACAGTGCTTTGCAGTTATACAAATAAGGAGATAAAAATAAACAGACCAATTTTTTTGCACAAAACCACCATTTGCTAGCCTGTTGACCAAAACAATTAAGAATAAATAACCGGTTATCATGATGAGTTTCTAAAGTAAATTAATGTAACGATGTGGACTTGCAAAGGGTAGCACAATTAGCAATGTACATTTTTGGCTGTATTATGAGTAAGGTTGTACCAAATGTTGCTTATACGGCTGTTGTTGTGTATACTAGTATATCTTATGTTAATTAAACTACATATTACACTGTGTATATAGGGCACTTTTGGTAACAAAGTTAGATTAGGGGAACACTAGTCACTACTAACTAGTTGTTTATTAGGCATGCATATTACTAGCAAACGTGGCTGTTTATCAGTACTTATTGGTATTTATCAGTAATATATGTAAAAGTATGCTTAAAAAACTATTTCTGCATTCTCGATCCCTTAACCCTTTTTAAATAACTCTTAATAAAGGTTAGCTTAACAATAACCTCGGTGGGGGTGACGTCATTTGATTACGGGCACCTGCAGGTTATAAAGAGGCAATGGAAACGGACATACCTTCAGGTTAAACCCTTGTCTGAAGAGACGGTCAGACATGCCTACAGTGCGGCATTGAGGCGCAGCATCTTGTGTCCCACTTTTTCAGGGAACAAGGAGTTACAGTTAAGTACCTCAAACGATTCCCTATCGAAAAGCTACTCTATCAATGCTGCTTTCAATAACATTTATGGGAACGAGGAAGTTTCCAACGCCGCTCGCACTGGAAGTGTCTGGACCCCCTCAAGGTTGTGTAGTGTGTGTGTGCACAAGCATTGGAGAGGTCTCGAGACATGATTCTTTGAGTTTACTCAAGGACAACGTGAAGCCTGGAGTAGCATGGACATGGCAAAACTACAGAATCTGACAAATGTGTCCGTGGATGGAAGAGAACCAGCCTGCCGCATCACACACTTGCTGTCAAGGGGACACCCCCTTGCCAAAAGCCGTAGAAGAGATGCAACCCCCCGGGTTGAATGGGCGACCTAACACCTCCTAGAGGCAAAGCTTGACTACATGCCTCATAGGGGCTAGGGCAATAGCATGCCCTCACCCAATGTGACACTTTGTGTGCCAACTTTTAAAAAAACGCTTCCATCTGAGGGCCGTAACGTTTTTCTAGTCGAGGGAGCCCTAGCACTTAGCATAGCCGGTACTATGACTCCCGGGAGCACAGAGCATCAGGGGAAATGCGTAAAGATGCAGTCTGGGCCACGTAGGGGCCATCGCGTCCAAACCCAGGGAGCTGAAGAAGTCAGAGAGAAATATAGAGGACATTGTTCTGTCCTTCTGTGAAGCAAAGAGGTCCTCCTCTGCTTCATAGAAGCTTTCCCCAGTCTGCTCCCACATTCAGTTATGCCCGTGGAAAGTAAATTGCCCTGAGGGACAGAAAAACTTGTTCAGAACGTGACAAGCCGAAATGGCCAGGAATTTGTCAGAACGTGACAAGCCGAAATGGGCCCTGCCAATTTATGTAAGAGAATACCGCAGTGTAGTGTTGGTACACCCACACTAGGACATGTTTGCCTCTTAATGCTGGAGGAAGTATTTCAGGGCCCGAAATAGAGCCATCATTTCGAGGTAATTGATGTGCCAGTCAAGAAGATGACATCTCCTGATCCCTTGGGCTCGATGGCCATCTAAGACCCATACCCCAAACCATGGAGGGAAGTGTCTCTCGTTAGCATCTTGTTGCTGACGCAAACATGCCTGAGAGTGGGATCCAAAGTAAGAAACAAGGGGTCGTGAAACCACTTAGATAGGGTACAAAGACCCTGGTGCGTAACCCTTATTGCCTTTCGGGATTGGCCCTTGGATTAAATCCCCTGGGCTCTGAGTCCAAAACCGAAATGATCTCATGCAGGAGGCCCAAAGGTATCACCACTGGATGCAACTGCCATGAGGACCTAGAACCCTTCGACAAGTAATGAACTGGTAGTGAACTTTTCTGGCCCTAGCTTGATGTTATTTAGGGTGTTTTATTGAATGGATTCGTGCATGTGTGCATTTAGGAGCAGCTGTGCCCGCATCGTGATCGAATCGCCATGACACACCCCCCAAAAATGTTCACCTGCTGAGCAGGAGAGAGGCTAGGCCAAATGGAAGAACCGATACTGGTAAAGCTTCCAAACCACAAAAGCGAAAACCTCAGGAACTTCCTGTGTTGTGGCATGATCTCTGTGTGAATAGTATGGGTCCTTGAGGTCGATGGTCACAAATCCCAGATCGCTCCTGAATTGGATGTGACGGACACAATCATTCTTGACTGTCCACGCATTCGAACTTGTATGTTCTGAGGTAGCAGTTCAAACCCGCGAAGATCTAAAATTTGGACAATATCCCCCGCCCTTTCTGGGGAACCAGGAAATACTAGCTGTAATAGCTTGATGCTCTGTCTGGCAGGGGAACGTGTTATATGGCCCGCCTTTGTCCAGTAGAGCTTGCATTCCTATGTGAAAAAATTAGCTCATTCCGGTTTCACAGAAGTGGCGACCACCCCTTTTGAAATGTGCGAGGATGATAGTGCAAACTTATCCTGTAGCCTTTTCTCTACAGCCTTTTCTACCCATGGAGAGAATATTTGGCAGTCGCTTCCATGCTGTTTCTCTGAAAGGGGCACTAGTTTTGACACTTCGTTTTGTTGGAGGGATGTTAGATGTCCGGTGTCCTGAAACATGGCAGGAGGCAACCGAACATGTAACACCCCCTGAGGGTGCCAGGAAAGAGCCTCTACTTTCTGCTGGAACTTTTCGCGCCCCTCCCAGGGGGACCACACCCCCACGAGGTCCTGTGTGTGCTCGAGCACCCTCAGGGACTTCTTTTTGGATGAAATAATCGTCCTCAGATTCTGGCTTCTTTGGTCTTCTTGGGCTACTTAGATGTGACCGAGCCGCTCCCCCCCCCAGTCCCTACCCGACGGGGGGCGCAGCGGCAACTCACCACACTCTGCTTCTGTGACTCTTGTGTGCAGAGACCGAAAACAAGACTGGGTCGGGGCTGGCGTGGCCGTCCAGCACGTCGTGGGGGAGAAACTTATCAAAAGCCTCTGCGTTGTCCTTTTGGCCTCCCAGAACCTACTGACGACTACTACCCTGAAAAACGCCTCCTCACTAATGCTCCCGGCCCATGCACAAGGAGTCTTTCAGCAAGTCAGCCTGGTATGCCTGCACCGAACCGCCCTGGTGTGCAGGGCCAGCACCAGCCTGGACCCGCATAGCTTAGAAACGCTTTGCTTTCCCCACCACAGCCGAGGATAGTCAGACCAATCTGCAGGCTTGGTGGGGGAGGTCTAGCTTCTTGACTTGACGATGAAACTCCACGGGGAAGAGATACCCCCGTGAGTGTCTCTTCCACCTGAGGCATCATCACAAAACCCTGCGCCTTACGCACCCACGATAGGTCAAATAAAGTCGACTGCATAGGTACAAAGATGTGATGAGGTGTGCGGGAGCATCCTTACTCCATGAAACAATGACAAACTCAATCACGGAGATCAAGAGGAAAAAAAAGGCCACCCCTGGCACACAGGAAAAGACGAAAAGAAATCTGCCTGTAACTGGAGTGCCTGGGGTTCTCTTGCTCCTGTATGGCCAGACTAACTTAAGCCTGGCAAAAACCACGCGAGTCAACCACCTCAAAAATAACTCATTAAATGCGCAAGATCAACGTTGAGGAGTAGTCCGCTCAGGAGGCGGCACGCTCAGTCCTCCTATCGCCAGAGGCAAGAGAACCCGCTTCCTCGCCTTGCTCCAGCAGTGGGGACAGGGGACTTTGCAATCTGGCCTGATGTGATGGATCGAGCACGGCGACTTGAAGTGAGATGGGTGTGTCCACCCCTCGTCTCTCAGCCTGCTCGGACATGCGGCCCCACGATCTTCAATGAGGACACATGATGCTCTACCCCTCCTCAAAGAAAGGCAAGCCTTGAGCTCAGCACTCAGATCGAAAGTGACTCTCGCAGTACTCACGACACGCCATGGGCCCGACCCCTCGAGGGGCAGCCAAACTACGTGCTCTTCCCGGAGGCACTCTTAAAAATAATCATGGGAATCGTCCTCAGTGTGTAACTTGAACACAGTGTGGCAAGCATCCCTCCTAACCGACAACCACTAGACATTGAATCTCCTTTTGTTAACACAAAGAAACTACCAACAGTGAAACGCTGGAATCAGAGCAACACACACACACACACACAATGTGGTCTCTGAACGACAAGAAAACCTGAAGGTATGTCCGTGATTCACGTCTATATTATTACCTGCGGTGTTGCACGTAATCAAATGACTTCAACCACCAAAGTATTTAAGACAATTCTTGGCATGTTTGGCACACGTGTTTCACAATTGGCGTGTGTGTCCGTGGTTCGAACAAAGAATGTCTCTCTGCATAAACGGTACTGAAAGGCAACATCTGAGAGTAGCTTTTTGATAGGGAACTGCTTTTTCAACATGAGAATAATAATGTTTCTTGAGTAGCATAAATCTAGCATATTAAAATGATGATTATCTGTAGGATCATGTGACCCACTGAAGACTGGAGTAAATTATGCTAAAGTTAATTCAGTGCCAGCTGAAATCACAGAAATAAATTACTTTTTTTAAAATATAGTAAAATACAATCCATTTACGTTTAATGATCGTGTACCATATACTTTGCAAATATTACTGTGTTTTTTTAATTAGTTGAGTTTTAATAAAACAAAGGCAGCATGGTGAGGCATGATCTTTTTCTACTTTCTTCCAGAAACATAGTAATTTAAATATTATTGACCTTCTAAAACAGTAAGTGTAAAAATGATGTGCCATGATAACATAAAACAGGATGATGGTTGTACTCTAAGCAACCACACATTGTCATAAATATCTCTGTAGTTGTCATGAGTGTCCAAAACAGATAAGTATATGTCACATTTTTTTTTTTGCATCCTGCCCAATATTATCAAAATACATTCTTACTCTGCAGAGGAAGACATGACATGCAGAACATACACAAACAAACTATCTGAGAGTTTCTACTCCCAACTGTCACACTGAGCAGTGTTTTTAAATCTGTCAGCAGATATACAGGCACTAGCAACAGACGACTGAATCAGGACAGGGTGGCACAGGGATACGTCTCCTTCCTCTAACTGTCACACACACTATTTAGTTAGTATAAGACATTCAGTAAAAACACTAATCACAGAAATGTCTCCCTGGAGCAAACCTGAGGTAAATGCTTTGCTCACCGGGCGCTACAAACAGTAATAGGGTTTCCTCGTAAGCACACACTTGGGGGACACAAACCTGCGACCCATATTGCCTGCAATGTTGTATAAAATGAAAATGATGCATCTGCTCGACTGCCCGTTGTTTATTTCCATACCATGAGCTATTCTCATCGAAAAGTAAAAATTGCTGCCACTGATATCAAAATTAGAACCTGTTGATAAACCCTAAAAATATGAGAAAGACTACATTGTGCTCAAACACAAGACTATTTTTTTTCTCTGAATGCAACACTGTCTCAAACGCAAGAGGACATCTGCTGAAATCTGCAGGTGTTCACTTCACTGACGCACATCGGACATCAAGGACATTAGACAGAGCTCCTTTTTAGACTGTGTCTCAATTCAAAGCTATGAATGTACAATTGTTTTATATGTCCTGCAACAGGCCTTGGTCAGGAAACCCAAAATTTAATTTGAGGGAAAACAATAGCTCTGAGGGTTTGCAGTACATGCCGCTCAATTTGATATATACTGACCTAATTCACATCTACTTTTCACTATCCAAAGTGTTCTTGCTTACTGAAACAACGTCTTGCGAAGAATATTGTTTCAATCCTTTTCTGTGAGCTTGTTTTTTTCATTCATAATCGAATTACATTTGCCGTCTATTCCTGACCAAAATCTTTAAACTGACTATAACAAGAGTGACATTTTGAGGCAAAGGAAATTACCACCCCCCACCAGTAAACAAGGCCCATAAAACGAAGAAGAGGATAAAAAATGGATGCAAATTTATAATGATGTCATGCACATTGATTTGAAAACCATAAATATTAAAACAGTCACAATCATCTTGACTCATTAATCTGTGTCTCACTAGATATGCTCAGGCCATTTTGAGCATTTGTGTTGTATTCTTTATGAAAAGCTGCAAAAAAAAATTATTTTCAAACATTTTTAAAAATTAAAAAACAATCCCAATCTATCAAATTTTGGGCATCACTCTACATGATTCACTATAATGGTGTGCTACAAGACTGGTGGCTTCTCTTAAGCCTTATATCAAGCCAAAACATATCAAACATCATTAGTACAGTATAGATTTCAGGGACTATTTATGGTCTGTCCATGACTTCCATTTAAATTGTTTTCAGTAATTATAAGTACGAAATCTGGAATAATACATAATTTATATGAAAAACCGCTAGAACTAAATTAAGAACTCTAAAGAATCGTCTTAATTAAGAATACAGAAGAAATTAGAAACTGGCAACTCACTGAAAAAAATACAAAAATTACTAAAAAAAGAAGGTAGTGAATAGTATTAATAATAGCTAAATAAAAATTTATTTTATTTAAAAGAACTAAATACAAATGACAAAAGATAAATAAACCAATTATGAAAACAATTAATTATCTTAAGGTCCAAAAATCTTACTGTTAAACTAAAATTATAACTACGGCTTTTACCCTTCAATAAAAGTGATATTTTGCTGCTTCTTACTAGTTATTAAGGTAGCTGTTACATTGCGGTATGAGGAATTAACGGATATTAAAAAATAATGGTTATGCAGCATCAGAATTACTATGTGCCTTCTAATCCCTAATAAAACCAGCCTGTTTGCTAGTAATACACACAAGTAATATTGAGAAATTGGTCCTTACAAAAATAAAGCGGTATCAAAAAAACTTTTTTTTTTTAAAACTAGAAAAGCTAACCTCAACCAACCTATTAACTACTATTATAAGATAAAATAACCACTGATTCGCAAGCATGATTTTGGTGGTAAAAGTTTTTCACTTCCATCTGCAAAGCAAACTGTTAATCATTTGAGTTACAACATATAAATTATGTTAATACACGTATCACTGGTCCAAACACCAGTTCATAAAGCGGTCCAAGGAGCTCAACTCTGCAACTGTAAGTATTTAGAGTGGGTAGCTGTTTGTTTGTGATGGTTGTGTGAAAGATACTGCTATTAGTGCCCAGAACGATACAGTAAATGGGTTGTATTAGGCGAGAGTGTGCGATCAGGAAAGATGACCCTTTCCCCCGACTTCTTTCCCCTGGGGCATTTTGTGGATCCTTAGGGGATTGGACGATGTTCCTTAGTCCATGTAGCTAAGCTGTCTCTTCACACACTATAATCCCATTAGCAGCCCAAGCTGTCTTAACAAGGAAGAAGACAGGTCCATTCTGGCCTTAACGAACAACAGTTCTTAATCTGTGACTTTTCAATTCCCAGTACAGTTGCATTAGGCATTGTTAGTAATTCCTTTTCACATGCTACAAGAAGGATTTCAGCAGATCTACTTTTGGTTATCTATACCAGCCAGCATTTTAAAATAAGACATATATTACCTGGAACTACTACAATAAAGATGCAATATTAAAATAGATCAGAGGAAAACACAGAAGATGTTAAGCTGCTCTAGTCTGATGCAAGCTAAAATAACCTGTCAAGTAGGAGCTGTACTGAAATTAATGAAACTTCATCACACCAGCTATGATGGATGGATGTTCTGTTTTGCCTGAAGGAAATCCTTTGCGCTATATTTTGGATAGAAAATCTATTCTATACACCTGATGGTTATTTTTTATTTTAACTGAAAGAGAATAACACTTCCTCTCCAACGACCAAATTCTTCACATATGGGGGTCTGATGAGGACACATGTTCCCTTAAAAAATTGATCACACCATCAGTTCGCTTTAAATTTTACAATGTTTTCTTGGTGCATGAAAGATCGTGTACTATAGCTTGAGCAAGATATTCAAATGAGATGTATTTGCCTTTGCTAAACAATTATGCATTGGGTTGCTGTCACTAAAATCAGGGAAAAGTGGGGTCTTGCTATAAGTGAATGCCCTAGCGAGCATTTAATGTAGTCACATTTTCCCCAAGCATTAGCACTGTACTTCTCTAGTTGACAGTAACAGTCTGCTGCTCAGAAATAATAGATGCTCACCAAAACACTACTTCATTTGCCTCAAAGAAAGTCTTTGAGGGAAGCCTGAGGAGAAATGCATTTCAATCCTAGAATGACATTCACTTAGGGATTATATAGGCTAGATAAATAAAATTCAAGCTGTAGAAAAAAAAAAAAAAAACTACCCAAGTAGCCTGTTTACTTATCATTTGTAAAGCACAATAGAGAGCTGCTCTTTGCCATAACAGAAGCTCTTATCTTCCCCAGACTGCTCTGCTTATGGAAACTATAATTCAACTACAGGTAACCTGATGCTCGCGTTTTAACTGCTTTTATCAGTGCTTGTTTTGTTAACAAACTTGACAATCAATTATTAAGCAAATGTTAATAACCAGCACTGAGCCCAAGTAACACAGCCTAAATGTCCACAGCAGAATGGAGATCACCTCACACACCTCCAACATGACTAGGAGACCCGGGCTGTAATCAGGTCCAAGCAGGTTTCACCGATGCTGCATCGTGGTTGTTTGAAACTGGGAGACTGACATCCATTAGCAACCAAGCTGGGGAAAAATGTTGAGGCCTGACAATAGGAATAGAGAAGGTAACACAACTTTAAAGATGCAACAACAAATTTCCAGCTTGGTGCATTTGCTATGGTAAACTTTTTTTGCCCTTTTTTGCCCAAAAAGTCTCACACTGTTTTAGAACTTAAAAAAACAAGATATATGGTTGAATGCTAAAAGGCCTGGCGTCAACCGGACAGCAGTGGTGATGATTGGAGAATCCTCCCATGGTAAAGAAAAAACCCTTTCACAACATCCAGCCAAGAGAAGAACACTCTCCAGGAGGCAGACGTGTCACTGTCAAGGTCTACAATCAAGAGAAGGCTTCACAAGAGCAAATACAGCGGGTTCACTAAAAGGTGCAAACAAGGACAGACCAGACTTTGCCAAAAACATCTAAAAAGCCAGACTATTTCTGGAAAAGCATTCTTTGGATGGATGAAATTAAGATCAACCTGTACCAGAATGACGGAAAGAAAAAAGTATGGAGAAGGCTTGGACAGCTCTTGATCCAAAAAGCATTCAACATCATCTGTGAAACATGGTAGAGCAGTGTGATGGCATGAGCATGCATGGCTTCCAGTGGCACTGAGCTACTGGTGTTTAGTGATGATCTGACAGAGGACAGAAGCAGCCGGAAGAATTCTGGAGTGGTATAGAGATATACTGTCTGCCCAGATTCAGTCAAATGGAGCTAAGTTGATTGGTTGGCGCTTCGTAGTACAAATGGAACGTTGGGACCCAAACATACAGCAAAACAACACAGGAGTTTTTTTGAAGGTAAAAAGTGAATCTTCTGAAATTCTGATGTTCGACTTGACTGAGCAATGCATTTCACTTGCGGAAGTACAAAAACTATTGTTTAAAGAATGTCTTATTCTTTCATATGTCCCTTTCTTGTTTTCGTTGCTTCCTTGTCTAAACAAAACTGTTAGAAGCAAATATCTCCACTCACGGCGGCTATACGGAATATGAGCGTGTAAGCGGGTTTGATATTGTCTTATGTTCAGATATAATCACTGTCTTTGTGACCTTTAACTGCTATTTTGGGGATTCAGACATGAAGTCCATTGCTGTGGCTTCATGCGGCAGGTGCTGAATGCTGCCCCACACAGATGACTGCGAGCTCATTCCCATCATGGCCTGTGATTAATCTCACTATTACATTTTGCAGGTGATGGGTGCACAGCATAACCACCTCTTCCACTTTGATATTATCTCATATGATGCCATTTCTCCTCCTCAGGAACATCAGAGTAATTGCTAACGCATCTATCAGAGGGACGGTGTAAGCAAAAAGCCCTCCTAATATGAGTTAAACACATGCACCCATTGTACAAGATGTCTATCACGTAGAGTCGTAAGAATGAAGGACAGACGGATGTGGATCAGCTGCACAGATGCTAGCGGCAGGGCAGGGGGAGGTTTAATAAGAGCTCAGGAGAGATTGTGGGAGAGAGATGTTTATGCTCCCGCCGCGATAAGAGAAGGGAACGGACGACTCCGTTGCCAGATCAGAGAGAGTGAAGAGCAAGGGGGAGGCCGATTAAAGCTTAAACAATCACCGGCGTTAATCTGCAAGGTGCAACAGCTGCTCCTGGTGTATTCCGTAGGTGGCTGGCCTCTATCGGATCCTTTAGGCCCTTATTAGCCTCACTCGACCAGGTCTACCCCTGCCTAAAATCCAGGTTCACACTTCCTTAAAAACAAGATTTCTGTCAGCCCCCATTGGACTATCCAGGGTAACGAGGATGATGTGCCTCCAGGACCAATCTTGCCCCTAAACCGCTTTTGTAATCATGTTCAGCGGTTAAGCGAATAGCACTGACTACTAAATGAAAATCAATATATTGCACTATAATAGGGTGATTTGAAAAAAAATCAAGTCATTTCAACAGTAAAAAAGACTGTAAAAAATGCCTTGGCTTAAAAACCTTTAATTGGTTTAATATTAGGTTCTTCTTTATTCTTTTAATTTGTGTATATGGCACAGTGCACTTTCTTTGTGTTTTTGGATTTACCTCAGGCTGTGGGAAAAACGTCTTTTTATCATATTTTTTATCACAGTGTTATATATTATATTATATTTTGAGCTGTGTAGCAACTGATTACATGTAATCTGGATTATATAATCAGATTCCAAAAATTGAGTACTTGAAAAGCAAATTACATTTTCAAATGTATCTAATCAATTACAGTTACTTTTTTATGGATTACATAATTACATATTATTCCCTACAATGACACTAAATTATGCATGATTTATAGATTCTCTTAAAATTCTTATTTTTTTTCTCTTTTAATTTTTTTTCCTCCTTTTAACTTCCTTTCTAAAATTTTTCATTTTAAACAACTCACAAACCCACTGCAATTCCTGTACATTAAGACCCAGTTTGGGAAGCCCTGGAGTAATGTAATGTTGTAAAATGGATTTTATGATGTTCATATAAAAAAGGAATATATTTTTCTTTCCTTTTTGCTTTTTAATAATCAATATGGGATGTTTAATGGTAAAGTTTAAAACAAGATTACTTCTAAAAGTAATCTTAAAATGTAGTCAGAAGATAGTACAGTACCCAAAATGAGTAACCTAAATTATGTTACTAACTACATTTTCATCATGTAATCTGTAATAAGTATTGGACTACAATTTGTTAGTAATCTACCCAGCTCACTATTATATTATAATTATAATTTATTTATATTATATTATATTATATTATACATTTATTAGTATATTATTATTATATTATATTATATTATATTAGTTACGGTATTGAGGCTGTAGACATGCTCACAAACAACGGAGTAACAATACAAGCTCTTTAATCGGATTCCAACTACTAACACATGCAGGACAGCAGAGGATATACCAAGGAGAGTATGCAACCACACACACTAAACACAAATCAAAATCCACAACGAAGACCAGACTGATTACTGATTGGGAATATATACACACAGGCAAAACAAAGGAGCAACAGGATGATTAACGATACACGCGTGAACAGAGTCACATAAATCAGAAGACAACTAAGGAAAACTTGGGTCAAAGGAACAAAACAATGCAGAGAACTGAAACAGGGAAAACAAACAACCAGTTTTTAACTGTAAAAAATATTGTTATATTATATTATTGACACTCACCAGCCACTTTATTAGGTACACCTGTTCAATTGCTTGGTAAAACAAATTGCTAAACAGCCAATCACATGGCAGCAACTCAATGCATTTAGGCATCTAGATGTGATGAAGACAACTTGCTGAAGTCCAAACCAAGCGTCAGAATGGGGAAGAAAGTTATTTTAAGTGACTTTGAAACGTGGAATTGTTGTGGCCGGCGCCAGACGGGCTGGTCTGAGTTATTTCAAAAACTGCTGATACTACTGGGATTTTTCACACACAACCATCTCTAGGGTTTACAGAGAATGGTCTGAAAAAGAGAAAATATCCATTGATCAGCAGTTGTCTAGATGAAAACTGCCTTGTTGATGTCAGAGGAGAATTAGCAGAATGGTTAGTTATGATAGAAAGGGCAACAGAAACTCAAATGACCACTCGTTACAACCAAGGTATGCAGAATAACATCTCTGAACGCACAACACGTCGAACCCTGAAGCAGATGGGCTACGAGCAGCAGAAGACCACACCCAGGTGCCGCGCTCCTGTCAGCTTAGAACAAATTTTTCTTGGCATACTTTTGGGACCCTTAGTACCAATTGAGCATCATTTAAAACGCCACAGCCCACCTGAGTATTGTTGCTGACCATGTCCATGCACCCCTTTATGACTACAGTGTACCCATCTTCTGATGGCCACTTCCAGCAGGATAATGCACCATGTCACAAAGCTTGAATCATCTCAGACTGGTTTCTTGAACATGACAATGAGTTCACTTTACTCAAACGGCCTCCACAGTCACCAGATCTCAATCCAATAGAGCAGCTTTGGGATGTGGTGGAACAGGAGATTCGTATCATGGATGTGCAGCCGACAAAGCTGCAGCAACTGCGTGATGCTATCATGTCAATATGGACCAAAATCTCTGAGGAATGTTTTTCCAACACCTTGTTGAATCTATGCCATGAAGAATTAAGGCAAAAGGGGGTCCAACCCGGTACTAGCAAGGTGTGCCTAATAAAGTGGCCAGTGAGTATTTATTAAAGGTTAAATATATATATATATATATATATATATATATATATATATATATATATATATATATTATATATATATATATATATATATACTTTTGTAATAATATATATTCTTCTTATTATTATTATTATTTAATATGCCAGATTTTAGTTATATGGTATATCAACATTATTTTTGGTTTAAAAACATTATATTATTTTTATTCGTCCTGGAAAATACAGCAGCCATTTTTTATCATAACTTTCACAGTTTTTTTTTCTTTTTTTTTTTCACAGATTTACATTAGAAATAGCTCTGGGTAGCATGTTTCATGTAACATGTGTTATTGTGATGCTTAGATCAATATAGCCCTTGACAGCTGATCTATGCCAGGGATCCATCCATCCTAATGAAAGGATAAGCTTTCTCCGTGTCTAATCCTGCTGAGCTATTTCCTCCCCAATAATCCCCATAAAACATACTCTGAACATACAATGACACTATACAGAAGTACCTATGGCATATATTTTCAAATGCTGGAGTGTGTGGTCAGCTAGTTTGCAGTTTCCCAGGTGTCTCTGAAGCCCACACAGGCGCAGAGCAGGGTGCCCAGAGGAGCCATGGCCTCATTTAGATGGCTGAGATCCTCATTACTGTATCCACTCTCCCAACTTACAACCTGCTGTAAAACAGCGTCTCCCTCGCCTACACTCCAGAAAGCGACACACCGGCACCTTTGAACACACAGCGGGCTCTCAAGGGAAGTGCAAACTATGATGCCATGTTGATCTGCTGTTGAAATTGCATGCAAGTTTATAAACAGGTTGGCAATTCAAATTATTTAATAATCGTATTGAGAAAACTGTATGGCAGGGGTGTCCGTCCATTCGCTGCACTAGGTGGCAGAGAGAGAGGTGGAGGGCAACAGGACAGCATGTGTGATATGCCAGCACTTACATGCGATGCTGTGTCTCCTCTAAAGCATTAATGAGAGCTGAATCTGGTTTCTTGTCTCAGATCTGTCTGGATATTGTTTGACAGATGAATGTGGGCTTAAAGGATGTCAGCTGTATAGTTTTCCTGGTAAACCCTGGAGTTAATGAGGACTGCACATATAGAGATATACTGTAGATATGCCATATAGTGCATTCAAAATATATTTAAATAGGGATGGGTAGTATAACAGAAGAAATTTGTCATCCAATATACTGTTTATATTATCATATTTGCTAGTGGGCAGGATAAATTTACATTATCACATGTGAAAGCAACAAAAGAGTAATGCAATTATGCATGGTGGAACATGTACCTCAAATGAAACATGAAATGTTATAGGGACAAAACAAATGAGAGAAATAGCGTAACATGTAAATACAAAATTCAACTGTTGTGCGGTTGTGGCTCATCCAGTCAGTATTTAGAGTCAGAACTACTTTTATAATATTTAGCTTTACTATTTTGAGCCTTTGTTTTAGCTCAGATTTTGCATAATTTGAAGCTGTTTTTGCAATGTCAGATATTCATTTGTTATGAATAATCTACTGTTTTTAGTTTGCATCCACCATGATTTGAAATATAATTAATTCACTAAATTATCACAAAAATACTATGTAAAAAGGACTTTTAAATGAATTTAAATAAACTATAAGATTACTGAAGTATGTTTTACAAAATAATAATAATAATAATAATTTCCATCCTTCTAATTAAAAGTTTCATGGTTAATAATTATTTGTGAAATTTACTAGCAATTTTTCAGTGAAAAAAGCGAAATACTACAAATACACAATTTTTCAGTGTATGCATTACCACAAGGTTATTTAAATGTAAATATTATTTCAGTTTTCAATAAACCAAATGATATGAGGATATATAGTGTGATATTATATCATCAAGTAAGATTTATGTATAACCCTATCTTATAATAATCTGTATCAGTACAAATCAAAAAAACTGATTTCAACAATAGACCGGTGGCAGGGTTTGAGGGTATTGAAACATGGATTTTTTTGCCAGTATTGAATGTTCTTTGCTGTGCAGGGGGCAAACATAATTGCCTCTGGTAGGTGAGCATTACCGTTTCTAATGATCTCTGATATGAAGGCCCAGTGATCCGCACTCCATTACAGTCATTGATTATCCACCTCCGGCTTTTCAAAGAGGATAAAAAAAAAAACTTTTTAACATGCCGCAATTTGCTACAGGTGGTTTTTGTGCTTTGAGAAACCAAATATTTTATTCAATTTTGATTGCTAAAGATGATAATTTTGCAAAGTACTAAATCCTACTTATTTCAAACTATCTTTTCTAAAGTACAGTTACAATTGACCTTGTACAGAATCTACACTATTTTCACAAAGGTTGTAGGATCACAAGCAGATGGTAGCTCAGAGTCTGACCACAACTAAATACTTGATCAAGGGACTTAAGCCATCTCCTATGGCGCTTTTCCTTTAAATCAGTATGGAGTGTATTTAAGATGGTATGGATTAAAATGCTCTTGATAAATGGCATTTAAATCCTGGCCATTTTCATTTTCAGACGATTTTAGTTCACAGCAGGCATTAATAAGCCAAAAACTGATGTTTCACTGTTAATGATAAATAAGGGGGTTGTGCCTAAATTTACAGTCTACATACAGAATGTAACCTTCAAACCACCTTCAGGACTTAAAGGGATAATTTACCCAATAATGAAAATTCTCTCATCATTTACTTACCTTCATGTCATTCCAAACCCTTAAGACTTTGGTTCATCTTCGAAACACAAATTTATATTTATATATACAGTATTTTAATGAAATCTGAGTGATTTCTGTCCCACCATTTAAAGTCCAGGGCCCTCATTTATCAACAGTGCGTACGCAGAGATGTGTGAGTAATGAGTGCGTAAGCACAGTTTCACGCAAAAGTGTGCGATCTACCAGCTTGTACTTATATGTAGGAATGTGTGTAATTATAAGGACAAAATATAGAACTTTTCTACGCACTGTTGATAAATGAGGTCCCAGGAAACTAAAACTTAAAGATCCATAAAGGTCATAAATTTGTAGTAAATTTTTTTTAAATGAATCACTTGGTTTACTTAAAGTCTTGTGATTTACGATTGCTTTATATGATGAACAGATTTAATTAAGGCTTTTGTTGACATCTAAAAAATTATTGACACACATACATAGAACACATCATATATGGTAAAAATGGAAGCTCAAATGTGGGTGCATGATGCGAGAAAACCAATGAGGTTTGTTTTAGTATGTGATGGATCTTCCATGTTTACCAAACTGTATGTGATGTGCTCTATCTTTGTGTGTTTATATCTGAATTAAAGGTTCATATAAAAGTGAAATCTGTAAATTATATAAAGAAATCATATCGCTTCACATCACTTAAATTAAACCACTTAATACATATGGATTAATTTTACAAGAGCTTTATAACCTCTTTGGATCTTACCTGAGTACCTGACTTGAACTTTCAGTGGAGGGACAGAAATCTCTCAGGATTCTTTAAAAATATCTAAATTTGTGTTTTAAAGATTTATCATAGTCTTATGGGTGAGTAAATGATTAATTAGTTTTCATATACTGTAGGTGAAATAAATGTTTCTCCAAAAATGAAATCCTTTCAAAATCAAGCATAATATTCTACACACTACACAGCAAAATCAGCTCTGCTCAGAGTACATATTGTCCCAATCTACAGAGTGTTAAAGTAACACTGAAGCCAGTTAAAGTTAATGGGATAATTAAGCAATTAATTAATTGATGAGTGAGCATTAGTTAAAAAAAAAGAAACAACCCCCCCCCCCCCCCCCCCCCGCTGTTAACAATGTTGAAGATGAACAACTACTGCTCAGGGCTTTTAGACATGAAAACATATCACATAATCCTCAACAGTGGTAACTCTGCTTCCGTGTTACTTTAACACACTGTAGATTGAGACGATATGTACTCTAAGCAGAGCTGATTTTGCTGTGGGATTAACTGTGCAATGTAGTAATTTTGCAAGGCAGCATATACTGGTGACAATTTCCTTTCAGGGTCCCTCAAGACAGGTCAAACAACAACAATTTGAATATTTGCAGGCTACAGCAGTCATCTGGGCAGTTTCCCCATTATAAGGCACATTCTCCATATAATGCGATAATGGTGCCTCCTGGAGGTACAGAAAACACTACCACATAAGCAATTTGCCATGTTGGAAACACAGACCAAAACCCTGACAAAGCAACCAATACCATTTTAATAAAGCTCACTACATTTCGAAACATCCAAGAGGTTACGAGGGCATGTGAATGCAATTTTATTATATTCAACCTTGTCCATGAATTGTGAGTTTTTAAGCTCAAGGAAGAAAAAAATGCAACACAATGACATGGTTTAATCTCATCGGCCAACACTGAGAGTGAATTCGTACCTTGTCCTTGCTTGTAAAAATGCCAGGGTAATTCAGCGGATTACAAGCTCCTCTGACTTGAGCCTTGCTGGAGATTAGTCAGGAGACAGGACAATGGTCATATCACGGCACCTGAATTCACTGTCACTACTTTCAGTTGCTGACTGCAATTGATAGCAACAATCTTAATTTTACCACCTAATTTACTATAAGGAAAAATCAGGATTCAAGTCATTAAGGGTTAATGTGATGATGACTTCCCATTAAGCTAAGAAGAACACGGCTGTACACCAGGATAAAATATAGGCCAGGTGTTCTCAAAGTCTACGGTCCAAATCTGAAATTTCTTCAATGTCAAAGGTCTGGAACAATTAGTTATTACAAAACTTGTTTTTAATAACTGCATAACAAATCAACACAATTAAAAATAATAATAATAAATATCAAGGTGTGTTTTGCATTCAAAACACATTAAGAACAACTACAAAAGAGGCAAAAAAAAATACCTTCAAGTGTCAAGCAATAGAGGTGGACTGATATGGGTTTTTCTCTGACCGATGCCAATATCTAGAAATCAGGGCAGTCAATGGCCAATTATGATGCCGAATTTTTTTTTTTTTTTTTGGCCGAAATGTTTGGCCTATTTTCTTTTTTCCCCCCTCATAAAATTAAAGAGATTACGAGTAAATGTTTATTTTGCAGGGCACAAGATAATAGTAGTAGTAGTAGCCTAATATAGTAATAATACATGGCTCAAAACTTAAGCACCTTCTCAAAACAGCTCTGAAGCATGTTTTTTGTTTATGTTTGTTGGCCACTGACTTGCAAAATGCAAATTCGTTCTCTGCATGCAGGGAGGCGCTGTTGGAGCGGAGATATAGCGGTTTCCACGGTAACGGCTGGAATCAAATATGTGTTTTCATAAACCATACGCCAAACCAAAGTTCATGCTAAGTATCTATCATTTTTATTGACAGTGGTCCTGACAGAACTTTTAACTTGGTCAGAGTTCGCTCAACACAGCATCAACAACACATGCATTTTTAAATGTGGTATTTATATTGTGAGTTAGGAGATATTTACTTTCTTATTTATCTTACCTGGAGACAACCAGAGCAGGGTGAGAAGCAGAAATGTGTGAAGTCTCCAGTCCATCAGCATCTCCATCGCCCCTCACTAAGCGCCCGCTGCAGCGACACCTCATACAGCATCCATTGACAGTCACTCCCGCGCTCCTCTTATTCTGCCCGAGCTGGCTTCTGCCGTCCCTCCGTTGTTAAAATTAATACATCAATTTACTCAAAGTATATCAATTCACTCAACCCCGACAGAGGAACTAGACTCCAGCTTGAAAGTAAATCCCATTCCCTCCTCTTCTCCCATTCGCGCAGCGGACGGCATTTGGAGAAGGGCTCTTTGTAACGCTCTGGTGGTTCTTTCTTCTGAATAAGCTCTCTGGGGATAGTTACGCAAGCATTTTCATTCACAAACTGAAGTTTTGGCTGTTTCTGGGACTGTAGGAATCGCGTCTGTCACCTGCGCGCGCGCGAAGCCCTTTGCAAGTATAGATGTGTGCGGGAAGCCACGCCCCTTTCAGCCTACAGGTGCCACGAGCGCTACTCGATCATTTCACTTTCTGTATTATCCCCTATAAGAACAATTGATCCATAAACTACTTTAATTAACTCAATGTAATTTTGTAATATAAATAGAATATTAATATTATAGCAATTGAAACGATTAAATAATATTGTATTGCAAAAAGCCTGAAAATCTGCTATCGTTGCAAATGATTAACATCACATACAGCAGATTCTGTTCAAAACTAAACTAGTGAAATATATTTTGAGACTCTGAAAGATACTAAAATAAATCAATAAAAAGTTTTTTCTTTTCTTTTTTTCTATTTTTTCTATTCATTTATTCTGGTGCTACCATCATAACTGAAAACATTGTATTCACCACCTTATGCATATTTCTATGTAAATGTTCTTGTTCGTTCTACATTCAAATAAATAAAAAAAAAGTAAAAAAAAACATAAAAAAAAAAAAACATATGTAACATCACAAGAAAACACACAATTAACTAACTGATCATTTTAAGTATAGGAACAAACTCATCCTGACATAACAAGCCAACAACAAAACATGCAACAAAACCAACAGTGCAAGCATATTAATAACTCATGCACATGTAAATCCTAGAATAATGGGGAATGGGTCTAAACCAGGAAACCATTTCTTTCTCATTGTAGATTCATTATAACTACAAAACAATGCATTGATCCTGATTTTATCTGCTTGGTGATAACAATTTGAGTACAAAAAAAACACACAAAAAAAGAGTAGACACATATAAAAGCTGTATCACGGTCCATTAACCTATTACGTTCCTGAAAGCTTACATTTTTTGAATATTAAGTCAATCAACATTACAACAATCCGGTAAATCTTTGATTATATTTCTATGGTTATTTGACCTATAAGAACCATTTTCAGTTTAAGTTTCCATCAAACTGAGTTGGAGCAACCAATTACTGTCTCACGTATGCACTGTGACATGAGTTGTGATATTATAGGCTAATCAGTAGGCTACTGGAGAAAGCATATACAGACCCCGAGCAAAGCTCATTCTCACCCTCTTCAATTGGATGGTTGCCATAGAAACACATCAGAAGTTCATGCATTAGGGCTGCTCAATTATTGGGAACTGGTGAGCTCAAGTCTGTGATTGTCTTGTCTGAGCTTAACGCTTAACTTGAACTACAGGTACAACGTGTCTGGCACAAAGACTGTGATTAAGAGAAAATGGTCAACTAGAAGTCTTGGTGGTAAGTCAAGCCTGCGCTGTACCCTTCAGTTATTCAGTGGTAAAAATGCAGCCTGCTGTACAAATTAGTTGCATTTCCTGAGCGATTTTCAAATGGCGACATAAGTATTATTTAAATTACGAAATAGATTCCTAAAATCTACTTATTTATTAAACTGTCTGCTGCAGTCTGGCCAGGATCAACAATTGTCATATTATTGAAGACCTCATAGACAATGTCACCAGTCAACTTTCACACCACTAATATATATATTTAAATATGAAATTATATGCATAAAAAGATTGCCCATATAAATAGAGATTTAAAAGTAGAAGTCAAAACTAAACTAAAGAATAAAAATTGGGGTGTCTGTGAGTGTCAGCACTGAAATAAGAATATACTGAGTGGCAGCAAGTTACAGCTGCTGTCAGCACTGCTACTTCAGTGAAAGACACAAAAATGATCAGATCTTATGGTTGTTGATTTGATGAAGCAGTGACAATATATAAAAAGATTTTACAGGCTGTCAGTGTTGTGTATGCAACACAGAGGGAGACAGCACAGCCTACACATAGTATGTGTGCCAAACAAAAAAAAAGAGACAAATATTGCACCATAACTTACCTTTTTCTTCACATTCAATATTATAATATCCATTTTGATTTCCATGACAACTATGTTGGCAAGGCCATGGTTTAAGAATAGTTCACCAAAGATGAAAATTAGCTGAAAGGACATTAATAAGATGTGGATGAGTTTGTTTCTTCATCGGAACAGATTAGGAGAAATGTACACTGTAAAAAAAAATCCATAAAAATCTACTGTAAAATACCGGCAGCTGTGGTTGCCAGATCTTTACAGTGAAAAATACGGTAGCAACATTTTAGGTTTTACAGAACTATTTAAATTTACAGTGAAAAGCTGTATATCATTAACTCATACAATGTTTACATGTGTTTTTTTTTGTTTGATCATTTTATTTGCAGAAACTGACTGCACTTAAATTGGCCAATTGGCATTTGTTTATAAACTAATATTTACAATGTTTAAGTAATGCAGTTATATTGGTGTTGGGAACTATTCTGCTTAAGTCCATGAAGAAAAACCTATGATTTACAAAAAGCCATTAATAGGATCAATTCAACTCAATCTTTTTGGAGATAACAGCGGCACACATTCATGTGTGATTGAAATTATCACAGAGATTCACACTTCATCAGTAACCACAATCACTGCCTTTAAATAAAGCAACAAGCAGCATAACATCAGAGATGAGCTGTCCATCCTTTACTTAAACACAGGCTCTACTCTCTAGCACAATGGTGACCCAAAACACAACAGGAATTTGACTGTTAGGGTTTACAGTATTTTGCTGTTTTTTCTTCTTGATTTTACGGTGAAATACCGGCAGGTGTGGTTGCCAGTAATCTACCTGTTTTTTTTTTTGTTTTTTTTTTTGCAGTTTGCATTCGTAAATTCAATTAACAGTATATTTCTGTTAAAAATACATTTCACAGTGTGTTTTTTTCTTCATCTGACACATTTAACCCCTTTAATTCCACAGCAAAATCCTCAAGTTTAAAGAGGCATGTATATGTGTCCACACCTAAAGAGTGTTGAAGTGACATTGAAGCAGTGATGAAGTCAATGAGATAATTAAGTGACTAATTAAATGAGGATTGGGCATTAGTGATGAACACCTGTTAACAAACTCACTGAATAAAAGAGAAACAAGAGCAAAGAATCAAAACTAACAGCCAAAGCCAAAGATGAAATCAACTGAAAATAAAAAACATTAAATTTATCAAGATCTAAAAAGTGGAGGATTAAACAACTCCACAACCAGCATCACCAGCTTCACTTATTACTAACCAGTTTGACTTTATTTCTGTCACAAAAGCTCTTATTGAGATTTTAGGTGATGTACTTTCATTTGAAGCCACCATAATGGTGACTGGTGTTTGCTTTAGTTGGGCTCTTGGACCTTGACATTTAAAAAATAGTTTTGCTTTGATTGCTTTAGTTAGCTGTGTTTATTTAACACTGTTTTTATAGAAAATAAAGCGTAAAGTATCAATGATCAGATAAAACTGGTGTTTGTGATGTCAAAACCATCACAAGCCAGTCAAATACACTGATCTCACTTAATGTTTAACCTCTTATTAAGTGTGTGAAATATTACTATTACTACTGCAATCATTGTGAGGCATTCCTAATCACAATATGTACAAAAAAAAGTTTTGAACTATGGCAGGACTTAACCACACATAGACACCAACATTCAGCCTTTGAATCTGAACATGGGTGACAATCAAAATAATATTTAATTGTGCAATTCATGCTGGGTGGCAGTACAAAACTCCCAGCATGCTTTGCACAATGAAATTTTATTTCCATTGTCATCCATGTCGAGATTCATAGGCTGAACATTGATGTTTGTGTGTGTCTAAACAGTGCTGTATCTCTAAAGATTTTGTGCATAAAATGTTTTTAAATTCCTTCAAAATAGTATGTCAATTTGTCTTTTAGACCTCATACCAATACCATAAACAATACAAAAATAATTTACCCATATAAAAGAACACTAATTGAAATCAGATCATTACAACATCACCAATAGCTATCAAGACCACATCATAACAATTTCTCCCAGCTTTTCTTATCATAGCAAATGTTTTTTATACAAACATAACTATAACAGCAGAGAAAAACTAACATTGTAGAGTAAAGGGTCAAGATCCCAGCTAACACAACCACTTATCGCCAAAATGATTAGGTCAAACAAAACATTTTCAATACAATATAAACCTCTTTTAAATTCTCAAAAAAAAAATTGTAGATACATGACAGAAATAAAGTCAAACTGGTTAGTAATGAGTGAAGCTGGTAATGCTGTTTGTGGAGTTGTTTAATCCTCCTCTGCTGTTTTATTTCAGTTAATTTCATCTAAGGATGTGGCTGAAGTCAGTTGTAGTTTCATTTCTTGCTCTTTCCTTCAGTGATTGTGCTTGTTAACAGCAGCTGTTGATCAGTGTCTGAATTCACTAGTTTGTGTTCATTTTCTCTGTCAGGTGGACTCTATTAGTAAATTCATGTAGGGACTAGTGAATGAGGGTGTATGGTGTGATTCAGACCACAGTCTCTGTGTGTTGAATCTGAGGCTACTTTCTTGAAAACATAGGTTAGATCTATTACAGTTATTCACCGAATATTGAAGGAAACTTACTGTTAACCATTTAACAGGTTTTTACTGTGTTATTTTTACAGTCTTTTTCCGTTTAAAATCACGATTTTTTTACAGTGATAGCATTACATCACTTGTTCACCAATGGATGCAGTGCAGTGAATGGGTGCCGTCAGAATGAGAGTCCAAGCAGCTGATATAAACTTCACAATAATCCACAAGTAATCCACACAACTCCAGTCCATCAATCAACAACATCTTGTGAAGTGTTTTTATCAGCTGATTGGAATGACGGCACCCATTCACAGCAGAGGATCTATTGGTGAGAAAAGTGATGTAATGAAAAAGTGATGCAGGATAATGCTATACTATTTATTTATTTGTTTATTCTGGTGACCTATTCATTTAAGGTCATTGTATGTCAGCTGTACGGTAATATACTGTATTATATTATATACTGTAATTGTGTGCAAGCAATGCTTTTCTCTTGTCTGGAGGTGACCATAGCCACTTCAGAAATAATTTGGTCAAAGCCATAACAAAAGAACCTAAATTATATATTCAATATATAATTGTATATAGGCCTCTAAGGCTAAACCCCCGTTGACCAGAGTTTTAGGCATGAGGTTAATAATTTACTTTTAAGTATTGGAATTTTTCACTGAACTGTATTTGAATGGTTTCGGGGTCCATTGTCTCTCATTCTCATTTAATGGGCATTTTATTAATATGGCATTTTTATGTTTTCTACTATAAAAATAGTTTAAATAAGAAACTTTTAAAAATGTTTTCTATTTAAAAAGGAAATAAATAGCTTTTAAACAAAAATGAATGAATATGTTCAATATAGCTTCACTTGAACCTACGTTTCTAAACAGATGATATGAGTCTTCTCTGCCACCTAGTGGTCATAAAGGAACCTCCAAAAAATTCAAATAGACGATTACGTTCATTTAAAATATTTCATTTTCCAAAAAGGAACGTCTTATAAGGTCAAATTTGTGCAGTTCACAGAGGGATATATTACTGTTACAGGTGTTTGACAACTGGGACAGGATATGATGTAAAAAAAAAAAAAACTATATGTATAATAAATGGTTTTAAATCCGTTTTAAAATCTAAGCCAAACATACACAGATTTACTGACCTTTAACCAACTCCATAACATAGGACAATCTGCTGATATAAATTCTATAGCTGCCAGTATTATACACAGCTATTAATCCAGACATTTCACTCAGTAAGGTTTTGACCCAGTACAGCTCATATACACACAGACATATGGGGCAGGACTGAGCCTGGGAGATTGAGACAGCAGCCCTCCACAACAATATTAGCAGCCTGTTACTTGCTCACTCCTGGAGTTGACAAATTGTCCCCAAGATGTTTTGCTTCAGTATTTTAGGGCATGATATCTTCTCAGCAGAAGCCTCCAAAGTTGTAATGGTTACTTCTCACTTATATATCAATATATGTAATAATTATATAGCTATACAGCACAAGATTTTTTTGTTTTTGAAAGACGTCTCACCAAGCTCACCTAGACTGTATTCATATACAGTAAAAACAGCAATATTTTGAAATATATTCAATTTAACAATAACTGTTTTCTATTGTATTTGTAATTTATTCCTGTGATGACAAGGCTGAATTGTCTAGTCTTGATATTATTCTAGTCTGCTGTCTAAAACTGATCCTTGTTTTTTTTTTTTATCATTCTAATACATTAATTTGGTGCCCAATTAATAATAATGGTCCTACTTATTATTCAATACTTGTATAGGATTACATTGCAAAATACAGGCATTACGTACATGTGTCTCTTAGTCAACGGGTAAGCAGGTTGAGACACAGAGCCCACGACAATCTAAAATATCCAAATATAAATTGTTACCCATTCTCAATTGGAAAGTGCCCAAGCAAACATTGCTCAAAAAAAGGAGCCAGGCAAAATTGCTCATAAAGTTGCCCCATTTATCATCAGCATTAGTGTCAGTTTGGACTTTTCTACTATGAAAGCTGTGTTTTTAAGTCAATGTTTTGAACATTCTGAACTCCAAAAGACTGAGTTTGAATATTTGCTTTTGTAGTTTATATAATATCAGAAAACGTGTTCTCTTCTAATTAAACATCCTGTTAGGTTACAAAGAAATCCATGTGTCTGGAATCCATCAGATAAATCAATAAATCTAGTGACTGCAGGGACAGCAACAGTGTTCTGTTCACTGCCCCTTGGCCATTCAGATTCCCCATAACAAAAGGCAGGGGTCCTAAGAGAAACAATGAGGTTGAACCTCAGCTGTGAGAATGCACCTCATCACAGGGACAATAGACTCCTATATTCTGCTTCATAAACACATTCCTTGGTTTTATTTGTGTTAGTTAATAGTCCGGCACTCTTTTCTTTGCCAGAGGTGCTGATTTAATTGCATAGAGTTACAAAAGAGGCGCTCTGTCTGTAAACATGCTTCATAAAGATTCTTTGTACAATCTGTTGAACAGATTCTCAAGTGAGTCTTTGTAAACAAATGATGCAGATGGAATGAAAAAGAGAGAGAAAGAGCGAAAGACACACAGACAGAGACGGAGCTCCAGTGGCAGCAGTCATTTCCAGTAGCTACATAGCATTTGTTTCATCTCTGCTTTATGACCAGGAAAAAGCCATCCATTTTTTTTTTATTTCAATAGTATATCTTAAAAATCTCAGACTTACTAGAATGGATTTATTTTGATTCTAGATTATTTTTTTCAATTGAAAACCATAGGACATTGATGACTGAAGCAAAAAGTTTGTGCACACAAGAAGAAAATGCTGCTCCATCTACTCAGAACACTTTTTCAGTTGAACAGATATACACAATCTCCTAAAGACACAGGTATCACGACTTCCCTTCAACTTCAGTCACTGCAAAGAGTCTGTCACACCTGGATTTGGAAGGAGGCATTGACGTCAGCGGTGAGTTAATTTTCCTAAATGTTTAAGAAGGTTTTTTTTTACAGACTTGACGTAAAGCTGTCAAATAGATGTGTTTCTTGTCTGTAGATAACTAAATCTATTTTGGATCAAACCCGACTGCATTTAGTTTGAAGTATTCTTAAAAACTATCATCCAAAAAAGACTTTTATGTACCTGACTGCTAAAAAACAGGTTGCAGCCTCAAGGGGGCTTCTTGGTCGTTGCCCTGACAAACAGTCGAGGAGAGTGCCCTGCAGGGACTTGACTTGAATACCTTTGGTACATTTGCAGAGTATAAAATGCAATGGAGATATGACTTCATCTCACAATGAGCCTTTCTCTGTACTTACATAATTTTGGAGCTTTCGAGTTGAAAGACTCCGCAGTCTCTGATGCTGATTTTTATATTCTCACCAATCCCTGATGAGGATTTAAGTATTACAGTTAGAATGTAGATGTTTGTTTATAAAAAGAATAGATTAGTTAATTGGGGAATCACAGTGACATGGTTGCACAGTAAGGGTGTGTTCAAAATCCCGTGTTCATTCACTCTTCCCTACATTATGAAAAACAAGAAAGCGACTTGCTTTTGGATACTGCATTCGAATTCAAAGTGCACCTGAAGGGCTGCCGCTTTTGCATAGTTTGTGCTTGCTGTTTAATAATCATTGAAACTTAGAAAACTGGCAGCTCGTTCTAATAGTGTAATGAGAAATATTTATCTTGAACTCTGTCTTGGATTACTTAGCATGCATAAACCTTAATTAAACAATTTAATAATTGTTAATAACTAATAATTGTTTATTAACTAAAGGTTGGCAGGCTAATGTACTATGGAACTCTAAAAAAACAAAAAATCTATATACATTTATTTAAAGTTTTCTTACAAAATTCACTATGAATTTTCATATACATTCTTACAAAATGTATAATAAATTTTCTTATAGGTATTACAATATTTATTATAAATTTTAAAACATGTTGTAAGAAAATTTTTCTTACAAAATGCATTAATCATGCATAATTTATTTATTGCTATAGTAAGTACATTTAATGAAACAAGGACAAAAAATAAAATAAAAGTACCAAAGTTTCTTATATTTTTTTTCAAAAATTGTCTTAAAATTGCTAAAGAAATTGTAAGATAAATGTATTTATTTTTATGTTGCTTATAAAGTATATAGAACTCTAAAAACTTATATAAAATATTTATTCATGCTTGCAATACCTCCAGGTGCAAGTTATTTCTGTTTCAAGTCAAGGTGTCAGACGCTACCAAAAGGTCTACAGGTCTTTTCGTTCTTTTTTTTTGGGTTTTTTATTTTTGTTCTCAAAAAATTAGCATATTGTGAAAAAGTTCATTATTTTCCATAATGTATTGATAAAAATTAAACTTTCATATATTTTAGATTCATTGAAAATATTTGAAAACTGAAATATTTCAGGTCTTTTATTGTTTTAATACTGATGATTTTGGCATACAGCTCATGAAAACCCAAAATTCCTATCTCAAAAAATTAGCATATCATGAAAAGGTTCTCTAAACTGGAGCTATTAACCTAATCATCATCTGAATTCAACTAATTAACTCTAAAAACACCTGCAAAAAGATTCCTGAGGCTTTTAAAAAATCCCAGTCCTGGTTCATTACTCAAAACCGCAATCATGGGTAAGTTCATCATACTGCCGACCTGACTGCTGTCCAGAAGGCCATCATTGACACCCTCAAGACGAGAGGGTAAGACACAGAAAGAAATTTCTGAACGAATAGGCTGTTCCCAGAGTGCTGTTCAAGGCACCTCAGTGGGGAAGTCTGTGGGAAGGAAAAAGTGTGGCAAAAAAAAACGCTGCACAACGAGAAGAGGTGACCTGTCCACCCTGAGGAAGATTGTGGAGAAGGACCGATTCCAGAACTTGGGGGACCTGCGGAAGCAGTGGACTGAGTCTGGAGTAGAAACATCCAGAGCCACGCGTGCACAGGCGTGTGCTTTTGAACCAGAAACAGCAGCAGAAGCGCCTTTCCTGGACCTGGGCTACAGAGAAGTCAGCACTGGACTGTTGGCTCAGCAGTGGTCCAAAGTACTTTTTTTCGGGATGAAAGCAAATTTTGCATGTCATTCGGAAATCAAGGTGCCAGAGTCTGGAGGAAGACTGTGGGAGAAGGAAATGCCAAAATGCCTGAAGTCCAGTGTCAAGTACCCACAGTCAGTGATGGTCTGGGGTGCCATGTCAGCTGCTGGTGTTGGTCCACTGTGTTTTATCAAGGGCAGGGGTCAAATGCAGCTAGCTATCAGGAGATTTTGGAGCACTTCATGCTTCCATCTGCTGAAAAGCTTTATGGAGATGAAGATTTCGTTTTTCAGCACGACCTGGCACCTGCTCACAGTGCCAAAACCACTGGTAAATGGTTTACTGACCATGGTATTACTGTGCTCAATTGGCCTGCCAAACTCTCCTGACCTGCCTGAACCCCATAGAGAATCTGTGGGATATTGTGAAGAGGAAAGTGTGAGAGACGCAAGACCCAACACTCTGGGATGAGCTTAAGGTTGCTATCGAAGCATCCTGGGGCCTCCATAACACCTCAGCAGTGTGCCACATGGCTGATATGCCTCCATGCCACGCCGCATTGAAGCAGTCATTTCTGCACAAAGGATTCTAGACCAAGTATGCTGTGCATAACTGAACATAATTATTTGAAGGTTACTTTTTTTGTATTAAAAACACTTTTCTTTTTATTGGTCGGATGAAATATCCTAATTTTTTGAGATAGGAATTTTGGGTTTTCATGAGCTGTATGCCAAAATCATCCGTATTAAAACATTAAAAGACCTGAAATATTTCAGTTGGTGTTACAATGAATCTAAAAAATATATGAAAGTTTAATTTTTTTCATTACATTTTGGAAAATAATGAACTTTTCACAAAATGATGACTAATTTTTTGAGAAGGGACCTGGTAGTGGAGGCATGGAAAGGCCACTCATGTCAGACCACCTAGACGCAACGCTGACTGAAGACAGAAAAACAACTGGGTGGCCCTTGACAGGAGTTCTTGTTTTGCTGATGTTCTCCATGTCTTAATCCATGACCTGAAACAAAAAATAACATCCGCATTATTTGTCTAAATACTTTACATTTAGAGCAAATTTGGCACTCCTTGCAAAACGTTGGCTAAACAATTAATTCTTTAAACCATGTGAATTGATTATTGACAAGTTTGGGATAATGGACACCTTAATAAAGCTATTCTCAAATCATGCTCTGATCAAAAATCTGAAATGAAAATAATTGTAAAATGTTTTGGTGTAATAATGTAAGCAGGCTTGTTTTGGGACAGTGGATTCATTGTTATAAAAAGGTCCAGTAAGAACAGAAGTTTCAGTAAATGAAGAATTATCATGACATTATCCAGCCTGGACTCTGGTAAGCACTTCTCATCTTGAGCCAAGTCGTATTTTCTAGCTCTACGGCGAGGAAAGTGGAAAGCGGGGCCAACTCCAAAAGACCACAAGTTCCTTTTTTACGCCCTTCTCTCTACCTCCTTTCTCCCTCCATCAAATCTCATCCACCACCTAAGGCTTCATAAAGAACAATGAGAATGGGGAAATGGGGTGTGATGTTGTTGTATTTGAGTAGTACCGGGTTCAGTACACACTCCATCTATAAATCGCTTTGATTGGATCATTAAAACAAGGCTGTCCTGATAAGACATGGATTTAGGTCCAGTGAATTTCGACATTGTTCATCCTGGAATGCACAGGGTACATGTTCCAACATGGTTGTTTAACAAATGACAGCTACCCACTGCCTCGTAGAAAAAGAATTGTTTGTCAAAACGTTACTCATGCCCTGAAACATATTAATATCCTGCAATAAATGAATTCAATTCTAGGCTCTTCAGTATTTGGTTTGTTTATTATTCAAATAGTGACTTCTTGATGTTAAAATAGGGGGGTGACAACCTGGGTGTTGTCCTTTTGCAGGACAGCAGGCTTATTATGTGATTTTGCAGGACAATGTACAGAAAAAACACCAAGACATGCATGTGTGAGATGATTCTACTGTCTTGTATACAATATACTATGTAACTTTAAGGATTTACGTTATTTGGAAAAGCCTATTTGACATCACACTGGTTGTATGATAATGTTTTTAAATCGCCCTTTGACCCACGATTTGTTAATGGGGACTGTCTCAGTTACTGGCACTTTCGCTCAGGTTTGTTTGATGTGATGCAGTGTAATTACTGTAGGGGACCCTATTCCATCTATAAATAAATAATTACGAATAACAGGCTATAGGTAAAAAATTCATTTCCTATAGCGCAAGTTTAATTTTCCTGTCATTAAGAAGTTGCAAAACATAAAACGTGTTTTACAGGAATTCAGTGACACAATAAGCCTTATACTGTTTGGAAGCATTACTTTTTGCACTCCTTCCGGTTGCCCTGCATTTATTGATGAAAAAATATAGGTTTTGTATATGTCACCTTTGATTTTCTTTGAACATTTACAGTGTGATGAGAGTGCTGTAAACCCTACTTATTCCTGATCATTTGACACATTTTATTTGTGCATATATGGCTAAAATCTATTATAAATCATTCATACAGTAAAGTATATCTCGGAGGAAATTTTTGTATGTTAACATTTAGCCATAATTACAACCAACAAGCCAAAAGTGTGCTTACCAATTCCTTTATGGCACGAAAGGTTGTTTTCTTTTTGTTTATTGATATCATCCAGTAGGTGGCAGTAGTAGTAATATTAGATATTTGAGGGACACCACGGTCAACTCTTAGAGTTCCCAGTGAACTATCAGTCTCGAAGGCAATTCTTCATCAGAATTCTGTACAAAGATAACCTCGAGGAGTTTATACTGCTAGTAATAAACCATACTACCCTCAAGAGTGCAATTAATTAACAAAAGCATCCTGTACCATAACAGGTATGCTATTGCCAAGACTCGAGGTCACAGTTGTGTTAATAGAGGTCAAGCTTGTGAAGTTTTATTGATGTTGCAGAAGGTACGGTGATGACTTTATCCTAACTGAAACCTGGACTCCTCCTCCACAAAAATACACCCTCATCACCATCCCTCATCCCAAACCCTCATTATCATTCCTTCCACACTTATACACAGGATGGAATGCCATCACTTCTGTCACTGAGCAGTTATATGGTTATGCCAGACACAGGGAATCATAAACGTCTATTGTGTCCTCATAGTACGTGTGTCTACTTGAGCACACGTCCCGGGGTTCAGGTCCTTTGTTATAGAAAAGCTCGACCTGCCCGGAGTGACCCGACAAGTCTGTGTCCTCAGTCCCCCCACCTCTCCCACCCTTTCCCAAATCCCAGGAGATAAATCAGAGCCAGGGCCCATATGGCACTGCACTCCAATGACCAGGACTGTATGACAGCAAAAACAGAGAAAACATAAGCTATAGGCCAACTTGGCAAAACAAGAAACAAATACGTGTGTGTGGTGCAGCGATTATGTTATTTTAGCGTTGTGCGTTGCTGTTTTCCTCGTCTGTGTGTTTAACGGATACATGGAAGTGTATCAGCAGGTCTTGGCCTAATCAAAAAGTATTAAATGTACTGCGGTCAAGGGTTTCTTTTAGCATCAACTAGCAGTTTTGTAAAAGAGCATGGATGAGTCGTGTTTACTGTTTACCTTCATGTGCCATTGTGTTGAAAGAACAGGAAGACGTGCTGCAGAAGGAAGACGAAAACCTGGATCACTTTTGAGCTTTTACTTTTTCTTTCGCCCTTTATTGTACCGTGCCTACACGTTGTGCAACGTCTGGTGTGAAGAGGAAACAGTATTTCAAGCTGAAGACGATTTGGTGAGGCATCGCCCAATGCTTTTTCAAAAAAAAAAAGTGTTCCTTGAGACAGCAATGGATTATAGCCAGTTCCCCATGGAACATATAGTTCTTTTTCACTAATAAAACTAGCAATGTACTGAGGCGCATTGGAGAAAGTCTAGAACTGTAGTTCAAAAGTCATTGTGCAGTCTGCTTCTTTGTAGAAAAAGCAATAAAAGCCTTTGGGGGAGATTAAAAAAATTTTGTTTGTTTGTGCTTCGAGTTTTTTTTTTAAAGGCCCCACAGGGTTTTTTAAAAAGGCCCCTAGTTTCTGTGGCGAAAAGAAATTATTCCATCCGGCGATTAAAGGATAGCAAAGGGTGATAATTTGTTTTTTGGCAAAAAAAAAAACGCTGGTCCCGAAATAGTTTAAAAAACCCTAAAGGGCTGTCATCTTTCAAGGCAAAATTTCCATTGGGGGGAACCCCCCCCTTTGACATGTAGGTGCCTGTTCTGGGAAAACGGGCAATGAAAATTAATCAGAAAAAAGGCAAAAAAAAAAACCAAGGAAATTTTTCATCTCATCTTCCCTTGAGGGGAGTTTTTTATATTTTAAATTAAATGTTTTTTTCTAAAAAAACCAATAAAAAAAGTTTCTTTTTTGAATTTTTACCCGGGCCATTGGGTTTCGCGGCAAAGAAGGGGAATCCCGTGCCCTGGAAAAAAAGCAAATTTTCCCCAGCTTTTAAAAAAAAATTTTTATTGATGCAGGGGGAGATCTTTATGGGAAAGGTTTTTATTCGGGGGACCTCCAGAAAAATTTTTTTTGCTATTACCCAGAGCAATTTCTCCCCCCGAGGTGAGGAGAATTTTAATTTGTTTCACAAGGGGTTGGGTTTTTTCCTTTGAGCTCGCAACTGTTGCTGTCCTCCGATTTCCCCCAAAACCCATTTTGAAACATAAGAAAGAACAAATGTTTGGGGGTTCCGCTTCAATAATGGTTTGGTTTTTTCAAAAAAGACCCAAAGGTTCCCAAAGCAGTAAAGGGAAAAAAGGCACCTGTTTAAGGAAAACCCTGGGAAGGCAAAATAGTAAATTTGAAAGGCCGATCAAGAAGGGGCTGTTGCAAAAGGGAAATAATGGCCGTTTGGGGGTTTTGGTTTTCCGGTTTAAAATGCCGAAAACAATTCATCAAGATTTCAACAGGGAAAAAGGGTAGGGCCCAAAAGTTTTAAAAAAAAAGATCATTTTTTCTTCGAAATAAACTGACATTTGTTTAAAATGAGTCCCCCGCTAGTGAGGTTTAAACAAAAGTGCAAGGGCTAAAATTCAAGTGGGTGAAGCTCAAACTAAATGGGGTTTTCTTTTTGGACACAAGTTTTACCCGAGAGGCAGTCAATGATTTAAAAAAATTTTTTTAAAAAAAAAATTTATTTTTTTTAAAAAATGTTAAACCCTTCCCCAACCCAAAAATGAAACAAAATTTGGGGATTACAGGGGTGGCCAAAAGGGTTAGAACGCAGTATTTTTAAAGTAAAAAATGGTTTTTTAAAGGGCAGTTTAAACTTTGCTGAAGTGTTTCGTAGGAAAAATGTTTTCCTTTTCCAAAAAATTTTCCAAACCTTAATTTTTTGGATTAATTTTTAATTAAACCAGTAAGATTTTTTTTGCACAAAGGAGGTCTGAAAACAGCCTTTCCCCACCTGAGATTGATTCATCATCCCCTTTTTCTGGAAAAACAAAGAAACAGAAAAAAATGAGGGGCAGGATCAATCCAAAGAACGGGCAACGTTTTTCCCCAAAATGTGGGCCCCGGAAATCTATTTACCTTCAAAGCTACCGAAAAACTATGTGCCAAAAAAGGGGAAATAGGGGGAAAAGCTGCACCCAAAAGGGGATTTTAAATTTTGTTAATCGAAAATTAATTTTTTAAAGAAACCATTTTTGCCCTTTCATTTGCCAGCAACCTCATTTTACAGAAATTTTTAAAAATTTTAAACAGTTTCAAAACGCACTAGATTTTACAACTGGGAAAAAGAAAGTTTGGGGAAAATTTTAAAATGATATTTCCCTGCACACTACAAACAAAAGATAAAGGGTACTAAAAAAACCCTTTTTTTTTTTTCTGTTGAAATATAAATGTAATTTTAGCCATCACTTTCTCTCTCCTCTCTTTTCCCTTTTCCCCTTTTTCCCCTTCAACCCCCTCTCCTCTTTTCCCCTCCAATATTAAAAATATTATATAAATATATATTGAATACTAATTTTATATAATTTTATATATAAAAAATATATATAATAAAGGGGAAAAGATTTTTAAAAAATAATTTTTGGAAAATTTTTAAAAATGAAAAATTTTTTAAAAGTTAAAAAAACCCTTGAACGGGACGCGACGCAAAGGGTGTCGGGTTTTAAAAAATTTGGGTTTTTTAAGCGCACGCTGCTTGAAGCTCCAATCGCTTTTATTCTGCGGGAGCTGTCACCCCATCGGGGGGAATTTATTTTAAAAGCCATGCGGTGAGCGAAATGGATGAACAACTGGTGGCCCCTGGGTACCGCATTCAGGGGCCCTTTACGGACGGACCTTTCAGCCCCAATGAGTGATTGGGGGGTTTAAAAAAACTAGTTAAACATAGAGCGTCCTGCATTTTTCCCAACAAAAAAGATCCGCGCGTTTCGGACCAGACATCACTGAGACTGTATCGTATGCGCTGTTCGTGGATTTCTCCAAGCGAGAGCAGCTGAGTGCTTTGTCGCTCTCATGTCTTTATTTCATGAGTTCAAATTGTGGCGTTCGCCTGCATGTTCCAATGAGAAGCATTTTGTTTAGAAATGTGGTAATGATGCCGAAAGAAAAGTTAAGTCTTGTGGACAAGCCGGACAAAATGGCTTTACTGTCATAGGAACCATGCTACTGATGCTTCGATCATCTATAGCTTCTTCAGGGAGTTAAAAACATCATTTTTGATCTGATTATGGGTTCAATACTGCACATTTTGAAAGTAAGTTTAACATTACGTTGGGACTCTCAGACTTAATATAGCCTACTTTCTTGCTCACTGTAAATACAGCTAGATGGGCTTTCAGTTTTTGGATCATTTAAATTATTGGATGTGAATTTTTAATTAAACAGTGAAACAAATCCCCAGCAACCTTATAATTGTACCAGAAAATCTTGCATTAATGTTGGAGTTTACATCAGGTCAAATCTAACCTATAAAAAAAAATGGTGTAGTAAACATTTTCCCTCAAAAATTGCTTCTTTAAAGAAAAATTCTAAACTGGAAAAGACTAGAAATAGTGTCTTCTAGTTGAAACGTATCACAAGTAATCTGTTTTTAAATATATGTTTCAACTTCTGACCAATAATTTACAGTAACAACAAACTAGTAACAATACAATTGTCTGTGAAGGGAATTCAGAACTTAACATATAATACTTTTTAAGAAGTTCATTGACTTTTCGCCTACTTTAAATGTAATTACTGATAACCGGAAATTGACGGAAACACTCAAAATTTCGCAAATAGAAACTGATCAGACTTGTTGTTTAATGAGATAAATGGAAACAATAATGTTTTTATAGACATAAATGATCGTTTGGCAGTGAAGTGTGAGAACCATAATAATAAAAAAATTCCATTTAAAAGATGAAAAGATAATCAAATCACGCTGGATACAACACAATGACAGCTGTGGTTATAAAAAATGATGTTCAGATCAGGACTTCTCCAAGCGTATTAACAAGAAAGACGATGTGATTTTATTTCTTCATTCGGTAGCTAATGGTACAAAACAAGCACAGCAGTTCAAAGAGCAAAGTTGTGCTGTTTAAACAGGCATTTCTATCGCATAGAAATGCCATGTATTTTGATTTGTTTTGACAGTCCGCAGTCCAGTTATTACAGTTAGGCTACTACACAGACGTCTTAAATCTGGACATGACAGACTACTCGTACGAGGAAATATTTACAAATACAAGAATTTCTTTGTTCCATGATCTCCTCCTACACTCTTCGTATGTGTACTGTGTTTTGATTGCGGTGAAAATGACCTGTACTCTTGACCGCATCGTTGGCCGTGCAGAAGTCTGCGGGCGGCATTATGTTGTCTTCCCCTGCTGAGGCTGGCTTTAATGGCCTTCTGCATTACAGGAGACACCGCTGCTGTACCGAAAGCTTTAGAAAGAGACTTATGAGTTATGCTCTGTCTTTCCATTGTGTGGTGCCCGAACTGAAAGGATGCTTAGATACTATATGTGTGTATTAGATATGCAGTGGTTTATCCGATTTGCTGTCAGCTGTGAATATGAAAAGCATTATGTGCTGTTGCTTATAAGGAAGTTGAAACCATACTCGATAATAGGAAAAAATTATATATCATTACCAAGATATAGCATACCGGTTCGTACTCCGTTGCTAAGAGACGTCTGTAACCCCAGGCAGATCTGGAGTCACAAATTGTTTTTAAATTATTCTTAGTCCAAATTTGACCAAATATGAAATAGTAATAATATGTTTTAAATAAAACCATACATTGTCAATTTATTTTGACTATACTTGGATTAACTGCAGCTCTTAAACCAATGACTATTTAAAGACCGTTCGTCATTTTCTATTTGTTTATCATCCCCTCATTCCATCTGTCATTCTGTTTATTATCTATCTATCTATCTATCTATCTATCTATCTATCTATCTATCTCTATCTATCTTGTCTGTCTGTCTGTCTGTCTGTCTGTCTATCGTTCTTAGTCTTTCATTTTTTCTACCATTGTTCCATCTATCGTTCTAATTAACTATTGTCTTATCGTCGTCTATATTTGTCTATTCTCATTCATCATTCATGTTCTGCTTCTATTGTTCTATCATTCCACCTTTTCCTATCTTCTATCTATTATCATTCTTCGTCCATTGTTCTATCTATCATCTATCATCCCATCACTATCTATCTTCTATTAGCTACTATCTATCTATCTCTGTCTGTCCTGTCTGTTTTGTCCTGTCTGTCTGTCTATCTGTTTGTCTGTCCTGTCTGCTGTCTATCTTCTATCATTTCTGCTATTTATCATTCTATCGTTCTATCATTCTATCTGTCCATTGTTCTATCTATCATCTATCTATCACCCTGTCTGTCTGTCTGTCTGTCTGCTATCGTTCATCTTTTCTGTCTATTCATCATTCTATCTTTCCCTTGTCTTTCTATTGTTCTATCATTCCACCTTCTAACCTATCTATTCTACCCATTATCTTCATCTTCCATTTCATCTATCTATCTATCTATCTATCTATCTACTATCTATCTATCTATCTATCATCTATCTATCTATCTATCTATCTTCTATATCGTTCTAATCGTTCTATCGTTTCTATCTATCTATCGTCTTCTATTCTCATTCATCATTCTATCATTCCATCTATCTACATTCTATCCATTGTTCCGTCTATCATCCTATGTTGATCTATCTGTCTATCTGTATTTTCTGTCTATCGTTCTGCTATTCATCATTCTTTATTCTCCTTCATCATTCTCTCTATCTATTGCTTTAATCATTCCATCATTTTTTCTACCCTTTTCCATTTATCTATCATTTCTTTGATCTCTATGTCTATCTATCTATCTATCTATCTATCTATCTATCTATCTATCTATCTATCTATCTATCTATTATAGGAATTGTTTTATCCATCATTCTATCTATTTTATCTATCGTTCTTATCTTTTTAATCCAATGATTATTTTAACTTTTGACCACCATTTACGTAACCTCACATCAGCTTTGCTTAATTTTTCTATAGACCAATGATTCATTGGGCTTATTGCTTTTCACTTAGCAATAGGTGTTCCAGATTTAATTTTCATAATAAATGCCCCTAGTTCCTTAAATAGGGGGAATGTGGGTGTTTTGTGTTTATATTTTTATTTATTACCAGAAAACTGCAGCTGCAAAATCTGCCGCAGCTGTCATTAATGTAAAGGTCTGAAGCTGAGAACTGACATAACAAAAGCTGTTCAGTTTGTGTTACTTAGCAGTGCAGTCACGTTAGGGCAAATGGCCAACACGAAGGCTGATGGGGTTGACAGAGATAAAGGCTTTCTGAAACGATGACAAATGGCCTGAGATGGATCACCCAGCAGAGATGTAAGCTGTCACAGTTTTGGGCCCATAAGAACAGTTTTTGTGGCGCTGTGAAAAGCGTTGTGCCTGGCGTAAAATGGGTCTAGGAATCATACCGCAGATCTCTTTCATGAACACTATTTTGTTTTGTTCTTTGATCAATGAAAACCAGTTGCACCCGTGCCCCATTAGTAACTCTGTTGAGGAAAAACATTAGATCATTACTGATCCCAGAGAGCCAGGTTGAGCTCTGTTTTTTGAATAGTTTGAAGCCACAGCTTTGAAAATTTGACTGGGCACAAGGTCTCCTGTCACTGTTTTCAAAATGTATTAGCTTTAATATGTTTTGTCTATCATTCTATCAAACATTCTATCTGTTGTTCTAGTAAACACCCTATCTATCCAACCCCCCCCCCCCCCCCATCCATCCATGCATTCTTTCTAATGTTCTACCTAACAGTCAAACATTCTATCATTCTGTCCATCCATCCATGCATCCATCCATCCATCTGTATCAAACATTCTATTTCTAACATTCTATCTATCTATCTATCTATCTATCTATCTATCTATCTATCTATCTATCTATCTATCTATCTATCTATTCATCTATCTATCTATTTATCTATCTATCTATCATTTGTCTGTCATTCTATCATTCTGTCTATCTATCTATTGTTCTATCATTCTACTCTCATTCAGTTCCTTTCCACCATTCTATCTATCCATCATTCTATCTATCACCCTATGTTCTATCTATCCATCATCTCCTATCGTTATCTATTATTCTATTGCTATCTATCTATCTATCATCTATCTATGGGTCGTCTATAAGTCTATCTATATTCGTTCCATCTATCCATTATTCTGTAAATGTTTATTCTATTGTTCTATCATTCTATCTATCATTCTAATCATATTCTATAATCTAATTCTATAATAATCTATGTTCCTATCTGTCAATTGATTATTCTATTGTTCAAACAAGACTTTACAGCTTTAAAGTTTGTCTTGGATCAGATTGTTTAACATGATAGTTATGAACTTATTTCAGTTCATTTGAATTCTTTCTTGCACTTGAACTGCATTCTGCATGTTATTCGTTTTTTTCCTTTTTATCCCATTGTTATTCACCAAACTTTCCCACATTTTGGATCAAGGACATATTCATAATATGTATCCGAAACCCAGCAAACCCATTTATATCCACTACTCAGGGAACTACCACTGAGAGATACTGCGAGAATTAGAATCTCCCACATATTCTCATGTGAGTTTCGTGTGTAAATATTTAACAGCACTATGTGTGACTGCATGACAGAACCTTCTTTCAGTGCTTTTTTCACTTGATTATGCTGTGGGACTAATTTGGTTCACTGTTGTCCATATGTAACCTTCTTTCCCGTAAGATATGAACCTGTTAATGTGGTGTTACACCTCTCATTCTCATTTTGTTCGCCATGAAATCACTGACAGATAATTATCCTTTCAAATCAGGAATAGCTTTTCATGTGTGATGGGATTGAAAAGCACAGGCTTTTATTCGTTCCTTTCATTCTCTCACAATTAGCCAATTAGCTTGCCATGACTTTAAAAATGATGATGCCTCTGAATAGTGGGAGTTATAATCTCGACTGCTGTAATCGGATGGAAACGTAATTATGCTGAGTGTAATGTGCAGCAGGGAGGTGGATGAACTATTAGGTGTTCATGATGAGTTTTTATGGAATCATTAGTAACTCATTGAATTTAGTTATCCAGAAAAACACTTATGCTTTCTAAGGGCTGTTTTCTTCCCTGAAGTACTTTTAGACAAATTAAGTGTTTCTCCTTCATTACAGTAGCATGCTATTATTAATTGCCAGCATGGACACACGCCAACTGTAGAAATTTTCCACTCTTCAAAGTTAAAAATCCAAACACATGGCCACTGCAGTGCCTTACCGTAGTATTCCACCTTGTAAAAGCCAGAAGAAGAAAACCTCTCTGTTAGTTCTGTAGCCCCGGATAGAGCGGGAATTCAGCACGAATGGGTTGGCCAGGGTTTGAACGCTCGATCGCCAGCCGTATCCGTGCTGTGTCAGCCTTTAATGTCAGCTTCGTTTAACTTGGCGCGGTTTCGTCATGAGCTCTCTGGGCGCAGAAAAGTTAATAGGTGTATGAGTCATCAGCCTTTGAGATGTGAAAACTACGGCTCTGCTTTCCCACTGGCCATTAGAAAGCCTCTGGCCCCCAGTCCCATCCTTTTGTGACTGATGCTGGTGAAGACTATAGTTGTGTGGTGGCTTGGTGCAACCCAGGCACTATGTTACAAAAGTTTTTATTTCACAATTTTTTTTGTTAGAAATGTTAATTAAAAGTGGTTCAACACAAGTTGTAGCAGTTCAGTCCGCTTTGTTATGCTCAGAGCCAATTAACTCAGGGGTTCAAACACTTAGACCCGGGGGATAATATTGAAACTAAAACATAAACTGCAATAGTACCGAAACAGACAGGAATTTAGCAAATCTTATGTTTGAGTGTTAAGTGTCCAACATCACACATTTCGGTTTAATTTTGTGTATTATTTTTGCAGTATTTGAAGTGCAATTTTTCTTTGGATGTTTTGTTTTTGTTTACTGTTTATACTACAAAATGACAAATAAATGGATGCATTACTGTCATTATGAGAAATGATTAACCAGCCACTTACTTGGATAACCAAGGCTAAAACTCGTTCCCGTATGACGATTGAAGCAGCAAGCTTTTGGTTACTACCCTGCTCTTTAGCCACCCTCGCTCCCACCAATTTTTATGTCAACATTAAGTTTAACTGCCTGTTTTGTTAATAGTAAATTTTTATTTAAAGGTGCGCCTAACATTCCCTCTGTACATATGTCCAGCATATACTCTGATACTAGTTTTTTAGTATGAACTTTGTTATTTAAAAAAATTTGGTTTTCTCCATAATTGCCATTTAAAATCACCTCAATTTTCCAACGAGTCTCTAACTCTGTCCTGCGAAGCAGGTCTAAAATTCAGTCTCTCTAAACCCCTCCTTTCTGTTAGTCCTTCTCTGCTTGATTGGTCAGATGGCTCACTCTGTTGTGATGGTCTACCACATACGCGTTTGTTGAAAACATTACGGCCATTGCAGAGCATAGTTCCAGATTTTGAAGGCTCATAGAAAGTATAACAATCTATTATTATCATACTGACAGGTTGTGATTCAGTGAGCCAGCTGGTCTAAATAAACTGGGTACTGAGCAATATTTCAAGAGCAAGCATTTGTGATACCGTGTTAACTCCCATCTTTAGAGAAGCATCGGCAATAAAGTGACAGGAACACAAAAAGATTGGTGTTTTAAACCTGCTGTATTACCACTGATTATTTGCCAGCCTCATCTTTTTTGGAAGGTAAAATAAAATGAATTTACTTTCACATTACAATTTCACATTTAATTTTTTAAAATATCTAAGAAAATGCCCTTTTTTTTGTATACTTAAGTAAATCTGTAACCACGGTTTGCAATTGATTTGAATAATTAGTGTTTGAGTGCGCATTACATTTATAAATCTTTCTCAAGCTTCCTCAAAAATTTCTTTTAATGCATTGTTTTTTTTTGCAGCGTTGAGCATTATAACCAATCAAACATGTATCTATTGGGTGCATGAATGATAGATTAGTCACGTGTTGATAAAAAAAAAGAAAATTAGCTTCAGCTCAATTCCATTTTGTCATTTAAGGTTACTTATGTGATTGTTTTTTATCCAATTTTATTGGTAACGCTTTCGACTCTGATTGATTGACTTGTGTAATAAACAATGCTGTCTTTCAATTAGCCCCCCTAATAAAAAATCCTGAACAAAAGTCTCAGCTTTTCAACATTAATCATAATAATATCATAATAATAATAATAATGATAACAATAAAATGTTGTTTTTGTTAGAAAATAAGGATTGTTAAAAGGATTTCTGAAGGAATTGTGGACTGGGTAATGATGAAAAAAAATTGAGTTTGAAAAGTCGGCTTTGATGTTCCTAAGAAAAACTGTTTAACTGCACTCACATGTGAATATTAAATTATGTGTGGGATAATTAAAATATATTCTAAATAACTACAAAACATAAAATTATATACATTTATTTTGTCATCACATTCTTTTGTAAATATCCTCTCAGTGCCACCAGCTGACTGAATGGCTCATTATGCAGCCATTATGCAGGCCTTTGTCTCTCAGGTGTGAATTCATGATAGTTGACACCTACTCGCATATGACTTTTTCCCCAACAAAAAAGTGTCTTAGAAAATTGTTCAACTCAATATATTGTTTTTCTGTAAGTGAGTAAACCAAATGATTTCACATCATTTCGAAAAAAAAATTCTAGGCTACAAGGCTCTCCAGTTCTCAAAAGCCGGGGGGGCCCCCCACCCCGGGGGGAAACCCATTGTTCGTGTATGCTGTTTTATTGCCTTATTCAAGTGATTAAAACATTTTTGTTTTTTCACTAACCACGCATACCATTTTTTTCTCACAAAGAACACAATCATGTACATACATGCTGCTCACATATTACAGTTTTCCTCAGTCACTTTAGTGCAGTTTCCTCAAATCAGACAGAACTGAAATTTCTCAAAACTACTTGTACAACCCTCCGCACATCATCTAGTCATTTATATACACATCATAAAACCAGTTTCTTCATTTCTTGAACAAGTTGGTGGATTACTTTTGTACATTCATGCAAATTGATTATGCCAATTTATCTGTGGGGGGTTTCCTACATTATTCAGTTGCTCAATGTGCATGTTGCTCCACAATGTATTATATGTTGTTCTGTGCACAATAATCATTACCCCTCAAAAACATCTTGTCGTTAGTGCATCGTATAAGTCATTAAATGCTAAATGGTATTCATCTAGTTTTCATACAACTGGCCAAGCATGTTTTTTTCCTGACATTATTTGTACGACATTTTGTAAATTTGGCATGAATTGTGCAAGTTGAATCGGGACTATAAAAGGAGAATAATGTAGAAGATCAACCAATGACTTAAGCATTTCTCTGGAAATAGCGTCAAAGGTTCATCTCATGAATCTTCAGCTGGGAAAGCATATACTGTAACAGACCAGAGGACAACACAAGAGATAACAAATTTCTGAAAGTGGACTTTAGTTTTTATTTTCATCGTTTGTGCCCCATATACTTTTTCCTTGTTCTATATTCACAGTGAGAGATTGTAAAGCCGTTTTTAATTTTTTTTTTTTGGTCAAACCAATACTATTCCAGTCTCTTTCAGTCAATATTCCCACATACAGTAAATGTGTAACATTTGTAACACTTTTGTAAAGGAAATATACTGTTAGACATACATAAGCCATATGGCAAAAACTGTTCAATACATGTAACTGTCATCCAAAATGTTGCCATAGTTTTACAGCAGGAAAACAATAAACAAAGGGCACTGTTATACTGACAAACATGACTTAGCATTTTTGGACTATCTTGGTTTGTGAACAATGACACAAGGACTGTTTAATTCTGATAGCAATGATGTCATTGACATAAATACTTGCTTTTGAGAGGATGAACTAAAGATTTTGAGTCATAAGTTACAGGGCTTTGAGCAGTAATCCATGTGTGGTGCTGTTGGTATGAATTGGTTTTGAGGAAATGGCACCTACTTCTTTGCAAATATTAAGAATGATCGGGCAATGCACCAAACGCGACTGAAAAAAAAACTGTATATGCCCAGTTTTGTGCTGCTTACAGTGAGATTAGACTGTAGCCATTTTTATGCTATTTATAAGAACACTGAAAAAAAAGCAACATAATGTATCCATAGGGCCATGACAAAACTTCTCCAGGCCCCAAAAGACCCTTAGAGACTCCAAGAGGGTTAATTTAAGGATTGGCCATGAAGGACATCACAAATACTTTTTATAGGGACCGTAATTCAAAAAAATGCCCTTACAATCTCAGGGGACAAATATTACTGCTTATGGAGAAAGTACATTTCTGATATACTACATCCGGCCAAGATGATTTTAACCTTCACTGGATGATTCCTCTCAGGGGTCCCCCCCTACCCACGTTTGGATGATGTTCCCCCCAGGATAGTGCGAGGATCCCTCTGATATGCCATCGGGGCTAAAAGGGTGAGACGGCCACCTGGAACTGGACAGGCAGAGGGTCCGAGCAATATGACCCCACCAGCTGGCCACCCCCGTGGTCCTAAAGATGGCGAGCACGTTGAAACGAATAAGGACGGACCCTCGCTCTCACCACGGCGATGCTTTTGCCCAGCGGTTCCGATCTTGTCTTCCTGCGCATCGTTCACGGACGCCAGAACCGCAAAACCCTGATTGAGGGAGTTAACCCAAGATCACGTGGCCCCCCCGCAATACCTAGGACCCCGACGCGCCCGGTTAGCGAGAACTGCCTCGCTGGAAGGAACAGCCAGTAAGTACCTTTCTGAGGAATTCCCACACAGCGTTTAGTGATTTCTGGGGTGAAGCGTAGCTATGCTGAAATAAAAGTTAATACTATCCCCTCTCCAGACATGGCCTGAGGTTTCTGTTTTGTTGTAGTTCTTTGTGGCAGGCTGCTGGTGATTTTTTGCCTGTTGTGGCAGTGTTGCTTCCTGCTTTGTGGACTGTGCTTTTGGGGCCTTTGGCCTCAGCTGTAATCCAGCTTCTCGGGCACAGGGAAGGTCACCATATCCAGCTCACACTGCCAGAAGAAACTGGATTAGCAAAGTTTGTTGATTAGAAATTGGAATGCAACTAATTAGATTCCCCAAAGTTTGCTGGCAATTTGATTTGCTCACAATTGCAATTTGATTGTTATTCATGTTTTTTGGTTTGTTTTTTTGTTGTCGTTTAACTATACGTAACTAAGTGCTTATTATATATTCAGCTGTTACGTTTCAGTATATTACTATTACATTTTATTTTTACATTTTGTGTATTAAAATCAAGAATTCCAACTTTAGCTTTAAGATTAGTTAATGGCCTGAACTACCAGACAATGTAACAAGTGAACATTTTGTGTATTTTATTGCACTAATAATTGTTAAGCGAGTTAATGTTATCAGATTAAATAAAATGTTTTTAACAATACTTAGAGTGTGGTACAGCCAGGTTTACTTTCTTGCAAATATAAACAGGATTACCTTATATTAAAACTGTAATACGGATAATTGTAACTAGTTTTTTTGTAACCTGCTTACATTTGATTACTTACTTTTAACAAAATGCTCTTAACCTGTTAATCGCGTTTTCCAAAGACATTTTAAGCAGGGCAGTGTATAACCTACGGAGCTAGTAACTCAATACACTGATGCTACTGTCAGACATTTCCAAAATCGCGTTACATCACTTGAATTAAGATTAAATAAAAATTTAATTTCTAAAGGCACATCACAGGGCCAGGCACATTTACAACACTTGGAACACATTTGTGTCACCTCCCGTCACTCGCCAGTGGTGGCAACTCTTACAGGGACAAGTTGATAGCCCTAAAGCGTTTTAGCTTCACAAATTCAATCTGAGAACCCAATCAAAAGCATCAGAAAGCATTGCTTTACTAAATGGCCTTTAAATGGCAGGGGGCATTCGGTGCACATCAAAATCAAAGCAAGGGCAATCAAATCAAATACTTATGTCAACATATTCGATCTAGCGCTTTACAGAAAATTATAAAGGTGTAATCACCCTTTGTAATCCATTAACATTTTCATAAGTAACTGTAATTTGGTGAATTTATAAGTTTTTCTCAGAACTGTAATAGATTATTACAGTTAGATTTATTTTGTAATTAAATTATGTAATCCCATGCAATGTAAACTAGTATTTACTCCCCAACACCTGTTAACAACTATATGGCTCTTTGTTAGTTAATGTTAGTTAAATGCATTAATCCAGTGTTAGACTAATGGAACTTATTGATAGTTTATAAAGTGATAAGCCACTTCAAATTTTCTACATATATGTTCCTGGCCCTTGTTAATTTTCAGAAGTCAGATTTTTGTCAGTTTTGGCTCTGGCCGCCTTTGTAGATTGAAGGTGAGGCTGATCTGATGTAAATGTCAGAAGGCCATATGTCAAAAAATCATAGCCACATTTTGATGCATCTTGGCCGAAAGAAATATGATTAAAGCGTTTCCCCTTCGATCGTCGAATGAAATGCGGCTCTTAAAATAGACTTCATCCTTAACTGCCGAGGGAGAGTCAAGCCCTTAGAGGCCATTACAGACTTTTGTCTTACTATCCCAGAGGATGCTGAGAGTAGGCAGATGGTGCTGGGTGTAAAATGAATTGCAATCATGCACCTCGGCGGGTAGTTCTTATCCTGAAGTCTGCATATACTCACTCTCCCCAAATAGCTCTTCGCATTTTTTGGCCACGTAAATAGCAGGAATGGGGAAATACAGCCATTGTAGTGCCTGTTCTTTAAGACCTAAATCTCATTTATATCACTACTATTCATTTTAGAACGTGGGTTTTTTTTTCAGTCCAGGATTTGCTGAATGATGGCTTACGTTGGCCTTTAAAATCCAAGTCAATAATTACCGCATTGAAAAATATGTCGTCTAAGTCACCAGGCCTTACAAGATGATATTATTATAGATGTACGAGGTTAAAGCCAGAGAGACAAGGAATCATTTTTTTGCTCGCTAGAGTCCATATAGATCTCACACTCAGCACTCCTGCGAGCCTCAAATCTGTTGCTCCTGGATATTAGCTGCGTGCTGGCACAATGCCTTTGTGAATTAAGTGCCTCGTCCTTGGTGGAAGATGAGACTGCGGGTCATACACCAGGAGACCCATCTCACCGCACGCCGTAGACTTCTTTTCCACCCTCATCAGCAGTGATTATGTGCTAATTAGAGCTGGACAGTTTCCAGCGCGACTGCGCATGAGGGGCAAGAGCGTGGAATGGTTTTATGGGGAAGACGGAGGATCCTGAGGGGGTACACAGGTGAAGGCCCCAGGGGCGAGGGCAAGCATCCTCTCACACATCTCTGAGACCTCTATCGTCTAGTTCCTGCAGCTCAGATTATAGCAGCAAGCGGATGAGGTGAAAAAGGAAAATTTGATTGTATACATGGGATCAGCCGGTTGTATAAGTGAGCAGTTTTTGCCACGACAAGGCCTGATGCGGCTGTGCCCATCTGTTATATATTGTCAGCTTATGGCAACTCGTAAACAACGAGAGAGTTGTTGAGCTATGAAATGTTCGCTCTGTGCTTGTCCCTGTGTGGTGAATTCACTTGTTGTTTTTCAGTTTAGCAAGCATGTGTGATGTTGATTACTAACTGGTCAATGTCGAGTCGTTGAATGTCCTGTGAGAGAGATCATTTTTTTGGAAACACATTAGGCATTGATCACCCATTTGCGCACATTTGTTTCAACCAAGCATTTTCACCAAGGGAAAAACAATGTGAAAAATGTAGATTTTTGTTGTCACTTTCAAAGTATAAGCAAAGTCATAGTTTTTGGAAATTGTTATGTTGTTTAGAGTTAGTTATGATAATGTTATAGTACATTATGTTGTTAATATGTTAAGTATATAAGTATGTTTTACAGTTTTTCTCAGGTCACTTTGGGCATGCAATTTCTCAAATCAGAAATGAAATTCTCAAAACTACTTGGTACAAACCTCCACATCATCTAGTCATTTTTATACACATCATGAAAACCAGTTTCTCATTCTTTTGAACAAGTTGCGATTGCCTTTTGTACATATCATGCAGTTGATTATGCACATTTATCTGCAGTTTGTCCTACATTAAGTCAGTTGCTAATGTCATGGTTACTCCAAATGTATTATATAGTTTTCTGTGCAAATAGTCTTACCCCTTCAAAACATCGTGTCGTTAGTTTCATCGTATAAGTCACTGATGCAAAAAGTTCATCTAGTTTAAATCATAAACTGCCAAGCACATTTTTTTTTACACATTATTATTAGACTTTTTGTAAATTTGGCATGAATTGTGCAAAGTGAATCTTGACTAATGAAGAGAATGTAGATAAGCCAATGATAAAAACCATTTCTCTGAAATAGCTCCAAAGGGTTCATCTCATGACTACTTCAGTTGAAAAGCATACACTGGATAGACAGACACAAGAGTTACACAGTGGACTTATCTTTTTTATTTTCATCTTTGTGCCCATATTTCTTTTTTTTCCTTCTCTATGACAACAATGACATTGTAAAGGTTTTTTTTTTTTTGGTTTGTTTTTTTTTTTGGTCAGACCACTAGTAAAAGTGTAACTAGGAATTCTATCCAGTCTCTTTTCAATCAGTAATCCCACCATACAGTAATGTGTAAATTTGTACTTTTGAAATGGATATATGGCATACATAAGCATATGGCATAGAATGTTCAATACAGTAACTTTCATCCAAAATGTGCCATGCCATAGTTTACATCAGAACATCCCTTCAGAGTGCACTGTTATATTGACAACATGACTAAGCAATTTGACTGTCTTATCCATACACAATGACACAAGGGACTTGTCAGTTTGATGGCACTGACAATGGCTCCCTTGACACAGATATTTATTTTTGAGAGATGAGAACTAAGGATTTTGAGTAGAGAAGAGACTGGCTTTGCAGGTAAATCCATGGTGTGTTTTGCTTTTGTACGAGGTGTTTTGAGAAATGCACTTACTGTTTTGCAATGTCAAGGATGATTCGCGAAATGGTACCAAAGCGCCTGAGGAAAAAACTGAAATTCTTGTTTTTTTTTATCTAATTTATTTTAGTACTTTATTTTTTTTAAAGTTCTTTATTTAAAGGGAAAGTTCTTCACCCATTACCCATGATTTACTCACCCCTCAAGCCATCCTAGGTGTATATACTTTCTTCTTTCAGATGAATCACAATCTGAGATACAATCTGAGTTATGATAAAAAACTGTCCTGGCTCTTCTAAGCTGCGGCAGTGAATGAGGTTTACCCCCCCACGATTTTGAAGCCCAAAAAACTGCATCAAGAATCGAGAATTCAGACTTACCCTTTTTTTTTTCCAATGTCATAGAGAAATCTTCATTCATAAATGGCTGACAATACAAAGACAGTGTTGGTTCACATGACAATGTTGCACGCATACCTTTGAGAAGAGTTGAGATTTGAGAAGAAAAAACGAAATTCAAATTCATTCACACATGTATTCTGACAGTATGTGCCTTTGGACAAAAAGCCTGTGTTTTACAGCATTAAGTTTCAAGCATCTATTCACTGCTTTTTTTTAAGAAAATGTTGAAAAGCGACTTTATTCATCAAGGTTTTTAACCAGCCATAGCAAGTAAACCGCTCTTTAAGTCAACGCTTTTGTTGCTCTTGGCATTCAAGGTCTTTGACAAACAAAAAAGATTTGTGCATTTTATGAAAAGCCAGTGTTGTTCTGTAATATTAAAGGGTTTCAACCATAAGAGAAGACTGAATCTGGGTTCTTACACTAAATATATTACTCCACGCAATGCATAGACTGCAGTATATTGGGGGATCCAGTATTATCCACCTAACATATGTATGCCACAGAACCACGGCTTAAATCTGACACTTGTCATAATGGCAGAATGACAAATGGCAAGTGCGACTAGTGGAGCCTGTTATTTCCTTTTTTTTTTCTTTTTTTTTGGCAGAAGGTGAGGTATTTAGCTCTTTGGCTTGAATGCAAATCCATTCACGTATTCTCTCAAAAATAGCAGCTTTGTGTTGAAGCTTTTTATACAAGAGAAAAGCTGTAGGCTATTTCAAAGCATTGAATGTGGCAGTCCCGTCTGGGGGAGCTAAACTGCCGCATTCCCCTGAGCCTGGATTAAGATAAAGTAGGACAAAATGAAAAATAAAACTTGGCGTGATAAAAGGCTCTAGACCCAGCTGTCCCTCCTTTTCACGTCGTGTGGGATTATAAAGTAAAATGATGCTCCTGTGGCAGCTTTTTCCCTAATACACTCTTTCCCCATGCGCCTCTTATCTAAACCGCGGACAGGGCTGTTATGCGGATTGCTTGTTGCATGCACAATGTTGTTGCACATAACCAATCACATTTTTATATCGCATATCTTCCATGCTCTTTGTCGCTGTTCATGTAAATGCTGATACATTTTTCAGTCTGTCGCGTTGCATTTCGGGAAGACAATTTCCGGGCCCAAGTTCATGCTCCTTTTATTGATTGTTCAAGAAAGCACATAAAAGCCGGGGAAAGAGATGTTAGAAATGGGATGTTTTATCAGATCCAAACGGAGTAAACACAAAAGACGTGCAGATTAACCCCGTCAGAGTCTCCTCTGGGTGGGTCGATTAGCTGAAGTCTCTACACGGGGAATAACGTACAGCGGGGGATTAGCCCACCTCTGGATTGTCGGATATTATTTCATGTGGGCTCTCTGAAAATGAACAATAACAACATCCTGTCTAGCCCACAACACACTTCCAGCTGTGTGTCAGAATCCCGCCGGCCTTAACCCTTTCCACAATTGACAATCCATTTCGTTCATGCACCGCCGTGTAATTACACGGTTAGCGGTTAGCATAATTTCTCTCATGTAATTGTCAGGAGCTGAAAGTGTAGGGAGGTGCTTCAGTTTAGTCTTGAAACATTTCACAAGTCTCCTCCCACTCCCATACCCACACACACACACACACCACACTCGACAGATGGCTCGCTTGTCAAAACCCGACACAGATTCTCAGGTTCGAATGATTGTCCTTTTAAGACCAAAGTCCTGAGTCCACAAACGGGCAAATGGTGGTGTGGGTCTCCATAGTGGGGGATGCAAATGAGCGGCCGTGTGTAAAGAAGGAGAAGAAGGCGCGTGGTGAGTCAGTGGTGGGCTATTAATAATGTACATCCCAACAGGCTTGTCATTTACCATCATTCAATGATCTCTACAGGGGGTGTGGAGAAGAGAGACCTCTGGCCTTTTGAAATGAGGGCCCGACCTGTCCTGAGATTCAGCTAGTGAAATGTCCTTTTGCTCCTATAATTCAAAATCATGATCCCGTTTTTGTCGGAATACCCGTGATCACAAATTCAACATTTTTTGGTGCACGGTGATGAATATGTTTTAGGCTGTGTTTTCACTGCAGGGGGTTTCATTGTGGTAGCATTGTGTAACAACCTAGCAGGAACTCATGAAAATGGGAAGCCCAAATCATTAGTTACTTAATTTATGAAAGCAGTGGTTGTGTCTGAAACATAGTACCAGTCCTCCCATAGTAACTACCTTGCTAGGGGGGTCTACCAGGGAGAGAGAACAAATTTTTCTGGAAACATGGCGTTATGTGACTAATGACTCAGGAAAATGAATAGTGACTGTCCTGAGCTGTAATGTAAAAGAGAGCAGACAGGCGAAAATATATTGGCTGTTTGGTCCATTTTATGCTTTTAAGAGTTTTGTTTGTTTATTTATTTTTTATGTGTGTGTGTGGTTCAGTTTAATTTATTTATTTATTTTTTATGTGTGTGATCCTTGTCCTTGTGGGGGACATTTGTTGTCCCCATGAGGAAACAAGCTGATAACTAAGTTTTTTTTTTTAAGTTTTCTGTAAGGGGTAGGTTTAGGGTTGGTGTAGGGTGATAGAAAATACAAGTTTGTTCAGTATAAAAACCATAAAAAACCAAGGTCCTCTAAAATATATAGGTATTGTAACGATTACATTTATATTGTACTAAGGCAAAAAAATTTTTCAAAATATTACATGTGCTGGACAGATTAGTATATTTTGGGTGTGTTTTGTATATATAATGTTTATATTGTACTAAAGCAAATAAGGCCTTTATTAAAATATTACATGTGTTGCAGTGCTATTTTCATGTTATGTACAATTACAGTTTTTATCAATATCTTGAACTTGAATTTAATATTTTGAACCTTTAATTTTATACTTTCAATTTTAATTTTATAAGTATTAATAATTATTAATAATTTTTATATATAGTGTATATTTATTAAAAATCTCTACATTTTAATATTTTTAAGTGTTTCGTCTAATATTTATTTTACTTCATTTTAGCTTTGTTGGAATGAACAGAAACTATTTTTAATAGTTTTAGTAAACAATAATACTTCTGTAGTGTTAGATATAGAAAACCTGAAGAAAGACATTGGGTTTAATTCAAACTGATTTGTTTAGTGCTTTTCCACAATTAACTTTTTGACCTCAGCAATTTTCTGCAGACCCCCGAGCACCAATTTGCAATCCTCTAATTTGAAAACTCTTTTTTTTTTTTTCTTTGTGGGATGCAAAATGCTGTCTTAAGAAAGCATAATGCTGGATTTTTGAGACAGCCAATGTATAAGGACTAAGAATATTGCTAATTCATGTTGATTTAATTTTCATATATAATTTTTTAGGCAGCTGAAGTAATTGGCTTGTACAGCATATGTAAGGGATGATGATGATTCTGCTGTGCACGGTCTGCTCGGTGGAAGGAAGCCAAGCAGAATTAAGAGAATGACTGTAATGTTTTGTGCCCCGTCATGTGACCCACTCAGGCTTTCAGCTGTAGCTAATGAGTCTCCCTGCTCATGTCCCTCACCTCACAGATGAGTAAAAAATCACATTGCTTTCCCTTTTTCGTGCTTCACAATAAAGTGTAGAGGATGAGAGGGGGAACGAATGGCTTCCCGAACACACCGCCAATAGGGACGAACCCTGTCAGAGCCAAGCGTGTATCATTCTTTCCCATAACTAGGCATGTGGTTTCGCCGAGGGCACTTACGAGCTTTGTGTGCGGGCTGGCCAGTTTCTAGGTAAACGGTGACACTATTACACCCTCTCTTTTCTTAACCAGCGCTCATGAATAACACAATGGCTTCAATCTCCTGAAAAATGCAACATGCTGTGTGGTCTGTTTGGGAACAGCCTGTCCCTTGTCCTTGCTTGTGCATATGCCGTCCTGCGAGTTAAATCCTGTTCAGGAGGTGAGACGAGGCCCACACAGTGGACTGCAGGGAAGGAGAATGTATGCACACTGCCAATTTGCAAGCCCATACATGCTCTATATGTATTATACCAATTTTGTTATGTTTTCTGTTTGGGGGGGCCATCAGTCAAGCTCTGCATCAGCTTTCATTATCAGAAGTGCCCATCGGATCTGCACCGATTGGAGGGTGTCCACCGGGTGAGATGGCTTTTGTGGAACGGGGAAGATGTTCTCTGTTTTGGGTGTTCCCGTTGGTCGGTTGGGCACTTTTCTTGCAACATCTGCGCTCTTTCCTCTTGTAAAAACAATGCTTTTATATATGCTTACCGGGAAGGCTTGTGCTTTGTTTGTACACTGATAGAGTGGCCCCAAGGGAATAAGTGGATGCTTATTTAAAAGTGACAGACAATGGTGGATGGAGTCAGCAGATCTTACGGCCAACGGGGGAAAAAGGACAAGTGAATAATTTTATAGTCAGTTAGTTAAAAAATAATAATTAGCCTTTGGGGGATGAATTTATTTGTTGGGTTGATAGCATTTTCAACTAAATGTCAAATCTGTTGTGTCATTGGCTTTTGGTTGCAGGCACTTATTGTTTTATTACTATATTTTGTATAGAAAAAAAAAAGTCCATTTATGAAATATTTTAATGAAATAATCATTGAAAAAACATGCCTCTACCTACAGTTCTTCTAAGTTTACTGCAGTTACCAGCTGAAATCAACACTAGGTTTCCAGTAAAACAACCAACACTTTTATTCCTTTGTTACACTATTTATAAATACAGGTTTGGAAAACCCTAGGTTAGAACCTTAACGTTTTTAGCATAGTGTGTGATTTGTAAAACTTATTTATTTTGACATTCGCATCACATAACTAGGTCCATAAAATAATGTCTTTTCTGACATTGTAAACTTGCTCAGTTGCACACCTGGTACAGAATTGCACAATTCATATGAAACACGACGAGTCATGATAAAACTGCTCAAAGCCTTGTAGAAGCAAGCTGAATTTCCATGTTTGCTTCGGCAAAAGCATTTTTTGCTTTTGTTAATGTGTAGGTTAGGTTTAGAATAGAGTTTAACGTATGTGGTAAATTTTTTGAAATGGTATGAAGCATTAACCTTCAAGCACCACCACTCACCGGACATTTCATTTCTCAATTGCAATTAGTTGGTATAATTTGTACAACAACCAACTGATAAAACATTGGTAGATTCACATTTATATTGCGTTTTTGTCACCACTCTTTGGATATTTCATTTTAAAAGTGCCACTTTAAAATGAGTATTTCATTCAATATTGAAAAATATCAAGTCACCTACAGTAGCTTTGTGTTACTAAGCAGACCTAAACAGACTGTTAACTTAGCAGCATGCTTAGAGATCAGAGTCTCTTTTTGAAAAGGTCAGCAATTAATAAACCAATATTTAGGCATTTTGAAACTATGAGCATTTGCCAGTAATTGTGCAAAGTTAATTTCAGCATACAATTAGCACTAAGTTTTGTGAGTAAGGCTAACCATTAAGCTTAATTTGCATAGAAAGGATTTGGGATGTAACGATTAACCTCGAGCTGGTTGAAAATCGATTCAAATATGTGACGATTTGTTGTTTTTTTTATAGCAGAAACCAATGAAACGCTTTAAGCCTCACCTGCTGACCAAGAGTGAAATCTGGCGTCTCAATTCCAGGCCAAAATTCAGCTCGTCCACTGTTTCATGCAGAATATATTTTTATGTATAGTTTTCACAAAACTGAAGTCAAACCATTTTGCTTTTGCTTCAAAAATTCTAAATTATACAGTCTAATTTAGATTAAAAACTGCTCATGTTGCATGTATGCAGCATTTTTGTTTGGATCATGATTAAAATGCAGTGGTTGCCTCTAATATTAAATGTAAAGAACACAGACAAAGCCTTATTTTGTCTATATGAAGTGCTATATTAGTATATTATTATAGTTATATTTCAATATCACAAAGAAATGTGCAGCATTTTGTCAGAGCAATAATAAAAGGACACATTTAATTTATAATTTATCTTAAATCTCATTTTGTTTAAAAAATAAAATAAAATCTAATTTATAATTTATCTTAAATCTCATTTTGTTTAAAAAAATCGACGTTCTTGTGAGTTGAGTGAATCGTTACATCCCTAGAAAGGATGCATGTTTGTGCTAAAAAGAATGACAGTGAGCTAATTATATTTTCCCCTGGTTAAACTGGATTGCGAGTAGATAGTGAACAGGATGCAAAATATACCCATGGCACAACGACGATTGCCTCTTTTGATTTGCCTCTAAAAATCTAAGATGTGAAGAAGGTTTGAGTGAACAGGAATGTTGGCAGATTGTGTTGGATAAAGGAGTGTTGAAGTTAGTTATGGTACGGTTGGGTGCCAAGACTGACAGATGACCACTTCAGATTCTTCCTCTGAAGTGAGTCCACTTACTGTCCATAAGACAGACCCACACCATTTGTCCCAGCCTGAAAGATATGAATATTCATAGACAGGAGATGAGCATGATTTTTTAACTAACAAAGAAAATGGAGCACTCGGCACTCTGCTGGATCTCACCAAAAACATGACATTTCAATGAATATTTATAAGTAATTATCACAAGTCATTGCATTTATAAAGGTCTGCCAAGGGACGGTCGGTGTAGCCAGGACTCGGTTTAATGCAGCAGAAATGCTGCAGAGGTCATATCATAATATGAATCGATGGCTAAATTTATTTATTTGGAATCATTTTTCATGCTTTACATTCTATGATTTCATTTGCAGCCCACGACAGGTGAGATTACACCTGTATAATTGAGGTGTTAATCGAAAAAATTCATCCACAAAGTGTTTAAGAGATAAGACATTGCAAGATTTGCGGCTGTCAGATGTGGTGATTAATTTTGTGGACAACGGGTGTGTGCTATTACCGAAATGCATTTATATTTCACAGAGATGAGAATATGAGTGGCATTTATGCTTGTATGTGTGTGTAAGGCTCTTAAGCAGGTGCTGGTGAGAGTCTACAGCCCGTAGGAGCTCACTCTTTGATGTATGAAACTCAAAGGGCCCCCTGAGGCAGCTGCCATAGGGCAGGGGTCACATTTTTAATCTGTCCAATCACGCACTGGGGATTTTATGGGTAACTTTTCCTTCCAAGCCAGACAGCAGTGAATGTAGCATTCTGCCGTTTCGCGCATCTCAGTGTGAACCTTATAGGCATAGAGAAAAGAGACAAGGGGGCAGAGTTCACTGTGTTTTTAAACGGTAAGACTGACGCTTAGTAAGGTCAGCACATCCAGCCATTGTTGAATTTGGCTGTCTGCAGAGTTTAAGCATTGGCTTCCCTGTTGGATTTTGTTTTGCGAGACTTTAAAGTTGTGTTCCAAAACCTAGTGAGCTGTCTATTAACATTTTGTTCAGGTCCAGGGAGGTTCGTATTTATGAGTTGTGAAGTTGTATTTATGATGGCAGGTGGCATTCAACCACGTTGATTGGATGTCAATGTACCTTTTTGCACAAAGCGAAAAATAATGCATTTAAACTCTCCTTCTGCAAAACGATCATTAAAGAATTAGCATCGGGGTGTTTTTTTGCTTTGTTTTATTCCGTTTATGTTGGTGCTATAAATTAGCAGATTATTATCGTTTATTATAATTGTACAGTTTGTATTTTATATGCATGCTGTTTAGCCAGTATTGGAAAAATAATAATTCATTTCAACAAATTTACGCTGTCAACTACGGTGCTGTATCCATTTCATCCACCATGTTTCTGACTAACACGCCCCCAAATCACAAAATTCGGACTCAAAGAAAATAATAGCCTATGATCAAACTGTTTGGTAAATAATTGTGAGTCAGGTCAAAGAGAGTGATTTTAGTGTAGCTTAGGGATAGTTAAGGGGGTAGTTTCACCCATACTGTAAATAAATGATTCCTGTCATTGATTACTCAAACCTCATGTCGTTCCCAAACCCTGAAGACCTTTTGTTCATCTTCAAAATTAAGATATTTTTTATGAAATCCGAGAGCTTTCTGAACCTTGCATAGACAGCAAAGCAGCTGAAATGTTTTTTATGGTCCAGAAATGTCCGTAAGGACATCATTAAAATAGTCCATGGTGACTGTTTTTATTTTTTGTTTTCTCTTGCACAAAAAGTATTCTCGTAGCTTCATAAAGTTATGGGTTGAACCCCACTGATGTCACATGGACTATTTTAACAATGTCCTTACTATCTTTCTGGGTGTTAACGTGGTAGTTACGTTGTCTTGTCTATAGAGGGTCAGAAAGCTTTTTTCTCGGATTTCATAAAAAAATCTCTTAATTTGTGTTCTGAAGAGAACGAAGTTCCTTAACAGGCTTGAAAATGACACATGAGGGTGAGTGATTAATGACAGAGATTTCATTTTTGGGTGAAATATCCCTTTAATTCTGTACAAAAAAGGTAGGAAAAATAATAGGTAAATTAATAAATAATCTAATTACAAAAAAAAAAAGCATCAATTTACCCAATATATGTCTGTTCTAGGTAGTTTTTATGCTTATTTCATAACTTAACTTAGAACTCTAGCAGCATATGTCATACACTGTTGATATCAATTCTGAGTTATATCTCATGCAAGAGCAATATTTATGTGGCACACAGAGTTGCTAACCTATGTAGAGTGCTCCAAATCGGTCACACTTAATGAGTTCCTACTTGTGTACATAAATGTTCAAATTTTGGGTCTGTAAGATTTTTGTTTTTTTGCAAAAAAAAGTCTCTTATGCTCACTAAGGCTGCATTTAGTTGATCAAAAATACTGAAAAAATTGTAAGATTGTGAAATGTTATGACCATTTAAATAACTGTCTATTTTTAAACATATTTTAAAATGTAATTTATTCCTGTGGTAGCAGGATAAGACATTATTAGTAATGTAATTAGACGTTACTCCAGTGTAGTATTATCACAAGATCCTTGTAAATATCTTTACTGTCATTATATCCATGCTGATTAAAAAAAATATGAATTCCTTAAAAAAAAAAAACTTACTGACCCCAAACTTTTGAACAATAGTGTAAACAGAAGGCAGCTCTCTAGATTTTGGAGCAGACCCCTAGTCATGTCATGCCTCTTTTCTGTGGTCAATTATTCAGCTGTATTTAAATGTGAATCTGTTGTCATGAAAACACTTTATAATTGATGGAGCAGGAGAAAAGCCAAGTTATTACATACAGGAAGGAGCAAAGGGGATTTGAGGACAGGAGCTGCGAGAAAGCAAAGATAAGAGGCCGCATTCATCTCTGGCCTCACAATTCCCCAGTTCCTCATGAAGAGGCCATGAATAAACAGCTCGCACAGGGGAGCAGATGAAAACATACCGAACAAACACAACACAGCATACAGCTAACACTTGTCTCAATCTCCCATAGTTCTCAGGGATAGAATTTCCGCCAGCCTCCCAATGATGTGGTGGTGGCAGCATGAGAGCCCGCTGTGCTGGAGTGTGTCCCTCCCAGGGGTCACCCCAGCCCAACCGTTTCCTGGAAGAGGAACAATGTTCGTGTCAATGACAATCTTAGGACACGGCTGAGGATCTCTGTGAGTCAAATATCAGAAAGTGCAATGTGGCACAGGAGTGATGATTAGGGTTGTAGTGCCACGCAGTTGACATCATCCCTATCCCTGCCTGCAACCAGAATCGATTGACACATAAATCAGTTGCACTTGCTCACTTCCTGTTCGTCTACCAACAATGAAATCACTGAGCCAAATGCAAATTATCTAAATGAAAGTGCACTTAGCATTATTCCATTGTTTGTGCTGTGCTGGTTACTAGGGTTGTTATAAGCTTCGTAAACGCTCGTTTTTGTTTTGTTAAAAAAACGAAATATAAACATATAAATCGCCAGATTAATTTTATTGTAAATTAAAAATGTTGCTCAAGTCCTAAAATGACGAAACTGAAAATATAAAACATAACAGCTAAAAAATAAAATCTTAAATACTATAATACTATCATAGTATACAAAATAACTAATATTACCACTCGGGTCTCTGAAAAAAAGAAATTTTTGATCATGATGACCTCATATGAGACACCCAGGGCTGTGTTTCCCAAATTGAATCTATAAGCGTTAAGTACATCGTAAGACTCATTGAAATTGAATGGAGCTACAATCGACTTAGGGACAATCAAACATATTTTTCCAAAGTACATCTTTTATAAAAAATAATACTTTATTTTATTTATGTGTTAAACCCAGCTATACAAGGAACGTTATTGGCAAGGTTCTCCCTCAAAGTTATGAAAGCAAACGTTCTCATTTCCAGGTAATGTTTAATAGAACGATCTTAGCAGCATTATTGGGTCTTTAATATTCTCAAAACGTTAGCATCTAAAAACATTCATGGAAGGTTTAATTCCTGAAATATTTTCATCTGACTTTTTTTTAACGGTTACTTCTAGTTTTCGAGTGGTCTCAGACAACTAAATAGCGTAAACCCTTTAATATTTGAATAAACCAAGAGTTTGTTTTTTCTTTTTTAAATGTTACAACATTTTGAATTCATTCAACATTCAGAGAAACCCGATTTCATCACTTAATGGGAAAGTTAGCTAACCCATTTTTTGTTAGTGGGACACTTTTTTAAAGAGAGTACATTACTGAGTGCCAAGACAGTTACTGAGTTGCACCTTAACTGAAGCAAATACAGAAAACATTTTTTTGTAAGAAACCAAATCAAGTTGTACGATGATATGTGATATGGGGTTATTTTTCTTTCGTCAGATGGGTGGCATGGTAAGCTGATGATTTCTCGACACTCGAAAAGTACGCAGGCATGTATTGTGTGCGTAGGCAACCAATATGGGTGGCTAGGACCGAGACAGCGATCCAGCCGAAATCAGATTGTGTTTGGTAAGTCCGATTTCCTGGCTATATTTTTTGTGTTTCACAAAGGAGTGAAAATAATCACTATGTGTTATGTGTGTGACTGGTGGGAGCAGAGAGGACAGTCTTCAGTCCGCAGACCTGTTGAATCAAATTGTTTTTTGGCTGAGGAGACTGTTGACTTCTCGATGCGAGGTTCATGGAGACCCGGCTCCGAACTGTCCCGCTGGAACAGAGGATTGAAGGAGAACACTACCGCGGGGGAGCAAGACCTCTGCTTACAAACGTGCTTGCGATGCTGTTTATGTCGCTTTATTGGGAGCGCAAATCTGCCCAGTTTAATGACAATTATGTAGTAACATATTAGAAGATCATTTTCCTATTTCTGTTATAGGTTGAGTTAGAGAAGCAGAAAGCACACCTTAAAACCAATAAACCTCAAACTGAAAAAAAAATAATGTTTATTGCATAATACAGCATATACAACAAAAACCTTCAAGGGATAGTTTACCCAAAAAATGAAAATTATGTACTCTTTACCCCTACTCGCCGCTTCAGTTTGTGCAAGCCCATGAGACTTTCGTTCATTTTTCGCAGCACAAATGGAAGATATTTTTACTAAAACCTGACTGATTTCTGTCCCTCCACTGATGAAGTCTATTTCACCAAAACTTTGACAATTTAAAAAAGTATTTACAATTCAAGTAAATATGCAAAATATTGATTAAAATCAATCTTATATGTGGTCGTAACTTACTATCTTTGTGATATGATAATGCTTTAAATGTGTCATTTAAATTATATTTAAGCATATTTAAAAACTAAAAATGATATAACAAACATACAGGGCTCCAAACTGACTAAAACGGTCGCATTTGCAACCAAAAATATTGAAAGTGCAAGTTTTTGCTGAGGTCGCGACTGGCTAATAGGCCTATATATTTACATGCTATAACTTAAAAAATTAGCATGTGAATGCCTTTTTTTTTTCCTGATTGTTTTTTTTGCAATCGAACGAATCATTTTGCTATGTTCACTTTTTACACTGAGACAACCCGCATCAATGTTTTACATGAAAAAAATAGGTGCAAACAGTCCCCATCACTGCTCAGCTAACTGAGCAGCGTGAAGAGGGATCGACATGACGGAGACGTTACGAACGTGAAAGTGAGGAAAAAGCAGCATCTCTTTCATGCACAACTTGAACAAACCTACAACTGGTAAAGCTGTCAGCTGTGTGGATATTGACAATATTGACAAAGCTTTGGTGCTTTGCTTTACTTTTTTAATAACCAATAAATCCATCTTTTTTAAAAATATTCATAACGAAATACAAACAATAAATACAGGTTTTTTTGGTGCTATATTAATGCGAAAGGGCGCCAGTGCTGCTTTAGCAAAATATCTAAATTGTGTTCCGAAGAGAAACAAATTTTTTAACGGGTTTGGAATGACATGGGGGTATGTGATTAATGACAAAATTGTTCATTTTGGGTGGAGTATCCCTTTAAGTTAGATCATTCCTTTTAACAAAAGATAACAACAACAAGAAAAAATATTTTATTATTTAATTTGTTGTTTTTTTGTGTATGCATGGTTGGGATTCGCAACTGTATGATTATTTTTTCTTTTATGTATCCCCATAATTATCCATAGGCTTTTCACTCAAAGAATATCACTGAAGACCAATTATTACACAATGCACTGTACACATGCTACTTCACCAAAAAAGCTGACATTTTCCTTATAAACAGTGAATTAAACATTTACAATGCATTCCACTTGCAAAAAAAATACATTAGATACTGCTCACAAACTGTATTTTAATGCAGCCAAATTCTCAATAAAACTGTTTTTCACTGGTATAATTTTTCTGTTTCTGTTTTGTAAGACAATGGGAGGAATATGAAATAAAGACTGTAAGGAGGCCATTTAGGATTACAGGTTTTCATTTGGTTTTTTTTTGTGCAAAAATCCTGATTCATAATCATGACGTCGTCTAATGAAAATCAAATACACATAAGTTATCCATTTAGACAAAAAAGGTTCTTCTATGGCACCATGAAGCACCACTTAAGAGTGTATGACAACATTTGACAACATTTAAAGGATGACATTGAGGAGGAGCCCAACCTACACTCAGTGGCCAAGTGATGCTTATTGTCCACAATATTGGTACAGATAATGAAACAATTCTTAGTGACTGTATATTTCAAGTTGGAAAAGACATTTAATTCCCACTTTAAGTGAACCTTAGTTCCCAGGTTATAGAAGATGGATTAAAATGCTGATAAAGTCAAGAAAATATGAGACATAAACACATGACATTAGGATTGAAATGTTAAAATGTAAAAATAATAATAATAATAATAATAATAATAATAAAATAAAACACGTTTATTCTGTGGCACCTAAAAAAATTATTTGGCACCTAAGTTTTTTTTTCTTATAGGAGCCAATGGCTCCTTACTTGATTTTTTTGTTTGGAGCCTTGACATACGTTTCACATTTTTTGCCACTAAAATGTTGGCAGCAGCTGCGAGTTACTCATCTTTTCAGAATTTTTTTTATTCTCTGCCAAGTTAACCTAAAACTTAGATTTTTGAAGTATTAAAATCATTCAGTTAAATTATATCCATTGCAATGTGCATTTCGCAGTTTGCACATTTGCAATATTTTGATAGTTTTACATATTGTGCAGCCCTAATATAATGCAATCGTGTCTCATCTGAAGAATAAATGATTCATATGGATTGCTTTTACAGTGTCATTTTGTACTTTGTGATGCATGAAAGTTAAGGTTGCATGAACTTTCAGTGGATGGACAAAAAATATTAGAGAATATTAAAGATATCTTCATTTTTGTTCCAAAATGAAATGTTTAGCTAGGAAATGTATTACATATGTATGGTGTAGTGCTTACCTTGTGTTAGTGCTTATGTGGAAGAGTCAGGTTCAAATCTGGCTTAAATTATGTCAGAGACAGTATGAAGAGAAGGAGACTGACCACTTTTAGAAAAATGTGGTGTTCGAAACAGCACTGCTCAAGATAGCAATGAAAATGAAAATCACATTGTATTGTGTTTTGAGCTAACGAAGCAAAACTTGGTAACGTTGTTGTTAGGTTTTATTGGCACTGTGGCATTGTATGTTGTTTAAATGAAAGCTTTCTTAGCCAATAATTTTTAGAGATTTCAGTCTTTTCCTATTCAAATAGATTCCTGTAGCTGTTTGACTAGGAAGATGACCGCCAAGTGAACTTGACATTTCCATTCTCTTCCTAAATAGTTTTTCTGTCTCCTTTCTACTGTCAAATAAAAAAGTGGCAAAAGCCCCAAGAATAAAATACTGTATAATTAGTGTTTCCTAGAGTTTGGGGCACAGTACAGTGGCATATTTGATGGAGTCTCACAGAAATGTCCTCTCAGAGAGTGGAAGGATGTAGACAGGCTGTAGGAGGAATGTGCGATGACTGTTCAATCTGCTCTTCTCACGGACAACCACTGTCTCTTTTCACCTTCTCGGCCGAGTAGATTTGAGATCCGTGGTGACAACAGCCTGCGTCTGGTAAGGGTCCTAGCAGAGGACGAGGGAACTTACACGTGTGTCACAGAAAACAGCGGGGGCAAAACCGAAGCCTCCGCCGTGCTGCAGGTCCATGGTAAGATGCGCAGGCATGCGTCCTTTTACAAGACACACATCACAGCGCACATCAAATTTGAATCACAAAGAAGCAAGCTGATATTCTTAGCTTCATGCATATGTTGCCACTCATCTCCATTAAACAGAACTCACCGCAGTCATGTGAACCTGTCAGGCGCAATCAGTCTTTTCTGTGTGAAGTCACAAGGAAGGAGTTATCAGCTCCTCTGTTGCTGCTTAAATGTTAACTCTGTTCTAGCGCATTGCCTCATTGCGTAGATAGCCAGCTGACTTCTAAAAACTCCAATAAACATTGTTGAATTGATTATTTTACTTACTGAAGTGCAATACACTGGCATGAATTAAATTAAACAAATTCATAAATTAAATATGAAATCTGTCTTTTAAACTACACTTATAATTTATGTCAATGAATCAAGCTACAATACAAGCTTTTCAGCTTTGTTGTCGAAAATAACATCACTACTATGCTGATTATGACATTTACGCAATGCTCACTGTACTTATACCCTAGCGTACACATAAAACCAAAATAATTTTGTTTTAAGGCAGCATCCTGACTGCCAAGGAAGTGACTGATTTAAGCAGCAACTCGACACACAATTGCTTTCATTGAAGCTTATGTTAGCATGTTGCTAAGCTAACAACACATCATTGAAGTTTTGCTAAGCTAACCAAACAGTAGGTACTTTTTAATTAGACTAAACTATTTTTCTTGATACTTCTCAGTGTTGATTGAAACAATTACCTTAAAAAAAAAATCATACCTCATTCACCATCTTGGATTTAGTTTTTCTCTGAGCTTATGGGAAAATTCTGTCACCTCATGTTGTTCCAAATCTGTTTGACTTTCTTCTTGTTTTGGACAATGCTGGTTTCATTGTATGGACGAAAACAATTAGAAAAACATTCTTCAAAATCTCCTTTTGTGTTCCACTGAAAAACAGAAACTCATACATGTTGGAGCAACATGAGGGTGAGTAATTATTGTAGGTTTTTCTACTTAGGCAGCTTCGGAACAGAGCAACAATGTGGAGCTTATGTTAAAGCGTGTGGATTACTGTATTTGACAGCTGTTATAGAGAGACGGTGTGCTTTAGCAAACTGCCGGAGTGCAGAGGCAGTGTTAATAGAACATGGCAAAGTGTGTGTGTTTGCGTGTGTGTAGAAATGAGCAAGAGAAAGAGTGAGTGAGAGAGAGAGAGAGAATTGGATGGGAATCTAGCTGGCAACAAGCTGGGGGAAGCAGCCCTGATTCAATTCATCCTCCAGTTATTTTGCCAGTCTGAATTAAGATGAGACCAAGCAGCTCTGCCTCCATCTCCTTCCTACTGTCTCCTTTTCTGCCTCACTCTTCCTCTCTCTCTCTCTCTCTCTCTCTCTCTCTCTCTCTCTTTCTCTCTCTTTTTTCTGACTCAGGGCCATTTTTACTGACGTTTTCATTTGTGAATTTTCTGTCTCATTTGCCTTGATGTTTTGTTGCCCTAAATCATTTCATCCTTACCAACCTTTCCTTCTTCTTCACTACATGCTGCTGCATTTCACAAGGTGGCACAGGCAGACTGTTTTCTGCTGCTTTGCATTGTGGGTATGATTGAAAAGTGTGTGAATGCTTCAAAAAGAAAGTCATTACTCTGATACTGCCATTAAATTAATGGGGAATTCAGAGCTTGTGAATTACGAAGTTTAAAGCAGCCTGATTAATATTAATAACTCTGAAGCATGAACTTTCACGCTTGACAGTGACTATTACATTTTAAGGAATCACAAGCAAATTTTACATATCTATTTGTGCATTTGGCTGACACTTTTATACAAAACAACTGCTTCCGAAACATTTTATCAGTGCTAGCATTACCTAAAGATCGAACCCATGACCCTCTACCAGCTACAAGCGTTTTGAGACTGAATACAGTTGCTGTCATCAACCTCTCTCAGATTTTGAAAAAATGGTGTAAAATAGAAAATTAGAGATAAAAATAGAAGCCTTTTGAATGTGGCTTATTAATTAGTGCACATGCTTTACCACATTAATTTGTGGCACCCATGTTAGTGACGTTAGTTTGAATCTGACGTGTGACTTTGACTCATCCTGTTTCTGCACATCTCCACATTCCCTGTCCTCCCCCTTACTGTCTATATCAATATAATATATTATAAAATTACTGTCTTTATCATTATTGTATATTTTAAAAATTTATATTATAAAAGTTTTTAAAAAAAGGTTTTTTTGGAAATGAACATTATGTGCAATATTTTGGAAAGTAAATATAAGGAAACTTTTGCATAATACTGCTGTAATACATCTGTTAGAATTTTAGTCACATATGTGGAATATTTCTCACATTAATCCACCAAAACTAGAATATGATGAACAAAATCCCAATGTGTTTTGTTTTTTTTTGTGTCACTCACAGCATCACTTATGACATGAGCCTGCATCCGTCTCTAAGTAGAACTGCACCTGTGACAAAAATCAGGATTTCACTCTTCACATGTTCATTTTGGTGGATTAACGTGAGAAAATATTCCATATATGTGACTGTAATTCTTACAGATTTACTTCTGTATTATGCAGCAGTATTATGCAAAGGTTTCCAGCCACTGGTGTGTAACTAGTTTTATTTACTCTCCTCAGCAATATTTACTTACATTGGCACTTGGTGAGTTTTACATTTGGACCCTGCATGTACTGCAGTGTAAATACACAGTAGCAGAAGCTAGAGTAAAATAGTAATATGCATGCAGTCTGTTAACTTTTACTTCCTGTGTGATGTTATGACAACACCTGTGCTCATGTGAGATTGACAGGGCCTGTGTCTGTCAGGGGAACACTGTCTTCTCTGATCCTTTCAGCAGATGTTTTGCTGCCTTCTAGCCTAACATTTCCCCAAACATACCAGGGAGCAAAGCTACGGCATCAGTGACTTAACACACTGAAGATTATGACTGACCACACACATCTGCTGTTTTTACACTCATCAGACAAGCGCACACGATGAGCGGCCATGTGCACAAGAGCTTTTACCAAGCCAAACAAAATGCCCACAGGATGAGTCGTGAGTCAAATGCATCCTCGTTCACTGGATCATCTCAAACGTGCCCTGTATTAAAAATGGGAAATGGTGTGGTTTAATTCTGTGGCTTTTAAAGGGACATTTCATGCAAAAATGAATGAAAAATAATTTATTCACCCTAATATGGAAGCTTGTTTCTGCCACTACGGGATAAAAAATGTAAAAAGGTATTTGTGAGTTTTTTGTCCATGGAAGCCTGTTTCCGCCACTGAATAAAAATGAAAAAGGTATTTTTGCGACTTTTTATCTAGCAACTTTGACTTTTTTCTTAGAATTGCAAGATATAAACTCACAATTGCATGTCATAAAGTCAGAATTGTGGGAAATGAACTCTTTTGACTTTTTTCTCAGAATTGAGAGTTTAGATCTTGCAATTCAGTTTTTTTTCTCTCAATTGTGAGTTAATATATTGCAATTCTGACTTTATAACACAGAATTTTGAGTTATAATTGTGAGATATAAACAGTTGTCTTTTTTTCTCCTCAAAATTGGACTTTATAACTCACAATTCTGACTTTATAACTCGCAGTAAGTTTATACCACACGAATCTGAGAACAAAAATCAGAATTGCAAGATGTAAACTTGGAGTTGAGTGAAAAAAAGTCAGATTTGTGAGATAAAAAGATTTTTTTTTAATTCTGTGGCAGAAATGGGCTTCCATATTTATCTCACAATTCATAATTGGAAAATATAAATGCAGAATTGTTAGATATAAACAAATTGCGAGATATAAACTCACAATTCTGAGAAGAAAGTTAGTATGATGTAAAAATTTGCGATTGCAAGAAAAAAAGTTTATATCTTGCAATTCTGACTTGTTTGAAAAAAAGGCTGAATTGTCATAATTACCTTTTTTGGGTTCCATAAAGAACCATTCAGTAAACAGTTCTTAAAAGAATCTTACTGTGAAGAAAGAACATTTAATAATCTAAACAACCTTTGGTAACACTTTACTTAAAGCTTTTATGTATAATGCATTATAAAGGGTTATTAAAGAGTATAATGCATTAGAATTATTCATAATGTGCATTATATTACATTATATCTTGTAAATAATTAAAACCGAATTTTAAAATGCAAATGTTATTTTATAATAACTGTGGTTACAATTACTCATGAGATTGTACAGTGCATTATAAGGTGCATTACAAGGCATAATTAATGCATTAAAATGACTTTTATTATGCATTATACATAAAGACTTTAAGTAAAGTGTTACCCAACCAATCAATAAAGAATGTTTTGTACAATAGAAAGGTTCTGTGGATGTTAAAGTTGCTTCATCAAGCCATAAATGCTAAAAAAGATATTTAAGGCATTGATTTTTAAGGCCAAAAATAAAAACCCAGATATTTTTTAAAATATCTTCTGCCCCTTTGAGGCTCCAGAATTTCATTCTCTTCGGAAATGTTTCTTTAACTCATTATTTCAATCCCTAAAGCTGACATGCATACATATGTCAATCTGTCGCTTGGGGAGTTGTCACCTGCAGAAGTGAGCAGTAGCTCCGTCAGCCCCGAGCCACTTCTCCCCACACTATTATTCTCCTTCGGTTTATATGATCTTTGTCGGCTTCTCGTCATGAGTTGTTATTTGTGTGGGAGCTTGTAGCCCCGTCAGAAAAAATGTGAAAATGGAGAAACAACACGGATGAGTCAGATCTCGCGCTTTCTCCCTGTCTGCCTTTCTCGCTCTCATACGCCTTCTCTCACTTGAGTTTGCGGTACAAACCTACTGTGAAGTTTCTGAACAGCAGGGTAGCGGTCTGGTTATCTAAACAAAGACACACAGCCTTGAGCCCAGCGCCGTACTAAAAAGTGAGTGGGAAATGGCTGCTGGATAACATTGGTGATTCTGTTTGGCTTTCAGAGTGATAAACCGAGCAGTAACCACCTTAAACATCGCCCCTGAAAAAACAGATGTTTTTCGATATCATGCATCCGCCGCTATCCCAGCATGAGCCATGGACTCTAGCATCAGAATCTGCTTTGCAGTCCCAACTAATTACTTGCTTTAATCTGGGCTGAGTGGAGACTCTATATGTTTTAAATCTGATAGCTCTCACGCTAATGTGCAAATCACAGAGCTGATGAGGCTCAGAGGACAGCACTTAACTGATAAGTGATTTAAAATACATGTTTTTATAGAGTGGGCGAGCATAGATGGTGTTTGGTGAGGGTTAAATTCAATCAAACCAAGTTCAAGTACGAGTAGTTGTTGTCAGAACCATCCATAACAGAGATGATTCGCAAATTCTGTTTCGTCAACATCTCAGTTGTTTCTGCTAGAAATCTAGGAGATTTAGAGGAGAACAAATTGAAAGGTTTGCACACAAAACAGCCGTAAACAGACATCTCAGTAAAGTACGCCAAATTTCGATAGTCTGCTGTATCTTTTTCGATTGGAAACTGTTTCTAGGGTGTTGGGGTTTTCAGCTGATTAGCATTAGTTTCTTTAGTGAATCAGGTGCTGAAACAACAGAGACAGTGCATGCAAATAAATGACTCCCCCTGAGACGTTTGCTCGAGTCTCCTACTTCTCTAATGTTACTCTAGAGTTTTCAGAATGTATCTCTGCAGTGCCACAAACTCTGCTCTAATTTGCAGAGATGCCAAAGTCTTCAATCATTTGATTTCAGAACATTTCTTAAGAAATGAAAGTATATGTTTATTACTTAAATCTTGATAAATCTGGTCTACTGGACAATTCAACTTTTCCTCTGTAAATTTATTATTGGGTCCAGCTTGTCCAACTTGTGTCATTTTGCCTATACATTTTGCCATTATTTATTTTCCTTCCTCCATCCATTTGTATGGCAAAGGTAGGTAAAAAAGGACAAATATACAAAAAAACATGAAGCATTTCAAATTCTCTAACCAGTCACATTCTGCTCTCTCTGGCCGCAGTGCCCCCACAGATTGACGTACGTCCCCAGGATCAAGTCGCTGCCCAAGGACGGACTGTCACTTTTCAATGTGGCACCCAGGGAAACCCTCTTCCAGCAGTTTTCTGGCAGAAAGAAGGTAGTCAGGTGAGTGCAGCTACAGTATCTAATCAAGCACAGTATGTTTTTTGAGTTTAAACAGTAGTGTATAAATAAACTAAATTGCCTTTAAAATTCATACAGTATATAGTCAAGTACATACTGTATAGTGCAAGTAAAAAGTGCATTGTACATGATTCGAGATGCAGCTTATAAGATGGCTCAGCATTGTCCCCCAGTAATCCAATACTTCACTGAATGTCATGCGTGGGTTTTAAAGAGCCTGATTGGAGATCAAAGGCAGATCTCTTCATATAAAGATGATTTATTTGCATCTCAGAGCATGTTTATCAGTGACTCATTAACTTAGCCAGAGCTTGAAAACAAGCCTAGAGCCTCTCGATGATTATATTTACCCTTGTTGATGCTGATTAGTCGTGTATTGCTGATTGCATTGAAGAGATGATTCAGAGAGTTGGATTGCTGGAGATGGGCCCTTTGACAAAGCAGCATGTTTTCAGAGCCATTATGGGAAACCACCGATGAGAGTTGGGCCTCCTAGAGAGACTTGTGAGGGAGTGGGAGGAGAAAATTTGACACAGAGGAACATCAGGTGTCCGAGCAGCTCCCATAGGTCAGCAAAAGCACAGCGTCCGGTGTAATGGCAGTCAGTAGTGTGTTTCGACGCTAAAAATAGACCTCCGTCAGTGCGGTAGAGAGCTAAAGACCACTCAGCCTTGATGGCTCACATCATTTTGGAGTCATTTGGGGTGTGGTCTGTGCAATGGATTTTATAACACGTCCCCCGTGTTCACGCTTGTAAGCCATTTGCAGCTGTGTCCCAGATTAGGCTGTGGCCTTTTCACCTTCGTCCATTACTTGCCCATTTTAAGCCTCTTAAGAGAAGTGCATAGATTCCCCCTCACTTACTGTATGTACCCCCAGTTAACCCCACTGCAGTCCCACAAAGGAGCAAACAGCTTCGCTCAGCGAATTAAACTGCCAGAAAAACACAACCAAGCACTCAAATCAGTTTTGATGGAGATGAGATCTTTTAATCGGCTTACAGTTTTGCAGTGATATTTTGGAGGCACCATATTAAAGCATTTTATTTTTTAGATACTTAAATACTTGTCTTCAACAAGGACGCATTAAATTGATCAAAGTGACGGTGAAAACATGAATCATGTTAAGAAAGATTCCTATTTCTAATAAATGCTGTTCTTTGAACTTTCTATTCATCAAAAACTCCTGAAAATATAAAACGAATCACAGTTTACAAAAAAAAATATTAAGCAGCGCAACTGTTTTCAACATTAAGATGTTTCTTGAGAAGCAAATCAGTACATTAGAATGATTTCTGAAGGATCATGTGACACTGACGACTGAAGTAATGATGCTGAAAATTCAGCTTTGTCATCACATGAATAAAATAATATTTTAAAATAGAAAAGTTATTTTAAGTTGTAATAATATTTCACAATATTACTGTTTTACTGTATATTTTATGAAATCTTTCAAAAATATAACAAATTCTTAATGACCCCAAACTTTTAAATTATACTATATGAATTATTGTATGTAAATGTACTATGATTGAACACAAATTAACTCATTTAAATTAAATTAACTTAGATTAATAAATGCTTTAAATGAATTTTTAATTGTTAGACCATTATTTTAAAGTTAGATAATAAACGATAAGTGGTGAATATTAATTACAATTATTTTCATATAATGTCCAGTTCTGTTTTGTCTGAAAAAATGACAAATTTAATACTAAAAACTAAAATGAATTATTTTAAATGCTACAGTACAACTGAATTTTAACATTACAACATTATAGTTTGTATTATAAAAAATGGTTATTCATTTTGACATTTATAAAGATTACATTTAATAGTATTAATGTTGACAGCAAAGATAGTGTAAAAAAAAAAAGAGCAAATGAGCGCAAACAATTAAATATTAAAAATAGACAAATAGACTAATATAGACAAATAACTGTTATGGTACCAATATGTTGTGCATGACTTTACAGCTTTACATCTGTCCTTTACATAAAATCCAATTAAACAGGCTGCTTTTATTACTAATAAATTACTGTTCAAGAGCATTGAATTATATACATTAGAGTATGCCTAGATAGTTCATCAAACCCTTTTACTTCAAAAGAACAAGAACGATCCTGTTTTTTTTTCCTGGCTGTTTGGAATTTGTAAATCAGACATTCAGTCTCTCTGAACACTGGGTAATTTGCCCACAGTTTGGTGTGAACTCAAGAATCTGTCCCCTCCGTAGATGCTGCTTTTCCCTGGCCAACCTCCTTCCCAGTCGGGCCGTTATTCTGTGTCCATGAGCGGAGAGCTGTCCATCTCTGATGTTCACTCGGAGGACTCCGGCTACTATATCTGCCAGGCGATTAGTGTGGCAGGAAGTGTCCTCGCCAAGGCTCTGCTGGAAGTGGAAACTGGTGAGTATCTGGGATTACAGTTCATCCCACATGCAAATGGCATCTCTGGAGATAATTGTGAAGAAAACCCCTAGCATTAACAAACCGCCTGAGCGTGAACACACACAATGCACATGGCTCTTCATTATGATGTGCGTTCCTTAAGTCATAAAGCTAGTTTTTAATTAATGATGCTTGCTGAGGGATCACTAAAAGTGAAGTGTACTTGAACCTACTTCATTTTCAAGTTTTGCAGCATCTCCTTTTATACTAAACTAGTTGACTTTAATAATTTAGGGTCTCTGCCAGTCCTTAAAAGTCATATATTCAGTTTTCATAAAATTTAAGGTCATAAAAAACTCTTAAATATCATAAATGTAATTTTAATGTAATGTCTTAAATTTGGTGACAACACTTGTGGAATGATATAGTTTAATTAAAGGCAATGATATGATTAAATAAATTTTGAGCTCTCAATATTTTAAATTTTTGTAAGAGTATTGCTTCCTCGTCTTTTTGAATTAGTAGCTGGAAGAAGTAAAGCATTGACACTTCAAAATAAAAGTCCTGGGTTTTTTGGAGGGCTTGTTTGTAATTGAAAGTCCTGCATTATGCATCAAATCTTTTTTTCTGAATATTATTGGTATTGTGGTTACACAATAAACTGTATCTGGTGTTTAATTAAATGTAAACCTCTTGTGGCTTCTCTCTGGGCCGCCCTGTCACAGTAAGAAAAGATTCAATATATAGATTTCATGAGTATCAACACAATCTTTTAATTGCCTTTCTTTAATATCATCATATCAGCAAATCCAATATGGATCGACTCTAGTTCTATGTATTGATGTCTTGAAAATAAGCCTGTTTTTGCCATTGAAAATGTGTCGTAGCTTGTTTAATCAAGTAAGAATCTGAGAAACATGCTTTATTTTGAGATTGTATAGGTTTGTTTGTTCAATGTACTCCTGCAAGTTTTAAAATGTCTTTAAAAAGTCTTACAATTCTGCAGATACCCTGAAATAACTAGTCTAAGTCAACCATACTGACCCATCACCCCAATTCCACAATATCTTCATCTTTTGTGCCATTGTGTTCTCAAAGTGTGATTAACTCTGACTGCCAGTTGCACTTCCGTAGCCGTACAAGTCAGACTGATCTTTGGATGCCAGAAGCACTGTTAGATAACTGGACAGATGCAAACACACTCCTCACAAACACACTCTGCTGTTTATCCTCCAGGTCCATCAGATCTCGTCCCTCCAATTATCCGACAGGGCCCAGCCAACCAGACGCTCGCTTTAGGCTCCAGTGCCCTACTCCAGTGCCATGGGATGGGCAGCCCAATCCCCAGCGTCAGGTGGGAGAAGGACGGGGAAAGCGTTCTGAGCGATGACATTCACATAAGCCTAATGGAAAACGGCACTTTACACATCAGCGGCTTGAAGGTATTTGACAGACGCTTCAGACAAAGATGTGAATTGTTTGCTTTGATTAGGGCTGTGAAAACCGAAAGCTCCCTGGACAGAGAGCCTCTGAGAAAACATTTCAAACTAAGTGAGACGTTCACAAGCATACCTGAAATAATGGTGTCCACTTGAGCGTTTCTTACTCGAGGCAGGGTTTCCATCAGCGCATGCAAAACACATTTAGCCACGTAACGTTCATAAATCAATAACCAACAGATCTGATCGCTCGGAGAAGCTCTACGTACATTTAGCTCAAATGTAATTACGCACACGAAATTACACTGATAAAGTAGAAGTGACACTAATCTGCAGTTTCCTTCCAAGTTTGGAGAAAAGAGTAAGATTTGTTTTAATTGATTTTGGCATTCATTCATCAAGTAGGTTCAGTGGAAAAATTGCTCAAGACTTGAAGCTCTGAGTGCAATACATCTAAACAACCAGCCAAATCTGTCATGTCATGATATAATGTTTGACATAACAGATATATTAGCCTATCAGATAAGGATGGAGGATTGAAATATTTAGTTTGCTAATATTACTCTGTGGAGCTCTCTTTTGAATGTTAAAGCAGCATCATACATCTTATATCATAACATAACATAAAAGAATCATGGTTGTGTGCCATCCAGAATTCAATTCATGAATTATCAATATTAGTTGTGTTTAATATTACCTGCATTTTATTTGATAAATTAACATAAATGTTATGGACAATAATGAAGCAATGCACCAATTCAGTTTTCATTACACACACACACACACAGACAAAATCTTTACAAAATAAATGAATAAATTAATACATACATTTGAAAAAAAAGGAACCTTAGGGACATTTTTTGTATTTTTAAATTTTTCTTTTTTTTTATCGTTTTGGGTGTTAATGCAAACAGCATAAATTTTGCCAAAAATGTGTATTTTTATTTGGAATTTTAATATTTCACCCTCATGTCCTTTGTGTGTGTAAATCCATAAAAGTGGGTCCATCCACTTTATTATAGTTTGTGTTGTATTATGTTGTAATGAAATAAAACATTAATCGTTATTTTATTTTATTTTATTTTATTTTAACTGTTTTTATACACACATACACTAGTTTCAGAAACATTTTATTATATTAATTACCAAAATTAGTTGTGTTTAATATAACCTGCATTGTATTCGATAAATTAACTGGAGCAATGCTTCATTTCCCAGAATGCACTAATTTAGTTTTTTTTTCTCAATATAATTTTAAAAAGGTGTATTTATTTGGTATTTATTCCAAAGTATTTATTTATTTTTTTTTTCTCATTGTTATAGTATGTGCTCTAGTGTACACAAATATGGTATATCAGGGTATATATTTTAGGTTATATAAGCATAATTAATTCAAATTAATTATATAATTAAGTTTCATCATAAACATTCTTTGGTTGAGTATTAAAATTATTATGTGTTATGTGTTAATTGCAATTCTGTAAATTTCTTTTTCAAACACTTTTAGCATCTGGTCATGTCCATATAAATTCATACTGAAAGGGAACCCATTTTTAAATGCAGAATTTTGACCTTGATATAGCATTCAAAAGACATTGTCATTCAAAAGTTGGTTTAAGTAACTTGAGAAAAGCAGCTGTGTATTGTACAGCTTTACTTTGCTTCAAATTTCAAGAACATTCCAATATGAATGCCATCTGTGGTACAAGGCCTGTATATCTTAATTGAGACATTTGACAGATTGCACTGCGGTACGCAGAATATAAAACAGCCGTTGAGAATGTCAAAAGTGATCTTAAAGGAGATCTAACAGCCCCAACCTCAAACTAACTGAAAACAAATTGAAATGACTGATCGTCTGAAACAATACATTTGATCCGCTTCATTTGGAGGGAAAGAGAAAAGCACACAACTACTTCAGAAACATTGCATGCTCGCAATTATCTTCGTCGTCTTTCAGAGATGATTTTGTCTTCTCTGTTGCTAGGAGACCGACTCAGGGATGTACACCTGTGTCGCATCCAGTTCCACTGGTGAGATGAGTTGGAGTGGGACCGTGACAGTGAAAGGTAACATTCAAGCATTCTTCTCTGTAACACAGCTCTCTATAATACTTTGAAAAGGCTGACACTTCAAGAAACACGTTGTGCTGATGATTTCAATGTGCAGTCAAACGGCCTTGTACAAGAATGCACCCTTGACGCAGTCACATTTGACTCTGTATCTTGTGTTTAGCGACTGGAACGTCTTCCGTCCCGCGGGTCTCGCAGTCCCTGCAGCTGCCTGGTCCTCCTCAGAAGCCCGTGGTGACAGATGTGACCTCAAATAGCGTCACTCTCACTTGGCAGCCCAACCCACATGAGGGCGGAGCTGCTGTCACTTCCTACATCATCGAGGCTTTCAGGTTTATATCTTTATTAACTCTAAATTACTATTGTTTGAATAACTTTTCACCTTTTTACTTTCATTAAAAGGGTTGGTAACATTTAAAAAGAAGGTTCCATTTAATAACATTAGTTAATTACATTAGTTAACATGAACTAACAATGAAAAAATACTTCTGAAGCATTTATTAATCTTAGCTGATGTTAATTTCAGCATTTACTAATGCATAATTACAATCAAAGGTTGTATCTGTTAATATTATTTAAAGGGTTAGTTCACCCAAAAATGAAAATTGTCATTAATTACTTACCTTCATGTCGTTCCAAATCCATAAGACCTTTGTTTATCTTCAGAAAACAAATTAAGATATTTTTGATGAAATCCAAGAACTTTCTGACCCTCCATAGGCACTAAGAAAACAAAAATAACAACTTTATTCAACATGGTACTCTTATGGGGATGTGTTGAAGACTGACACGCAAGTGAAGAAATTGTTGAATTAGGTCATTATTTTTGTTTTATCGTAGCTTCATAACATTATGGTTGAACCACTGATGTCACATGGACTATTTTAACGATGTCCTTACTATCTTTCTGGGCCTTGAACGTGTCAGTTGTGTTGCTGTCTATGGAGGGTCAGAAAGCTCTTGGATTTCATAAAAAATATATTAATTTGTGTACTGAAGATGAACAAAGGTCTTACAGGTTTGGAATGACATGATGAGGGCGCAATTAATGACAGAATTAAATTTTTTGGGTGAACTATCCCTTTAATGGACCTGAGGTATCATGAACAACAACAATGAACAGTTGTATTTCCATTAACTAATGTTAACAAAAATTAACAAATACAGTAAAAAACCCATAGTTAATATTAGTTAATGCATTAGCTAATGTTAGCTAATAGGACCTTTTGTAAAGTGTTACCGAAGGGTTTAAAGTATATGCATCAATAACCTTGTGCATCCTTGGGAACATTTTTTTTTTTTTGGTCGTTCTGGTTGTTAATACGAACAGCATAAATTTAGCCAAAAATGCATATTTTTATTGGAATTTTTATATTTCACCATCATCTCATTTGTGTGTATAAATCCATAAATGTGGTACCATACACTTTATTATAGGTTTAGTTTATGTTGTATTATTTTGTAGTTTAGTTTAGTTTTAGTTTTCGTCTACATACGTCTCCTTATCTACCAAGAAGTCCTTAGCCTGTAAAAGTTGAAGACTTCTGATTTATGGAACAAGCATTTTGGAAGGTTTAAAAGTATAAACATACAGTTTTAATTTTAGTTAAAGTGCTAACATTTTGTATGAATATGTGTGTCTTTTGAGCTGTTATTTTACCCAAATCAGCCTTTTGAGGAGACACTACTTTTCGTATGTTTGTGTCTTTTGAGCTGTTATTTTACCCAAATCAGCCTTTTGAGGAGACACTCCTTTCTGGATCTTTATGTGCATCATGAGAAAGTTACATGAGAATGGTTTAATCCAGTGCAGAGCTTTGCCCTATAGACTTCTATTGTAATGCATTACTATACACACTTTCAGTGTCAGAAATCCAATTTTCCATTAAGAAGCAATACATGGCCCCCTGGATTTGATTTTCAGGGCATTTTTTCACCTTTATGGGGTTGTGTTTATTTCTAACTATATAAAATCACACTGTGTCATCTTTTTATATCTTTTATAATTGGATGTTAGGGTGTCACCAATAAAAACAAAATCAATATTTACTCATATTTTCTATTACATTGTGTATAACTAGACCTAGAATAAAATATTAAGAACTATATCAGATGTTACAAACAAGAAAAACAGAAGAACATGTTAGGGAGTGTTTTTCCTGCATTTTAAAATTCACTGGAAAATGAAAAAATGAAAAAAAAAATCACCTCTTAATTTCTGACCCTGTATGCATTACATATGATTTGTGCTTGTGTTTACACACTGAAGGCCGAGTTTTGAGGTAATCAAAAGCCTGTCACGGATGCTATCGATAAAGCTTAACTTGCATTGAGCCTGGAACATTCCTCTCCTGCAAATTTGCACTTTATCTCGTATTGGGAAATGCATTCTGTCAGTTCCTGCATGGATTTAAAGTCAGCAGCACTGCTACATATTAAAAATAAATATATGAGGAAGGGGGTTCTACACCCTCTCCAGTGGCCTGATGGGTAGAGCAAGTGGCAGACATTCTCATTATAGCGCCGGTTCTGTTGGAGGCGTCATTCAGAGTGTCAGAGCGGATGAAAGTTTATGGTAAAGTGAGAGTGAAGCATTGCCCTCTTGCAGGCTGGATGTTCCCTGGGGCTGCAGTTAGAATTCAGCAGAACTTGTCCCTCTGGGCTCTGTGGAGGTCAGATGAACAGAAGGCTCTATTATTGTCCCGCCAGGGAGAGCAGCAGGGAGGCCGAGAGTAGAGGCCAAGTCGTTATTTAGCTCTGCTCTGACACCTTGTTAAGAAGACGCTCGGATTTATAGTGCAGCTCGCTCTGTTGAGAGGTCACGGTGGTGCGCACAGTCCGAGAAGTCAACTGGGCAGACCTTATGTGCTCACGGTGCATGGAGACGGGGCCAGATCCTCTCCATTGTCCTTCACACTCTGCTCCGTGCTCATTTTTCTCATTAACAAAGGCCAATGTGTCCAATTCAGCATGCTAGTGAAGCTTTTTATTCACAAAAGATATTAGAGTCTGTTGGGGAGTAACAAACTTGATACAGAGTTAACTACATTTATCATTTGCATGACAATAGTGCAGCTGTTTTTGAAAAACTGCAGGTTTTCTAGTAACATGCTATTTTTTCGACAGGTAGCGGTATGGCAAAATAGCAGGTGTTTGTATTCTGTACACAGCCACCTTACAACTGAGCAAGCTGAGGGAATAAATAAACAGGCTCTACTAGAACGTCTGTATCTCTCAAATAGAGTTGGGAAGTCAGATCATTCATTTTAATGAACTGGTTCAAAAACAGTTTGAATTATTTCTTGGTTAATTACTGCTGTTTATCACTGTTATTCAGTTACATGTTGTCTATTTAGAGTTTAGTATAAATCTACAGAGTGTTAATGTTATACAATTGAAAGCTGAAGTATAGATTTGTGTTTCATACTAATTAGCATATACAGTTTGGGTTCTGTTTTGAAAGATGGCTCTTATGCTCAGCAAGGCTAACTATTTTTTGTTCATTTACTTAACCAAAAATAAAAACAGTAAAATTGTTACATATTATTACAATTTAAAGGGTTTTTTATTTCAGTAAAATTTGAATTGTAATTCATTCCTGTGATGGCAAATATAAGTCATTACGTCAGTCTTTAGTGTCACATGATCCTTCAGAAATCATCACATGATCCTTCAAGAAACATTACTATTATAATCAATGTTAAAAACAGTTGTGCTGATTAATATTTTTTGTGGAACCTCTATGTGGAACAAGTCTATGATGAATAAAAAGTTCAAAACAAAAGCATTTATTTGAAATAGAAACCTTTTCTAACGGTCATTACTGTTATTTTTTAGCAATTTAATGCACCCTGGCTGAATAAAAGTATTAATTTTACTGACCCCAAACCAACCACATATATATCTGGTACATATCCCTTATATTTCTTCAGTGTCTTTGTTAGTAGCTTGTGATGAAGAGTAGCTTTAATATAATATACTTAAATTATGAGTAGCTTGTGATTTGTGACAAGCTACAGTTTCAAAGTAGCTTCCCCAACACCAAACAGAATTACTAATATAACAATTATTTGAATATTCAAATGCGTACCCTCTGTTGTATAATTGAACGCTGTCATAATTCAGATAATGTCTTTTCATGTGTATGGATGAGCATCACACTGATTTTTTTCTGATGGATAAAGGATGTTATTAGGCATGATGCAAAGCACAGCAATTCACAATGAATTAGTTCTTTTCTAAAAAGGCATCAGTAGCAAAGATAAATGTTAAATAATTACATTTTTTTAATAATGTAATACAGTAATATAGCTCATCAGCTTGACTGTAAGCTGCAACTTGACACATTAATATGGAATTCAGCTGATGTACAGTCAGTGGCTTTGAACGTCATTCATTTTGATTGTAAAGCTGGAGATGTGTTTTGTGAATTAATGTTATATTCCAGTCAGTCAGTGGGCAGCACATGGCAGACTGTAGCTGATCTCGTGAGGCTAGAGAAGCACACAGTGTCTGGGCTTTACCCCAATACCGTGTACCTTTTCATCATCCGAGCGGTCAACTCCTATGGCCTGAGTGACCCCAGCCCCATCTCAGAGCCAGTCCGAACACAAGGTGAGAGTAGTTTTGGTGTAGTGTGTGTGATTGCTGTTTTTATGGTTTGTGCACATCAACATAATTTTGTGTGTGTATATTTTCAGATGGTCCAGAAGGTCAGGGGACAGACCAGGCACATGTGCAGATGGATTTAGGAGGGGTCAAGGTTCGTCTGCAGACACCCAAAGTCTTGAGCCCTACAAGTGTTCAAATCACATGGACTGTGAGTATATGATTTGGTGTACATATGTAGATGGTAAATGATGAGAAATAAGTAAATATCAGTACATCAGTACATATAAATGATTTATTATCAGTATCTGACAAAATGACATGGCCATTCACAAGATCTGAAACTCATGATACCATATGTATGTGTTGATATTATTTCAGCTTGACCAGCATCCTCGCTATATTGAAGGTTACAGGATGTATTACAGGCCTGTGGGGAGTGCGTGGATGATCCAGGACGTAAAAGCAGGTCCCCTACACACTGCTGTCCTAACAGAGCTACACAGAGGAAAAGAATACGAGTTCAAAATGAGACCGTATTACAATGAGTTTCAGGGGATTGACAGTGAAATAGCTGTGGTTCGCACTCCTGATGAAGGCAAGACTTGTTTTGATATGCAACTCAAGTCTTTAGCTTTAAGTTGGCATGACTTTCATTTTACCCTCAAACTTTTGCTGTAATGTTAATGTTTTGACATTTGCCCATCATATTTCTGCTTTTAGTGCTGAGCGGCCCTCCTCAGGGAGTCAGCGTGGTGCAGTTAAGTAACAGTTCAACCGTGCGAGTGTCCTGGCAGCCTCCTCCCCCCGATGTGCCAGAAGAGCTCATACTAGAGTACAGGGTGAGACCGGTGAACCCTTTATGTGGAGAGCCTCTCAGTGACCACTAGGGAAAATAGTAATGGCTGAAGTCTGTTTCTGGGTCGTACAGGTGTGGTGTGTAGGAAACGAGTCTCAGCAGATGATCAACAGGAGTGTGGATGGGGATACACTGTGGGTGCTGTTGGACGGGCTGTTGCCCGAGTCTATGTATCGCGTGCAGGTCGCAGCGGTGACAATTGCAGGAGTGGGCACTTATAGCCAACCCGTGTTCATCTTCCTGAGTGAGTACTGCCATCATTTCCACCCAGGAACATCTTAAACTAGTAGCTTGTTTTTGAAACATGATAGCTGGTTTCTAACTGGTCTAAGCTGGTCAACAAACCAGTTACCAGGTTGTCATACTAGATGCCAGCTAGATGCAGCTAATGAGTGGCTTGATTCAAATAATAACCAGCTTCGACCAGCTTGGCAAGGTAATGACCAGATTGAACCAGCTGAAAACCAGCACTGACCAGATAATAAACAGCTGTGACCAATAACTGTTTTGGCCAGCTAATAACTGGCTTGATCCAACTAACAACCAGTTTAGACCTGCTAATAAGCATTTTGGGTAGCTAATAACCTGCTTAAACAAGCCAAAAACCAAATGCTTGATCTAGCTAATAACTAGTTTTGACTATCTAATAACCATTTTGGCTAGCTAACAGCCAGATTGAACCAGTTAAAAGCAGCAGTGACCAGTTAGTAACCAGCTTGGACCTATAAATGGCCTGGCCAGTAAAGGACTGGCTTGATCCAACTAATAACCAGTTTAGACTTGCTAATAACCATTTTGGCTAGTTAGTAACCTGTTTGGACAAGCTAATGACCTGAATAACTAGTTTTGACTATCTAATAACCATCTTGGCCAGCTAATGGCCAGACTGAACAAGTGATAATCTTCTTGGACAAGCTTGTACCGCTAATGAGCGGCTTGTTCCAGCTAATAACCAGCTAGGTCAGCTATTAATCCTGCTACCATGTTTTGTGCCGTCCAAAACACAGCTGCCAGTTTAATCTGGATTTGTCCAGCAGGTTTATAAAAAATATTTACCACACACCTCTGATGGTGACATTTCTCCCACCTAACAGATTCTTATCTCAGCATTTACTCTTATTTTATGTTAAGGAATCGAAAATGTTAGGGATTTTCATGCTGTGTGTCAGTTGAAGATAGATGATGGGGGAAATATATTTTGATGAAATGTTTCCTGTATAAGACAAGAAGCATTTACTCTTCTGTCTCTTTTCCATTTTCACATAATCGCTCTTATTCACTTTTTCCCATTTCCTCCTTATATCTTCTATCAGAAGTAGCAATAGATCAGTCCTTGTCAGTGGTGAAGGATGATAGTGTCAGCCTATCCGAGCAGATCACAGTGGTGGTCCGTCAGCCAGCTTTCATCGCCGGGGTTGGTGTATCATTCTGGATGGTTCTAATGGGTTTCAGCGCCTGGATCTACTGCAGACACAAGAGTAGGAAAGAACTTGGACACTATACTACTTCCTTTGCATATACGCCCGCAGGTAACCTTCTTTCCATACTAGCACAAAACTAACAATGTGTGTCTCAAAATCCTGATGTCAAAAGAGCTTTTGGGATAAATTCTTTGTCATATTTTTTTCTTTAGTCGCACTCTCTCGTGGTGATGGGTCGGATCTTATAAATGGAAGGTCTGTATCATAGGAGAATTCAAATTTACAATATATATATTATTCCTTTAAAAATAAGTGTAACACTTTTTTTATATTTAATGTAAAATAATTTATTTTAAATTTACAGGCCATGTTTGCTGGAGTCACACTTGGGTAACTACCCTTGGCTGGCTGACTCGTGGCCTACCAGCAACTTCACTCGAAATGGAAAAGACTCGGTTAACTGCTGTGCAGGCAGACTTGATTCCACAGATCAATACTACAACAGTAAGATCTCTGTCATGGGCGTTCCCCTACATTATGGGACTGTCACACCTACAAATCAAATCTCCTATAACTCATTAATCTGTCTTCCAGCTTCAGGATTATCCAATTATCTGAGCCAGAATGGGAAGTACAGCCCAGCCTCTAATGAAGGCGCCATTTACTGTACCATTAACCCCGCCGATGCAGATGGGCATGACGTATGCAGCCTGTACTCTCAGGGTCCAGACCCATACACCAGCACACCAGTCCTCTCCAAAACTGACCTCTACAGTATGGAGCAGGACCTGGATCAGTGGAGCCTTCAGTCCAGCCACAGTGGAGCAGATTATGCAAAACTTCAGTACCCAAGAGGCGAAAATGGTAGGAGTGACATTGATTTCCATCATGAGGGTTAAGGGATTGGTCCTTTAGGTATTAGGCAGGAATTATGCAGACAGATTGGATCAACAAGTGCTGCAACAAATGCTAATGTCAATTTTATGCAGATGGACTTGAGTTTAGCCTTGTTTCATGCTGTTTTACAGCCAAACTGATGAAGCAGAAGTCTCTAGGACAAACCTCTTCACCAACTTGGTCTGATGTGTTGTCCCTACATTCAGTACAAAACAAGGAGGATCAAAACACAGGATCAAGACACAGGTAATAACCATTCTAAGGCAGAACATTTATATATATCCAGATAAGCATGGTAGTTTATGGTAAATGTACAAAAAAACATGTTGTGATCATGATGCATGATCAAAAAGCCATGGTAACATGTCATTGAAATGGTTTGTATCTGAAAAACATGGTATTACCATGTTGCATGTCCAAAAACTGTGGTACAGTAAAAAAATAACATCAAAAAAACATGATAATACTATGGTAAATGTCCACAAACCATGATATCATGTCAAATGACCATGGTACTTGATCAAAAATCCATTTTGATACCACAGTCCAAGCTCTTGGTACCTTGTCAAAAACATCATAATACCATGGTACATACTGTACTGTATATAAAAATCATGGTATTACCATGGTGCATGTCCAAAGCAATTATACTGCATGATAAAACCATTGTAATGCGATGCTGCATGTCAAAAAACTGTTGTATAATTAAAAAAAAAACATGCTTATACCATGGTACCATGTTAAAATACCATGGTAATATCATAGTACATGTCCAAAAACCATTGTACCATGTCAAAAGAATATGGTAATTGTTCAACAACCAATATTAATACTATGGTGTACAAAATGTACCATTTATATGTCCAAAATTATGATGCCATGTGATAAAACCATTGTAATACCATAATGACTGCCTAAAAATTGTGGTACAATTAAAAACATGCTAATACCATGGTAAATGTCCAGGGACCATGGTTCCATTTTAAAATATCATGGTAGAATCATAGTACATATTCAAAAACAGTGGTACCATATCAAAAGAACATGGTAATTGTTCAAAAAGCCATGTGAATACCAAGGTGCACATCCTAAAACTGTGGTACAATTAAAAAGAAAACATGCTAATTTCGTGAAAATGTCAAATAACCATGGTACCATGTTAAAATACCATGGTAATATCATGGTACCATTTTTAAAGACCATGGAATGTGTTTAAAAACCCATGTTAATATGATAATATCCAAAATCTGTGCTAATACCATGTTACTTTTTGATATTTTATGTTAGAGTCTGTCAACCCATTTCTAGAAGATTTCGTCAACTTATAAACCTGCTTTTCAGTAGCTGTCATCCGACTTTTTTTCTTTTAAGTTCAGACACTTCTGGATATAATTCTCCTTCTCAGAAAAGTGACCCAATATGGAACCTGTGCAACATGGTAAAATGTAGTCTGGGCGATAAATTGAGGTCTTATCTAAACGTATTTGATGTTTCAGCTCAAAGTGACAGGGGCTAATGATGTTAGCGCTTAAAGCCAAGCCGTCTTGGCTGTTTGAGACGGGGCCGAGAGGCAGGTCGCCAGACGCGGCTTCTCAGAATGAACCTGTAAGAATAGCCACGGGTTGGAATGAAGCGGAACCACACATATCAACCTTTGTCCTCAATGCTTTCTTCCTTTCACATCATATTTTTATCATCACGCTCCATGGATGAAACTGCTTTGACAAATTTTGATAAGCTTTTTTACAATGCTGTCTTTTGTACCCACATTGGATTCTCTTTTATATTATTTTTCAACTTTTTTCAAAGGACCACAGTCTGGTTTTATTTACAGCAGTCTTTTATCAGGTAATGAAATCACTGCTAGATGCATCAGGGGTCCAGAGTCTTTTGATATGTGTTCTTTTTGTGTGTTTGTATGAAGTTTCTGTTTCTTGCCTTGTTTTCAACCTAGTTTGTGTTTTAGTAGTGTACAGATATTTTAGGGTTAACTGGAATCCTAATGTTTACATCTCAATAGCCCTGAGGAGGATGAAGAGTGGTGTCCTCCACTGCCTGAGCGATCTTATCTGATTGAGGGTCTGGAGGACGTAGCCACTCTGCCTTTGAGGGGAGACGAAACCAACAGGGCCACGACCTACAGTCTGCAGTCCACAGCAACTCTCACGCCCTCCCCCAGCGAGGAGCAGTACCCGCCGAACCTGCACCATCCAGACCTGCTGCCACGGTAAACACACACACACACACACACACACACAAAGGCATCAGGGCTCGACATTAAAGGAATAGTTCACAAGTTGCCATCACAAGAATATTAATATAACAATTTCTGTTCATCTCTTTAAATAAATCTTTAAAATATCCTTTCATATCTTTGTATCTTTTTTTTATTATTATTAAAACTGATTTTACTTTGTTCTTGTCATGACAATAGCTTTAAATTCTGACTTTGCATAAAAGAAAATAACAAACAAAAAACATAATTCTCATGTGTCCGTTCAACAGGAAAACACAGTGTGCACACAATACACAGTTTGCTCTTTCCAACCCAAAGCTGTTAACCAAGACAGAGTCTCTTAATGGCAGCGTTCCCAACCACAGCGGTCCTTGGAGAGACATTGCTGAAATGGAGGAACTGTTCTCCAACAACACAGGTTCAAGTAGGCCCTTCATGCTGGAAAAATAACTGTTTTTATTAAATTGCTGATGATTATGTATGGAGTACATAATCTTTGTTTACTTTAAACTGCACTGCTATTAGGAGAATACACATCATTCACGTCCTCAATTCAGAAGCCCAGGCCTAAGAAGAAATCTCAAAAGGATGGCCTTGCGAGACGTGAAGCATTGAAACCAGGGAGTAAGAATCCACATAGTTAATAAATTATTGATTAAAGTAATTAAAGCAGTTTTTCTTCTATAATGATGGAGTGGATAGATGATCATTCACACTTTTGGTTTGTGCGTGTCTGCAGACTTGCCTCCTCCACCTGAGCCCCCTCCTGTAACGGAAGACCCACTCGAGCACCTGACAGACACACTGGACAACGGCGGGAGCAGGACGCCCCCACAACACAGAGAGAGAAGATCAGACCGCAGAACAGCTGCACAGTGGAGCACACAAGGTCAGACTTAAATGCAAGCAAAAAAACTTTGCTAGTAGAGATTGCAAGTATCACTATTAGTACTAAAAATCAACCCCAAAATACCTTAGCATTAACATTGCAATGCAATAAAATATGGTATGTAATATTTACACCCAACACTGTTATTCATAAAATATAAAAATATCGTTCTGTGTGTTGTTTTTTAATTCTCACTGTATATTTGACTGTTGTATATTTCACTGCACAGATGAAGATTTAATCCAGTATTTCAAAGCAAACCAGCTGTCCAGCCACTGTTCCCTCTCCAGAAGCTCTGCCTCTCAATCCTCCGCAACCTCGCGTTCCTTGGGGGCTGGAAGGAGGAGAAATGAGGTTAGATGAGTTTGTGTGGGATCTCTTCTGGTCTGAATAAGTTCATTAGTCACTGGCCACGCGTGGGGCCTTGGAGCATTGCAGTAAATTAACAATCGATAAGCTCCAGGACACTGAGCGTGCAGAGCTGGAAGCACACTAAATGAATCAGGCAAATGATTACATTTCCACTTTTTTAAAGAACTATGTTGCCTCATGCGGTCTCCATGGTATTGATATTCCAATGAATATTAAAAATACGACTAATATGTTTGCTGGTTAGAACTAGGTAGAATCTTACTGCATGTTACTGCTTTAATGTGTCCCAGAACTTGATTGCTTGGCAACAAAATGACGATTTTATGTAACTTTGGGCTTGGTTATTTTCAGAACATGATATGATGAGGAGAAGAAGTTGTCCTGTTGTTCACCACTCTACATGCAACATATGCCGTGCAGTGTATATGCCTCCACGCTCTGGTCCTTCACCTGTTTTTTTTTCCTGTCATTTTTGTCTAGGTGTTTTTTTAGAAATGTTTTTTTAAATGATCCATTGTTGTCCTACCTCTGTATGTATATATTTTTACAATGTTCTTGTGTGAGGAAAAAGGCATGCTGAAAGGTGTGCTATTTTATTTATTATTATTATTATTATTTATTGTATTTATTAGTTTAAAAAGAAAATCAAATGTTTAACAAAAATTGTCCGAAAATTTTAGATGAACATGATGTTTGAATGTATCTGGTGCATACATGTACGCCTCAATGTCTACATGTAATAAAAAGGTGTTTCAACATTTTTGTGAAAAATATAGCAGATATTATCAGGCACGGTCTTTGTGAACAAACCATCCAATGATACATTAGTAAGCCTATAGAATACCAAATGTTTCTTGTTGTAAAGTCTCCTTACTATCATGTGCTCACTGAAAGGTTTTTCTTTTCTCCTGGAGAATGATTCACGCCATGTCAGACTGTTTTCCACTAATGCATCAATCATTTGCAGTTTTACATGTTCGGATTGCATACAAAACACAATAAAACTCATGTTCTAAGACTTGCTTTACAGTACTGGTTACTGATATGGATTTCTTCCTGTATTATTTTGTCAATAACTGTGCACTTGGGTATGGAATTCATGAAAATGCATCATGTAAATCTCCGTGTATTAAAATGCGTCACAAATCACGTTTGCATGAGGAATCTAAGACTCAATAGAAATGTAAGTGATTGTTAATTTAACAGTGATTCATACTGAAATATTGAAAATTCACTAATTTCATATCGGATTATATCTGTTCAAGTTTTAACCATTCGAATGCGCCGCATAAACTGAAATGAAGTACGCCTAGGTAATCATGCAATGGACATCACCTATTTCAAGTTAACCATAAGCCAGTAGGTGGCGACAAGCGACTGTCTTTTTGAGTGAGTCATGAATATTTCTTTCAATCAGTTTGTTCAAAAGCACCGATTTATTCATAAATGAAACAAGTCATTCAATCATTCTTTCATGCAATTGAAAGATAAATTAAAATAGCATCCGATACTGTTCCGAATGCAGCGAATTTTTATTAGCTAGTCATTGAATCAACTCACACAGTGATTCATTCTGGAACAAAACACTGCAGATTTTCCTCAGAGACGAAAGATGACAAAGTAACTATCAATATTGTGTCTAAAAGATAAGTTGTTTCTTGTATATTGAACTGGATAAACAACAGCACTCTTGGCCGTATGATACTTCTTAATTATCTTCATTTATCTCTCATTAAATCTAAATGGACTAATATAGCCCAGTGCAGAGAGCCTCATCAGACCGTCTGAAATTAATATTTACAAACGCCTACATCTATTATTTAGATGCAAATTCTACAAGCCACTGATTGAATCCCTCACTTCATAAATTGAATTTACAGCAGCAGAAATAATTTGAACCCTGGAAGACTGTTATTTTGATGTTGCAGTTGCCAAAATGTAGCTTTAAGGACAAAACATAGGCTATTTGCGTCTAAACAGCATCAGTGCAAGAGCATCAACACAGCTGTCAACAGAAATGTGCATTTTCAGTCGCTTAGAAACAAGCGCAAAAATAAATAGACGACACGTTTAATGAATAGCCTACACAAGTCTGTTTTGAGCACATTAACTATGGCCTAGTTAAAGTAGGGTGGTTCAAGTCAGCAACAACGATGTGAACAAGAGGTGAATGTGAGTGTGTCTCACCTGAGACCGTCTTCTCAGGAGATCATTTTTAAATTTTAACAAACACTTTCTGACCTCTGCATTGGTTCTGAATATGACCCCACTCACCTCAGTCTAGTCACATTTGAATATGAGTAGGCAGCAAGCCTGGCACAGGCTTAATTAACTCACATGTGGTGTATTTAAAACCCTGTGGGTCCCTCTGGGTTTAAACGAGAGAAAGGAACATTTGAAAATGTATGCTAGTTGCTGTGCAGGCCGTTGCTGGGATACGTGTGGGTAATGCTGGGTATTTCAGTTAAATATGGGTCAGTCCTGTCCCCAACACCCATTTCATATGGTATCGTGTGTTAAGAGAGATATTTGATGATATCTCAAAGCACATCCCAGTGGTTCTTTGGGACAGCAGACATTTAAAGCTTGATTTGGGGGGAGTAAAGCACTCAGGATTGATGAAGGTAGTCTGTGGATTAATACAAGCAACTTTGCAGTATGAGTTTTTGGTAGGACAAGCATTTTGTTCAGATCGTATAGCAAACGGATCCCACATTTGAGAGTTTGTGGAAGAGAAAATTGCTAAATAAAACAAGAAACTGATCCACCGATCTGTAGTTTTACCTTTAATAAATAAGTACATAAAAAGTAAGCACTTTTTGTATTTTCACTCAAGTATCATTTAAAATGAGTATGGGACTATTACTGGCCTGGTGTTTCATGACGGCCTCTTTACTTGATTTGTGTTCTTCGTCCACACTGTTTATGAATGCAGTGGATTAGGGTTTTATATTGTAATATTCATTCCACATTGACAAACTGAACCGGAGAGGAGCTGCTTGGCTCTAACTGTGAGTGATTTCCTATTTCAATTAATGTGGATTAACTGAGCTACAGCAAGGCCTGTGCTGGATCATTGTCTAATGAGGAGAAATGACTGACAGAATGCATTATTTCACACATTTGTAAACATGGAAAAATGTGCTCTAGAATGTGTAATGAGCTTGCATCACTATATGAGATGCAAATGACTGTTACTTTTGATTTTCATTCAAATGTGAATCTGAAAATACAGTTCCAATCACAGGCAGAAGTAATATTTATTAATTTTACAATTCTGGCTCTGTCAGTATTGATAGACAAGTCAAATCTGTTCTTGATTAGGCTAAAAGCTTGAATATGCTTGAAAATGATGACATAAATTCAACACCATTTGAATATTTATATATATAAAATAAAAAAAGCCCTAGCAATGTGGATAACTGATTAAAAACAAGAAACCATGAGAATCCGTCTTCACCTAGTGGTACTGTAGATCAAAGTTTTTGCATCCTACATATGGTGTGGACAATCATGACTGGTCAGGATCCGAGTTGAGTGAGTTCTAACCAGCAACAAGTCTCACACTCCAGACCTCAAAGTCTGTTATCATGAAGTGATCCCAAAATACAGAGTTTGAGAAAAACATATGCCCAAACCTGTTTTACCTGGTTAAAGGTGGTTCAAGCTGGCTAAGATGTTGTTTGACAGGTTTAGCATGGTCCAAATCTCTCTAAAACCAGCTAATGACCAGGTCAGGAGACCAGAAAAATGATTCAGGCTGGTTTAAGTCATTTTTCAACAGGTATATTTCAGAAGTCTTCTAAAATTGAGGCCTTATTTCACTACTTGCGTATTCAGTGTTTGAGCTCATTTTTGCTCTCTTGAAAAAGCACTGGGAGAAGATTGGAAACTCAATTGCTTGAAGCCATTGTTTCAGTTGTAAAATGGATTTAGACGAGCACAAATCTAATTAGCCAATTAGCTAGCCAGCAGCACAGATCCACAGTGACGTTTAGCCTAATGAATCCACCACACTGCGTTGCTTGCCACGGTTCCCTCAGCACTCTGATATGAAGTGTGTGTCCCAAAATCAGCATTTAGCACCTCAGAAGCCATTCAGACAGGCAAAGGAGGATTACAGAGAATGTGATCATTTAGCCATTGTTGCGTCATTCCAAAATCAGCATCTATGATGCAGAGGATGACATCATGATGCATTACTTGCTATGCTGAGGGCATCCGCCTTGTACAATTTCACCCCTGGGAACAGAGAAAATGAAGCTTGTATAATTGAGGAGTGAGTTAATACTGCATCACAAACTCTTCAATTATACAAGCTCAGTTTTCTCTCTTGGACCCCATGAATCTAGTTTCTGTCTCCACAAGTCATTCATTAAAAAGCCCTTTTTTCTTCCATTTCTTTGAAGCTGTTATTGTTCAGTTTGTGAAGTATTTTTTTTATTTTTTTAACTAGCCATAGACAACAAAATATATATATTTAAAAAACAAAACATGCATTTTTTGACAAGGTACATAACATTTTGTTTTCCTTATGTTAGCAAAAAAGTATGATTCTATTAAGCAAAGAACCAAATTTTAACAATACATCAGTTGCATATGCTCTGCTTTTGTGGGATGAAAATTATGTAATGCTAATTGTTGGTGAAACTGAGCAGAATGCAGAAAAGCAAGTAAACTTTGAGTTACTCATGTGCATGTGCATATTAACGTAAGAAAAAAATAACCAGTGGAATGCCAAAATAGGTTTTGTGAATGCCCTCCAAAATAGAGGTCATTCATTGCTGTTTCATATGTCTGTGTATTCTTTGGACGGAGGCCTATACTAGAATCTTAAATCCACCATAACAATTCTTTTTTTGGGTTCGTAACTTTCAGTGATGATGTTTTTTGTAGTTCCACTCCAAGTTAGCATCACCCAGCTTCCCTTTACAAAACCCAACAGAAATTTTCCACTGGCTTTTAGATCACTGCAGAAAATAAGCTCTGTGACCAGCTAAAGCAGGCCAAAACCTGGAAATGGTAATTGCTCATAAAGATTCTTAAACATTTAGTTCATCTTTATAACCACAGACTTTATTGCATGCATTTAACCAAAAACCCATTAACAAAAACCCACTGACTTTGGGACGGTGGAACTGGAAGTGTGAAAATGTTAATTAGTTTCCAAGTTTTGGCCTACAAAATCATCCCTGCAGCATCCTATAATAGTCTCAGGCCTTTACTAGTCTCAGAAATGCTGTAGACCTATTTAGGATAAGCAGTATGCAGTGTTGGGAAGGTTTCTATTTCAGTTACTTTATTAAAGTAATGTAAATGATTAAATTTGATAACATTTTTGATTACTTTGCTAAATTTCTAGCAAATGTTAACTCTTGATCAGTTAATCAACTCTCAGACAGATTGTAGCCTAAAGCTTTCATTGCCAGTGTGGATTGATGTAATTGGCAGAAGTGGTACACTGAAAATTCACCCAAGAGAACCAATCAAAAGCATAAGAATAGCATTGCTGTACTAAATGGTCTTTAAATGGCAGAAGGAATTGTGCACATCAAAAACAGGCAAAGCAACAAATTAATATTATTTAAAATATCCTAGCTTTTTACAGAAAATATTCAGATGTAACTCCCTTTGTAATCTTTAATATTTTCATAAGTAACTGTAATTACACATTACAGTATGTTGAATATGGTGCAGGCCACCATAACTTTTGCATACCAGACTGAGCCAAGACATGTTTTTATATGTAAATATTGCAGGGCAGAATTGCTTGTCATCCCTTACAGAGACACTATGAAGAGTATAGCAGTATGATTGATGAGTATTTAGAGTACTACAAGCACTGCTATCAATACCCAGAGCAGACAGATGCTGTTGACAGGACAGGCGAGGAATCCCACATATCAAGAAATATCAAATATCCTCATATTCCCTATGCCACTTGGCCATGGATGGTACATAGAAAGAGTTTAAAGTACTGCGTTCTCTCTGTTTATTCTATTTATGGTAAAACGTCTCCCTCTGCTGGTCAACTAGAAACATTTTAACCCCAAAAGCTACTTTTGGCTGTAACAGCACCACTTTCATCATATGGCTCTCGAATCCTTTAACAAATCCAAAGATAAACGTAGCCAAACCTTCATCACCAACTCTCCTGGAAAATATATTAATCATTCACATTTACAAAGTTCCAGCTGCTATTATGTTCAATGTACTGAAGAGGATTGATGTTTTATTAGTTCCTGTGGGCGGATGAGCTCTATTTTTATCTGTTCATTACTTTCTATTTTCAGTCTATTGCATTACTTTAATGTGAAGGCTCTAGGTGGTATCTAATGTCTAAGTAGACATGGAGCTTTCAGGGGAGACACAATGTTCACTTAATGGATTCTTAACCTTTTGGGAGACAGTTTAATACTCCACTAAAAAGAAGCTTTTGAAATAAATGCCGAGCAGTAGACATGTAGTAAAGTGAATGGATAAATAATGACTGTGTAGTGCTTAGTGGGGAAAAAAAGTAAATTTTTGGACAATTTATGTCATTTTGTATTTTTAAAATCATATATTTCATACATTCTTGCTGTAAAATAAATAAAAAGTATATAAATTATTGAAATGTCTCCTTGAAATTAACAGAAAGAAAGAAAAAATACTACAAATATTATAATGAATAACCAGAATGAGACATGTTTTTACAATTTGCTTGTCATCTTGTTGTTAACTTTTCTATGATGTTTCTATATTGTCAATTGAAAGTACTTTGTCATCAGTATTAGTGAAACTAGTGCTAAATGGTTTTGTATTTTCAGCAGATTCTCTTAAGCACTCATGTGGCCTCTCTGATTGGCTGACAGCTCTATTGTTGGTGTCCGCTCTCCACCCAGCTCCTGTGCCCTCACAAAAAATAACTGCCAATAGCTCATGGAAATCTGCCTGCCTTGGCATAATTGAGCTTCACACTATTCAGTCTGCTAACATTTTTGGGGGAAAAAGAGGTAGGTTATTTATTATATATATTTTTTCATATTGTATTTTGATTTGTTGTTGTGAATTGAGCTTTTAAATCCCTTCACACTTTACAAAAGGTGATTTTAGGCCATCAGTCATGTTCATCTAGTCGCTGCTGATGTGATGGGGTTAAATGCTGTACACATGTGAAAATAGTGTTCACAAACTCATTTCTCTTTATTAGATAATTCATAAAAAAGACATTGAAAACCAGTCATTAGAAATGATGCTATAGTAAGACACAAAAAGAACTAAATGAATGTTACATAACAAATTTAGAATTTAGATTTTTTTTTTTTTTACTTTGTAACTTAACCTCTGCCTTTTATGATGGTAAAACTGGATAATAAACACGGTACACTGGTGTTGTTGTTGTTCACTGAAAACTAAAAGTTGTTTTCCATTAATTAAAATATAAAGATGAAATAAAATATAAATGTTAGATGAGAAACTTAATACAAAAAAAACAGAAAATGACTGAAACTTAAATAGCTAAAAAATAAAAAAATATATATATATATATCAAAATTAAAACTAATAAAAATGACAAAAGCACTGTCAAATTTGCTAAAACTTAAATTAAATTTAAAATGAAAACTGAAAATATATAAAATCAAAACATAATAATACAAAGCATAATTAAATTAATCATATTTAATAACATTTAATACATTCATTACTTGCTACAGTTTTTTAATTAATCTGTAATTAAAGTATTTTTACATATGTTTGGAATTAATCTTAGTATTGACTCATATTTTGTCTGTAGTGTGTCTGCAGGTGCAAGATGTACAGCTTTATGGGAGGTGGATTGTTTTGTGCAGGAGTGGGAAATATACTCCTGGTGATCTCCACTGCCACTGATTACTGGATGCAGTACCGCCAGTCTGGCAGTTACATGCATCAGGGCCTGTGGCGCTACTGTCTACCTGGAAAATGCATGACACTGACAGACAGCATTGGTGAGACTGTCACACCCTGGACATAAAATACGTACACTGAAAATTTTTACAAAGTAAAAAAAAAAGACAACTAATCTCTGGTTTTATTTGAACAGCATATTGGGATGCCACCCGGGCCTTCATGATCCTTTCCATCTTAGCTTGTTTCTTTGGCATCATCATCGGTGTCTTGGCTTTCATCAATTACTCCTCCTTTAATGGATTTGACAAAACCTTTGCTGCGGGAATTCTGTATTTCATGTCATGTAAGAATGTCAATGCATCCAATCCTAAAAATAACATTAATAAGTTAAATTATTCTTATATATCTAACTGACCAGTACTGTATGTGAAGTCATTGTTTGTTTGCATTGTACATCCCAGGCTTCTTTGTGCTGCTGGCTATGGCTGTCTACACTGGGATGACAGTCAACTACTATGGAAAACGATATGGGAACTGGCGGTTCTCATGGTCGTACATAATGGGCTGGGTTTCTGTGGTGCTCACTTTCTTTTCAGGTACACTTTATGTTTATGTGTTATGTCAGGTACACTTTATGTTTATGTTAATGAAATGAATATTCTGTTATAAATATACATAAATTTTTATTAAACTGAGATAAGAGTTAGAATATAGAATATTTTCTGTTGTACTCAACAAAATCCCACAGCATTTTACCTGGGATATTCCTTTAAAGAACAAGCATTAATCCAGAATAAATTAATTAAAGGGATAGTTTACCAAAAAATTACAATTCTCTCATTCATTTCTCACCCTCATGTCATTCCAACACTGTAAGAAATTCATTCATCTTCAGAAAACAAATTAAGAAATTTTGATGAAATCCGAGAGCTTTCTTACCCTCCATAGACAGCAACACAACTACAATTTCAAGGCCCTGAAAGATAGTAAGGACATTGTTAAAATAGTCCATTTGACATCAGCGGTTCAACCTTAAAGGGATACTCCACCCCAAAAAGAAAATTTAGTCATTAATCACTTACCCCCATGTCGTTCCAAACCCGTAAAAGTTTTGTTCATCTTCGGAACACAATTTAAGATATTTTGGATGAAAACCGGGAGGCCTGTGACTTTCCCATAGACGGCCAAGTAAATAACAGTGTCAAGGTCCCAAAAAGGTATGAAAGTCATCATCAGAATCGCCCATCTACCATCAGACGTGCAATCTGGGTTATATGAAGCGTCGGGAACACTTTTTGTAAGCGAAGAAAACAAAAATAACGATTACTTTGTCAACAGTCTTCTCTGTGTTTCTCCATATCACCGAATGCTGTGTATGCTCTTCTGTATCAGCCGCGCCACAAGGATGCGCTGTTTCTACGTGTGTTTAGCTTTGATTTGAAAGAAAACAGTGCATCCTTGTGGCAGATGGAGTATTCTGACGACAACTTTCATACCTTTTATAGACCTAGACACTGTTATTTACTTGGCAGTCTATGGGACAGTCTCAAGCCTCCAGGTTTTCATCCAAAATATCTTAAATTGTGTTCCGAAGACGTACAAAGCTTTTATGGGTTTGAAACGACATGGGGGTAAGTGATTAATGACAACATTTTCATTTTGGGGTGGAGTATCCCTTTAATTTTAAGAAGCTACTAAAATATTCTTCTACGCAAAGAAACAATTATAATTTCACTCAACAATTTCTTGTCGACATGCCTTCATGAGAGTACCACGCATCCGTGAACAATCCTTTGATTGAAAACAAGGCACAGCGCATCCAGGTCTACGTCAGAACGCTGGCTACTGCATCAGCACACCACACGCATGCGTCATGAACACACGTCGAAGACTGTCAGTGAAGAGAAGAAATTGTTGAATAAAGTCACTATTATTTTTGCATTCTTTATGCACAAAAAGTATTCTTGTATCTTCATAAAAATTATGAAGCCATTGATGTCACATGTACTATTTTAACAATGTCCTTACTACCTTTCTTGGCCTTGAATGTGTCAGTTGTATTGCTGTCTATGCAGGGTCAGAAAGCTCTTGCATTTCATCAGAAATACCTTAATTTGTGTTCCGAAGATGATCGGGTGTTCTAAATGGGTGAACTATCCCTTTAAATGTTACATCATGACAACATGGTCAGTGTCTTTCAGTAAGGAGTAAAGATGAGTGAAGTTGTTGCTAATGTAGTAGTTATTAATATCCCTCGTCTTTCTCTTACAGGGATCTTCTATATGTGTGCTTACCGGATGTATGAACCGAGAGGCCCCATGACGCGCTGATGCTTCTCATCTTAGATCTGCTATTTGATCCATTCAGTCTGAATGTGTAAAATCCCATAAAACCATAACAATAAATTACTAATACAGTACTTATTCAGTATAAAATTTTGTTTATATTCTGTGTATTTCCTATACAAACTAATAAGATGTGCAGATCAGGTTGGTACCAAAATAGACTATATATTTTAGTTTATAGAAGAAAACAACATTTAGAAATCTTGCTTTTAGGCTGATATTTAGATAATTCTTGAAGTTCTTGTAGAATTTTATATGCATTTAAGCAGTTTCCAAAATATATACAGTATACAAAACTTTGGGATCAGTATGATTTTTAATTTTTTAATTTTTATTTTAAATGTAATTTATGATGTCAAAGCTGAATTTTCAGCAGCCATTATCATACTGTATTTTCAGTGTTATGTGATCTTTCAGAAATATTTTTAATATGCAATAAACATTCCTTAATATTTTTTCCTTAATTCCCTTAATTTTTTCCTTTATTCCTTAATATTATGTTATAAATAATATATAGGGGAACTGTGACACTTTTTTCAGGATTCTTTGATAAATGGAAAGTTGAGAAGAACAGCATTTATAAATCTTTTCTAACTAAATTAATGTTTTTATTGTCACTTTTGATCAAAAGAAACATCTAGCTGAACAAAAGTTTTAATTTCTTTTAAATCAAAATCTTACTGACCCCAAACTTTTGAGTTTAGTAGAGAGTATTTAATCAGTTTACATACACTGCAACAACTTTACTTTACTGTATTTCAGACTTTTTATTTTAAGGAAGAACATTAACCACACAGCATTCACTTTGTGAAGAGCAAATACTTTATTGTCAGTGTTCGACACACCAGAATGTGATGCATATGCAGCATTTTTTTACATGTTTAACATGGGAACAAAAACATGCTGCTCAAAACAGCTACAAAGCAAGCAGGTAACAAAACTCATGAGTTATACATCAACTCACAACTGGTCAAAAATAAATATTTTAGAAACATGCGAAAGAGAAAGCTTACTTGTGAAGGTGCTCCAAACAGTGAGAAACATTCTCAGAATAATTTAATCAACTTCTTCAATGGTTGGTCCAGAGGATCCACCTCCACCAGGGGCACCTCCAGCTCCTGAGAAGCCTCCAGGCATTCCTTCTGGCATCCCACCAGTGCTCTGGTACAGCTTGGTGATGATGGGGTTGCACACCTTCTCTAGTTCCTTCTGCTGATGCTCAAACTCATCCTTCTCAGCTGTCTGTACAGAAATGACAAAAGGCAGTGAGTACTATGGATGCACAAAGATGACTGGACATCTCGGCCACAAAGGTGGAGAACCATACCTGGTTTTTTGTCCAGCCAGCTTATGACTTCATTGCACTTGTCAAGGATCTTCTGCTTGTCCTCATCGCTAATCTTGCCCTTGAGTTTCTCATCTTCAACTGTGGACTTCATGTTGAAGGCGTAGGACTCAAGGCCATTCTTGGCAGCAACCTTTTCTCTTTGGACATCATCCTCAGCCTTGTACTTCTCAGCTTCCTGGACCATGCGCTCAATGTCCTCCTTGCTAAGACGTCCTGGAAAAATTGGGACCTTTGATTAGGACTTTGGTTTCCAATAACAAAAGACAATCAGGAGATCAAGAGTTATGTTACCTTTGTCATTGGTGATGGTGATCTTGTTCTCCTTGCCGGTGCTCTTGTCTACAGCAGAGACATTCATGATGCCATTGGCATCAATGTCAAAGGTTACTTCAATCTGGGGGACACCACGCGGAGCAGGAGGGATGCCCGTCAGCTCAAACTTTCCCAGCAAGTTATTGTCCTTAGTCATTGCTCTTTCACCCTCATACACCTACAGTAGAGGAATGCATTAAATGTGAAACTTTGCCAGAAACTGTGGACAAAAAAAAAAAATAAAAAATAAACATCTGCTCACCTGAATGAGGACACCAGGCTGGTTGTCGGAGTAAGTGGTAAAGGTCTGCGTTTGTTTGGTTGGGATGGTAGTGTTACGTTTGATCAGGATGGTCATAACGCCACCAGCAGTCTCAATTCCCAAGGACAGAGGAGTAACGTCCAGGAGCAACAGGTCTTGGACATTCTCAGACTTGTCTCCAGACAAAATGGCTGCCTGAACAGCTATAAAAAGGAAATATGTCTCTAATAGGACATTCATGGAAGATTAGGCCATTCAAAATGTTGTCCATTTTCATTACCTGCTGCTCCATATGCGACAGCCTCATCTGGATTTGATGCTCTTGTTCAGTTCCTTCCCATTGAAGAAGTCCTGGAGCAGCTTTTGGATCTTTGGGATACGGGTGGATCCTCCAACAAGCACAATTTCATGAACCTGAGACTTGTCCAGTTTAGCATCACGGAGGGATTTCTCGACCGGATCCAACGTGCCACGGAAGAGATCGGCATTGAGCTCTTCAAACCGAGCCCTGGTGATTGAAGTGTAGAAATCGATTCCCTCATAAAGAGAGTCGATTTCGATGCTGGCCTGAGTGCTGGAGGACAAAGTGCGCTTTGCCCGCTCGCATGCTGTGCGCAGCCGACGGACAGCCCTCTTGTTGTCGCTGATGTCCTTTTTATACTTCCGCTTGAACTCTGAGATGAAATGGTTGACCATGCGATTGTCAAAGTCTTCTCCGCCAAGGTGAGTGTCTCCGGCTGTGGACTTGACCTCAAAGATGCCGTCCTCAATTGTAAGAATGGACACATCAAAAGTGCCACCACCAAGATCGAAGATCAAGACGTTTTCTCTCAGAACCAACCTGGTACCAGACAAATAAATCAGTTGTATTCAACAATTACTCCTTTAATATTGTTTGTAAGTAAAAGTAGCACACTTACTTTCTTGTCCAGACCATAGGCAATGGCAGCAGCAGTTGGCTCATTGATGATTCGTAGAACATTGAGGCCAGAGATAGTCCCAGCATCCTTAGTGGCCTGGCGCTGAGAGTCATTGAAGTAAGCAGGTACTGTAATAACAGCATTCGTGATGGTCTGTGAACACAGTTTCATGAAGTGTAAGTTAACAGCTGATTCTTTTTACTGAAGTCATCCTCTGAATTAGAAAGTTCATGTTTAAGACGTGTTATTCAAAAAGGCCTCTTTCATGCTTTAATAAACTACTGTGTGTCAATGTTGACAGGTTAGACATGTAAACATCTTTAAGGCCCCGATATACTTCAAATGAAATTGATGTAAGATATGGTATGTTTTTGTTTTGAACAAAATCAGTCCGAAACGAAGTTTGTTTTGAGTTTGTTTCGGCAGTTCGAAACAGCTCACCAAAGCGAACTCTCTGGGTGAATTCGTTTTTGGCTCCTAAACACCTTTGAGCTTCCATTGGTCCGTGGCGGTTATGCAACCGGTGGATGTGTTCTGAAATTCCACCTTCTTTGACGTGCAATTTTTTTTTTTCCCGGTTCGTATCTCATCCATTGGAGGTCATTCGGGAGAACAACATCTGCAAGTCACTAGCAACATAAATACACTGCGTCGAATAGCTGAGCGGCCACAGATATATCCACACCTGTACAAGAAAGCATTTAATTCCTAGAAAGAAATTTCAATGAAGCCTGGTATTGACGAAGTTATGCAAAAAGTAACGTAGAGAAACATCAGATGCAAGTTTTCCGAAGCCATGAAAAGAATGAAAGGAAAGAGTAAAGATATAAGGTAGCAAGTACCAAATACATGTGTTTTAAATAAATGTTACACCATACTACTGCTACTGCTTGTTGTTGTTCTTTCAATAAGCAAATTTAAAAGGTAAATGAACACTGATTATATAAAGTAAGATTTGAGATGAATCCAGTATTTGTTCCACATCATGCTAAAGTTTTCAAACTATGAGCCATTCACACTTAAAGACTGATTATGGGAATGGAATGGTTTTTTGTATTGCAAACATGATACTTGACTCTAAACTGCTGCTAATCATTATTCTTTTTGTCTATAATATTCTGACCATTGGTACCCGTCTCACACATCATTGCATCTTTATTGTGCTTAGGAGATACATGGGAACGTCGCTACACATGTTTACATTAATCTACACCCCGCCTCCGGCAGCCCGGGGGTTTGGAATGTTCGGAAACAGTACACCGCCGCTCAGACATTTCAAAACTTATTTTTGCCGCCAAACGAAGAATGAAAACGAACTTCGTTTGAAGTATATTGGCCTTTAGACCTACAGCAACAAGAGAGATGGTTTCTCAGAACCATTAGCAAATACAGATACTGTGTTTGACAGAAACCTACTTTTCCAAGGTAAGCCTCAGCAATTTCCTTCATCTTTGTAAGCACCATGGAAGAAATCTCCTCTGGGTAAAAGGTCTTGGTCTCCCCTTTGTATTCAACTTGAACTTTGGGGCGTGAGCTGTCATTAATAACAGTGAACGGCCAGTGCTTCATGTCTGACTGCACAACAGAGTCATCAAACCGCCGTCCAATGAGCCTTTTTGCATCTAGAGAAACAAATATGGCAACAAACTCTGAACATGTTCAACAATACATAAATAACCGTATAAATATGTTTGCAAATAGCCTAAATTCATACTATTTTGCTTAAATGAAGACTAAAAACAACTGTTTAGCTACATTTAGATGTACAATATGCAAATTTAAGTTTCATTTTGAGATTTGCTAAAGATTACACATACCGGTGTTATTAAATTATTTGTGTTTAAATCTTAACTGAGTGAGTGTAATCTAAATGTAAAACTACAGGAAATTAGTATGCACAATTAACTGTCCAATATTGGTTGATACAGATACATTTTTAAAAATCTCAAATTATATAATGCATAAAGCTGCTTACCAAAGACTGTATTGGTGGGGTTCATTGCTACTTGATTTTTGGCAGCATCTCCAATCAGCCTCTCTGTGTCTGTGAATGCTACATAACTTGGAGTGGTCCTGTTACCCTGGTCATTGGCAATGATTTCAACTTTTGCCATGCTGAAAGACCCCCACGCAGGAGTAGGTGGTCCCCAGATCAATGCCAACTGCTGGTCCCTTAGACATGGTTTCTGCTGGCAGCAAACACACATGGCAGTGGTTAATATATAGTGATGGAATATATTTTAAGCATCCAACCCAAGCCTTCCAAAATATGGGATGTATATTTGTTTGATATCATATTCATACTGTAGCTCAATTCATTGTTTACACTATATGGCTGTTTAGTCGGAAGCTTTATTGGCACACTAGACATCAGATGATCCTGTGGCCAACATGGACCACAGAGCGGATCAGCTGTCACTGTGTTAAAAGATGCTCCTTTAAACAGAGCTGAGGAAATCACTTCACAACAGCTTTATCATTCCTTAGGTTTAATTAGTGATTATATGTCTGTAAATAAAAAAACCATGACAAAAAAGTCAAGTCGTTCCAAGACTTTCTTCTGTGGAAAATAAAGGCCAGAAAGAATTTCAGCTGAGTAAAATGACAAAATATTAATTTTGAGTGAACTATCCCTTTAAGATAACTGACTGCCTATGGGGAAAGTTAATGTTCAGTTTCCTTTCGTTTGCTCCAAACTATTATGCAGCATTTGTGATTTCCCTAAGCATTCCTGAATTGGAAAAACTGGGAGTGTCTTATTCCGGAATCATCTGCTGTTAGAACATTCCACAGCCCCTAATCAAGCCCGCGCACAACACTCAAATGGCATCAATTATTAACGTTCTAGAACATTCCATATTATCGCAGAATGCAGATCAAACGCAGTTAAAAATATTAAAATCACATTTAGCTAGCGCTTTTGTAATTTCCTCATTCGTGTTGGAAATGTTAGCGGAATGACAGCGTCTGTCTTTCCCTTACATCACTTTATGATTGACGACAAAAAGAAATCATAGCTTAGGGACAACATGAGGATGAATAAATGATAACAGTATTTTGACTGTTAAGTAAACTGTACCGTTAAGTTGCTAAACTATCAAGCCTGAACAACATCAAACTCAACGCATATTGGTACGTCTTAGTATTCTAATATTAGCAACTGTGCAATAGTTTGTTTATAATTAAAAAAAAAACTAAACTCTTTAACTTTAAACGCATAATAACAACATTCATCATAATGCTCACCAGAAACGCTGTGAGTCTGTCAATCACCTGTGGTCTCGCAGCGCGCGCTGTCTGCAGCAGAAGGCAGAAGTGTGCCGTTATGCGCTTAAGACTCTTCCTGAGAACAGTCCAGAACATGGAACGAGCGCAGCAGCAGCCAATCACCTCGCGCGGACGCTGAGGCGTTCAGCGTTGGAGAACGCCAGCAGAGTTCCGCATATTACACAGCAGAATGTTCCTAAACGGAGGAAATATCGATCCATAGAGTTCTAGAACATTCCCTGGTAATTTAGAGTACTTTTTGCACTAATCAGAAATCCAGTCAAATGGATGGTCATGGCTGTGTCAGTGAATATCGATTACAATAAGCATAAGGACTGAAGTAGTTTCACAGATGTGAACGATCAAAAAATATATAATTTTATAAAATAACTTTTGTGTTCACTGAAACATTACCGTGTTTAAATAATACATAAACTTGAGAACCCAGCCTTTTGGTTTACTGTGTTTTCTAACATTAACGTTACACGCCACGTCCCTTTAAATGATGTCAGAAGAAGTCCTCAGGTATCTATCTATCTATCTATCTATCTATCTATCTATCTATTATAAATAAATTTTGTCATCTCGAAGTTTCGGATCAATTTAATGCGTTTTTTAAATAACAATTTATATATATATATATATATATATATATATATATATATATATATTAGGGCTGTCAAATGATTAATCACGATTAATCACATCCAAAATAAAAGTTTTGTTTACATAATATATGTATGTGTACAGGGTATATTTATTATGTATATATAAATACACACACATAAATTATATATTTAGAAAAATATTTACATGTATATACATTTATATGTTTATATTTCATATATTTTATTATATATAAATATATTTAATATCTAAACATAACATATTCTTCTTAAATATATACATGCATGTGTGTGTATTTATATATACATAATAAATATACACAGTATACACACATATATTATGTAAACAAAACTTTTATTTTGGATGTGTTTATCGTGATTAATCATTTGACAGCCCTAATATATATATATATATATATATATATATATATATATATATATGATATATATATATATATATATATATATATATATATATATCTATATATATATAGATAGATATATATATATATATATATATATATATATATATATATATATATATATATATCAGCTTTAGACACCCTTTTTTTCTCAACGCTGTAACGGACAAAATTGGATTGGTTTAAAATAATTTTACACACACAAATTGTTATAAAACACAACATGTACTGCTCATTGTGTCCTTCATACCAATTTACTGAAAACAAATGTAACATTTTTATCATCATTTTCACATTTTTATATAGGACTGAAGCTAAAAATACACAAATTGTGTGTCTATGGTCTCTTTTATTTTTTGTAAAAAAATATTTTACATTTAAAAATTTAACTAAAACCACAATTTTATTGTTTTAGGCCTGAACATGCCAGATGGTAATCAGAAAGAAACACTTTTGTTCTTAATTGTTTTCCCTATGTTATATATTAATCTGACAAGGTGTGACAGGGTTGAAGACTGTTACACATTTGAAGGGATGGATACATTGCCTTAAATTGATATTTTTGGTTTTGTATCTTTCTCATATTGTCTCCTTGTTTCTGGGTCAACACATCTGCATGGCCAACAATGTCTTTCTGCTGCAAATATGGGTGCAGTTTCTGATGTATGATGCTTGTCAACAGAAATATGAGTTGTCATGATTTTGGAGTATATATATTTACTGAAACCATGACTATTTTCTATATTTTTAAATTAAAATTATTAATAAATGAAGCAAATAACTCAACCATGTAACAAGTTTATAACCCCGTAACAATGAGAAATACGTATATTTTTGTGACAGGGTGGTGGTTTTTCACTCAAAATGCCCACTGCTCATCAGGAGAGTAGACCATTTATGGAAGCAATAAAATAAGTACATTGTATATACTTATGGATTAAAATAAAATGTTAAAATAATTTTTGCATCTTAATTTTATTTGACGGGGTTGAGTTGTGAAGCTTGACAGTACCCTCTCAGACTATAACATGAAACATCAAAAATATGAATAAAAAGTATGATATTACTAACCATTTTCTGCACCACTATTAAAGAGACCTGAATGATGTCATTTCTGGTAAATGATGTCACATAAGAGTGGAGTCTAAATTATTTTGGGCATAGAATGGTTTATGTGACGGGGTTGAGTTTCAGACTGAGGGACATAACTTTAAAGTCTGTTTTTTAATCAAATATTTTGCATTTTTCAGAAAAATATTTTTACAAGAAAGGAACACAAGTAAATGCTTACATTGTTGCCCCAAATCAGATTTTTTTATGCTAAAAAAATATTAAAATGCAATAATTATATGTGAAAAGCTTCTAACAATTCACTTTGAACCACCACTTTAGAAACTCTGTGGGATGAAATATTACAGAATCCCAGGAATGAAATGGGGTCCCACTTTGTTGTCACACATGACCTGTATTCACCCTTATAGGATGCTTGTATTTATTTATTCTGTAATACTAAATGAGAATATTTATCTTTGGTTATTAATATGTTCTTTTTATAAGGGGTGTTTTTTTTTAATGTTTTCTTACTGACTGGATCCAGCTTCACAATGACACTGCAGTATAGCTGCCACTGTAAATCTGCCACATCAACAAGTGGCCACAAGGTGGCATAGTCATGAAAACCCCTGTCAGTCAGAGAGCTGTCAATAGTGTAGATGATGTTTAGTAAGACAATCTGTGACAGTAGATGTCCGATAAAGAGGATGCAGGTATTGTATAGAGGGTGTGATGAGTTGAACCCTAAACAGAAAGTACAGCAGAAGCTGGACACACCTTTGAGCTCCAGACAAAGCAAAGCGGTTGATAATTTCAAATCCTCTGGGATGTGATATTTTTCAACAAAAGGGAGTTCAATCAGAAACAGAGGATTTATCATTGTATAGTTTTATTCACAATAGCTTTTTGTACTTGACCTGGATAAAGCTAAAGGGCAGACAAGCATGCAGTCATGACCCTGTCATAAAAATAAAGTTTGAAATCACCATAAACATTACATTCACTGACACAGGTTAACCAAATCCGTGAAAAAAAAAAAAAACCTTCTGCAAATGAATTATTAGTTAATTTTCCAACATGACTGAAATACTCCATTATGTGTTTATTTATTAAGAAACATTAATTAAGAAATGTTATACTAATTGTTGAATAACAAAAGCGGCATACTGAACATTTTGAAGAAACTCTTTGAGAATAATAGTTATGGCTCTGTCTTACAAGAGGAATTCCCTTTTTTGTATGTACTGAAAAGGTGCTTGGTTTCATCAAGCGAATGTCCTGTATGTGGTTACTGTCCTAAGAAAAGAACAGTGGGTACCTTTTTGTTGAAATAAGTGTTTGACTATGATATAAGTACTAGCGTTAGTGCCAATATTCATAAAAAGAAATTCTATCTCTCCTTGTTAAGTGAACAACACCTTTCTTTAACACCATACCTGGTGACAAAGTGACTACACCTGCCAAACATTATCTACCTCTGGTAAAGCATATTGGGAAACACATTGAAAATTAAAAATAAAAATAGTGAGGACAGTTGAATAAACATATATACTATTCATACAATAAATTTGAAAACTAGTGTCTCATATCAAATCTCTTATGATTCTTTGTATTAAAATCTCTTTATGTCAAATTTATCTCATACCCTTATTTAATTTATTAAAGGGATAGTTTTATTATTATTTATTTATTTTGTCATTATTTACTCTTCCTGTCGTTCCAAACCTGAATGACTTATTTTTTTCTGTGGGAACACAAAAGAAGATATTTTGAAATAAATCAGTTCCATTGTATAGACAAAAAAAAAAAAAAAAAAACATGTTTCATGCATTTCTCAAAATAATTTATTTTAAGTTCTACTGAAAAAAGAAAGTCATACAGCTTTGGATGAGGTCATACAGGTTTGGGTGAATAAATAATGACAGACATTTTATTTTTGGGTGAACTATGCCGCAAATAATTATATAAATAAATTAATATTAAATTCAAACTAAATTATGATAAGTGTTTTCTTATGAATAAGAATTCTACTTCGTCAAACATTAAAACTGAAATAAATAATTAAAAATTATACATTCCATTATTGTCCAATTGCATAACCCTACAATGGTACTGTATTTGTATTATTAACTGTTGAATGACTTGCTTGACCCGATTGAATAGGATGAATTGAAATCTTAAGACCTTAATGAGAAAAGAGGCCTGACATATTTTTGTTTCCATGCGACATTTTTTCAGGTGTGGTTCTAGCAACTATCTGTTCAATCAACAATATTGATGACAAAATTGTTTTTGTAAACTTAGTTACCAGATCTGAATAGATATCAGTGTGGAGATCGAGTCTCGTGTTGCTTTGTCTTTTGTCATGTTTTCTCTCACACCCTTCTCATCTGTATAAATACCCCAATCTGGAAGAATCCGCAAGAAAGGCAGGAGAAGTTACTCATCAGGAGTTTGTAGATCCAAAAGGTAACGTTTGATCTGAAATTATATTTTTATTATTTAAAAAACATGAAAATATATTCATTTTAGATGAAAAATGTCCGAAAGAAGTGTTTGCTTCACTGGTTTGTCTTTTCTAATGGTTTGTCTTTTTTTAGTTTGGCTCAGGATGATCAGAATAGTCCAGCTATTGTGTCTTTCTGGCCTTCTTTTACTGTGTGAAGGTCAGGGTCTCACAACATGCCTCACTCACCACCCACGTACCGACCGGGCAGGTTAGTGCTTACACTATTTTCTTAATCAGATTTGTCTCATTTTCCAGGAAAAAAAGACCTAAACATTGTGAAAAGAAAATTATACATTTACTTGAGAAGCAAAACTGCAGAAGATATAAAGATGTTGTTTGTTATTTGTAACTTTTAGATTTCTTACCACACTGGCAAAAAATAAAATAAAAAGAAGAAATGAATTCTTAAAAAATCAGCCAGTGAATTGAGAAAGTAGAAGAAATTAATGATCTTAATTTTATAAAAAAATAATTAAACAAAATTAAAATTATCTTAGTTTTGGTTCTCAAATACTTATATATTCTTTAAAGGATATTTCTACTAGAAACAAAAAAAAAAATGATTAAAATTATGCATTCATATGAATTTCAGATCAATGCAGGAAACACCTTGAGTAACAGAATATTCTTATATCTTTCAGAAAACGCCGACCATGACAGTGGTGTGTGGAACCAGTCAAATGTTTTTTAAAAGTTTCTCATTTGTCCAATGTATTTCGGGGGATACAACGAATCACTAATGGCGCTCAATGCTAAGTTTAACATCCCAGCCTGCCGTGGAGTAGCGGACTGGACTGTCAATCCTCCCGTCTTGCTCTTCAACTTCTCAATCTCTCAGGAGGCGCTCATCCTTTGTGGCAACAACATGAATGTAAGAGCTTTTCACTTTAAAGCAATCAACGTTGAAACTTTTCATCCTACAGATTTTTATAATGTGTGTAACGTGTTTGTTGGTTAGATTTCAAGTCAAGTGGGATCAGGGATATTCTCCGACTTCTCCCAAATCCAGTCCGTTAATGTCTCTGGATTAATCAATTCCTGGGATCCCAGCACCAGCACTATCTCTTACAGGCAGCAACTGATGTACCAGTTTTCATGTCTGTATCCACTGCAGTATTTAGTCAACAACACTGAGCTCAGCGTGTGAGTATAAATGCCAAGAATTTGTTTCTCGGTTGGAAGTTTCTGTACTCTAAGTTGTGTGACAAAGTGTCTTTTTGGTGCCAACAGATCAGGAGTGAGTATAGCAGTAAAGGACAACAATGGCACCTTCGTCAGTACTCTAAGCATGGCTCTTTTCAGTGTAAGGATCTTTTCATTAAATAACACTTAATTAATCAGTGAATACAAGTTTCTTGACACCCCTCTCTTTTTTAAATGTTTGTTAGACTCCCCGACTATACAACCATACTCCAGATACCAGGATCTGGGCTGCAGTTGAAAACTCGCATATATGTGCAGGTCAAGGCAACAAATCTCACAAACAAGTAAGAATCCAGCTCATTAACACGGGTTATGGTATATACTATTTTACTCTTAATATTTTAAATTAGCTTTTATTTTCAGTTTTCAATTTAATTTTAGTTTAAGTATGTGCTCTTTAGAATATTTCAGTTTAGCTCCATTTATTTTTATTTCAGTTTTAGTCATTTTAATACTTCAATTTAAATGTATTTATTTTAGTTAGTTGCCAAGGCAACATTTCTAATATTTATATTTGATTTGATTTCAACCATTATTTCAACAGTCTTGGTTTTAGTTAACAATAACAACACTGAAACTCTTGAATGTATCAAAAATGAAATGAACAATGCTAATTATACATTTATGGGATCAGTGAAATCTAATTGTCTATTTTATTGTGTATTGTAAGGTGTCAATTTTGTTTGCTGGACCGTTGCTATGCCACAACAAGCCCATATCCAAACCCTCAGCACCTCTTACGATCTTTTTTTATTGGGTGAGTCATTCATAAAAAGCAGACTGAAAGAGAGTAGTTGAGAAGACACTTTAATTCACTTGTGAGAATTACATCTAATTGTTGTTTTAAGGTGTAATCGTGATGCCCAGACAAAGATTGATCGGAATGGGGTAACCCAGGAAGCTCTCTTCTCCTTTGAGGCCTTCCGCTTTGTGGAACACAAAAATCTTTCCGTCTCCACTTTCTATCTGCACTGTGCTACACGACTCTGTGAGAACTCCACTTGTGCCTCCTTGCTTCCGGTAACTAATCGTGCTTATCTGCTGACTTTATTTTAGATTAGTTTTAGTTTGGCTCAACTCATGGTTATATGTGGATGTGAGGATTTCATCAGATCTTTTTTTTTTTTGTAGAGATGCGTTAGGAAAAGAGAAGTAGAGTCTCCGGTGTACAACTCTTCTGATGTTGCCACTGTCTCCTCAGGACCAATCAGAACTCAAGTTGACAACGGTACAAAGAATCATATAATAGTTCTATAAAAATAACTAAAGTTACTGATTTGTACTGATTTCAAATTCTCTTCCACTTCTTCCTCAGGTGGCCTTAAGTCCGCTAGATGTAAGATTCACTCATTTTATTGAACTCATTAAGAACCTTATCTAAATAGTTCTATTATTGTTTTGTAATTTTTTTATTTGTGATTTAACATTGATTTATCTTCCTATGTGTATCTAGTAACCTCATCAGCATCCGTCCCTCAGCTGACGTATGTTGGTGTAGCCGCTGGCTTGCTGAGCTTCTTTCTGTTTGACTGGTTGTCTACATCAGGACTTGCGCAGTGATCGACATCAGGATTCGGGAATTCCTTATAACTTGACTGAAAACAATGTTTCTTAGAAGATATCTCACCTGTTACATATATGTGAGAAAATATATTATGTGTCAGTTATTAGCACCTTCCCCCCCCAAATTTTTCAATTAATGTGGTAGATAGACTTGATTTTTGCAATTTTTATTTTCTTCTTTTTCTATGTTTTCTATGAGAACAAGAAAAAAGAAAAACATATTCAATATGTAGTTTACATATTTTTGTTCTTTTAAAAAGCCTATAATGCATGTAGCACTGCTTTGGGGGAAAATGTATGCACTATGAATGTAACAATTTTTTATTCAGTTTAAACTTGAATAAAAATATTAGCATCTGCCTTTGTCCCACGGGATTTTCACTCATCCGGGTTATCAGTTATCATTTAGGATTTCATTTATTACGTTACAGTAAAGTTAATGACTATTTTCTCATAATAAATAATCATGAAAAAAATGGCAAAGCAATTATTTTCAAAATAAGTGTTGTAGTATAACCAGCAGGAGAGCAGTGATGTGTAAACTGGATTTGGTGAAGGTACAGTGTGTTGCAGTGAAGTTATTAAATATTTTGTCCAGTAACAATGTTATTAACTATTTTTCATAATACAAAATCATAGAAAATGTGTAAAAGCGATAATTTTTAAAATATGTGTTGTAGTAAAACCAGCAGGGGAGCAGTGATGTGTGAACTGAATTTGGAGAAAGTACAGTATGTTACTGTGAAGTTAGTTTGAGTATTTTATTAGTAACATTTTTCGCGTTTCGCACTTTTGCAGACGGTCCCTTCTGCCAGCGCATTGAGATCAGATCAACTTATTTTGTTCAGAGCGGAGGAAAGCTTGTTTTGAGGAAAACTCGCTTGTAGCTCGTTTTCTACATCACTACGAATGAAAAGAGGCTTCATTTGTTGTAGGTTAAAACGTTTTGCTCGTGAGTATTGTTCCGGAAAAGTCGAATCTGTGAATATCTACCCCAACTTTACCCGAACTAACCGAGTGTACATTTGGTGTCCAAAGTCTTTTTTTCCTTTACTTTTCTCAAATGCTTATGTTTATAATTATTTTAATAATTTGTTACTCATCATGAATCACAAGATTACAGACCATAACAATATAATACTTTCTGTAAAAAGTGTCTTACAACCCTAAAAATCATGATTTCTAACTTGTGTTTGGCAAGCTCTGAATTATTAAAATTGGATATGTTTTCAATAAGAGTTCCTGTTAGTGAACTTTTTTTTTCCCTAAATGTAACTCCAATTATAGAATCATCCATTATAAGATAATTAATATAGGTAATGTTTGTGTACATTCACATAAATTATGATTACTATGTAATAAATTGTAATATACAATTAAGTTGACTTTTTTTAAACTTACAGAATATACTGGACCAAACCAACCCCTCACACACTTCTTTCTTATGATATCAGACAGTTGATGTAATTTATCAGGCATCCAAATATTATGGGACTGGGGACTATAATTGGTTCTCATCTTTATGAGCTCTTTGTTTTTTTTTTTTTTTTTTTTTTTTTTTTTTTTTTTTTTTTTTTTTTTTTTTTTGTTTTTTTTTTTTTTTTTTTTTTTTTTTTTTTTTTTTTTTTTTTTGTTTTTTTTTTTTTTTTTTTTTTTTTTTTTTTTTTTTTTTTTTTTTTTTTTTTTTAAACTTTTTTTTTTTTTTTTTTTTTTTTTTTTTTTTTTTTTTTTTACTTTTATTGGTTGTCATCTTTATGAGCTAACATTCAACAAATGTCTTGTTCTGCGAGCGTGACTTTGTCTCACCTCCTCCTTTCAGAGCCTTGGCTCTTTCGCACCAGATCTCAACAGTGGTGTATTGTATTTGTATGCTTTGTCAAATTGCATTGTCATGTAACACAAAGTCCAATACAGCACTGCCAATGGCTTAAAAACAGTTTGTATCCAGAATTGAGTAGCCAACAAGGTAGCAGATTTTAAAACTGCAATTTTCTGGGGAGTTCTGTGCCACTTTCTTGGGTATAGCCAGATGTTAATTTGTGTATTCTGTGTTATATAGTGTAGAATATACCCATACTAAGGTAAAATTTGTCACCATGCACATACCTTTGATATAGTAAGATACAAAAAAAAAACATTTCATCATGGTGGAACCAACTTTCTGTTTATTCATTTGCTTTTGGCATGTTTATTAGGAGTATCCTGCATTATTTTGCTTTGTAGTACTGTGAGCACTGATGTTAGTACAGGCGTATTTGACAAATAAAGCAGTCACCCACTTTGCACATTTTTGGCAACAAATCTATTCCCCACACACAGTTTGTTACAATACACACATTCTGTTTCCCTCCTTTCCTGGTTTAAATCATTTGTCATGGCTTTGGTTTTTTTAGTGTTTTTTACCCCTCAAATAGTATCCTTAAACTTCTTCAGCACTGATTTAACAACCTTCATCAAAAACTATTTAAGTCTTGAACATATACTATAGTTAATAAGGTCTTTAGACTCAAAATATATTGATGATGTTTTAAGGGATTCTCATTAGCTATATAAATCTGTAACCTCTTAAAACAACAGATTACATTAGACAAGAATCACCATTAATACATTGCTTATAGCTTACTTTTATGGAAAGCATTTTGAAATCGGTAAATGATCTCATGTAATATGTTATTGGCGCAATAAATTCAATCTGAGCTCTCTGTTCCAGGTCCCTACTCAACACAGTAATGAAGGCAATAAATAAAATCCAGCTAGAGAATATCACTATAGCTGGGAAACGGTACTCATGTTGATGTCAAAAGGTCTAATGGGTGCCACAAAGAGTCCTAAAAGTGACAGAAACCTAATCTATTATACTATAAATCATAACAAATGCGAGATATTATATATGGACAAATATTATTTGAAAGATGTGATTTTATAAATGTCCCTGTAAATCTCATTTCCATGTGGTTTTTAGGCTGCTGTTACCATCCTCAGTGGCAACATGCCCTCCACCCATTCATTGGTGAGATTCCCATCATTCTCCTCCATAAAGTGACTTCCTCTGCTGTAGAGTCCATCCAGTCCACCTGTACTCCATAACTCTTGCCTGTACAACAAATTGGGCTGCATATAATTTTTGGGTTAATATGTATTTTATATGTGTTTATGTTTTATAGATCTCAGAATCCATAAACATTCATCACTGGACTGCACCTGTGCCCATGCCGAGTCTCAGGCCTCCGAGCAGGTGATTGGCTAGTCGGTCTCGGTCCCAAACAGTAAGCTCCACACAAGCCTCTTTCAGGTCCTCTGCTTTGAAGCCATCATAAACCATAGTGTGGTTAAATACAGGGTTGGCTGTTCTCTTCAGCACCCGAGTCTTTTGACGGCTCTTTTTGCTGGTGTCCGGGGAGTACAAAGCTGTGCAAGGAATTAAACAAACCATTATTTAGTAGTACATTAAAGATGTTTTCAAGAAAAATAGCTTATCATGCCATGCAATCACAATATAATAGAATTGTTTTATTAGTATAGGACCATTTTACATATGGGTCACATAGTCAAGTGACTTCTGATAAGAGGGGAGATTCTGCAGTCTTTTACCCAGATATGCACCTCACCAGAGCCAGGAGTGTTTTTTGCTGGATTACAAAAATATATATATTAGCAACGATCATTTGACAAAACTTTGACAATTTGACTTTTTCTGTTACATAATGTGCTGTCTTTCATTATATCAGTTCAGTTTGTACAGAGAATATTTTTTTTTGTGTAGGACACATTTTCACTCAGAAATTACATAGAAATAACAAGTGAAAACCATTGAATTAAAGGTGAAATGAAGAAGAAAAGTTTTTACTTGGTAAAATGTACTCCAATAATCTGTAACTTACAACTTTCATTTTCAAAAAATATTTTTTTACAGTGTATGAATGTGAATTATTACATTCCCTTACATTGGGAAATCTGAGGCAGGAAACGTACGGCCAGGTCTCATCTGTCCTCTCAAGTCAAGATTGCTGGAGGCTGTTTGTGGTCTGAGAAAACAGATTGTGGAAACAGAACAAAACAGTTTACAGGCGTAATTCATGCAAAAATAAAAATTCTGTCATTATTTAAAGCTAGGGCAGGCAAATTTTTCCAGTTTCTTTTTATAGTGGTTGAAAGTCTCTTCTTATATACACCTTCTTATTTAACCACCTCTTTAATTATTGATTGCTATCAGGTTGTGAAAAGATTTTCAACAGTCAGAATTAGAGAAGACGTGATGTGCAAAATGGGCTTCTGCAAAGGTTGTTTGAAAACATGCTTTTACCTTTTGTAGTTCCACTAGATGACAACTATAACTGCATACTCCAGCATACTCCCAAGTTGTGCACAGATTTTTGGTCTCAATTTGCAGTCTAGAGAAGTCATTGCAGTCTTTGTGTATGACGGGCCCAAGCTTTTTTTTTTTAGCTTCAGGCTCATTCCATCAAGTCAGCGGATTTTAAACATCTTTGATATTTTGATTTTAGGACACATGTTGTTTTTCATTTGTCGTATGCAACAAGGCATATGTTTCTGTTTTGGAATAATTTGAAAGTCTAGTAAACCAAAAAATAAATCGGTAAAAAAAACGGTTACCTATTGGTTGTCCAGGTAACATTAGAGTAAGAGATCATGCATTTGTTTATGAAGTAATTTAACTTTGAAAATGCTGTCTATCATAAGTGCCATGTAAGAGAAATGATCCACAAATTTATACTATACCCTTGGTTTAAGAGGTAAAAGTTTCCACTCCGTGTCATTAAAATCCCAAGAGGAGAGGTCAAGCTTCTATTTTCACCCCAGGAAGCTGTTACGACCAAATGTGTCATTGTGCCATGCTGAAAGGTTGAGAACCTGGGACATCAGGTACTCCATTCGAACTCTGTACTGTATGCATTAAATAATAAAATGAAAAAAGATTATTAGGCATTTGGTAAAATGCATATAGGGGAGACCTGGGCCTGCATTTGCCCCATTACAGCCTGGAAGAAATTATAGTAAATTGAACACACCCAATAGCGGCTACGGGCATGTTGTCACAATGGAATCTCCCATTAAACAGCCTATTATAGGACATTTCAGCTTGGTATGAATAGTAAAGCAATTACGCAAAACAGTACGCAATTAATGCAACAAAGTGAAATGTGATGTGCAAATATATCAAATCATTACAAATATGTAATTACTAAATGCATAACATTAAACTGCATGAAAAATGCTACAACTGGCCCTGACTTGTTCTGTCAGTGATGCTCTTACCCTAAGAATCTCATTGTATGAAGGATTCAATGTTTTCTTCTTCACAGCAGTTTTTCTTTTTCCCAAATTGGCGGGATCAGGAATGAGGTAACTCTTGACATACCTAGAAAAAGAACAAGCTATCCATGGAGAAAAAAAAATCTATTTAGAGAAGGAAAGGCTGGGTGTACTGAGATCGCAGTCTTTACGGGTCAGATCGATTCCTCTTGGTGTCCACTGCTGCTAGATTCTGGCACTGAACAACAAAAGATGTGGAACTCCCGCATTTGTGCACATAGTTTAGTGAAAACTGGATGCTTCTTCCTTGGACCGTCAACACTGCTGTAGTCACTATTGTACACACTCACAACACTGCCGCTAACCTGAGGATGATGGAAATTCAGTATTGAATAATTCCCAGTACAGGCAATGTGCTTAAGTGGTTAGTTAACCCAAAAATTTTAAGTCTGTCATTAATTACTCACCCTCATGTCATTTTAAACCTATGAGACCTTCATTCATCTTCAGAACACAAATTAAGATATTTTTGATGAAATCTGAGAGCTTTCTGACCCTGCATAGACAGCAATGCAACTGACATGTTCAAGGCCCAGAAAGGTAGTATGGACATCGTTAAAATTGTCCGTGTGACATCAGTGGTTTAACCTTAATTTAACCTTAATTTTTTAAAGTTCACACTTACATATAATAAACTGGGTAAAGTTTGCAGCGTATTTGGCGTGCTGGTTGCTGCAGCATCTGGGCGCAACCTTCTGCTGTGGCCTGATGACCGAAGGCCTGTCCTCGAGGGAGTGGTGGTTTGCTCGGGTATTTGGCTTGCTTTATTCTGGCCTTGGATGGAGGAGTGGAGTTAGAAGGTGCCCCTGGTTGGAGAAAAGTATAAGTGCGTGGATGTATCCGCCATGGTGAACCGACATTGGACGTTGTATGCCGAAGCTGAACAATGAGTGCCTGGACGTAATCCGTTTCTCCACACTGGGGCGGAGGGAGAGGGCTGAAGCATAGGACGATGCTGGAGAAGGTGGCTGACACCTGGAAGGCAAAGGTGATGGCGTGGGAAGGCCCGTGACCCCATGTTGCAAGCCAAGGGCTCAATTGTGGTGTCCTGTGGAGCTGTTTGTGCGCTGAACAGCGACTGGAGACGCCGGAGGACCCGTGGTGTCAAAGGAGTTATCGTCCGGGAATAATTCATCTCTGACATGTTGCGGCGATTGGATGTGCCAATGCTGAAGACTAGAGATAATGAACCTAAGACTGCTCCTTGTGCTGGTTGGATAGATGGTGTAATTACTGATGATGGTTTGTAAGGCCGTGTTATTATTCTGCGCATGCTCCTCCCGAATTTGTTAATAAAATATCACTTTGGTGCAATAAAAAAAATAAAAAATAAAGAATTTCTTCTCTTCTGTGTCAGTCTCCACCTCCAATAATGACAGTACCACGACACATGTGTGGTGCATTCCACAGCGAAATAATTGTTGAATAAGTCATCAGGTTTTGTTTTCTTTACATACAAAAAGTATTCTCATATCTTAATAAAAGTAAGGTTGAACCACTGATGTCACATGGACTATTTTAACAATGTCTTTACTAACTTTCTGGGCCTTGAACGTAGTAGTTGCGTTGCTGTCTATGCAGGGTCGAAAGCTCATGGATTTCATCAAAAATATCTTAATTTCTGTTCCTAACACGAACAAAGATCTTACGGGTTTGGAACGTAAGAGGGAGAGTAATTCAATTAAAATTAGTGGTCTTAATCAAAACATGTACATCTTCGTAATCTGGTTAGAATAAAGCCCTGCACTGTTTTTTTTTCTCCTAGAAATTCTTTTTAATTTGGATTACGATGATCTGGTTACAAAAGTAAATTGGGTTGTGAATTTTTGCTATATGATGATTTAAAGAAATTAACTATAACAGAAATCATATCTGAGGCAAGTGGAATAATTGACAGGTTCTGTTTCCATAAGTGTATAGAGTATATACTATATTATATGCATGTGCTTGGTAAAATAGTTAGGTATATAATATATAGAATATGAACGTACAGATGACAGTGAGGTGGATCCAGAGTAGTTGCTGAGGTCAGTGAATTGTCTGTTATCCCACTGTGGGTACAACCGCTGCGGAGAACTGCTCTCGGAGTCCACTTTCTCCTCCATCACTGCTCTAAAAAAGACAGGACAGTAACAGACACTTTTGAGCACCACAATTTTTTCTGACCTTACCTTTTATCTTAGATAACAAAAAAAAAATGAACCAACTTCTTTTTGCAGGAATGGAAGGCACTGGATTTACTGAGCTGCTTCAGGTGTACTGGGTTCTGATGTGGCAAAGGAAGTTTGGACAATTGTGCTAGAGTCTTAAAACAAGACATCAGAAGTGAGATTCAGAGCAAATGCCAATGTCATATGATGTTCAACAAAAATAGTCCCATATACTGTAAAACATATCAAGAAGTTAAGCTCAAACTTGCCATCAAAGTTGCTCTGCATGTAGTCATTTGTTTGTTTTTGGTCTTGTCCTTAGGGAAAAGATAACAATGAAAAAACACAGGAAAAAGTAGAACAGATTCTGTTGTCACCTGTGCTTTCCATTTAGAGCCAAACTGAAGGTGTACTCTGGAAGAAGCATTGTGCTGCTAATGCGTGAATAAATAAACTCCTGAAAGGAAGGGCTCAATTCAGATATGGAACGTTAAGCTGAAAAACTAATAATGAACAGTATATAAATTATGTCAGATACAGTTTCAAAAAAACATTTTGACATGATTAGAGAGGACTGATGCTTACTAGGAAGAGTGCGGATGTCTTCCATGCTTTTATGTAACACTGGTCTAGATGAAGGCTCGTCTCAAAGCTTTCTGACATGGGACTTTCATTTTCACCTGCACCGGTTTAACAGTGTAAGTTTGATCCCATAGAGGGTATAAAGAATTAATTTGAGAAGCAGAGGGAATGTGGCTGGTGTTTTGTTCCCTTTACTAGTACTACTGTGTAATGTGAGCACTTACTATTTGACACTTGAAAGGAAGCTGTGAGAAATTCTAATACAATGCAGATTTAATTACATATACCTAAATTTGTAAATATTTTTTAAGACTGGGGTCAGTTAGTTTTTTTAAGTCATGTTAATGAATTTGAAAATGGGTCTTCATGGCATGGGAGGTGGGCGCACTAACAAGGAGGCTAAAGACTACACCCACTAGTGTGACAGTCACTAGTTGCACCTCTTGAGAACAGGGGATTGAGGTTCAACATAGTGCAGCACGATCCACTGGCCTCTGTTAAAAACTGCACACAACATTTCATGCACCTTATGCTCTCAATGCTTATATGGTTAAAAAACGTTTTCTAAATCAATAAACCTAAGTATATAAAACTCTGCCATGTTTTTTGTGCTTCAAACTGTTATCTGAATCAGAAGAAAAATGTGTATTATTACTTTTTTCTAAATAGATCTGATTCACACCTGGCAAGTTGATGAAATTGAAAACATTTAAAGTGTTCCTGTAGCTCAAACAATAGACCCATAACTGATAAACAACACCACTGTCAAAGGTTCAAACTCACGGCCTAAATTCCCCTTAGTGGCATTTCCATCACGTTTGTGTTAGTTGAGTGGCATCCCAGGCTCCCTCTCCTGGTTTGTAGGTCGGGGGGAACCCTGTACTGGAGTACTGGTTTTCACATGGGAACATTTACAGCTGTGGTGTGTCTCTGGAGATGACGTAAATGAAGTGCAGACTAAAAATCGTCACCTGATCTGTAACTGGAGGTGGAGTGTACCTTATTTCTGTCCTCTGTGATGCCAAGGTAATGCTGGTAGTCCCGTGGAATGAAGGATCTAGCAATGAGGTTTGAAGAGTCAGAATCCTCTGAGGTACGTGATGGGTCTTCTCCTGAGTGTTTTTGTCTCTGTCTCCTCCAAGAGATTTCTGGGATGTTTTTGGCAGGGTATAGATAGCTTCCTGTGTTTTTTCCTGGACTGTGTGGTGCTAGTTTTCTGGTGCCTTTTTAACGCTGTTTGCAGATTGGGGCCCTGGGACTTCTTGGACTGAGATTAAGTCCTGGCTTTGCTCCGTCAACCGCAGTGTTTTCACAGCTAAACCCATGCTGGCTGCACGTCTCAGTGGCATTTGCCTTTTCCCGTTTAGAATGCACTTTGCTATTTCTTCTACGCATGTTTAGGTTTTGGACTCTTGACCAACCTGAGGTTTAGGTACCATGTGGCTTCTAAAGAGGTGCCTGTGATAGCCTTTCTGTTGCTGAAGAAAATGATATAATCCATGGGAGAATGATTCGCCTGTTACCATGTGAGACCTGATCGGGTTTTTGATCCAGATGCCGTCTTTACATAATCCTCTTCCTTTGAGGCCGACTGGAATAACTCTGGTTTTCGGCCCCTGGTGAGGGATGTTTTGCGATTGTGGCTTTGCATTTACAAAGTCTTGTGACATTGCTTCTTCATTCTGGCTTTGTCAGGACGTAAGGAGCTCTTGATTTCCACTTTCCAAGAACTGGTGCCCTTTGTCCAGATTTCGTAGGTGTTCCTCCCCAGAAGTCACGGAGGGTCTTAAACGTAAAGTGGCCATACCATCCATCACCCTCTGGCTTATCCTTCCCGGGTTTGTGATGCACTAAGAAACTGGGAGACAATCTACCTTGGGCAGAAGTACTATCCTCACCATCATCATCATATCATTCTAATCAGTACCGATTGTTCTGAGATCAAACTAAGCTTTTTAAAGATCTTTGGTTCAGTCGAGCAGGAGTAGTTCGCTTTTGTGTTTAGCTGCTGCTGGTGTTTTAGATTCTTTCTTCCAAAAAGGACTTGAGTTGCTTGATCCTCTCTGCCATGTTCTCGTTGCCCTGGATTCTGGCTTAACAACAAAGGCCCTTGATTTTTCCTTGGTGCGGTTCTGATTTTGCCCTCAATTCTTTTTGAGGAGTGTGTGATCTGCATCATTAATGTTGAGGGCTAATGGGTGCCTCGGCGATCACCATTTTGACTCCCAAGCCAGGAATCCACTGTCACGGGATGGCGAAGATGATTTAAATGTTTGAAGAGCTTTCTATAAGGGAGAGCCTGCCTGTATTGGGTCCGTTATTCCGATTGGCAGAGATCAATGGGGGTGTGGAGTCATCTGTGAAAATGGGTACTTGAGGTTTCATAGGTTGTGTTTACCACTTACCCCAAAACATGCTTCAATGTGCTACATCTTCTCCAACTCCTCTTGTTTCTGATGTCCGGTGAGATGGTTACTTTCAAGCTCTGCTCACTTTTCTTGTTGTTCCGCTACACCCTTCAGTTGGGCTTTCTGCTCATCTCACTTTGGGATGAAGTATTCAATTGTAGCAGGTGCACTAGATTGGGATCAAAATCTTTGGACCAAGTTTTCTTTCTCCAGAATGAATTCTCAATTGGCAATCTTTGGTCGCTGGTACTCTGCAGCACCTGTTACTTTCTTTTGGCTGGATTTTGAGTTTGCGTGATTCCTTGGATGTTCACGTTTGGACTTTGGCCTCTTCCTCTCTCTGTGATTTTGTTCTCTCATTAGACCGCATTTTCCCCCCTACATAGGTATTCACCTCTGGGAGCTTCGGGAGGCACACTGTTTGCAGTAAGAGGCAGAGTCAATAGAAGGTTTTTTTACTGAGAGGTGGCGTTATAAAGAAGCCAGATTCATATCTTCATATGCTCTGTTGTAGAATTCTGGGAAGGATCATCAACCATTCTGTTCCTTTCCCCCAATCTGTCTGTTGTAGAAATATTGTATTGCCTTCTGATGGAAACCTCTTCGCTTTGGATGTGGTATGATTGTAAGTACACATTACTCTTTGGTTTGGCGTCTTCTGAATCAATGTCATCTTTCAAAGTCGATGTCATCGATCTTGGTGTCGTCCTCCATGTCTTGGAAAATTGCTCTCTCACATCACGCCTATCATTGCTGTCATTAGCTTCTGCTAAACCACTCAAGATACTTTGCAATGGAATCTCCTTGTTCATCATTAGGTGTGGAAATATCTTCATCTGTCATGACCTTCCAATTTTGGCATCTTCTTGTTGTGACGTTATTAGCTATTTTGTTTTATATTTAAGATAAGGGGGGGTGCTGGCAGGTCTCACAGATCACTAGAGGCATCTGTCTTGTTGAAAGTATCATTTATGGTTGAGGGATCCTGGGAAATTGTTGATCTGTAAAAAAAAAAAAAAAAATGTGTAGCATTGAATGGCCAGAAAAATCTAGACAACACATATTGTAAGCAAAAATTTAATTCAACTAAATTTAAACTTAAGATTATTTCACCCAAATATGAAAATCATGTTATTATTTACAGTACTAACCTGCATGTCATGCCAAACCCATATGACTTTCTTTCTTCTGCAGAACACAGCAGTGGATGCACAAAGGAGAAAATGTAATAAATATCCAATTGTGTGAATTATCAGTATTGGTGGCGGTTCCTTGTAGGTTGTTTTTGGTGAAGCAGAAGAAGGGTGAACCTTTCCATCACCTAATGTACTGGATTGTGAAGAGCTGGATGAGTGTACAACTGCTTGAATATCAGATTGTAGTTTTACCAAAATGTGAAATGTGTATTTTTGCTGACACACTTGGGTGCTTTAGGTACTAAAGTAAGACCCAGTGTACTGCCCATTATTTGTCAGTTCACCCAAAATTTAACAGGCTGCTTTTTAAATGATCTCCTGTGTACGGCAGAAGTCAGGCAGTCGTACAGGTTTGAAATGACATGATGATGTGTAAATAACATATTTCTCGGGGTAAATAACATAATTCTCCTTTAACAAATTTTGAACATTTCTAAAAAATGTGGATCATACCAACAGCAGTTTTTCTTCATATTTTCTTCAGTTCCTATTGTTTCTGATTTTGGGTACAGACTCATATGATTTTCCACATTCCCAGATTTGTGCATTGTAGGTTGAGGGCCAGTGATCTCATCCAGTGGCTTTTCAGAGTTGTCAATCAACGTGAAACATGCATTCTCACGAGGAAAGGTTAATTTCACCAGAAATGTTTGGGTGATCTAATTCCATACTTGATGTCTGAGGAAGGCAACTATTTGTTTCTCTTCTTTGTTTTTACAAGTTCTTCCACTTTTTGCCATCATCTGCTCTTGTGATAGAGTTCAGACTTAGACGTGGTTTTATTTTTTGGCTTTTCTTGTAATCCTTGTGGAGGGTTTATCAGTTGTGTATGCAGCTCTAACTGGGTAAACGTGACTTTGGCAACTTCAGTGGTGAAGGAGAGCTAAATTGCTCTTTGTTTTTCAGTTTTTGCTACCTGATCCTTCTGTACTACCCAGAGAGAGTCTAAATTCTTCAGGATCCTTTTCTTGACTGCTGTTTTTTGCGAACATAGCTTAGGGATACTGCTGGTTGTCGCAGCTGGCTCTTGAGAGTGGGCTCATTGGAGGCTATGTTTAGGGATACTTCTTGGTGGTGGAGACCTGATACCTGAGCCTGCTGTGGTGGACACACCCTGGCTTGGACACAGAGTTGGTGCTGTCTGAGACAGAGCTCTGCAGTTTGTTGATTTTGGTCCTCTCTTCTTTGGCACAGGCTTTATACCAGGAGGTTTGTTGTGTTGGGGGGTGTTAAAGACCTCACTATTAACTTCACCATGACTTGCTTCCTGATGTTTTGCTGCAAATATGAGACTTGTAAGCATGGGAGAACACAAAACTACAAATGTCAGAGCACAAAGCTGAACATTATACAACACAAGTTTCCACATAAACCTTGTGAATCAGAGCCTTGTTGCTAATGATCTCCTGAGACCAGGTCCTGATGTAAAGTGGATATCAGTTTTCCTCAAATCAAGCTCTGCTGGAACACTGTTAAATTGGGGTTGTGCCTTGGCTGGAACCAGGTAAACAGACAAAGTTTACAATGAAATAAATACATTATTAATGCCATATTGATTAGCATTGACTTTCACTCAAAAAATTTAACACACTAGAGTGACCTAGACTTAAAAGGGGTCATATCATACATTTGTATTAAGTAATTTTATTTATTACCTTATCCTGTAGTGTTTACTGAAGATATGAATTTTAGATCAATTCATGACAATTTTTCCACCCTCTATCTGATATGTAAGGGATAATGTACATCCCAGCCGGTTGTTATTGCAGAATAACCCCCACGGAGGGGTCTTGTATCACCCTGAAGGGGGGAACTGGCTGGATGTTCGTTTATCCAACTTTTATTACAGGGCTAAATAATTAGTCACAAAATATTGATTTGAGTTGAAATATTTGACCGCAAAGCTTCCGTGTTCCGGAACAGCAGTTGCGAGCAAGCGGCAAGTTTCAAAACTAGACGGACATTTAAGGGAAACTGTGCAGTCAAACCACTTATTACACAACATTTCACCACATAAATAATTAGACGATAAAAGTCTTAAGACGAAAATGTTTTAAAATCTTAACCAAACTGTTCCTAGCAAGAGTACAGTGCCAACTTTGGTTACCCGGATGAGCCTGTGTTTATCAGCTTTACCAGTGTTTATCGAGGGATAACATACCTCGGAATGTCGCGACTGACAAATCAGAATCAAGTATTCCACAGAACCGTGTAAATAAATAGAAATAACACTCTACACCTAACCCCTGGTTGCATGTGGACATGAGAAACAGTTGTGTTTACTCACAAGCTGCAGGTCGGCTGATGAGTCCCCAATATACTCTATATACTGTTTGCTCTGCCCCATCCTTTCAATAACAGACACCTCTCTGCAAAGGCCTGTGTTATACTGTGGCAGTAATCCTCCTTAGTTAACCACAATACTGACCAGGTGGGTCCAAGTTTCTAAGTACAGATAGGTGTTGTTGATGTCTAAATCTTGCTTTATGCTTTCCATAGCGATAGTCTGCAAGCTGCGACATCAGCATAAATAAAACAGGAACAAAAAACTTTATTGACTTAAATTAACTATGGCTAAAATACAGATCCAGCCATGTACTCTGGTCACTGTGTGTGCACACTCTTCCTGGAGAAGTGCCTTCACATGGAAATCCGTTCTTTATAACATCGTACACGGGCCATACTAGTAAAAAACTTTCCAGAAACTTATACGGACCCTGAAGGGGTGTCTTTGGCACAGAAATACTCCATCATACGTCATCTCGATTTTTTACGACTTTGGTCATTTATTAGCATGAGAATCCAATTCTTTAGCAATGTAAATAAGTTGGAATGCATGAAATAGCAGCAGACATCCTCTTTAATGTATTCATTTGATAGCTGTAAGTCATGAAAGTTTCAGTAGGAACCATTTCCCCACATTTTTAATAAATGGTATATTTTGGACTGGAGAGGATGTTTTGAAATTTTGATTCCTTATTTATATGACCCCTTTAAGTGTTTCCCCAAAAGATATACATTAATGAAGGCAGGTTTGACCCTGATTATGGTTTAATGAGCACTTACATACCTTGGATGGCGATCTCATGCCGATGTTTAGCTTTTCTTGACAGACTTCTAATGTGGTCATCATTTTCCCTAATTGTCGAAGAAAAAAATAGCAATTGCATTTTTATGCTTGCATTTCATAAGAAGCAAAAGAAAAACAAGTCCCGTTTCTACAAGACATCCTGCAATGACCAGGATTAATTAAACCTTCACATGCAGAGTACTTTAAGAGGACAGTGTTGCATAGTGCAAACTCCTCTGTTGACCCTTGTCGAGTCATAAAGATCTTGAAATCATAAGGTATCCACACCTGTAAAGCACACAAAGCGCCTGGGAGGGGTGGAGGTTGCATACACAGTGCAAACCAAAGGGTTCTGGCGAGTGTGAACAGTTATTGCTCTGTGGTTGTTCCAGATAATTTAATGACTACAGAGCTAAGATGAGATATACTATGCATGTCTAAATATTCAGTGTAGGATTATTCCAACCTCACTGAACCCTAGAGTGCTGATATTTGTGCTTTTTGTACTGAACATTTAGCATTACCTCTCTTTTAGCTGCTCTGAGGACTCAGTAGTCTTGTGTTACTTTAGGTGACGTCATGATGCCATCACTATCCTTTAGGCTAATGCTTCTGGATCTGCCACCCCAAGACTTGGTTAAATACTCTATATAGGAGGATAGTGAGTTGTTTACTGGTGTTTGATATGCTTGCTATCAAAGCATTTAAAAAAGAGGAGTTGCATGTTTAAAACTGTAGTCTTTTTGGTCTCACCAACAACTGAGGGTTTTCCTTTGCTTCATCGATGCCATGATGATTTCAGAGCCATGAATCCTGTCCTGGTGTCTCTGTGACTTTGCTTCATAGAACCATTCTCCTGTCATAAATTTGCGTTTGTCTTCCTCTGGGACGGCTTTCTGCAGCTGTCTGGAAATCAGATGAGAGGTTCAACTTGGGTGAGAAAAATTAAAATCATCAACAGTTCCAGCAAACATCCATCTAACCTAATATAGTCTCACCTCAGCATGGTCATTTGGACAAATACCATGCATTCCACAGGCTGCAAATTAGTTTTTACTCCATAAGCCATCAAGGACAGAAAGCACAGCACTTATCACATCCTCTGTTGTTTGCTCACAAAATGTTGAATTCTTTTTATGTACAAATGTGTCAGGCAGTTCTTTGAGTACTAGGATCATAAACTGAGCTTTCCAAATGTCGGTACCTCATTGCACTTTATTTTTTTATTACATTACACAGCTCTCCTTTATGAGAGCCTCTTAAATCAATAACATTCCTTATGACCAAAGAGTCAGGACAAACTCTTCCTTAATTGACTATACACAAAACTGTGTTCAGTACTGACTCTGTTTGTTTTGCACATACTTAATCTCTCATAATGGCTGCTTCTTGGGTACTATCAATGTTCCCAGTAGCTGTAACCTGTTAAGTAATTCAGACACTAATGATAAGGAGTTTTATTGAATGATTTCTTAAGAAAAACATCTCAAGAGGCCGAAACTAATCATTATACTATGACTTGTTTGAGAGGTGGTTAATGTTGAAAGCTACAAATAGCTAAAAATTTCAAAACAACCCATAATAAAGACATTGTGAGCATTTGCAGTGATTCTTAATTGTTTGATTTAAAATCATGTGTTTGGTAACAACCATTGGAACACATCTTTGCTTTTTGAAGGAGGGGAAACTATGTTGGTCATGTGAAACGGTCAAGACAATTATTTCACAAGGGTAGACTTAATCCTTTTATAAGGTTGAGTACGCGTTGAGGCAAGCTGAACACAGGGAAATCACCCAGACATGGCCAGATTCTGCATTCTTCCTTTCATGTAGACTACCAGTCTCCATTCAAAGCAATAAACACGTAATCGAGAACAAATAGTTTGCTAGTGCAATGGCGTTCATGCAGGTGAACCCCCAAGTGTCTTTGTTTTTTTATGTTGTATTATGTTGTATTTCAATAGATATGTCTAAAATGACTGTCAATTACGTGCATTTGTAAAAGTTTGTGGTTAGTAAGATTGTATTTTTTTATTTATTTTTTGTCTCTTATGCTCACAAAGAAAATGTTAAAAAATTATTTGATCAAAAATACAGTAAAACTGTATTTTTGTGAAATATTACAATTTAAAAAAATCTATTATAAAATATTTTAAAGAACATTGTAAAATGCTGATTTGATGCTCAAAAAACATGCATTTCTTTATTATCAATGGTAAAAACAGTTGTGCTGCTTATTTGCAAAAAAACTCTGATTCAGTTTTTCAGGATTCAAATTGAATTATAAATTGTTGCATTATAAATGTTTTTAATGTCACTTTTGATCAATTTAGTATTAATTATAAACCCCAAACTTTTGAAGAGTAATGCATATTTTTAAGTTAAATTGTATGTGAATGTACAAGTGAAAGTGTATTTTCAGATTTACTAATATTTTATTCACCTTTTGCTTTTAACAGTTTATTTCACATTATTTTTTCAGAGTAAAAATATTTTTAAGATGTGTTTTTTATGAATATTCAGTGTAATCCTTCAGTTGATATCATAAATGCCTTTGCCATTTAAAATAATTATACAATAATTCAACTTAAAACTGATTAGAAAAAATTGCTGCTACTGCTTGAGATCAGCTATCATTATACATGTGAAAGTTTGATTATGCTGGTTAAGCAATCTTACTTGACTCTTTCCTCCTCTGCTTTCTTCAACTCAGCATCCCTCTTTAAAACTGTCATGATCATCTCCTGCTCCTCCTCGCTCAGGTGGCTCAGGTCTATCATGATGACCGCTGTTCTTCTCACAGTTGGGGACTCTAGTACTGAGACTCACAGAGTCCACACTGCTATCTGTTGTTCTTCCTGAATCACCTTCAGTTCAGTTTTTATGCACAATTACAGCACCTGCAATCAGCACACCAAAACATCTGAGATTCTCCATTAGTCTCATTCACATCAGATTAGGCTTTTCTATGAAAATGTAATAATTAGAGTATTATTCAGTCATTTATTTAATGGAAAGTACAGATGTAACCCAATTTGTATGCTGAATTTGATGTAATTTGGAATGAAATGTGATTCTAAATAAGGGCACAATGAAGCTGAGTGAGAGCCTGTTTAGAGAACGCTGAGATTAGACAAAACATGTGACGGCTCTGTCAGTTGACCATGAGAGGGGGCAGACCTTTAGATCGAGCACATTTAAAACAAATGATGAACTTTTCCATTGATCATAAATTGCATGCTGCTCCCATTTAAAAGTCTTGTCAGATAATGGTTTTAATGTTCTATTAAAATTATTGGTTTGTTTCTATGCACAGAAAAATAAGAACACGCTTGAATTTATTTGTTAAAAACAAATTCCTTACATGATCATATGACCATATTTAATGCTTAAGACACCAGCGTGTCACGTTAACTGTGCAAATATTTGAAAACAGCTCACTGAAACATTATTTACTCTGGGTTACACCTGGATCAAAACAAGTCTCAAAGAAATGACAAAAGCAGCCTAATACATAACATTATACAAACAACAAGCGAACAATAAAATATCTTTGAAATGTTAATGCTTTACATTAGTGAGGAGCTTAATATGGAATGGAAATACTGTACGTATTCTCTTGAGAGTCTGACTCGAATCTGAAATTATGAATGTGTTTGGTATGATTAAACAAGACAAACCATGTATCAAGAGCACATGAGTAATGCATTTAACATGCTGATTGATCTGCATTATTTGATGCTGCAGTGTCGCATCCTGAATCCTGTTTCTTGTCCAAAGGTCTTCTGACTTATCAAATGAGCCTCTTCTTTGCAAATTTTATTAGGCTGGATTCAATTGGATAAGTTCTGAGTAAACAAACATTTACACATCAACCTTAAATTGCACTTTTTAATGAACAGGACAAGTAACAATAAATTAAAATTGTATTTTTTATGGATATGTAAAATAATTGAAGCACCTTGGAGTTTTAGGTGTCCAGTTGTTGATGTTTTAGACGTTATTGAATTTTAAAAACAGGATAATGTGGCGTATCTCTGTCTACAGCGATAAAATCACTGCTGTCTGTGGATTCATGTGCTCTTTTTCTATTATTGTTTCTCTTAATTATTCCTCCCTATTGCATTTATATTTAAAAGGCATAAATGCATTGCATTCATCAGTGATAGGCTACATATACGAGCAGGTAAGGCAAGAACCTGTCACAACTAGGCTACTTTTCTTCACATTACAATCATTTCGATAATCAAAACCAACCGGAGATCAGTAATCGCGTTTTATAAATGCATTGTAAATATAGCTTTAGGCCTATATGATTTATGTCAGTCTATCAATCGCAACATTTTACTTTCATGTTAACGTTAGTTTACTCGAGACCGAACACAATGACAACCTTGAAGAATGTATTTATAAGTATTTCATTAAACTTTAGAAGCTCATGTATATATTCTGTAGCGGCAAAACAATCTTCACAAACACAACGACAGGTATATATGCCGATATGAAAGGGTTGAGCTCACCTTGTTTCCGTGGCAGAACCTCTGGAGCGCCTCTCTGACGCGCAGTACAGAACATCTTCACTGTATGAGCGACGCGTCTCTCGGGGGGTGGACGGAGACTTGACGTCGGCTTCCAGTCGACCAATCAAAGACTGCGTTTGAGCGCTCAACGCGACGCGCCAAGATAGAACGCTCCAATCGGAAGTATTCGGCGTGCGTATTTCACGCGAGCACCTCGCGTCACGTTAACGCATTACAGTTTTTTTTCAGTCACTTTGGTGCATTTCTCAAATCAGAAATGAAATTCTCAAAACTACTTGTACAACCTCCACATCATCCTAGTCATTTATACACATCATAAAACCAGTTTCTCATTCTTTTGAACAAGTTGCGATTGCTTTTATACATTCATGTAATTGATTATGCACATTTATCTGCAGTTTCCCACATTATCAGTTGCTAATGTCATGTTGCTCAAAATGTATTATATAGTTTTCTGTGCAGTAGTCTTACCCCTCAAAACATCTTGTCGTTAGTTCATCGTATAAGTCATTGAATGCAAAATATTTCATCTAGTTGTCATAAACTGCCAAGCACATTTTTTTTACACATTATTATTAGACTTTTTGTAAATTTGGCATGAATTGTGCAAGTGAATCTTGACTAATGAAGAGAATGCAGATAAACCAATGATAAAGCATTTCTCTGAAATAGCTCAAAGGTTCATCTCAGTTGGAAAGCATAGACAGAGGATAACACAAGAGTTACAAGTTTTGACAGTGGTCTTCTTTTTTATTTTCATCTTTGTGCCCATATTTCTTTTTCCTTTTCTATTTCACAATGACATTGTAAAGGGTTTTTATTTATTTTTTTGGTCAGACCACTAGTAAAAGTGTAACTAGGAATTTTATCCAGTCTCTTTTAATCAATATCCCACATACAGTAATGTGTAAATTTGTACTTTTGAAATGGATATATGGCATGACATAAGCATATGGCATAATGTTCAATACAGTAACTGTCATCCAAAATGTTGCCATAGTTTACATTAGAACATCCCTCCAGAGTACACTGTTATATTGACAACATGACTAAGTAATTTGACTGTCTTATCCGTACACAGTGACACAAAGACTTGTCATTCTGATGGCACTGACATGTTCATTGACACAGATATTTATTTTTGAGAGATGAACTAAGGATTTTGAGCAAGAGACTGGCTTTTGCAGGTAATCCATGATGTTCTGCTATTTGTACAAGTTAGTTTTGAGAAATGCACTTACTGTTTTGCAAATGTCAAGGATGATTCGAGAAATGTACCAAAGCGACTGAGAAAAACTGTAAAGTTGTTTCCTATAGAATGTAAATGGCTAGTATAATGAAGGCCCTATGCGCAAACATTGAAATAGTTCATATTTCACGTGGTCTGCATTTTTACATGCACTTTATTTGTATTTGTGTTTTTACATTTATGTACGAGAATTTGTAATGAATAGCATACTTACTGTAGGCCAGTTGAGTTTGTTCTCATAAATTACAAATCCACTGAATGATGGATAGGCTACACAACCATCTCATGTAAAACTTGTCTGCATAATGATATTAATATGTTATTTGTGATTAGTAATTCAGAGTCAGCCAGGGTCTATGCAAACAACAACAATCATTACACAAGTCTTCCGTTTTCGTTTTCTGTACTGCTGTTATACAATGATTCGTTTAGGTCCTAATTTGATTAGTGCATGCTGATATACAACAGCACTGGGACTTTTGATTTCATCAGTTAGTTTGTCTGTTTTTGTTCCAGACAGTCTGTGCGTCAATGATGGGAACTTTTCAGTTTTTCTGTAGGTTACATACACCAGTAGGTGGCGACAAATTACTGTGTTTATGAGTGAATCATTGAATCATTTACCAGTTTGTTCAAAGCAGATTCAGGAACACAACATGTCTGTGTGTATACATTACTTTATTTCCTGGTACGTTCAAGGAAAATAATATTAAAATGTTTTTAATTCCCTCAACAAGTTTATATTCGAACAGGTTTAACCTGGTTTATGTTTAACAAGTAGGGAGCAAGGTTTTAAAACGGGTCGATTTCATTATAAACAGGCAAGCGAGTACAAACTCTCAAATCTGTCAAACATTTTTATACTGAAACTGTTACCAATTAGATTAATAGAATACAAATGATAATTTATAAGTTCCTATTGGTAGATAAGCTATGTTTAGGAGTATTTGTAAGTCATAAAGACTAGCACATGATTAACCATCATGTCAAGCTGAAAAAACTAATGCATGACCATAAACCAAACGTACACAAGATTTGTGGAAGCTGCACTTTATTTGAAAAAGAAAGAGTTCACTAATTGTTCTTACATCTTTTAAATACATAAACAAAAAAAATGACCCGTGAGGACAACACAGAAATTATTCAATAAAACTTAGGTCAGTTCCGATTTGATTGAATTGCTTTCATATTTCAAACCATCCTTAGCCAACCCCTGGACAAGCTGCCTACATGATCATATGTATATATACATAAAAGCACCGATCAACAGTGCTCGAACCGTCTCCCAGTCAGCGTTTCTTATATTTTACACTACAAATTTACAGTGATATCATTAACCCTGTCCGTGACCAATAGCTAGAGGAGCGTCCAGCTCCCGTTCAGTGTTCCTGGACTTTTAGAGAGCAGGGTGTCTAACTTGACGAGAAGTCTGAAACATTCAGATCAGGGGCAGCCAGATCTTTACGGTCCGTGTGAAAATGATGGCATGCCATGCATAATGCAGAACACCTCCCTTCCCAAGTGCAACACCTCACAGTCACGGAGGAAGTGCTTTTCTACTCCAACAAATATCTCATTGCAAAACCCCTAAGCACAGTATCGACTAAACAGTATAACAAACCATTCACTAATGATTACCCTCCCAATAGCCTTGGGCTCCAAACATTTCATCTACGGGAAGTTGTTCTAGACATAAAACTTAGAGAATAGTTAGTGCTCTATCATTAAGCTTACAGGTGTATTTTTCACATAATATCTATTTTAAAAGTCTAATCCTTCATTATACAATCCAACGCCCAAGAATAGTGTTATATTTTCCCCCGATGTACTTCGTAAACTCTCCTGTTTTATTTTTTAGGCATTAATTATAAATAAATACAAACGACACGCAAGAAAGGTCTACCGGTGAATACAATTAAAGTCGAAACTAAAAGATAAAGTGTGAAACAAAGTTACTGTTACTATTTCATAACACGTACTATATCAGATGCTGAGTTATACTCCGATTTAGGTCGGCGTTCGCCAGAAGACCTCTCATCAGAAGTTCCCGGTCGAAGAAAAAAAAAACCAACCTAGCAGGAAAATCAAACTATAGCTTCTCAGAACACTAAATATCCAAGTCTTTCAATGCCCTTACCTACCTTAACAGATTATAAAATATATGAGGAATCCCTTTATGGGTCAAACAGCAGCATCACTTGACATCTTAAACAAATTACGAAATGATTGCAGTATGCTCCCAGTCTTTCAACACATCTTTGACGTTGAGTATGTCGTGGGATCGGTCCTCTGAAGAGCATCCCAGCACAGACGGCAGAGCTTAATGGTTTGACATCAGGGAGCAACTTCATTTTGTGTTACATAAACTGCATCTGGAAAAAGAGAATTAAATGTATGATCAAATAGATGCTTTAAACAACAGTGTGTTAAGTCTACATGAAACAGTGTTTGCGACCCATGTCGCTTCCATACCCTGATACATTTATGAATGAAATCTGGAACTGGGAACTGATTGGATAGTGAAGAGTCTGTATGATAGTTTGAAGGAGAGGGGTTAAAAAATAAGAGGGTTTGATGTCAGACGAAAAGGAGAAACCTTTTAGAGGTATTACGGAAATTTGCAGGGGTTCTACTTCATGACTTTTCCAGTTTGGGTTTACTGGATATGTAAAATTATTTTATACAAACTGTACTCACAGAACATGAAAAAGTGATGAAATATCTTGAAAAATCTAGAAAAAAATATATTCCATATAGAAATTTCCATGACTTTTTAAAATATACTATCAGAGGGCTGAATATTTACTCATTTACTCTTACTGTTATTTGACATAAATCAATTGTTGAAAAATAGAATTAAATATATAATATATACTTGATATTAAACATTAAGAGAGAATAGTGTCAGTTTTTTTTTTAGAAAATAATTTTGTCATTTAAAACACTTTTCAAAAGTAATGAAATATCTTCAAATACCTGTTTAACTAGAAAAAAAATCCCTATAGAAATCTCCAGGGGTTTTTCAAATATAAATTCAGGCATGAATATCACAGTTTTAAAGGTGAACTAATTTATTGTTACTGTTACTTTACATATAATTAAATAAATTGTTAAAAAATATAATTAAATGTTTAATATATACTTCTAACTGAAACATATTAAGAAAGAATAGTGTCAGTTTTATTTCTATAAAAAAATATAAGATTTAAAATAATTTTGAAAGTTATGAAATATCTTAAAATATGTTTAACATTTTTAAAACACACACACACACACCACACACACACACACACACACACACACACACATATATATATATATATATATATATATATATATATATATATATATATATATATATATATATATATATATATATATACACACACACACAGACACACATGCAGGTGCATCTCAAAAAAATTGAATATAGTAAAAAAAAAGTTATTTTTTTGTAACTCGTGTACAGCTCATTAAAGTCAAAAATACAGTATCTTAAAGTATTAGAATATTTACATTTCAGTTTCATTAAATGACCAAATTACCAAATGTTTTTGTAATGCACCTGTATATGTGTGTGTGTGTGTATGTATATATATATACACACACACACGGCATGAATATCACATTTTTAAAGGTGAACTCCGTAATTTTCCCCACAGTTGTTGCTGTTGTTATTATTAATTCATTATTTATTAATTAAATTAGTAGTAGCATGAATTGTTTAAAATAATGTACACTCAGGGATATGTTTTAAGAAAGTAAACTGTCAATTTCATGTTAATAAAATTATTTTTTACATTAAAAAAATTAACTTTATTATATATATACTTATATATATATATATATATATATATATATAATGATAAATGTTTTACCTGGATCACTCAGTATAATATAATGTATAATATGTGCAATTTATTTGTACAGTCTTCATCTAGCAAGAGGCACGAGATGAAACTGACCATGGCATGCAGGACCATCAGTGATCACAAACACATGCGGTACCTAGACAAAAGACGAAGCTCTACAAGAAATCCTTGAGAGAGAGCTGTGCAAAGGGGTCTTGTCCTGGGGCTCTGAGAGGACTCTGACTGGAAGGGCTAGAGGCAGCGGAGGGCTAATGCAGAGAGAACAACACAGAGAGAGAAAGGAAAGAGCTTGGAGTGACAGGGAGAAGCACACGTGGAGGAGGACAGGAATGATCTGCACTTTGGGAGGGAGTTCTCTGTCTTCATGGCCCATTAGAACACAATGGACCATGATTACAAAGAGTGTTAATAGAAAGCTACATTCATCACAAGAACAACATAACGTACATGAAAGGTTAGAGAGATTGTAGGGGCTGTACCTGTGCGCTGGACACTGATCCGAACGGATTGGATGGCCTCATGACCGGCTGTGTGTACATCATTGTGGGCTGGGTCATCATGCTCATAGAGGGCAACTGTGGAGGCTACACAAATCACAACCATGAGGAATCATTCAGCTGACAATTTCAACAAATTAAAAGTGAACTTAAACCACAAAAAAAACTAAAACCTTTTTATTTGAAATAAAATCAACATTAATTAAAATAATAAACAAAAAAACATTGCAGCTTGTTGAAGCAACATTTCTCATTTTAATTTAGATTAAAATAAATATAAAACCGAAATACTTATATATATATATATATATATATATATATATATATATATATATATAGATACACACACACACACACACACACACATACATATATATATATATATAGACACACTAAAAACTAAATAAAAATAACTAAAAGAAAAAATATAAAATACAAAAATCACAGCAGAAATACTAACCATGCCATATCCCATCATTCCTGTAGGTGTTGTAGCAGGGAAAGCCATGATAGATGGAGGCTATAAAACAAAGAAAGACTAATAAGAACACTAAGTTCATATGTTATTCATTTCATTATATTTGCTCTGTTCCAAAAACTTAAGACAAAATCCCAGAATGCACTTCAGTGAGCTCAGTTAATAAAAGAGAGGCAAGGCAAGAAAAATGTCAGTTATGATTTAAACATTTCTTTCCAATAATGAGGATTGATTAAAACGGTTTAATGTAATGCCAATGTATTACTTTAACCAATATTTGTGTGCTGTATATTTGAGTACTGAACTGTTAGCTTAGCAACATGCTCATTTCAAATGCTACTGAAATCAATTGTGAGTCGCCTGTGTAGAGTGTTTTTGTTTCTGCTGCCTATATAGTGTTAGAAATTGAACATAAGGGTATAGTTCACCCAAAAATGAAAATTCTGTCATTAATTATTAACCTGCATGTTGTTCCTAACCCATAAGACCTTTGTTCATCTTCAGAACACAAATTAAGATATTTTTGATGAAATCCGAGAGCTTTCTGACCCTCCATAGACAGCAACGTAACTACCACGTTTAAGTCTCAGAAAGGTAGTAAGGACTTTGTTAAAATAGTCCATGTGACATCAGTGGTTCTACTTTAATTGTATGCCCAGGTTTGCAGTCAAGGGGGGTCAACACTAATTATCAAAAGTCAGAGCCATTCTGCATATTTTGTTCAGTCAGAGTTGACAATTTTGTAGAAAATCGCATAGTTTACGACGAGCACAGACTCTTCAGACTAAATCTCAGCGGATTACATGTTTGATAGTTTGAGTTGATTTCAGAACACACTGTTTGCACTTGTTATTTGTCTAATAGCAATGAGGTACTCATTTAGTGAATAATGCCCAGTTTTTCTCTGTAACCATTTACAAAGTTGGCAAGTGTATGATGCCTAGTGTTTTAAAATCTGTTTAGAATCAAAAAGTCATATAATGTATTCCAGCTTTAAGAGGTAAGGATGCACCCCTAGAAGGTAGCTGCTTATGGACGCAGCTCACTGGGTTTTGGAACAGAGCAATTTCATCAATTTAAAGTACAGCTGTACCATAGAGACCGGGTTCCATGTAGTAGATGGAGCAGTTTTGGGTTGCCAATTCATTCCACCAGTTAATTTTTTCTCTCCTGGTTGGTTCCAGTGGATATCACTGCGAAAACAGTTACCAATATTAACACCAAATCAGAATAAGAAAAATGTACATACTGAGCATCATAAAGGGCAAAATTCTTACTTTTTAGTGGTACCGTTTCCAATGCCCAGATCTATAGGTTAGAAAAAATATATTAGAAGACTTTAAAGAGGTACATTTAAATTTTGTATAAATTTTATAATATCTTCCTTTTAGCATCATATTCTGACAAACACAAATCAAAACTTTTGAATAACTGACACTTACTTCCAACAAGGTTGGCCAAGGAAGAATCCAGGTCGTCTGACACCAGTTTCTCTGGGAGCAGATTGGAGGACTGATTTGAACCGGCCACAGTGGGTTTCAAAATCCCTGCTGTGACATTCACAAATAAGACAGGTGAGTATATTTATATAGCATATCTGATACACAATGGTCATAATCAGGATGAAGCAAATAAGAAACATACAGGCATAAAAGCCAAGTTTAAAATCCTTTAATGCTGTCAGTTCAGAAACGTCTGATTACATGTTGATGTGTTTTCATTTGATTTTACCTAAAATGCCTTACCATCTGTATCCAGGCTATTAGTCGAGGCAGCTTTAGTACCGAAAACAGACTCAAAGTCAACATGCAGCTCCCCTGAGCTCTGTGGAGGAGGGATCTGTGGAGCTCCGTATCCTTTAAAAGGTAGAAAAACCCATTTAAACCTTCTTTCAGAAGTCACAATATAGACTAGGACACAGTCCGAAGAATACACAAGTTGAAACCATACCAAATTTAAGTTCAAGTGCTGCCAATAAGTGGATTAGCGTCCATGGTCACAAAGTTAGTAGAGGGTAAACTACAATCACGCACAAGACATCCTGAAAAACTACAAGGATACTTCACCAAAATTCAAAAACTGTCATCATTTACCCACCCTTGTGTCATTCTAAACTTCGTATGAGCATAGAAGGTGTATTTTTAAAGAATATAAAGGAAATGAATGAGTATTCGGGCTGTCGAGCTCCTAAAAGCACCATAAAACACAGTGAGGGTCAGTAAACGATGACAGTATCATCATTTTTGGGAGATATATAATATGTTATATTATGTTAGATCAGACAGCATTAGAGACAAAGGGAAACATATATCAAAAAGGGGTGCAGTTTCACACAAGGCAACCTCCAGCCACAGGCTCCCTACCTCTGAATAGGCCTGCTACAGTGGAGGGCTCAGACTGGAAGGGAGAGGGGTTTGGGAGATGCTGGACCATAGACGGCTGACCAAACGAGTCTGACAGGCAGACGGGGAGAAGGAGAACCAACACGGCAAGTGTTACAGACATAAAGACATTTGAGATTCAGAGAGGATTAGTAAAGCGCGTATTTAAACAGCAATATTAAGACAGCCATGTGCAGAAAGCAAACAGCATCCAGCAGGGATCATCACAGGTTCGTCCCTGTACACTGTTTCAGTGCTCCTATGTTTCCAGACAGAGGGGAAACATAGGTGGGATGGTTTGCATCATGGTACCTGAGATTAAGTGTTCTATCCGCACAGTGCGTTTGTAATTGCTTGATACAGATGAACTTGAATCAATAAAGGGATTGTACTGATCTATGGTGGAAAAGGAAAAACAATCATTCACTTATAGCTTTATAGTTTAACTACTAAACCTTTACAAAGCAAAGGTAGACTGAGGTGAAAACTGGAATGAAATGCGTGATTTTCTGACAAACTTTTGTTGTAGAACGCTTCAGAATGTTTCATAAATAATATATATATATATATTATGATTAGTTGCTGTCAAATTATTTAAATATTTATTTGTCAATGCCAGGTTTATATTTCACTTGCTGACCTTTTTGATAATTATTAAAATTGCATCTTACAAAGTCTTAAAGAAGAGCATTAAATATTATATAAACATTTTTAATATTTCAGTAATCGCATGTGTTAACGCATTATCTTTGATAGCCCTACTTTATATATTACCCTTAAAAGATCTGGGTTCCTTTATTTTTATGAAAGAAATTAATATTTTTATTCAGCAAGAATATATTAAATTGATCAAATGTGACAGTAAATACAGTATATTGACAATGTTTTAAAATCTATTTTAAAAAATGTTGTTCTTTTGTACTTCCTATTCATAAAAAATAATTCAAATATAAATATTTCTTAAGCATCAAATTAGCATATTAGAATGATTTAAGAAGGATCATGTGACACTGAAAACTGGAGTAATGCTGAAAATTCAGCTTTGCATTACAGGAAAAAATTACATTTTAAAATATATTAAAATAGAAAACAGTTATCTTAAATTGTAATAATATTTCACAATATTACTGTATTTTTGATCAAATAAATTCAACCTTGATGAGCATGAGACTTTCAAAACATTAAAATATTCTTACAGACCCCAAACTTTTGAATGGTGGTGTATTTAACTTATTCTTTGTTCTTCAAATTTAGATATTATAATAAATATGTTGAAACTTGGGCAAACTAATCTATTCAGAATGTAGTTATATCATCTTGTTTATCTGACTTTCTATACTCCAAGTTAACATGCACTTTTCCAATTGTTTTGGTCTCACACTACCTACAACCACTTTAATTTTAGCTTTAAATCAAGATAAAACCTGTAATTAATGAAACAGCCCCACTATAACAAAGCCAAAACAAAGCTATATGTGTACAAACATTATTTGAGGGTTATCTATAGTACTGCCGACCTAACCTCCATTTAGTCTCAAAATTACAGACTGCATTCTTACTCAGATGCCGAGCTCAACTGTAAGAACGATGTGACCGAACTTAATCAGAGGATTCCTGATTTTGACACAACGGGATACTGTGCATGCGAAACAACGAGGGACTTTCAGCGACCAGAAAAGCTCAAACTAATAAAACACTTCAGATGGGTGGATGGATGGTTTTGGAAGAAAGAAACTAAAGCGTGTTTACCACCAAATATCTCATGACCTGATGTCCTAGAGGAGAAACTAACACCATCTGATGACATAACGGGTAGATGAGCACCATCAACAACAAGTTTGGTTAGGAAAGGGTTTAGGTTTGGAATGGAGTCATCTACAGCTTCAGAAGAGGAGAAAGGATCTGAGCAGGCAAAAGGAGAGAGAGAGAAAGAGTCGAACAGGAGGACATTAGAACGAGACTCGAGTTAACACAGAGAAGGCTACAGCATGCTGAATCTCTGAGATGGTCTCACAAAAGGTCTCACCTCCCCATGCCGTGGCCACAGAGGGTCCGGGCTGCATGCTTGACTGAAAGTTAGTCTGCATGTCGAAGAGGTCGCTCTCCATCTTCAGGGCACTGAGGATCAGAAAACAAAACAAATGTCTTAATCCCCAACCGATTTAAAGGGACAGTTCACCCAAAAATGAAAATTACCCCATGATTTACTCACCCACAAGCCTAGGTGTATATGACTTTCCTCTTCCAGACAAATACAGCTGGAGTTATATTAAAAATGTCCCGGCTCTTCCAAGCTTTATAATGGCAATGAATAGTGTATAGTGGTTGAGATTTTGAAGCCCAAAAAAGTGCATCCATTCATCATAAAAAGTGTTCCACGCAGCACCGGGGTTTAATAAAGGCCTTCTGAAGTGAAGCGATGCGTTTGTGTAAAAATGTCATGTCATGTCATGAATTAGAAGTACAAAACAAGGATTTGTAAAAAATTAAAAAATTAAAATAATAATTTTGAAGGCTTTCAATAAAAGCCAAGTGGAGACTGGTTTTCCTTTACTGTAAACAAAACAAAACGAAACTCGCAAGACTAGCATATTCTGACCAGAGCTTATGCTCGTCCTATGTCCTACATCTTCCGCTGGAACGCCACTCTCGCGTGAACGTGCGTACGACAGTTAGCAGAAGATAGTAGTTTTAAATATGGAATTTTTCAAAAACGCATTGATTCGTTTCAGAAGGCCTTTCTTAACCCTCCAGAGCCATGTGGAGCACTGTTTATGATGGATGAATGCACTTTTTTGGGCTTCAAAATCTCACCATTGACTGCCATTTATACAGCTTGGAGGAGCCAGGACAGTTTTTAATATAACTCTGATTGTAATCGTCTAAAAGAAAAAAGTCAAATTACACCTAGGATGGCTTGAGATGTCACACTATGAAGTGAATTGATTGACTAACCCATTGGAGCAGCTGGGAGTGGAGAACAGGTCGATGGCAGGAGCTGTGCTGATGCATGCTGCTGTGGTGGAGACTGGAGAAGTGTCGGTCGTGGCAAACGAAGGCTTCTTGGATAGCTCCTTCAGCCTCTGTTCCTGTTTACAAGAAGCCAAGAGACCTTTTAGACAGGAAGGAGCCATCTGATTGGCATGGAGGATAACCTACCAACCACATTTCATTCATTAGTGTGATGTTTTGAGGATAAATTTGAAATCCGATACCAAGCTTATTCAGATAATTGTTTTAACAATTATCCGCCTTAAAGAAACTGGTTAAATGTTATTCAAAGACCAGATAATCTTTGCAAATTCTGGCAGTCTGACAACTTTTTCTACCATTTATCCCATAACCAGAAGTGTGAATTGAAGCAGCGTGGTAAGTTGTACACAAAGCTTTCTGATTAAAAAACCTGTGCATTTGGACTTATGGAAGTAGCCAGCCAATCACATAAGAAGTTTTCACCAACTCTTGCCAATATTGTGTGCAATATATGCATTATATAGACTATGAATGGTTTATGATCTTCAGACGCATAGAAAAGACACCCATGATTAATCTAATATTGTCTTCTAAGGCCACATAAACACTGTAAAGCTTAAGGAGCGACAACTGTATTTAAATATGTAAGAGACTCCCCAAAATTACAGTTTTGTGTGTACACAGAACAGAACTCACTCTCAAAATTGCAATAAGTGACACCATTGTAAACACGGCAAAGTTTTGCCATCTCATGCATTTGGTATCTGCTATTTTTGATCAAAGTAATATTACAGTGACCAAAGACTTGTTACATTCGCTGATTTTAACTAAACCACTGTCTACAGATGTGTTGTTATATCCTTTCCTCTGGTGGGTGAAATTATTTTTGGTATGTGTCCTGTTCTGTACCTTTAGAGCTTTCAATCGCGCCTGCTCCTCCTCCAGAGCTGCCTGCTTTTCCCTTTCATCCACTTTGGTGAAAGACATGCCAGTGTTGGCCAGAGATGACACAGCATTGGAGAGTGTGCTTGCCCTACAAAAGTCGGGGAGAGATAAATTGGGCTTCTGTGAGTATCAAATAGAACATTTACACCTAGAGTATACAGAACCCCTGCATTTGTCAAGAACAAGCTCTTATAAGTTAGAATCCATCAAGTGCTGTCAACATAATGCATCTGTTAGAACTCATTAATTTGTATTCAGCTCTGAATGTGACACGTGAATGGCCCACCTGCTGGCGGCAGTGGAGTCCTTCACCTTCTTTCCTTCTAATGAAGCCAAGTGTTGCTCCAGGGCATCCAAAAGACTGCTGGGGGCCTGAGGGAATGCACAAACATTTACTCAGGAATAAAGCACTGACTGCATCAAGACTCCAATGAAAAGACAGTAAACAGCTTATTTGCAATAAAAATTAAACAGTGCAGGAGTGCAGAAAAGAGTCAGAAAAGTACTTACACACACGGTAAACTGAAGGTGGACAGAAGGTGGAAAGATAAAGGGAAATACAGAATATAAAGGTGGTCTTGGTCAGACATATAATGCACGAGTTTCAAATCTGCTCTTATATAAGGCTATGGTATTTGCATTAGATAATAATCTGTCCTTTTCATGTGTCCATGTTTAACATTTGCCATTATGACTTAGATGTTAATGTATACGTGTCAAATACTGCTGCTTGTGTAAAAGCCTCGCATGTCACTATATAGAATGATGCATCAACATTATTATCATAATCATGAACCCAAACTCTCAGGAATATACTCATCATCTGAAATGTGTTTGTGCTTTAATTTTACTCTATATGAAGGTTTCTCGTACCTTTGGACAAATAATGTACACTAACTTTGCCGAGAAATATTTAGGAAATATTTTTGAGCTGAGCACAATCGGAAAAAATATATATTCACTCTAAAATCATGTTAAGATTTCAATGGCCTGAAGATATTTTAAAAGAAAATAATACTTTTATTCAGCAAGGATGCATTAAATTGATCAAAAGTGACTGAAGACTGAATTAATGATGCTGAAAATTCAGCTTTGCGATCACATGAATTAATACATTTTTTAAATATATTATTATATATATAAAAAAACTATAAACAGTTATTTTTAAATTGTAATCATATTTGACAGTATTACTGTTTTTACTGTATTTTTGATCAAATAAATGAACATAGGAGACTTTTTTCAAAAAACATTTTAAGGTCTTACTACAGATTTTTAAAGCAGTAATATACTGGCATACAGATTTTATTTAAATTAAATTTACAACCTACACAAAATGGCTCCAGCTATCTGAGTTAGAACCAGTTGCATATTCTGAGTCAATATACTTGTCATAACTGTGGAAGTCATGATTCTATTACCTCTATTATTGTAATTATTATTCTGAAATGTCCACTGAGCCCATAACACCTTTATTTGCTGTAGACAGGGAAAAGCTGAGAAATCTTTAGTGACATGCGCATCCTAATGACCTGCATGCATCTTTAAGTCAGAAATGCATTTGTGCAAAGTAACGTAAGAGAGAAAGCAGGACAGTTTCAGAGAATACTCAGGATAGTTAAAAATGCAGAACGAGTGCAGGTGTTAAAGTCTGAATAAAAGTGTAGTCTTACCTGAGACAGGTCAGGTATGTCCCCGCGGTCTATTCCCACCTGCTGTGAGGTGTGCAGAACAAATATGTTACATAGCGCTCTTTTAATGAAGTCCCTTGCTAACCACAACAACACATGAGAATCTCACCTCTGCCACTTTGAGGAACTCCGAGATCCGTGTCATACGAGTAAGGAATTTCTTGTAAATGTCCAAACCCTCTTTGCACTGGACTTTTTTCATATCAAAATACTTTTCTGTAAGAGGTAGATGAATAGGTACATAGGAACGCATTACAAATCAACACTATGCCGTTATCTATATGTGTAAATTATATCTGCATTTGGTATAGATTATAGATTTTAGACTTGAATTGTGGCCAGAAGCGATGGTTTAAAGTTAAATTGCCTTGATTCATCTGTTTCTTACAAACACACAGCTTTTTAATCTGTTTGGATTTGGCCTGAGGGTGAGTAGATTTTCAGCTAATTTTAATTTCTGGGTGAACTATTCCTTTAAACAAATATTTACCTCAATTCTTTAATGTGCATCTTTCAGAAAAAGTGAAGAGAGTGTGCTTACATGAAAGCATCCTGAAAGACCTACCCAGTAAGTTTATTATCCCTTCATTGTAAGCTGCAAAAAGTCGGATGGAGTCTTTGAAGAGAAGCATGAAGGCTGCATTGATAACCCCATTGGTAAGTTCATTGGCATTGACCTGGACACACACACACAAAAAAATACATTTTTAAATCACAAATGCTTTGCTTCTACAGAGTATATATTCATTGCATATATTCAGAAGTCATTTTTAGCAGTGAAAATGCATGTATGTAGATCAACCGTCAGCTTACATTGAAGTCAAGAAGGGCATCCATCTGGTTCTGTATAATGGGGATGGTTTTAAGAAGCTTCTCTGTGTTCATGGTTCTCATCACTCCGTCCACCCTTAAGGAAAAGATTTTAAAATATAGGTCAAATGACATTAGGGGGATCAGTGCATGGAGGTTTAGTGGATGATCCAGCGCAATGACTTCAAGCACTTAATGCAAGCACTTCAAACCTAGTGCTGCACAAATCCCTCTCAAATGATTTCGAACAAAAACTACAGCTAAGGCAAAAAAAAAAAACTTTTTTTTGTGTGGTGTATTTTTTGGTGGTATGATGTATCTGTTTTTGTTTTATATTGTGCTTTTATTGTGTAATTTTGCACACCAGAGAAAGCATGACCTAGATACTACCTTTAGATTCAAAGTCATTTTAGAATATGTATTAAAAAAATATCCTACCTAGATTCAAAGTCATTTTAAGTCAAATGCCACCTGTCGATATGAAACTGCTTTCTCATTCAGATATCGACTATACCTCCGAATGAATGTTGACATATCATAACCTAGGGAAATACCAATAAATATCACAGTTAAGAAATAAAGTATTTTATTTATAACAAATGATAAGGAGTAGTTGCTAAGGATCACAGAGGAAAAGTGCTACAATCAGGAAAAGGGAATTTGAAATGTTAAATTAAAACTGTGATAAAGTGAATGTTAAATACTATTATAAAACAAATAACATGAATTTAAAAAGAAAATAATGTTATTATAACATGATATAAAATGTTATGCTGTAAAATAAATGCTTAATTTACAACCATTTAAATAATGCATCCAAAGATGAGCACAAAAGAAAAATGAAACCTTTGTAGAGCCTGAAATAAATGTGAAATAGTTCAATACTGTACCTTGTAGGCCACATTTGTCCAGGAAATTACTGAGGAATAATGTGTTCCTGGAGGCCAAGTACTGAATAAATCGCTGTAACCAAAATAATAAAAAAAAAAGGTTTAATGCATAGAATTATTTGCAGATCTTTATAAGCGCATGGAACTATTTTTTTAATTAAAATGTGGACAGGTCTCCCACGGTTACGCACCTCGTTCCCGTATACCATGAGGTGATGTGTTGTGATTAGAGACTTAAAGACCACCACCCAGCTGGTGTTGGTGGTCCTCTCGAACAAAGAGTCTGCCAGCTGAGGAATGTTCACATTCATCTCATTGGTACAGTGTATCAGGTCTACAACAGAAATAGAGATTTCCATTAACTACTGAAATTAATAACTGGGTGAACAGACAAGAACTGAGTCTAAAGACTGCACTGGTATAGAGCTTAAAATGTAAAAATCAAAGGATTACCATGCATTTATAACATAAAAGAGAACAATAATACTCTGTGGAGAGAGCCCACATATATAAGCTTTTCTACATATAAAATGTGCTTTATTCTGGATTACGTAAAAGGAATTGCATAGCCCTCTACTAACTCTGCTGGTGGACTTTCTAGATGAAATGTTTACTGCACTTCTGCTAATATTCTTAGGGGAGTGAAACAGTTGTGGTGTAGACAGTGATGTAGTGTGGTTTCAGAGGAGCTGCTACTTTCTGAATGAATGAGGTTGACTTCAGTCGTGTGGTTGGTTGGTTGGTTTGGTGTAAAGCAGCTGCCTCCAGAACACTGCCAACTTTGATTCGTCCAGTTATGTCACTCCTACTCTGAGAAACAAAGCCCTCGCCACAAAAGATGTCAACGGAAATGTTCAGAATCAGATCTTATCTTTTCTACAGCTATAGCCATATCAGGCAAAAGCAGTTCATCTTTTTTTTGGTGAAAAGATCCATAAGTAAGCATAATTTATGTGATATATTACAACTTGAAGGGTTGGTTCAACCCAAAGACTGTAAAAGCTGTATAACTTCTGTGGAATGTAAAAGAAGATATTTCAGTGTATGTGTTTTTTTGTTTTTTGTCCAGTGGAAGTCAATAGGCACCAAAGCTGTTTGGTTACTAACATTCTTCAAAACATTGTTTCTTTTTAGATGCTATTATAGATTTTATTAATATTTTGAATTCGTTTTTAATTTTCTTTTTTTGTTTTAATTTTTATTTAATGTTACAGTAATTATATATATATATATATATATATATATATATATATATATATATATATATATCTTTACTACTAGTCAACAGTTTTTGAACAGTAATATTTTTAATGTTTTTTTAAAGAAATCTCTTCTGCTCACCAAGCCTGCATTCATTTGATCCAAAATACAGCAAAAAAAAAAAAAAATATATATATATATATATATATATATATATATATACTATTTAAAATAACTGTTTTATTTTTGAATATATTTTAGTGTCATTTACTCCTGTGATTTCAAAGCTAAATTTTTTAACATAATTACTCCAGTCACATGATCCTTCAGAAATCATTCTGATATTCTGATTTGCTGCTCAAAAAACATGTATTATTATAATAATTATGCTGAAAACATCTGAGTAGACTTTTTTTAGGTTTCACTGATGAATAGAAAGTTCAGAAGAACAGCATTTATCTGAAATAGAAATCTTTTGTAACATTATAAATGTCTTTATCATCACTTTTGATCAATTTAAAGCATCCTTGCTAAGTAAAAGTATCTCTAATTTCTTTCCCAAAATAAAAATATACTGACTCTACTGAAGCTTTTGAATGATATAGTGTGTAATGTTACAAAAGCTTTTTATTTCAGATAAATGCTCATCTTTGGCTCTTTCTATTCATCAAAGAATCCTGAAAAAATGTACTCAGCTTTTTTAGATATTGATGATAATAATAATAAAAAATATTTCTTAAACAGCAAATAAGCATATTAAAAAATCATCAATTATAAAAATATTTCACAATATTAATCCTTTTGCTGTATTTTAGATCAAATAAATGCAGGCTAAGTGTGCAAAAGAGAATTCTTTAAAAAAAAACATTAAAAATCTTTCTGTTCAAAAACTTTTGACTGGAAGTAGTGTATATGTATTTTATTTATTTTTATTTCAGTTTCAGCTATTTTAGCACATCAAGTTTTAGTTAACAATAATAATGTTTCTTCAAAATATAATCTTTTATGTTCCACAGAGGAAAGACATGAGGGTTAGTAAATGATGGCAGAATTTAAATTTTTGACTAAACTAACCCTTTAAGACTAAAATTGCTAAAGAGATAGTTCACCAAAAATGAAAATTCTGTTATACTCACTCTCATGTCGTTCCGAACCCGTAAGATATTCATCCTTCATATTTTTGACGAAATCCGACAGCTTTCTGACCCTGCATAGACAGCAATGCAACTGAAACGTTCAAGACCCAGAAAGGTAGAAGGACATCGTTAAAATAGTCCATGTGTCATCAGTGGTTCAACCGTAATGTTATAAAGCTACGAGAATAGGCTACTTTTTGTACGCAAAAAAAAAAAAAAAAAGACTTCATTCAACAGTAATTCAACAAAAATGAATGTGCATCGAACACAGACACTGAAGAGAAGAAACTAGAATAAATTCATTCTGTTTGTTTTCTTTGCGTACAACAATATTCTCGTAGCTTTAGAAAATTTATTGAACCACTGATGTCACATGGACCATTTTAACAATGTCCTACTACCTTTCTGGGCCTTGAATGTGGTAGTTGCATTGCTGTCTATGCAGGGTCAGAAAGCTCTCGGATTTCATCAAAATATCTTAATTTATGTTCCGAAGATGAACAAAGGTCTTACATCTTTGGAACAACCTGAGGGTGAGTAATTAATGACAGAATTTGCATATCCCTTTAAGTTTATTGCACTGAGTAAAATGCAATGAAATTGAATTATTATGTATGAAGGTGCAAATAATTCTAAGGATGCAGAGAACAATTACCACATTTTCCTTTTTTAAAAATCCTATCTACAGTCCTTCAAACATGTCATAGCTTGTCTTATAACACTGTAAGAACTAAATGAACGAGTAGTCAGGCCTGGCTGAGACAGACATAAATAGAGATCTATTCTCAAGCACAGACTTACTAGACTGGCACTAGACCAGCATTTCTTAAAGAAGGTGCACAGCATTCACTGACATCACCTGCCAGCTTGTCGCCAAACGAATATGACAATCAAATCCAAACGAACTTCTAACAATTCAAATACACCCCAAACACCTTCCTTACAATAACCCCTGCACACCAACCTAAGAAAAACAATAGCACTGATTTATTTCTGCCCAATGTGCATTATAAGGCATATTCATTTAACCAGAATTTACCCAGCATGGCAATGCCGAGGAGGTCTACATGAGGTCATAAACTGTATTAAAATAGATTTGGGCACTATAAAAGCATTATGGGATCAAACTTAATGACAATCCCAGCATTCTTGCTTATATAAATATCGCAGCATTGCACATGCACAGTCCTGCTTCAATACAGTTGAAAGTGATGCATGTCAGTATGTCATAAATGGCCCGTGTTTCAATATTATTGCACAGGTGTCTGTCTAAGCACATTAGCTTAGCACAACCAGGGCCTGCCCATTGTACAACAGCCTAAAATCGTAGCCATAACAATCAAAGCAGCAGCTGTACACACGTTCGTCATCGCCAATCATATTAAACACTCAGCCGGTAATACTTACAGTCCAAATGTTTCTTTTTAGGGCCCATTATTTCGTGAGTTGTTGCCTTGCACACTGTTTTGGACACGGCTGATCCAGTAACGCTATGCTGAGCAGCAGTTATCCTGTCTGTAATGCTCTGCCCAGACATCTTCAAAGCTTTCCAGCGACCGACAATCGAAAAATACGTATGAATATTGAAATTCACACTGCTACTAAGTAGTGTTCACAGTTCCCGGCCGACCTCGATACGAGAATAAGGGCAGACAAAGATTGCTCGGACAAGAGGAGGCAGATGGGAAGCCTTGCACACAGTTATCCGCTGCGCGAGACGGTGAGGAATCCACAAATGATGTTAGCGAATATCTCGCGTGGAATTGTTACATTGTTACGGGTTTCACTCGCGCGTTGTAAAGGCTCGTGATTCATCTCTCGTGTCCCGACACTAATCCCGCCGTTCAGCCGCCTCCTGTCTTATTTCTGTAAACCCGCAGGATTGAAGAGCAGCGAAGGCATTCAGTGAAATGGCGGGCCTGTGCTGTTCCATTAGAGCTGGAGGAATATGGGACACTGTCGCTGATACTGCTGCTGATCCTGGATCAGGCAGACGCCTTCACCATTACAAATGCGCGTGGGACATTATAACATTAATAACCTTACATTTCTTTTTATTTTAAATATTAGTAGTGACTGAATGCCAAGATAGCAATTCAATTCAACAGTTATATATTCCTGTTTTTTCAAGTGACTGGTCCTCTGCACAATTTTTTATCTGCATGTTTTTAAGAAACATGAAATTTTCGGAGTTGAAAGCAGTCCTTTCAGGTGTGTTTCTAATATACAAGGTGTTAATGGGAAGTAATTGCATGCAACTGAATCACGTAATTTAATTACAAAATAAATGTATTTGTAATCAGGTACAGTTTTGATAAAAATGTGTAATTAAATTACAGTTACTTATAAAAATGTTAACGATTACAAAAGGGGTTACATCTGATTTTTTTTTTCACATTAATTGATTTCTTTCATAAATTTCAGTGACTGCTCTAAAATATAAGACATTAATGTTTCAGCCGTTTAGGACATTGAATATTTTACTATTTAGGTTTATGTATATGCTTTATTTATTTTTTCCAAGGCATTGTTAGATGCCAGCGTTTCCTTTCATAAAGATTTGATTTCAAAAACACTATCATAGCTAGAAACTATTTCTTTTTATGGTTTTAAATCTGTATTTAACCTCAGAATGATCTCAAAGTTAGTCTTATTTTGTGGTATAGCTGTGCTTTTAAAATTAAATTATTAAAATCTTAATTCAAGTGATGAAGGATTTTGAAAATTACATTAATCAGTGTTGAGTACTATAAGGTTTACCATAGTTTACATGTTTGAAAATGATTAACAGTTGAAAATTTCAGAAAGTAATCAAAAAGCAATCAAATGTAATCAGTTAGATTACTTTAGTAAAGTAATTGAAATAGTTACACTACTTATTTTATTTTAGATAGGGTAACTTATAATCTGTAACCTATTACATTTGCAAATTTATCCTTCCCAACACTGAGGATATATATGCTCTTGCCATATATAAACAGTTCAACATCATCAAATATAGAAATAATGTGTAAAATCATTATATCATCATATGATAAATCTAGCCAATACTCATGTCGTAACTCATAGGATGTGAAATATTAAAAAGGACTTACGTATTTTTCACTTTTTAAACATGTGTATGGGTTTATATGGTTTATGAGGAAACAAATGTGAATAAAGACAATCTTTTTTAAAGATTACGTTTAAAGAGTAGGGACTTTGATGAAATTTGATTGACTTATGCACCTGAATCAAATATTGAAATTCAGAACAAATCTGAACAATAGTTTAGAAATTATTTTAAAACAAATGATATAGTGGCTTGCATGTATGGGCTTTATGTAAGAAGCAGTATGACTGTACAAGTTAATGGCAATGACACAAGTCAAGTCAGCACGCCTCCGCGCCACCTGTTATGAACACTAGAGGGCGCAGTCGAAACATTACGCCGATGGCACGGAGACGCGCCTGTGATCCTGCGTTTCAACAGCATTTTCTTTCCCTTTCATGTGGGGGATAAAACATACTTATGTTTAATGAATAATAAGATTAAAACATCTAGATCTAATGATTTTTTTAATGACTAAACCCATGCGATTTAATCATATAGCCCAAGGAACAACAAAACAGTTCTTATTTTCTTTACCTCTAAACATCAACTAGTGAGAGCATTTAACGAATTAATTTAAATTAATGTAATTAAATACATTTACATACATTATCTTTATACAAGCAGCTTAACAAAATAAATTTCTCTTTTGCTTTAGAAAATATAACATAAAACAAAAACAGGGGGAAAATACAGGTAGGAGGGTCCAACATCACTAAGCTTATATTTGGATAACATGAATACCCTGTCCCATGAAATGTTAGCTGACATTTTTGTCCTCCTTTGAAACAGTAGTCACATTTCAAAGGTTTTATTATTCATACCTTACTTTAAGTTGTTTCGGATAGATTTCACTCAGTGGTCTGGGCTATTCACTATATATTTTTGTCAGTAATAAAAACAAGTTATAGTAAAACAAAAAAAAAATGAATCAGTAATCTATTTTCTTGATTTGCTAGTGGCATAGATTTAAAGGCCTTTGTGTAAAAAAATGCTAACGGTAATAATAAGCATTGTTTTCATGCTGATTCTAATCATAAGAAATGAATTGTCATGCCATTCCATGCAATGAATCAAATTAGATGATGCTTAATGTCTGCATGCGGCTGATCTGACTGTAATATAACATCTGAGGAAAATATGAACTATGAGTATGCTATATGCTTATATTTGATATCTGTGTAAATTTAACTAGAATTAAGGGTTTTAACTCTGCAAATGGTAAGTGCACTTTAAACTGTTCCTCTTAAAAATAAAGGTGCTTAAAAGGTTCTTCACAGGAATGCCATGCATAGAAGAATCTTTTTTGGTTCCACAAAGAACCATTCAGTTAAAGGTTCTTTAAAGAACCATCTCTTTCTTACCTTTTTATAATCTGAAGAACCTTCTTTGGCCACAAAGAACCTTTTGTGAAACAGAAAGTTTCTTCAGATGTCAAAGGTTCTTTATGGAACCATTTTGACAAAAAAAAAGGTTCCTCTATGGCATAGTGAAGCACCTTTATTTTTAAGAGTGTATGAGAACATACTGTCCTTGACAGCTCTGACCTCAGCAGCTGCTCTCAGTACAGTGATCACTAAAAACAATTGAATGTCATGTAATCCGTCACGATGAATCAGAGCACATGGTCACCTGACAGTACATCTGGGTCATTTCATGGGTGGGTGTTGTGAAGTACAGTACATAGTTGTGGTTTCAGGATTTATTCTGTATTAATTTCAGGAGAAGGGGGCCATTTGATCCCATTTGGTCTGAATTGGAGCCCTGTCCAAAGTTCAACATATCTGATTTCAACACAGCCTAATAAGAGCAAGATTCTTTAAAGACAGACACCATTTGATCCTCTTTGTGACCACTGGCACCCCAGCAACTTCAATATTATTCATGACTCATAATTAGAGTATACATTACCGGTAAAAAGTTTTTGAACAGTAAGGTTTGTAATGTTTTATAAAGAAGTCTCTTCTGCTCATCAAGCCTGCATTTATTTGATACAGCAAAAAACAGTAATATTATGAAATATTTTTACTATTTAAAATAACTTTTTTATATTTGAATATATTTTAAAATGTAATTTATTCCTGTGATCAAAGCAGAATTTTCAGCATCATTACTTCAGTCTTCAGTGTCACATGATCTTTCAGGAATCATTCTAATATGCTGATTTGCTGTTCAATAATTTTTTTATCAGTATTTAAAACAGTTGAGTACTGCCACACCCCAGAACTGTTTGTTGTGGTTTCTTCCCTCATGTGCTCCGTGACCTAGTTTTCCCCCATGTCTGATTGTGTCGTTCAGTTCACCTGTGTCTTGTTAATTATCCTCATTTGCCTGTGTATTTAGTTCTAGTCTGTCCTGTGTTCCCTCGTCCAGTGTTAAAGTTGAGTTGTGTGTTACCTGCCTGCCTTCTGTGGATACCTTCTGAGTGGATTAATCAAAGACTGTTTACGTTCATCTTATTCTTCATGTGCTCATTATACACTGCACCCCTGACAGAAAACTGGACCTCAAAAGAAAAAAAAAAAGATTGGATTGGGAAGCGAAATTCTCTGTCCTGGTATAGTTCGCCCTGGGATTTGCTCCTCTTGCGGTCACGTCTCCTTACGACGACGACACGTTGAAATCCCTTTTCCGGATCAGGGCTAATTACCATCGCCCTGTGGACCTGATCTGGAGGGATGCCATGTTTCAGTGTCTAAAGAGCATCTTACCCTGATCTGGAGCGCAACAGGACCCAGAACCCAGTGATTGACGAGCCATCACCTAATGGAGCAACAGAGCTGAAGATCGCCTCGGAGCCAGACCAGGTGCGAGAGCCGGCTACAGTGCTCACCACGGGGAAGAGCGCTATGGACAGTGAGAGCGCGGAGGGAGGATCCGCCTACTGCACCATGGCTGAGGGTGAGCTGAGCTCAGTGGACTGTGCATTGCCAGCCCTTCTCCTGTCATCATCTGCTTGCCCTGAACTGTCTGTCTGCCTTGAACTCTATCAGTCCTGTTTTGGCCATTTGTGAACTGTCAGCCCTGAAATGTCTGCCTGTCCTGAAATGACCTTGGAGGTCGTTCCCCTGTTCACCGCGCTCCCAGTGTTGGGAGTCGCGATGTGGTGTGTGTGTGTGTGAACCATCCCTGGACTCTCTACCTGTCTGGAGCCGTCAGCCCTTCCTCCACCATGGCTCCTCCCTCCATCGGCTCCACCATGAGCTGCCATCCTTACTGGGATCTGGGTCCTGCCTGGCTCCTCCCTCTGTGATCCACCCTGGCTCCTCCTGTTTCCTCCATGGCTCCTCCCTCCATCGTCTCCTTCCTGGAATCTGTCTGTCGTCCTCCTCCCGGGGAGTCCGTCCTCTGCCCAAACCTCCACCTGGTCATCTGCATACCTTCCTGCCAACCCCTCGCCGTCCCCTGTTACCATCCCTTCTCCACTTTGTTTGTCCTCCTAAGGTCGCACCTTCCAGAAGGGGGGTGATCTGTGTGCTCTGTGACCTAGTTTTCCCCCATGTCTGATTGTGTCATTCAGTTCACCTGTGTTTTGTTAATTTTCCTTGTTTGCCTGTGTATTTAGTTCTAGTCTGTCCTGTGTTCCCTCGTCCAGTGTTAAAGTTGAGTTGTGCATGTGTTACCATCCCGCCTTCTGTGGATACCTTCTGTGTGGATTAATTAAAGACTGTTTATGTTCATCTTCTTCGCTAGTACTTTTTTTTTTTTTTTTTTTTTTTTTTTTGATTAACAAAAAGATCCAAAGATCAGCATTTATCTGAAAAAAAAAAAGCTTTTGTAACATTACTGTATACACTATACCATTCAAAAGCATGGAGTCAGTATGTGTGTGTATATATATATATCTAAACATTTGGCAAAGAAATTATAGAAATTAATACTTTTATTTAGCAAGGATGCTTTACATTGATCAAAAGTGATGATAAATGTTTTTTTCAGAAAAAAGTGACCCTGGACCACAAAACCAGTCTTAAAGGGATAGTTCACCCAAATATTAAAATTACGTCATTAATGACTCACCCTCATGTCGTTCCAAACCCGTGAGACCTCCGTTCATCTTCGGAACACAGTTTAAGATATTTTAGATTTAGTCTGAGAGCTTTCTGTCCCTCCATTGAGAATGTATGTACGGTATACTGTCCACGTCCAGAAAGGTAATAAAAACATCTTCAAAGTAGTCCATGTGACATCAGAGCGTCCGTTAGAATTTTTATGAAGTATCAAAATTACATTTTGGTCCAAAAATAGCAAAAACTACAACTTTATTCAGCGTTGTCTTCTCTTCCGTGTCTGTTATGAGCGCGTTCACAACACAGCAGTTTAGTGATATCCGGTTCGCAAACGAATCACTCGATGTAACCGGATAGCAAAAACTACAACTTTATTAATCGAACTGAATCGTTTGAAACGGTTCACGTCAACAATAAGCATTAATCCACAAATGACTTAAGCTGTTAACTTTTTTTAATGTGTAATGTTTTAATGTAAAATAAACCAATATCCCGGAGTAATCCAGGATCAAGAACGTTCTCGAATCAAGAACCGGTTGCACAGGTTTTCAGATCACTAGTAGTGATGGGAAGTTTGGTTCTTTTCCGCGAACTGGTTCTTTCGGACAGTTCGATTCAATAAACCGGTTGAAGAAAAACCAGTTCTTTTTGCGCTCGACGTAATGACTTCATTGGCGATGATTGCCCTTGATTCAAGCCTTCGGTTTTACCCGCACTCATAACATTAGCACAGAATCAGTTCAGATCAATCACCAAAAGAACCAGCTCAGTTCAGACCCGCCTGTGTGTCAGTTTTTGCGCAGTATGTCAGCTCCTCGGTTCTCGAATCGGACGCGTCCGACAGAAACGGTTCTTGACTCAATCTTTCATTCGTTATCTGGCTCGGCTCGTGTTCATCTTCACTTCTCTCTTCACAGCAGATCAGTCAGTGTACTGTTTGAGTAAATGAATTATTTCGGGATATTGTTTTATTTGAACTCAGAGGGAGTGTCAGCCATGTTAAAAAGTTAACAGCTTAAGTCATTGTGGATTAATGCTTATTGGAGACGTGAACCGTTTTCAAACGATTCAGTTCGATTTGGTTGGAACTGGTTCAAGAAGATCCGGTTACATCGAGTGATTCGTTCGCGAACTGGATATCACTAAACTGCAGTGTTGTGAACGCGCTCACAACAGACCCGGAAGAGAAGACAATGCTCACAACAGACCCGGAAGAGAAGACAACTTTCGATGCTTCAAAAAATTCTAACGGACCCTCTGATGTCACATGGACTACTTTGAAGATGTTTTTATTACCTTTCTGGACGTGGACAGTATACCGTACATACATTTTCAATGGAGAGACTGAAAGCTCTCGGACTAAATCTAAAATATCTTATATTGTGTTCCGAAGATGAACGGAGGTCTCACGGGTTTGGAACGACATGAGGGTGAGTCATTAATGACATAATTTTAGTATTTGGGTGAACTAACCCTTTAAGTCGCTGGGATATATTTTAAGCAATAGCCAAAAAAACATTGTATGGGTTAAAATTATCTAATTTTTCTTTTATGCCAAAAATCATTTGGATAGTAAAGTAAAGATCATGTTCCATGAAGATACTTTGTAAATTTCCTGCGGTAAATATATCAAAACTTAATTTGTGATTAGTAATATGCATTGCTAAGAATTTGTTTGGACAACTTTAAAGGCGATTTTCTCTGAGTTTTGATTTTTTTGCACCCTCAGATTCCAGATTTTCAAATAGCTGTATCTCTGCCAAATATTGTATAAATCTCAGTTTCGAAAAATTTACACTTAGTTCAGGGTCACAAATGCTATTATTCTGAACTTTCTATTCATCATAGAAACCTGAAAAATTCTATCTGATTTCAACATAATGATAATAAATGGTTTTTGAACTGCAAATCAGAATATTAGGAAGATTTCTGAAGGATCATGTGACTGGAGTAATGATGCTAAAAATTCATCTCTGAAATCACAGGAATAAATTATATTTTAAAATATTTACAAACAGAAAACAGTTATTTAAAATAGTAAAAATATTTTTTCAAAAAGCATTCTTTAAAAACATATTACTGTTCAAAAACTTTTGACGGTATGACATTTTACCAACCTGTGGAAGCAATTACGCATAAAATCTTCTGTAAGATTTTGTTAGTTTTTCTGAAAGAAATTAATGCTTTTATTCATCAAGGACACATTAAATTGATCAAAAGTTGACATTTATAATGTTAAAACAGATTATTGCTTAATACTGTATCATGGTTTCCACACAAATATTAAGCAAGAACAACTGTTTTCGATAATGATAATATGTTTCTTGAGCACCAAATCAACATATTAGACTGATTCATGTTCTTGAGGCAGCATAGTAAATGTAAGAAGGTGCTTTAAAATAGTTATTATTGCATAATAACACATCTTATTTATGAAATATAAACTGATTAAATCAGAGTATTAAATATGGCAGCTATCATCTGCTATTATCTGTTAGCTTTACTATGTCAAAAATGGGCAGTTTGTGAGCTTCAATGAGTGGATCACTGAGTGTTTCTGGTTGAGATAAATGCGAGGAACCGGGAGGCCACAGTGACAATAGCAGCACACTCACTATCAACCCTGATGGACTGACAGAGAGAATAGGCCCTTTAGTCACTTCAGCTGCCGATGAAAACATAATTCCTGCCTTCAGTCCCACACTGAGCTCAGACATTATTGAGCGATGAAAGAGGCAGATCAAGCCATGAGGAGACGAGTGGGAAATCATAAAAGCTGCTCATGTTTCTGGCTCCATAAAAAAGATTTGTTCAGCACATTGAGATTGTGATGGATTTTCCCATGTTGTCCAGGACAGCTCTTTTTGTTTGAGACGTCTGATAATGGCTCATTGTTTTGGCTGCGGTAGAGGCCCGTGGTGCGGGCGGCCCTGTGGAGATGCCAGGCTGCCCATTCACTCAGCGGCCGTGGGTCGAAACACATGGAGCACAGCACACCTGCATCAGGGGACTGAGGTAGGAGACTCAATCAACACTTTATGCTATTATGTTGCCATGTTGTTAAGTCAAAAATGTTACTGTTACGCCAGTCATTGTTTGAATTTAGATTTTCATAGTTCTCCTTACTTTCCAGGTGTTGAAATGGAGTGGATATGTGTTCCTCTTGTGCTTTTCTGTGGGATTCATTTAGCTTTTACACAGTTCAGTGGATTTAACTGTGATCCAAGCTACCACAGCAGATTCCCTGGTAAGAAGAGCCAAATAAACAATACAGATTTGTGTGTGTGTGTGTGTGTGTGTGTGTGTGTGTGTGTGTGTGTGTGTGTGTGTGTGTGTGTGTGTGTGTGTGTGTGTGTGTGTGTGTGTGTGTTTGTGTGTGTGTGTGTGTGTGTGTGTGTGTGTTTGTTTGTTTGTTTTAAAAGAAATGAATACTCCATTCAGCAAAGATGCATTAAATTGATCAAAATTGATCGTAAAGACCCTTACAATGTTAAAACAAACTCTAAAGACACTTATAACGTTAAAACAAATTCTATTTCAAATGCTGTTCTTTTCAAAAAGAAAAATGTATACGCTTAAATTTTTAATTTGTACAAATGATTAAATAATTTTTAATTTCTAAAAATATTTGCAAAAAAAATCTGTTTATTAGAAAGATTTCTGAAAGATCATGTGACACTGAAGACTGGTGTTATGATGCTGAACAAATAAAATTTTAGTTTTACTTACTGTTATTATTATTGTTGTTGTAATTATTATTATTATTATTGTTGTTGTTGTAATTATTATTATTATTATTATTATTATTATTATTATTATTAATTTTAATGTATTTTTGTTTACAAACAGCCTTCGTGAGCATAAGAGATGTCTTTGAAAAACATTAAAAATCCTACCATACCCAGTCTTTTAAAACTATGTAAGATAATGAAAATATTATTAAATATAGTGGGATCCAAAAGTTTGAGTCTGCACTGAAAATCTGGAATTTACAGCATAATTTAAATGTGGAAATAATAAGAAATAAAAAGAAATTTATAACAAGTAAATGTTATGAAGTAAATGATCTAATGATTTCTAAATGAAATATTCTTGCTAGTGGAGTTTATGGAGCTCAAGTGCTGCTATCATTAAAGAAAAAGGGGGACAAACAAAATGCTAAAACTTTATGAAATTCATAATAATATTTCAGTTTAGCTTTGCACTTACATTGTCACACTGATAATATCAGTTGTAATGGAAAAATGTGTAAAAAAAACAATGCTAAATTGAAGCATTTCCTTTATTTGACTTTTGGACTGTACTGTATTTTATTATAAGCCCATGTTTAGCAAAGAATGCTGTCTCCAGTTGCAACACATATTATGAGGGTTTCATGTACTTCTATTATTTTTTTCCTCAGGTGAGAGAGATATCAGTGTATACTGTGGCGTTCAGACAATCACACTAAAGATTAACCTCTGTCCTGTGCTGTACTCTGGATACAAAGATGCTGACTTGGCACTGAACAGTCGTCATGGAGACGCCCAATGCCGAGGCTTCATAAACAACAACACTTTCCCCACAGCTGTGCTCTTCAGTATCAGCCTGAGCACACTGGAGGCCTGTGGAAACACGCTGGAGGTGAGGGATACATTCACTTAAACACAAGTACTATGCTATCGTTTTTGGACATGTATTATGGCAATACCATGGTGTGTGAATATGGTAATCATTCAGTACTATTGAACTGTCTATGTGAACTTGCACCAGCTTCACTTTTTGCACTGTTTGTGTTAAAGGAATAGTTCACCCAAAAATGGCAATTTGCTGAAAATATGCTATCCAAGTTGTAGATGAGTTTGCTTTTTCACTGGAACAGATGTGGAGAAATTTAGCACTGCATCACTTGTTAATCAATGGATCCTCTGCAGTGAATGGGTGCCGTCAGAATGAGAGTCCAAACAGCTGATAAAAGCATCACAATAATCCACACAACACTAGTCCATCAATTAATGTCTTGTGAAGTAAGTGAAAAGCTGTGTGTTTGTGATAAACAAGTCCATCGTTGTGACATTTTTAACTTCAAACCATTGCTTCCATGGCTAAAATAACAATCCATAATATATAATTAGTGGAAAAAGTCCATTCCCTGTTATCCTCTAAGATCAAAATCTACAGACATATTTTTGTGGATTATTGTGATGTTTTTATCAGATATTTGGGCTCTCATACTGAGGGCACCCATTCACTGTAGAGGATCCATTGGTGAGCAAACAATGTAATTTTAAACTTCTCCAAATCTGTTACAACGAACAAACAAACTCATCTACACCTTGGATGGCCTAAGTAAATTTCCATCAAATTCTTATTTTTGCGTGAACTATTTCATTATGTAGTATAACTGATTTTGCATTTGATTATATGAGTTTAAAAAAACTCTGTTTCTCTAATCAGGTTTCTACATCTCAAGGCTTTAATGCTTATGGGAACATCTCCATGGTACAGATGGGTAATATATCAGGCTACATTGACACCCCAGACCCTCCAACTGTTATCAGCTACCTGCCAGGTCTGGTGTATAAATTCAGCTGTAGTTATCCTCTGGAGTACCTGCTCAATAACAGCCAGCTGGCAGCGTGAGTGTTTTCTGATGTAATAATCTACAACTACAACTCTGCATTTATCAAAATAATCAATGCTTTGCTTATATGTTCTGCTGTGAATATACAGCCATAATGTCTTGTTTTAATCTCATTCTTCTTTACCAGATCGTCTGCTGCAATATCAGTGAAAGACAACAATGGTACTTTCCTGAGCACTCTCAGTCTAGTGCTTTACAATGTGAGTGATCTCTGTAGTTCATAAAATAAAATGCATTTTAAAGTATGTGTAGCAATACAAAATGTTTCTGTACCACATTTTTATTACATGTAATTTACAAAGTTAGTAAATTAGGTTACACTTTATTTTCAGGTGTCGTTGTTACAGTGTAATTATATATTTAAGGACTGAGTAATATTAATGAACTACATGTACTTACTATATGGTTTGGTTAGGGTTAGGATTAGGGTTTTCCTTATAGGGTTACTTGCATGTAATTATGCATAATATATTGTTATTATAATAGTAAGTGCATATAATGTGTAACAAGGACACCTTAAAATAAAGGGTTGCCGCAAGTTACATATAATTTCTTAAAAATTAAAATACAAATTTATTAAAAACTTTGCAACTAACTATACATAAACATTTTTATTTTAGGAATATTGTGATTTTTAAATCTTAATGGTTGTATACTTAAAATGTTATTACATTAAAATTAATTATTATTATTAGAAATTTGTTTGAGAAATTAATTCACTTATTGACTTATTTGGATTGTAAATAATTTATCCTTAGGATCTATTATTATCAATTTCATATTGTGGATGTGTACAAAAATGTGTATGTAGTACTAAAATTGAAAAAATGGCATGTTGCGATGAAGAATGACTTAGACCACCGTTACAGTAGCTAATTTTCTTTGTTTCATATTTTACAGGACTCAACCTTTAGTCAGCTGATCTCTATACCAATGTCTGGCCTGTCCTTGAAAACTCGTGTGTTTGCTGCAGTTAAGGCTACAAATCTGGACAGGAGGTATATATCATACAGAGAAATATGTTTATATATATTCAAAACTCATTATAAATTCATTACTAGTAGAAACTCATTACTAGTCGTGGGTAAATACTTCTTCTAGGCCCTGTTAACTAACCCCCTGTTGTTGTTTTTTAGCAGAAATTACTGTGTTTTTCCCACAGGTGGAACGTTTTGATGGATCACTGTTACGCCACCCCCTCTGGGAACCCTAATGATGGGATACGCTACAACCTTTTCTTTGGGTAATTTAGTATTTTCTGAAATTATGTGCACATTAACTCGGTGAGTCCTCATTACCTGCTCAACTATACAATGCACAAAGGCCTTTTAGAGGAAATCATTTGTGTGTGTGTGTGTGTGTGTGTGTGTGTGTGTGTGTGTGTGTGTGTGTGTGTGTGTGTGTGTGTGTGTGTGTGTGTGTGTGTGTGTGTGTGTGTGTGTACGGTTGCAGTTGTCTCTGACTGAAGATAATCAAATTATCTGATCTCAGCAGATTTCAAGTTTAAAGAGGCTTTATTTTTGTGGGGGTTTAAATAGGTGCTACAAGGATCCACAGACAACTGTATTTGAGAACGGAAAAAGTCAAATGGGCCGCTTTGCATTTGAAGTTTTCCGTTTTGTGAAACATAAGAACCAAAAGATGTCCACCGTGTTTCTGCACTGTATTACAAAGCTGTGTCGAGTTGATGACTGCGCAATACTAATGCCGGTAAACAGTCATAATGCTGAAGTATTTTTTGGTTGATCATATATTTTATGTGTAGTAACTGAACGAGAGCACTGACTGTAATATCATTCATGGCAGATCTGTGGAAAGCGCAGGAGGAGAGACACTGTGGAGGAACATGCTGTATCAGGTTCATCCTCAGGGGATGCCGTCATAACCGCAGGGCCCATAATCACTAGGAGCGGTGAGAGCCATCCTCAGCTTTATAGTCTGTTGAATCCAACTTCACAAGTTGTTGCACAGAGTTTTAGTTGTTAAGTAAATTGAATAATTAACAGTATAAAAGTAAAATCTACTTAACCTTTATGACATTGTATTGAATAAAATCAATGAGTAAACCCAACTTGAAACATTTCACATTACAAATGTGATGTGATGACCCTAAAAATAACATTTATAGTATTTAACATATTTACAATATAAAACAGTAACATTAAAATAAACAATAAATATTGTTAAAAAAATACATATAAATAAAGAAATCTTTTGTAACTTTACAAATATCCTTACAGCCAGTTCAGTTTAATGCCGAAAAGTATACATTTCTTTAAAAAAGTTATTTCAAACAGCCATATAATGCACGTTTCAATTTCTGTGAGACAACATCACCTTATAATACATAATATGTTTTTAAAATATATGTTTTAAGAAACAAGAGATGCAGTCAATCTCACAGGCCTCAACATTTGGTGGACAAAGCATGATAATGGATTATTTTTCTAAACATGACAGCTAAATCAATAACAACGTGGTGTAAAAGCAAACCGTAAATTGCAAAACCGCAAACCTGCACTGTAATGTTAAGTAGATTCGATATATTTGTTATACCTTTGAAATTGACTTTTATTGTTGTAATATTGTGTAGTATTCTGATTTTTATATTTTGTACTTTAACAAATGTAGAATTTGCTTAAAGCTTTAGATGCAATTGATGTAGGAAGTATTAAACCATAAAACCATTTATCACAAAAACCTCTAAAAATGTATCTTGCTTGTTTTCTGCAGATGAATCTCCAACCAACAACTCACAACTTGGTAAAATATTTCTTTTAAGTAGCCTGCTAAATGTTTTTATTACCCCACCCCACCGTGTCCTTTCTGTGAGACATCAGCTCTGTTTTCACACTGAAACAATGGACACTGTGTCAAGTTCTGCAAATGAGATCCATGACAACTGTGGTACCCATTTACAGAGCTATGTCTGATTCTGACCCCCATCCTACTCAACCCCATTCTTCCCCACACCCTCTGCTGACCCCCATTCACCCCTTTCTCTGCCCCTGCAGTGAGAGGATCCTCCCAGCATCTGAATGCTGTAACCAGTGCCTTGATATCAGGTGTGGCAGTGCTGGGTGTGACGAGCCTGGGCCTCTTCATCCTCTCCCTCAGGCTGCTCAGGAAGCCCAGGCCTTCAGTCAGGGGTCTGGAAGCCCAGCTTCAAATGACCATGATGTCCAAATCCAGAGTGCACTGAAATACGTCAAACAATATTTGGTCACTGCACTCGCATTTGTCACAAAATTACCATTGGGCGGCTTTGTCAAACGAGTTTTCCCTTTTGAACTATGAATCTAATAGTGCCTTTTAAAATACCTCAGTTTGTTAACTGTATCAGGGTCCATGATCCTATATGTCTTGAAGTGCAGAGCGCAAATTAAATGTAGATTGTTCACATATATTTGATTTCAGATTATTTGCTTTATGAATTATTGTTGATCTTTTAAACTGTGTGTGTATATATACGTGAAGAATAAGTGATGAAAAAATTAGACAGACGTTTTCCTAGTTAAATATTAGTTGGCAGCAACAGATTAGATCGAATACCACAGAAAATACTGCACAATTAATATTGATTTTTAGTACAGTTTTTGTTTATTTTTACAAATGGAGGGACAAATCAGTTATTTTCTATGGTAATAAACAGCATGACACAGACGCTGTTAACCTAGCCAGTTATGTTAATTTGTTTTTAATTTGCATGATATAGTTTAAAATCTAAATGAAATATTTTTAGATGCACATTTATAGTGTTATTAAATTGATGTGCCATTATAATCTTTTTTTATTCAAATTGTAAATATGTACAACCTGATGTTTTTCCCGAACTGATTTTGTCAGCTGCACATAACTGACATTTTTAAAGTGTTTTAATATTAAAATTAATTAATTTCACTACACTTATTGCTCATTTGTCTGCATTTATATCAGTTTTACAGATGATTTGCAACATATATCATATTTATCTAAAATCACACTTTTTAATTCAGCCACAAGAAATGATACTGAAAATACGACACAGACACAAACCACTCATTTCTCACAGTGCCACTGTAGATCTTCACAATCTTCATCCTTTCTCTACATAATCCCAGATTACTGCAGCCAAAAACTAGATAAATCTGATGCAGTGATTGTTTATCTCCCTTTCGTTTCTTATGTCTTTGTTCTTATGCGTGTGTTTTGCTAAGATATTTAACTGGATGCGTCATGGCCAGCATCATATTATGATGAGGTCTGTTACATTTTCCATGGTTCTGTATCCTTGTCAAAAGAGGAAGGACAACACCCTACACTCTGATTTGACCCTAATTAGAAAAAGTGTTGTCCTTCCCAGGTAGCTCAGCTGACAGGTTCATGTTACAGTTCCATTGGTGTTTTCTTGATTTTCACAGATTTCACATCATTAGCTGTTGATAAGAAGCAACGAAGAATCCAAAACTCTAGCATTTTTATGCAACCTTCGAAAAGCTTCAGAATTACTGATGTGTTGTTACTCTAAAAGGGATAGTTCACCCAAAAATTAACAATTTGCCATCATTTACTCGTTGTGTCGTTCCAAACCTGAATGACTTTCTTTCTTCTTTGAAACAGTTGTTGTAATTGAAAATGTAATGAAAGTCAGTGGAGTCCAGTGTTGTTTTAGATGCCAATGCATTTTACACTGACATTTTTCAAAATATCTTTTTTGTGCCACAATGAACCCCTTCAGCAGATCCCTTTGACTATCATCACATCAATAAAGCAGGTGTGTACAAACCGTGCGATTTCATGCAGTGACCATCAGGATTTTAAGGTAACAAACCTTCTAAAAGGCATGGAAATTCAGAGGTCAGACCGATGGAATTTACAGTAGGTCCAAACAGAAGACAGGATCTCTCATATATTGTGTACTTCTACAATAGAGTTTGTACTTAGTTTATTAAATTACATGTTAATATGTTTCAGGATGTACAAGATGACAAAGACAGTGGTCATTGTTTATGGTCTAACTATAAAGGTGATGTGTAAAGTTTCAAGGTTTGCCTCAAGGTAATGGTACCTTATCCACAAAAGTGAATTGTTCTTGAGAACTCGAGCAACCATACCAAATGGCAAATGACCTTGTTTTGGCCCAATCCTGCGGAAGTCCTCTAACTAACTTCTCCTACACACGCATACATATATAAATAACAGACTGAAGCCTGTCAGAGTTAATCCAACAGTGACTTTGAGATGATAAAGGATCTTTTACAGCAAGGATAACTTTGAGATTTTCTCCGGGGTGCTGAGACTCATTTAACAGTCATTTTTGGACATTGATGAAGAGCAGATACTGTAGCTGACATGGTTCTACTCAGCCTCTTGATTTTGGGTGCACTGGTTAAAGGCCACCTGGCTCTTACTGTTAGTGATTGTGGGACTTCCTTCAGGCGTCCAGGTAGGCCTATTGTACTGCATGGTTGTGTCTCCAATTATTAGCCTATTGTAACTGATTTTATAACTAAAACAATGAATCCGTTTTAAAGGAAAGACAAAAGGGAGCTTGTTTCTGTGTTACAGCGTACACCGACATCGCAGTGTATTGCGGGACCCAGTCTATAAATTTGGCAATCCAGGTTTGCCCGGTCATTTACACTGGATATAACGAGAGTCTGTTGATTCTGAATCAAATCAAAGATGACCCGTTGTGTCGCGGGAAGATGGACGCGACTGTCAGTCCTCCGGTCGTGCGCTTCAGCTTCCCGCTAACACAATTAGACGCCTGCGGCAGCATCTTCCGCGTGAGTATTACTGCATCTTCAACTATATTCACACTGAAAGTATTCTCTAATTAAAATCAGGAACTTGAGCACTGGCCTGTTTAAAAAAAAAAATGCACCAACAGGTTACCAACAGGGTTCAGTGTTACTCAACATGTTGAAAAGTAGTGATTTAAAAACTTTAACAAAAAATGATTAGTTCCCCCCATTTCCCCTGTATTGTGTAACCTCTCTCTGCAAGTCTAATTCATTTTATTCATTGTCTTAATTTGTAGACCACCAGCGCTCCAGGGACAGGGATCTTCTCGGACTTCTCTAACATCCAGACGGTGAATGTCAGTGGGGTGGTCAGATCTTTTGACCCCACAATAGGAACAGTGACCTACAACGCCGAGCTGAGTTATTTTTACTCCTGTGCATATCCTCTCCAGTACCTGATCAACAATACACAAGTTGATGTGTAAGCTCTTTTAACTCTTTTAATAGATGAATTCTGCTGAAATAATAATAAAAAAAATCTTAAACCAGCCTAAGCTGGACTTAGTCTTCCAGTCTAGTCAGAGTTTTAGGGAACTTTTGGACTGGCCCATGTTCTGGCTTACCTTTTGAATCAACAAGGATGAATTTAATTGGTCAAAAGTGAGTGTAAAGACATAAGATTTCTAATAAAAGCTTTTCTTTTGAACTTCCTAGTCATTAAAAAATCCGAAATGAAAAATGTATCATGATTTCCAGAAAAACTTTAAACTGTTTAACTGTTTTCACTGATGATGATAATAAGAATAAGCATTTCTTGAGCACCAAATCAGTGTATTAGAATGATTTCTGAGGGATCATGTGACACTGAAGACTGGAGCAATGATGCTGAAAATTCAACTTTGCCAATACAGGAATAAATAACATTTTAAAATATATTAAATGTGAAAATCTTTCACTATTTGTCACTATTTTACTCTATTTTTGATTACATAAATGCAACTTTGAAGAGCATAAGAGACTTTTTAAATGTGAACAAAACAGTAGTTTGAACACTAGTGTGCAGCTTGTTGACATTCTGAACTAATTAGTGAATAATTATTTTCTATGTATCATTTGTAATCTGTCACCTTTGCCTCCCTCTTCAGGTCATCCTCCTCCATTGCAGTGGTTGACAACAATGGTAGCTTCATCAGCACTCTAAGCATGCAGCTCTTCAAAGTAAATACGCTACGAGAGAAAAAGTTTCCAAAATCTATAGCTTTTCTATGCTATGCTGTACTGTGTCCAAGACTTCATATTTGAATTGTGTCTCTAGGATATAAACTACACAACTCCACTTGTTATCCCTGCTCTTGGTGTTGAGCTCAGAACCAGAATCTACGTGCAAGTCATTGCAGCAAACTTGACTTCACAGTGAGTAACATTTGCTGATGTTTCTTCTAAGATATGCCTCCATTAGTTAATGTAGAAACTGACTGATTCTGTCCTCTACAGGTATCATATACTGCTGGATCGATGCTATGCCTCCATCTCAGCCTTACCCTCAAATTCAACCTTTTTCAACCTTTTCGTCCCGTAAGTCTAAAAAAACATATCAGGGAATTTTGAGAGAAGTCATGTTAAAAACAACATTTATAATATAATATAATATAATATAATATAATATAATATAATATAATATAATATAATATAATGTCTTTTATATTTTACTTATTTCTATATTTAAATTAAATAAATATAATATAATTCATATAACTTATCTAATATAATAAAAAAAAGAATATATTGGAATTGGAAGGTTATTTTCAAAACAAAGCCACAAAGCCATGCAATTCATCATCTAATTTATTTTATACAGTCGTGGCCAAAAATATTGGCCCCCTTGGTAAATATGATCAAAAAAGGCTGTGAAAATTCATCTGCATTGTTAATCCTTTTGGTCTTTTATTTTAAAAATTCACAAAAATGTATCCTTTCATTGGATAATAAGAATTTAAATATCATTATGAAATAAATGTTTGTATATGCTGTATTTATACTAAAAATAATAAATAAATAATATAACAAAATAAATCATTTTAAAGAATATTTGATCAATTGAAATTGAAATAATCTATAAAATTATTTTAAATATGAGTAAACCATGGAAATTAATTGGTTGTCTTTTTTTCTTCTTTTTTTTATTCTACTAAATAATATATATATAAATGCAATTAAATTCAAATAAAAATATAATCATTTAAATAACACTTCATCAATTAGAAATTGTTGTTTTAGAGTCTCTACAGAATTATTTTATAAACTCAACAAAGCCACAAAGCATGGAAAGCCATTTTGTCATGCTTTAAAAATTCTCCTTCTCTTCTTTTCTCGCAGGTGCTCGCAGGATCAGTTTACCAGCATGTCGGAGAATGGAAACAGTCAGAAGGCTCGCTTTAGCTTCCCGGCCTTCCGCTTTATTGAGCAGCAGAACCAGACCATTTCCACCTACTACCTCCACTGCATCACCAGGCTTTGTGAAACCAGCACCTGCGCCCAGTTCAAGGTAACACACGCTTTTCAAACCGGCCTATCAGACTACAAGAATCAAGTCTTACCTGAATGAGCAGATAAATGTTTCCTGCTTTATCGTTTAACCCTCATCCGTTTTCAATGATCAGCAATGCAACAGGAGGAGGAGACGGGATACAAAGACAACGACAATTAAAGATGGCATCTCAGACACCACCCTCATCTCCTCAGGACCTATTAAGACAAGAGCAGAAACCCGTATGGCTCTTTCCACCTCACTATCCTCCTCATAATATATAAAAAAGCATTTTAAGTTATTTCAAGACACATAAATGTAGGTAAATAATAACTGCCTATTGTTCTTTCTTTCAGCTCTCAGCACTAAAGAAGAAGGTAAGCCTCCCTCATCAATGTGATTCATTTACAGAAGAATGGCAGAAAAATTTGGTTATAACATGCTGTCCCTTGTATTTCTGTACAGCGGTGAGCAGCGCACAGAAGGACAGTGGTAATGGGGCGTCTGTAGGACTGGGCGTCGCTCTGGCCGTCCTCGTCATTGTGGGCACCGTTGCTGCCCTCATGGCCGTGTCGTTTTTACCGCGCACCGCAAACTCAAGATGCTGCGTTAACTTCCTGTGATCCCAGAGCTGTTTTTGTGTAGGACCAATACAACAGCACTGGTGAAGGTGGGAACTGGGGATCCATATTATTAATATCTGACTTTTTCAATTAAAAAGTTTGTCGGCATAGAAGACAACACGATTGTCATTTGAAATGCAAATATTGCAACCAAAAATATGTATTAATATATAATAACTTATATACTTAAGGCACAAAAGTTTAAATGCGCAACATTTTATTTTAAAGCAAACATGTACAGAGTGTATTTGGTGTGAGAAAGAGGATTACAAAGGGAGCAATGCTTGTGTATCAACAGTGGATATTTGTGCAGATAAAACATTTTATCCATTTAAAACTGCTTTGCAATTTGTGGTAATGGATTTGTGCTCAAGCTGTGCCACATTACAGCAAGATTAAATGCTTTAGGATTGACAGCTTTGAAAGAACAGGGGAAAGAAAACATTTCATGAAGTTATTACAGCTTCATGAAGAGCCTCGCTTTGATTTAGTGAACTTGAGTCTTATTAACGAGGAAAGAATGTGTCATTTCGGAAAAGTGATTGTAAGAATGCCTATTTTAATTCAGATGCTTCAGCATAAGCTATATATTACAAAATCAGACAGTTGTTTTGTGAAACGTGTTTGTTTTTATTTTTTGAGTTTGTACTTTTGTTGCGTGCAATGTCATTAATAAAAGCTTGTAGGATTGTGAGAAAAGTCTCGACTTCCTCTCCTGTTAAAACGCAGTCACCACTAGGGGGAGCCTCACCATTGTTTGAGAAAACACATTGGCTAGAATAATGTTTTAGTCTTGTTGCAAAAGTGTTTCTTTATGGTTGTGTTACAGTTAATTTGACAAAGCACTGTTTTAGGAGATTTTTTTAATAGTTTTATTGCTGCTCCACTTTAAAAAGTAGCCTACACTATGTTTTATTTACATAAAGGGCCTACATACTTTCTATAATTTCGTTTCTGCAAGGTTTAAAATGTTTCAGTACAAAAGTTACACGTTATTCAGAATTTGTGTTCTCCTGTTATATTTTTTTTGGATACATTATTTTGCAAGTGGCACAAGGGTGCCACATTTTAAGCTGAATTGTTCTCACGCAAACGTTTCACGCAGTGAAAAAAATAAATAAAATAAATAATCATCTCGGAGCAAAGAATCTGATAACGCGCCAACAGACAAGATGAATCTACGATAAGATGAGAGCTCAACCAGCTCTGTCGCGGAAGTAAGCCTTTTTCTGTGATATGTGAGAGACAGTAAACTATTTGCATTTTAAACTAATGTTTTCATGAATACGACAATGAATTAAAATTATATGGTAAAAAAAATAGCAGTACAACGAAAACAACTGAAGCGCATGACACCAGAAAAATAAGAAACAATGAGCCAGGATAACATTTACAATAAATTACAATTGAGTTCAATAAAATTCATTAATTTAATTCAATTCAATTCAAAATTAAGTTAAAAATAAGTTAAATCATTGCGGTGAAGAATTGTAGTAGCCTATAGGGCTAACAATAGGAACAGTAGTACAAAGCTAAAAACTCTTATAATGTATTAATTGATAATAGAAATAAATACAAAATGTTAAGTGTATAGGCACAGGCTATTGCTGTGCTAGGGTGTGCCAAAATGATTAGTGTAAAGCCTCAGATTATATGTAGGCTACTTGAGTAACAAAACTAAAGTCTCTGCATCTTGCATCTCTGCATTCTTATTACAAATATGACCATATTTACGCAACTGGAAAATGCTTTGGCGATTTCCTTTTTTTAGATTATTGTGTTAGTGAGGAGTATTGTTTGATAATTGATGCCTGTGTAAGCATAGCTCTTGTTTCAGATGAAAGCACTTTAGTCATATTCTAATGCAGTTTAATCATATGTCCTGCAGTGCTGTACCAACTCTCTATTCACTCTGAACAAACAGGTAAATTAGCCTAATGTTTGTTCATACGGCATATATCCCCTCAAATTAATTCAGTTAGTACAGTAAGATATATTAGAGATGTCTTGCTGTAATGTCAGAGCCAATGCAAATTAAAAATTTACATGCTGCTAAGTATGTCATGATAAATGCATAGAAAAATGACTTTCATTATATGGTGATGAGGATATTAATACAATATGAGGAGGGACAGTGGGATATGAGAAGTAAATATGCCAGCCCTCCAGTGGGTAAATCTCTAATTTTGTGTGAGTGAGGTTGTCATCAGGAGCAGTACCTTAGAAAGGATCTCGTCTGGTGAGATGAGGCCATGCAGAGGATCTTCAGAGGATGCGGGCGACCTTATTAGTTAGAGAGAACGATGACTTCATTTAAACTGCCATGCAATGTGCTAATTGCAATGGCTAAAAGTAATATATGAGCGGTGATTAATTGTGTCATAATGGAATTCTCTATGATGCAATTTCATGTAATGTTAAATTGCATGGCAGGGTTAAGCTAATTAATGGAGAAGATATATTTAAAATAGACAAGTAATGTCATTTTGGGAGATGGAGTTTGCAAGAAATTACCAGACAGGAAAGGAATCATGAAACATTGATGCACTGTACCATATCCAGACAGATGGGCCTTTCTGCCGCTGTCTGTCTCTGGAGACTGTGGGTAAAACATTAGCAGTGAATGAAACACTCAGTCTATTAGATACTGTGCAATATTGCTATGATGTTGGGTTAAGGTTTTTGTTTTTTTGGCAAGATAATGGCAATTGTTTTGTTCGGAGTATGAGGAAATTAAAAAATCAGCTGCTGGAAAATTAACTCATATTTTTTAACCAAACAAAACATTAAGGGCCAAATCCCCAGACGAAGAGCCCATAGACTAAATAACAATGTGAATGAAGAGTACCCTCTGAAAACAGCCTTTAATTTAAGACCAGGGTTAATCGGTTTGAGAAACCAATGATGATGGTATCAAAAGTTTACCGGCTCTTAAAACACTTGGAAAGCTTTTTTTTAACCATTTTTCTGTCCAAAGAGTCTTTTTCTTTGTTTTTCCTGTTAAATGCACATGCTCCTGTTGTTCTGCTCAAATGATGAATCAGAGTAGCTTTTGCTTTAGATTTTGAGAGAACAGCAGCTTTAAATTTTGTTGTTGTCATGACAGAGCATATATTTTATCATTTTTAATTTCACATTTCTATTCATGTGTTCAAGTTCCTGAGTGCATATATATATTTATAATGTCAGACTTAAAACATTAATTTTATGACATTTCTGTTCACTACTGTGATCAGTAAGATTTTTAATGTTTTTGAAAGAAGTCTCTTTTTCTGCATTTATTTGATAAAAAATATTGTGAAATATTTTTAGAATTTAATAAAAACTGTTTACTATTTTAATGTTTTATGAGTATTAAATATATGCCAGTCTTCTGTGTCACATGAAGAATCAGAAATCATTATAATATGCTGATGTGTTGCTAATTTATTATTATCATCAATTTTGAAAACCGTTGTACTGCCTCATATTATTGTGGAAAGAATGATATAAATTATAAATTATATATATTTTTTCAGAATTCTTTAATGAATGTAATGTTTAAAAACTGCATTAACAATTGTTATTTTTCTGTAAATGCATTTATGTGCCTCTGAGCAGCATGTTTGTAAAAATGTACCTTTTCATGGAGAAAGACCTTTTAAAACATTAAAAATGCACCAAGTTTTTTATTTTGATGGCTAGGTTACTAATGAAACTTCTTTTTTTTAAATATTACAATTACAATTAGATATTGCACAAAAACTGTGAAGAAGAAATGTACAAAGCTGTCTAGGAAAAGCTGGTTTTGTTCAAGGAGTTGTGTAACTTTATAGACACTCCCATGCTTGAAACATGAAATCGTGTTTATCGTCAGTGTAGAAATTGGTGTTTACAGTTATGAATTAGACAGGAAATGCCTCCCCGACTTTTTGGCAATCAGACTTTTTTTTTGTTTTTTTTTTATCTTAAATTGCTCTGATTTTGGACAACATAAGGGTATAGCTTCACCAGGAAAAACTGCACCAGTGGAATGCAGTGCCATTTACACCCTCTGACCCAGATGTACAGGAGAGACCAGGGCAGAAGTGCCAGATACTACCAGCAGTAGGGGACTGGACGGTTGAGTGCATCCTATAACAGACCCCCTGCTGAGCACAGACCAGCTCCTGACACACGTCTTCTGACCTGCTCCAGCTGTAGAGGAGCTGCTCATCTTTCATAATTCATTACAGAGACCCGAGACACAATGCAGCTGCCTGCAGCCTGTGCTATGATGTAAAAAATGCTGCATTATGCATAGGATATGTTATGTTCTTCGCTTCAGACCAAGCAAAGGTCTGGCCTCTGAATCACTGAGTGATTGGGAAAGAGGGCAAATGTCAATTTGTATTGTGGTGACCCAGATGATTTGTGAAAATGCTCCTCACACATAACACGTCAAGTCAGCATAAAACTGTCACCATGCTGAATTATACACAAGGCTGGACATGAGATTTAACCAAATGGATAAAACTAAAAAGATATGCTCTTGTGTTGTAAAATGTCATGTCATCGTCTACTTCATGTTGTTCTTAACTTTGACTTTAAAGGAATAGTTCACCCCCCAAAAAATAAATTAAAATTCGATTTTTAATATTTGTTTGTTTCTTCATAGGAACAGATTTGGAGAAATTTAGCATGACATCTCTTGCTCACCAATGGATCCTCTTGCAGTGAATGGGTGCCGTTAGAATGACAGTCCAAACAGCTGATAAAAATGTCACAGTAATCCACAATGTGTACAACTCTAGTCCATCAATTAATGTCTTGTGAAGTGAAAAGCTGCATGTTTGTAATAAATAAATCCATCATTAAGGCGTTTTAACATTAAACCATCACTTCTGGCCAAAAAATGAGTTGCTTATCTGAAAAGGTCCACTGACATACGTATACGTTTATAACTGTTTTTCACTTGTACGGTCATTTGATCTGTGCAGATTTCTCTCCTGATTCACTTTTTCACTTGGCAAAGCAATATGTATGGAATTGTTAAAAGTCAAAATGACTTATTGATGTATTTGTTTGTTACAAAACATCCAGCTTTTCACTTCACAAGATGTTTATTGGTGGACAGGAGTGGTGTTGATTACTTGTGGATTACTGTGATGTTTTTATCAGCTGTTTGGACTCTCATTCTGACGGCACCCATTCACTGCAGGGGATCGTTTTGTTGGTTAGTGATGGGATTTTCAGCAAATTTTCATTTTGGAGTGAACTCCTTTTAATTTTTTTTAGACAAAAACAGGTTAGAGATGTTTCACATCTGAAATTGAATTAATTTGCAACATTTATACTACTATTTTCTTAATGTAAAGCTGCTTTGAAACAACCTGCATTGTTATATAAAAACATGATGTGAATTGACTTGGAATGACGAGGGTGAGTAAATAATGACAGACAGTTCATTTCTGAACAAATCTAGTACATTGAACTGTCTTCAGGCAAATGTGGCCTACATCCGGTTTACTGGAACATCACCTTTTTTGTACATTAAGTTAGTCACAGTGCTCAAACGGACTTATGTTTCTAAGCAGTAACTCATGCAGTCATTGTGAGTCACTCAATACGAGTCTTACTGGTTCACAAAGCGGCTTAGACACTCTTTTATTGTGAAGACTGAAGGGATCTGAGCACTTTGAGTCAGAGACAACCACTTCATTAAAGATTTATAGCCTCAAGAGACGCAAAGACATTTCAGTTCAGAATACAAACACCAGTATTGTCCAGGGTATTCAGTAAGAATATGTGCCTTATATTACTGAGTTTCTTTCAGACGCTGTAGGTTTACTCCTGTTTGTAGTTACAAAGGTTTAGATACATATACATTCTGCAAGAGGAAATTGTCTGTCTACATGGACATATGAAAGCTATCTAATAATGATGATGTTTGTAAGAGACACTCTGAGCCTGAAAGACGGGGAGGGGTGTTTTGTGACTGACAAGTGACAATTGTGATGATGTCTGGGCAGATCTTTTTGGCTGCGGATGTGTTTGGGGTTTGGAAATTTGGAGCGGTTTGACCCCGCTTGGAATGTGACCATGTCTGAAAAGCGCAAAGTGCCGTTTTTTGTCTGAAAATCTGCTGAAGGGCTTGTGAAATTCAGTCAATGGCATGACAGGATCTCAAACAGACTTCCATAGTTCCACAACAGAGACCTGCTAAGATTTACAAACCCAACAGGACCAAACATGCTCAGCAGAACCAACATCTGCATCTTCCTTTAATCTTTACAACGTTTTTCATGCTGTTTCCTACCAAGTTGTATGCAGTGTTATTTATATACTCTTTTATATTTTTATTAATATTGTATATTACATAATATTAAAATTTCATTATAATAATAAAATATTTTGAATTCATTTTTATTCTTATATTTTCAGTATTCATTTTATTTTAATATTTATATAGTTTTAATTTATTTTCAGTTATTTCAGGCAACACTTCTATTTTTTCATTTAAGTTTTTCATCCAATATATTTCAGTTTATTTTTTTTTCAGTAAATAACACTGTGTATTGTACATCCTCAGATCCTTCACAGTCTCTGCTCTGCTCAGTTTCTGTGTCACTGCAATTTAAAGCATAAAGCGAATTCCAGTGTTATCCTAAAGAGTAAAAATGTAGCCATTAACCTCTTATCATTTTTGATATTTTTTGACTTTGTTCTGCATCTTGCTAATTGAATGGGAGGAAACTCATAGCATTCATATTTTCTAAGAAATTCTTAAACCTCCCACCATGATTCAATCCATTCCATTAAACAGGAACAACATGCTCTTTGACAAGTTGCTTCTTTGCTTCCTCTGTAGATGCTCATTTCATTTGTGTTATGACTAAAGCTACTTAATAATGCATTTCAGGCCTTTTTATCTTGATTTTCAGTGCATTTATTGTGGTAAAATGCATGTGGGATAAAGGGTATCGCAGCCTGTCAATTAATCCCAACAGTAATAGTGTTTGTTTTCTGCTTATTTTTATTAGCTTAGCCGCACCCTGCTATCTAAGCATTGTTGTATGAGTCTCAAATTGTTAAAGGGAGTTAAACATTTCATTACTAAGTAGTATAACTACTGAGGTTCTCATGTCTAGATCTTTGTGATCAGTGGGCTTGTTGTCTCTGTCATGTAGGTCTTGGTTTCTGTCGCTAAAAAAAGGGGGTGCTAATCAAAGAAAAACGACAACAACGACACCCTCCTACTGAGACTGCTTTGCATTATTGTTCATTTGGGCCTCTGCCTGTTTTTTTGTCAGATATCTTGATCTCGGTTTCAGATATTAGGTCTTTGTCTGGACGTCTGGTCTTGGTTTGACAGACTCCAGGATTCCAGTTATCAGGAAACCAGAGCATCTGAAATCTCTCGCATGCTTTGATGTACAACAAGAGTGATAAACATTATCCAGAGTAAATGTGTGGGATCAAGGAGACTGATATGTCATCCGGGTGTTTCATTAGAATGATTCGAAAATGGGCTTTAGTGGCTCTGGAGATTGTTATGAAATGAGTCTGGGTTTTTAAAAAAGGACCAAGTTGCGCAGAGATACAGCACTCCCCTTACACAATGCCTTTGAGGTTTTCTCACAAAATCTGGCTTTTAAAAAAAGATAACCTTTTACCTGCAGCTAAACTTGGTTTGATGTGGAGAAGGAGAAATAGTTAGCTGCAAGCAGGGGCGCTGTAAGGGGGGAGGGGGGAGTTGGGTTAGGATGATTCTCAGGGCCCGATGATGAAATGTGATTTCTACCGAGGGGGACCCCCCGGAACGCGATTTACCGAGAGGAACACGGAACGCGATCTGTACGTAGGTTAATATTATGACTAGTCAATAAGTGGATGATGACTTTATAGTTTCAGAACATCAAAGAAATCAAAGCTTCTCTACATGTGGTCTGCCTTTTAGGTCCTTTTAGAAGTTATCAAATATTTACATGCCCATACCATCATAATCCTCTCATAAAAGGCTCTCATATATTACTTCACCACAAAAAAACAATAAAAACACGAATTCTGTACCCTTTAGCATTTTACAAAGGAAGTGCAAACTGTTTTATGTTACATTATATAATTCAGCCCTATTTAAAATGCAAAATAAATGACCGAAAAGGAAAACACCTCATAATTGTAGTGTAAGAGGTTCAATAAAAAGCCCTTCTTCATTGAAAATGTTATAATGGCACTGTTTGATATGCTACAATCTATATAAGAGAGAAGAAAGGGGGAAAGGGAACCCTGGGGAAAAGTGGGGCTATAAACTCATATATAGAGCATGAGAAAGTGGGGGCTCTCAGCTGACGCTTTAGGTTAATGGACGCTTTGCATTTGCCGGGTCATGCTAAAGCTCTCACAACTTGTGAGATGGTCCACAACCATTACGGACCACAAATTGATTGATTCCTGTAAGCATTAGGAAGCTTAAATTACTTATGTTACTGAAAAGGACACAATTACTGGCCCTCCTTTACCTTCCTTATGAGTTCTAAAGTCAATAATGTAAAATTCACATACTCTCCCTAATGGTGGTTCAGACACATTCATGTATAGCTTTAGATAACTTCACTCAAGTTATGAAGACATGTACATTCTGACCCGATTGTTCCAGTTTGAGTTTCCTCCTTCCTCATTTACACACCAAAATATTTTGTAAGCAATATGTTGAAAAATGGCACTGCTAAAAGGAGCATGTGCACATGGGAGACACCTTGTTATTCAAACCTGAGGGTGAGAGTCGTTCTCGCTGGGTCTCTTTCTGAAAAACACAGAAACTGGAAGACAGCCCAAGGCTGTGGGCTCTAATCTTTGAGATTTGTACATCACCTGGACCAGATCTTGTGCTGGATCAGTCCCTCAGAGCTCACAGCACAATAGTAAGAAATAAAAACAGTACAATTCAACAGCTTTTTGCACAAGAAAGTCATTTCATGAAACTGCCTCATGAACCTGTCATTTTTCACAATAATGTGATTATTTTAAGCTCTCCAACTCTTCAAACCACATCAAAATAAGGAGAAAAAAAGAACCAAAACTCCCTGCCCCAAAGAAAGATGGGTAAGTAGGCTAACCTTTATTCTGAAGCTCTTTTTTTGTTTTGTTTTAACATGTCTCTGCCTCAAAGGGTGAACGATTATCTGACCATAAAGGCCCTGTGAAAATGATCTGTTTCACTTTTTCAGGGCCTGTGAGGTCATTTTCTGCAGGATGATGTAATGATCACGTACTGGTTACACCTGAATAGTGTCACAAAAACCTCAGTTTAAATATCCCTCCCTTTATAAATAAGCTCATAAACAGGGTTTTGAAGGTCTGATTTGAGTAAATAAGTAAATCAATAAATAAAGGTAATAATTTCTATAGATTCATTATTTGAGTTCCTTTTCATTTGACAGAGAACATCTTAAAATTGTCAATTTGATAAAAATACAATTATTAAAATTAAAAATAAGATATATAAATGCATATGCAAATGCAAAAAAATACAAATCTTTGTTCACAAAATAAATTCTTGAATAAACTATAAAATAAAATAAAATATTCTTTGCAACTCTGTGGTATTAAAAGCAAATGTAAAAGACCAAGCCAATCTTCTAGCCAGTCTTCACTGCCAAGCACAGCTGAACTAATGAAGCATTCATGCGTTTGAGTTTGGCTATTGACTGACACTGAGCAGGTCATGAAGGGCACCCACACCTCCCACAGACCTGTAGATTACGTCAGGGTCAAAGTGTCATCCTCCACTCTCGGCCCCCTCCCTCCAATGCATTCAATATAACGAGGCTCTGCTGCTTAGAGACTCATTATTGGAACGAGTGAATGTCCTTTGAACATATTGGAGGAGAGCGTCCCTCTCTCACTTTTAATTGCAGACGAAGCTCACACATTTTTTAAGCATCTAATTCTTGTTGGTTTGTACTAATTTGAAGCAAACGCTCCTCGTCAGCTTCATTTCACCCTATCTGAGGTGTCACCCATCTTTTTGTTGACTGTTTAGGACTTTGTCTAATGCAAAATTTCATGGCTTTGTTCATTTGCTTCAGGCAAATCTTTACCTCACAGAGTTCATGCTCGCAAACTATGCTTTTGACATCAAAATGTAACTTTAATACCAGATGAATGCATGCAATAAAAAAAAAAAAAATCTTTTTTTTATTTGCATAATTATATCTCGTAGTAAGGGACCTGCTATATTAGTAACAAAACTAACCAGTAAAACACCTTAAGATGTTAATGAAATAGTGCCCTGTTTATGAACTCTCTCTGAGCTATCATAGGCTCTCCTTTGAGAGAGAATCATCATGGTTTGCCTTTGTTCTTCATGCATTCAGTCTCGTATCTATCAGGCAGGCCATTAGGAGGTGTGAGGAAGTACAATACAAACCCAATGAGATGAGGGAAGGGAACACCCCACCCCTTGAGCCCACCTGCCACTGAGATGAGTGTGTGTGTGAGGGGGATTTCAGCTAATATTGGGGCAATAAAATGCAAAAGAGGAGAAAAAGTGGCTTGGTGGCTAACAGGGAGGAGGGATAGATAATGGAGGGAGAAAGAAAGAAAGAGAAAGATGCAAATGATTCACGTCTCTTCATGTACCAGGTTCAGATTTGATCAGGCTTTAAAAGAGATTCTCTTATCTAAAGGTTCTTTACCAGTTTAACCTGTTTGACTGATTTTATGTTTTGTCCATGATTTGATTAATTAAACAACGAGCATATAGCTAATATTATTAGTTCTATACTATTGCAGCCTTAGGCACACAAAACTTTGAGGTGTAAAAAGCATGTCAAGACATGTAAAGCCATTGGAAATTATGTTATGCTTTTTGGTTTGTCAAGCAATAAATAACACTTTATAAGGAATGTTCTCAGAATGTTGACTTGTCATGAACAAATGTTCAGAGTTACCTGTTCTTTAATGTTATAATAATGCAAAATGATCAAATGTAATGTTCTCTTAACATTCATGTAACCAAAAAATATATATATATATATATATAAAAAGATTTTTTTAAAAACTTCAATAATTGTTTTCAGAACTTATTAGGATCTTCAGCAAAACATTTCGTTAACAGCTGGATACTGGACTGTTTTAACAAATAAAACCAATAGTAGCTATACTCAGGTGTTGCTTAAAAATCCTTAGACTAATGGTTTTCAACCAATCTAACTCCAAGGTTTCCATTCTTTGAGCCAATATTCAAATTTTTACAGTCAGTTTGAAAAATTGCTGGGTGTGGTAAGAAAATTGCAGTTGGATGGCAAATCACGTTTACATGTTTTAGGTCAACATTTTGGCCAATTATACTGCGATTTTAGTGTTTTAATTAGGTTAAATAATTCTATATAATGTTGCAGCCACCTTGTAAGTTTTTCACCTTGTAAGACTAAGCATTTAGTACCTAACCCTAACTCTTCATATGAAAGCCATGTTGTCTTCCAGGACATCCAAATCAAATATTACGAAAACGATACTGTAAAGTAGAACCGCAGAAGATCATAGATAAGATAAGGGATGTGTCATCAAATGTTTTCTAGTAGGTTAAATTAGTTTAGATATTACACAGGGCAGGGGAGGAGCTTGAAGACAGACCTATAACCGCCCTCCAGGGCTTCAACAAATGTAACACGTGGGGAACAACCTAAAAAGTTTTAATTTACTGACGCATGCTGCGTGTGTTGCGCTTTCTAGAACAATATCCAGCAAGGACGTGCTAACGCAAGGATTTTATTTCTCGAGCTTGAGAGACCCAGACTGCCGAAAGATGCACCGGATCGCCCTTTTAACGTGTCTGCTCACTGTATCACTGATGAATCAAGGTAACAGAAAATTCATTTTCGATTTTTTTTTTTTCATTTGAATTTTAGAACTTTCGTTATTTTAGAACGTATCTTCTGACATTTACAGTGAGGTGGACCAATGAAAGAACCGAGCAGTGTTACTTATATGATCTGAGAATGATCAAACATGTTAAGAAATTATATATCAAGTCTTTTAAAGGGAAAACGCGCGCCACAGTTTCACTCGGAATTCTTCCCAAAGCCTTTAATTTGATGCAGTTATAATATGCTATCTTTATTAGAAACAAAATATCAATTAACGAAGGGTTTTCTCTGTATAAAAGTAACATTTATTTCTAGAAACGCTCTCTTTGTCCCCGCCCCCTTTCTTTTTACTACCTTTTGCTTGCACCTGTTTCGCTAGTGAACAAAAAAAATATATTATGCTGTAGGCTACATGTTTTACCCTTGATACTTTTGCTGTTAAAATTAATTAATAATAGTTTTGAGCCTGTATCTTCGTGCTTCTTTGTATATTCAGGTAATGAAATAAAGGACACAAAAGCCCGGCTGGTAAACATCTGTTATTGTAAGGCACCAGCCAGTCTGTCAATACGACTTTAAAGAGACTCATTCACCTTTTGGGCCGGAAGACCAAAAGCGTAATGATAGTGTGATGTGCTGAAAGATTGTTGGGTTGAGGGTCAAACTTAAACGTGTTGTGATTTGTGACCGTCTTGTCTTGTCCTTAGCTGTGAGAAACAAAGAGTGTACTTCTTTAAACTAGTAGTGGTCTAGTTCGATTTTACTAATTAAAATTAAAAAGTTAAAAATATTAAATATTGAAACGTTTTATTACTGTTCAATGCAATGCAACTAGTTTACTATCGTTCTAATGATTTAAAAATTTACATATAATGGTTATCCTGTGATTTGTAACATTCTAAGCAGATGATGTTGTTTAATTTACGCCTGTAACTGTTTGTCTTCTAAATTGGCTTAAGAGCCAAACTCAGTTTACAGCTAGTAGTTTAGTGCGGCATCTGTTTTTTGTTCTCTCTCCACCCCTCCCCCAAAACACACCATCTGCAATGTCACACCCAGTATTACTAGTTTAGCTGGTGGGTTTCTTTCAGTTTGCTGCCAAAAAAAAAATCACCCTTTGCCCCCTGAGAAATCTGCGCTTCAATTGATGACCATTGTTTTGATTATACATTTTGCTATAAATGCTGGTCTGAGTTTAGATTTATTTGTAGTGAGAAACTGTCTTCATGCAACTTTTTTTTTTTTTTTTTTTGCTTTTGTATCGCAGAAGTAATTTGCATATTTTCATTATTTTGATTGTTCCCTCCATTATAGGAAATAGGAATATGTTTGATGAGACTGAAAGTTTTACCCTAATTCATAAATCTGGCTTGTAATCATGATTGGCTAATGGTATTCCTCACTGAGTAAATTTAGATTATGTAAAGAGAATATTATTCCTGTTTTAGATATGAGACAATCTTATTCAAAGTTGAATCTTCTACTTAGATTTGCCTGTCTGGCCTGTTGTACCAACCAAATCCTTTTTATAGTCCCATTATAAAAGAAAGCAAATATAGCTCAACAAAAGACTGTTTGCTTAGATAAGAGGAACTGATTTCGATTCATATGACTCATCCATTCAGACATTTATTAATATGTTTCCCTCAGTGAAAGTACTACTGTGGAAATAGAAATACTATTGTTGTCCTCTAGCCTGTACTCTTCTCTTCTTTACCACAGAAGCACCTCTTTTTCACAGTGGCCTTCATAGGAACCAGTTTATCTGTCATCAGGCAAGACAAGAGAGCTATTGTCTGGTCTAAAGAAGGGAGACACATTGTTTTACAACAGGATAGGAGTGTGTGCTTAGCAGTGGCACTCTTGACTTGCAGAAATGCGTCCATTGAGATGCATGAAGTTCCCCATGGCTCCCCGTAACCTCCAGTGCACTTGCTTGGCTCCACCCTGCATTTCGGGACAAAAAGTCAGGTGGTTTCGCTCTTGTTATTCGGCTTCTCCAAGACCTCCTCTGGACCCCTGCTGACTATATTGTTCAGCAGGTTTTCTTTAACTAATGCATTTATGATTGCGACATCTCCCACCGACTCTTCTCCTTTTGTAATTAAATTCAGCTGTATACTCCCCATCGAGAAGCCGTTATCTCGCCCAACTCCTTTGCATGCCCTTCAGTTGAAAAAGACTTTGGGTTACCATATGAATTACTGCAGCGCATACTTCTGTTCCCATCATGCATTTCAAAAGCACCAGTGAGACTGAAGTTTTAAACTGTATGTATTGCAAGAGATGTGTGCCAACCACGTTGAGGTTGACGACGTGACTGCATTTGATTTGCAAATACTCCTGCCTCTATCTGCTTGTCTTCAACCTGAAAAATGAAAAATGTTTTGAGTTCGACTAATTTTGTTAAAGAACTTTTTTTTGTTTGCAGTGCTTTGTTTTTATAGTAGCAGCTGAGAGGAAGCATCTGTACTGTATATGTTCAATTGAAAGCTCTTAATCCCACGCTGTTTGCGCCGGGACTCAGGAAATGAAACCAGCCATTACAATAAAGCCGCCGCCTCTCCCGCCTTCTCTCCCCCCCCTTTCTCTTTCTCTTTCTTTATCTCGGGTAAGGTGAGGCCAGAGGCAGAATTCTAAATCATTTTTACTCCTGCCCCCTCACTTCTGCTGGTTTCTTCACGTGTCGCATTTCCTTCTAAAGAACCCTGTAGGCTTAACCTGAAGGATTATTGCAGTCGTATTGAGATGTTTATTTTCCATTGCACACTGCAGAAGTGCTCTGATCATCAGTGGTTTCAGCCACATGTTCCTAGTTGATTTTGTTTGCATTTCTCACCAGTGATGTTTGCTCAATCAGTTAAATGGAACCAGATCTAAATGTACCGATTAATCAGTCAACCTCTTGTTTGATTCTTTGAAAGAAGTCAGATCAAGTTGTGCTACTATTGTAAAATTCCAGAAATGTTATGAAGCGCCCAGAGGAGAACAAGCACAGGTTTTCAGAGCTGCTTCAAACAAGCAGACAAGGGTGCTATGTTGAGCAGCAGAAGAATGCAGGTCAAAGAACGTTTTAAATTAAACCATGTCATATATGTGACTTTGTGGTAAGTCACATTGTGGGTCTCGTTTTGTCTCCCTTAGCTGGACGCTTTGACAGTAGGTCTTTTTCAGCAACAAGAATAACCTCAAAGTTCATACCTCACATGCAAACATCCTGTGCATTGAGTTGTTTATTTAAGTCTCTTTAGATTCTGTCACCAGAATTTGAACATTATACAAAGACTTAAAATTAAGTAATGATAGAGATTTTGTAGATATATGTATAGCATGTAGAGGTGTGCGATATTGAAAAAAAATCTTGATGTTTTCAATAACGATAATTAGACTATATTTTGCAGAGTGTGTTATTGTGCTGATATCTGACTACCATGGACAGCTGCAGTTTTTGATATTCTTCATTCTGTGTGGTCAGTTCACATCACTGAACAGAAATGAACCTTTTCTTATGTTTAAATTGATTTTTACCTTTTATGGGCATTTTTACCTTTAAAGGGGTCATATAACATGGCTAAAAAAAACATTATTTTGTGTATTTGGTGTAATGCAATCTGTTTAGGGCTGGATGAGAATATTCTATTATTCGAATATTCGATTTGTGGGTTGGCATTCGATTTTCAATTTTGAGATTCGAATATTCTATTTTATTTTATTTTTTCTCAAACACCTGGCGTCCCCCGCGAAACGGTTCTCATTCGCCCTTGAATATGAATCGCCCATGAGTGAACATCATGATTCAGTTCATCTGGAAGAGAAGACAAAAATGCTGAAGACCTCAGCTGTGTGGGAGCACTTTAAATTGAGTGAGGACAAGTATGCGAGTATGCGATTTGAAATGGCCTACCACAACAGCACATCAAGTTTGAAAAAAAGTTCTGTAAGTAGTAAACCTATAGTATATTGTTGGTGTAAAAAAAATGAACTGCTTTTATCCAGCATGTTAATCAGTAATTTTACACATAAAAACGTGCACTTAATTTGCTTGGAAAATACTTGCGCATATGGCAGACATAAAAAACGTACAGTAGCCCAGCCTAATAATAATTTGTTTATATTAAAAGTATGTTAAAAACATATCATTAGTGCAGTGTCCTTTCTCGGAGAACATAAGCCTTCTGGCTCACGCTGTTCTGTAGTTTATTAAAAGTTTATTCATTCTGAATGTCCAAATTGCACCAAAATGTGACACTGCACTCCCTTGGGTCTGCGGCAACACACCCGCCACACGTGAAGTCGATTGGATGAACGGTTCTCAACATAATAAAAATGCAAACAGACAGGCAGACACACAGAGATTCCTTCCTTTATTACACCATGTCTACACCAGACGCTCCAGTTGTCGTTTTGCATTGCGCCGCAACAACTAAAGTCTATCTACACTGGATTGAAAATCATTTGAAATTTGTGTCTGTACGTCACAAATAGAACACAGCAGCAGTTTACTGTCAGGAATTTGTCAGCCGCACGCCACATCCAGTGTAGACAGCATAATAGGTTCTATTGTATTTTGTCGCCCCGCTCGCATCCGGTGTAGACATGATGTTAGAGAGAAGAATATGTTCAGCCCCCTTTTGATTACTACCGAAGTTTGAAGCTCAAAAAATTGTATTTGGACCAGCCCTTAATGTGTTTATGTGGTTTAAAGTAAAAAAAAAAAAAAACACATTGTTTTCCATATAATGTACATTATTGTTAGTCCTCTATGCCCCGCCTTTCTGAAACGCATCTATTTTTACAAAGCTCATCATTCCAGTGTGTTGTGATTGGCTGAAAGCCTCAAGCATGTGAGGGAAATGTTACGCCCCTTAACACTTTGATGCCATCTCCCAGCACGATGAGACAAAACCAATAAAACCCATTATAAATGAGGCATTTGTTGCATCCAGTGGGGACATAATTACTGATTATAATGACTGATACTGTGTTTTTACGCGTTGCATTACATCATGCCGCATAAACATAAAACCATGTCTGCATTTGTGATCGGAGAAACAACAAAAAACAAGCGCTACTCTACACTGCTCAAAACTCGCGTTTGAATCATCAGTGGCAAATTCTGTAAATATGAACACATACTAAAAAGACTGTGAGTCAGAACAGCCGGCATTGTAGTTTTCTCTCCCAGGTTCAGGAAACAGTCCTCCGTAAAATGCATTGCACACACGAATATTTGGGTTGAACTGTTCTGGAACAGTGTTGTAAATACAACTTAACCACTGATTTCTAGTTGTGTCCCCTTTTGAAAGGCCAAACAAAGTATTTTCGCTTTAGCAATGAACCGCACAGTGTCTTCACGACATGGCGGCGGCAGCAACAATACTACAGCGAGAATCAAAGTTACGCCGCCTTTCTTTGCATAAACATTTGTGCGGTGTTATGTGAATCTTCCCACACAGTGACGTAGACATTTGGGGGCATGTTTGAACGAGGCGTTTTAGGAGGGCGTGGACGAGCCTTAACTTTTAAATAGAATATCTCTTTGGGTTTGAGACTTTAGTCTTTGCAACTTTAGGGATCTTATCAATTCATGAACAGCTTGTAACACTCCAAAGAGAAAGGAAAACTTGAAATCACATCATATGGCCCCGTTAATCTAAATTAGACTATATTTTTGAAATATGAAGCAAAAACAGGCTGGTCTGACTTCAGTTTTGTGAAACTAAGCCCTATACTACATAAAACACATCTGAACGAAACGGCAGATGAACTGAATGAGACGCAAATTCACTCTCTGTCAGCAGGTGGTGCTTATGAATAGCAATGGCACAGTGTTTCCCGGGTTACCGCTTTAAACAAAGCAGAGCTCCTACTCCAGTTGTATCACGATTTGTTTGGCATCTCATCCGATTTGAATCATCAAATATATTTAAATCAATTTTCAACTGGCTCGCGGTTCATCGTTACATCCCTAATAATTAACTTGCTCCCCCTCTGAAACGAATTCATATTTCTGCTAATGTCACAGATTGGTGGGATGTTGGATTTCTAGATCAGAGTGTATGCAGCAAAATCGGATTAATCCTACATCTAAACTGAATCTGATAAATCCTAAATCAGAGCAGAATCTGATTGGCTAAATCTTCAATCGGAGCAGAATCTGATTAATCCTTAATCTCAGCTGAATCTGATAAAATCTTGAATCGGAGCAGAATCTGATTCAGACAGATTACAAAAGGAAAGCTGGTTGCAATTCGTGCTGAATTTAAAAACAAACACCGTTCCGTTCAAAAGTCAGTTGTTTAATGACCCCCACTATAACGTGACACGGGATACCACATGCTGATAGTAAAAAAGCCTGGTGCTATGATTGTGTTTCTTTGGAAATGTTTCCTTTTCTCTGCACTTCAGTCTCTTTCCCATAATCCTTTGACATCATAACTTTGAAGTTGGCTTTAGAAAAGAAGAATAAACTTATCTTTAGTTTTCTTTCTTTTGTGGGAACTTTGATGTCATCTGCTTTGAGCTGGCAAGCCTGCACAAGTCATAGTGAACACAACCGCACCTGTCCCAGATGTCTGTGCTCTCTGTCAACATGAGAGCCATACCTGGTGGCTTAATTAGGGTATCGTGGCTTCCACTTCCTGAGTATGCGGGTCAGTTAAAGTTATACGTTGTGGATGTGAATGTGGATGACTTTCATCTGGCGGTCTTTTCCTTGCCAGCAGCTAATAGGTTCATGTCCTCTCTAATATACAAGAGAAAATAAATACTCCTCTGGTAGTTCAACAAATACCATTATTCGATTCAAGTAATGGTTTAAAATGTCACTTTTATTAAGTTCCTTCAAAGTCTGCAGCATATAAATTGCATTTAAGCTCTTTTCTAGGTAGTTCTCTGCAGATGTAGGGCCCTAGGCTGTAGGGATCATGAAGCAGGAGATGGTTAAGGGCCATCGTGACCTTTTTTACAGACCTGGCCAGTCCCTGAACTACACCGGAATGTGAAACAGATCTGCTCTTTTGTATCACAGCATCACAGTGGAGAAAAAAAAAGAGAGAACCGGCTCATTAGTAGTGACATACTATCATATCAGAGATTTTTAAACCAAACATAATTCATGAGTTAATCACTCAGATAGAAAAGGCCTTGAGCTCGTACTCCCTAAGTTCTGTCTATTTTTTGTTGTTTCGCTTCCTGCAGAGGGGAATTAACCATTGCATGGCACACACCCTCCAGCCGTGCTTTCTAAAATCAATATTTGCTCTGCTTTTGTTTACACAGCCAAAGGTGGTCTGTATACGGGCTGAATTGTTACGGGCCCTCTAACAACGTGGGAGGCGGCCCTTTCAGAGCCCAGCCCGGAGAAAGAGCTTATTTAACTCAATACAAGCTCGCTGACCTCTGTGTTTTGGCACCAAATTTGATTGGTATCTCAGTGGCTGCAAGCAAACGCTGATGTTATGAACACAAGGGGCCCTGCAGGATCCTGTGGAATGCAAATGCCTGGAGCCCCGAGGCATCTGGGAGCAGGGAGACTGGTTTTGGAAGAGATAAAGGCACGGTCTCTGTCTATGTAAAAATACGAGCCACCTCACTGACTTGTAAAATGCTTTTGAGAATATATGTTCAACAGAACGACTTTCATGTTAGGAATGTTGTTAATCAAGGGCCACATGAAGCTTCTGAGTCTAATTGCTTGAACATAAATTGGGAAGATCTAAAGTCAAGACTCTTTGACTGCCACAACATGGTCATTAGTTTTACATTTAAAAGTGTCTGTTAATTTTACACAGTGTATCATGCATATCTAACTACGTTTATGCCTTGGTTAACTGATAACCTAGATTACCTTAACAACTTCCTGCAATAGTTTTGACCTAAATTTCTTAATTGTTACAAGGTTGTAACTCATAACATGCATTATGCAATCAAGTCAATGATGTGACACTTTCTTATTTGTGCCATCTAATAATTTATTCAAAAATACATGAATGCAGTTCACATATACATAAGTAGGGATGCACGATAAATATTGGCACGATATTTAATGCGCATCTCGTCATTAAAGCCGGTTCTGTAATCAGTGGTAAATCTCTACACGTGCGTGCTTTCACGTGGAGCAGCAATTACTACACAGAGCTTTTGTTCACTGACAAGCTGCACAAAACATGCACAAAATATGATCGTGGTTTTGCGCAGCTTGTTAGTGAACAACGCCTCTTTGTAGTAAATGCTGCTCCACGTGAAAGCACGCACGTGTAGAGATTTACTGCTGATTACAGAACCGGCTTTAATGACGAGATGCACATTAAATATCGTGCCGATAAGCATGTTTTAATATTTAAATTAAAATTCATTTAAACAATTTTGGGGGCATAAAGTTAAAATGTTTTGATGTCATAATTTGTTGTAATTAGTAGTATAATTAAAGGAGTTTAACTTTTTTGGAGAAAATATTAAACCGATTACTGATTAATAACTGAAAAATATTATTTAAAGTCATGTGGTCTAACCAATATGCCGAATTGAGGAGAAAAAACAACAACAACATGAAATCATATCAGATAATTGAGCTTTTTTTATGAGAAGCTAAGGTTAATTCTTTCTGATTGTAAAATGTCATGTGGTGCAACTTTGTATAAACCCAATGATATTTATAAATCAATAATTTCAGATTTTAAATAATGCTTTTACTTTTAAAATAGATTTTAAAAGTTAAAAAATTGATTTAATTATGTGCCTTCACATGTATTCAAGGACTCTAGAAAAGGATAGTATTTTTACTTAATGGTTACACCACATGACATTTTGGAGTGTTTTTTTTTTTTTTTTTTTTTTTGGAAACCAACATGAATACAAAAAATATATTTTTAAGAACTTTGCATATTTAAAATATTTTTCTTATAGACTTACATTCTGCAGCAGCAGCAGAATGAACAGTCTGTCATAACCTTCAGCTAGTAAATTGATTTTGGGGTTAATGGACCTCCACGGAAGCTGCTTGACTGTATTTTGTTAATAGTTCTCTATTTAGTTTAATAGCTGCTCACGAATAGGGGTCCGTCGGTGAATCTTCTGGGTCAGTATTGAATCTGCTATGATCTGCTGTCAGACACCGACATTCTTTAAGGTCCCCGGGGGCCCCTGCAATCAAATACATAATTTAGAACTTAATGGATGTGATTTCTGAGTGCACTTATCACTTATGAGTCCAACCTGCTTGATGAGTTTTGTTTTGAGAGCAATTTCAGGCCCATCGCAGACTTAATTTATGGCATTTTCAAGGAAGCCTAATGGCGCTTGCATGTTGGAGTGAGTAAAGGAGGACATTTGGTGTAATAAGGGAGGCTCCAAATCAATTCCTGGGATGTCTCTCTTTCCGGGATATTCACCATGATGGTGGACTGTCCTTATCGGACACAGTCACTTAACTGACTCATCCTCAGGTTAATGGTTTGCGAACATCCTCTCAGCATGTGAGAGCCATTTTGAAGCTAGGTTCATATGTCTGAAGCCACTATTTAATTTGTTGCAGTTTAATATGTTTTCCTCTTTATAAATTGTTTACATCTAACTATTGTTTATTTATTGTTATTGAATAGATTTTTCCTTAAAAGTTTACATTTTCAGCAGAACAATCTCAATTTCAGATTCACATTTATTTTGATATTTAAATTTTTTAACATTAAAATTCTAAAACTTTTACAGGTTTAAATTAGATTTTAGTTTCTCTATTGTCAGTGTGGTGGTCTCAGCCCAACAAAAGACCGTCAGCACGGTTTCACTTCAGAGCATTGCACTCAAGAGTGTGAAAACACTTAAAAGCCCTGTAGTCCATATGCTTTCAGCAAATGATCTAGTACCACGCCGCAGGGCAGGCTGTAGGACATGATGTTTCCCATCAAGAGTGTTTGCAGCAGAGTTTTAACAACAGGTGCATGAAGAAGCTTCTGCAGCAGCACCTGTTCATGAAACAGAGAGAAGAGGCATGAGGGGGTTGGGAGGGTCAGAGTCATTTGTTTACTTCACCTGGTGCTGGTTTTGAAGCTCTGAGGGCTCTCTGACACTCGATCCTTTTCTCTTTTAGTATGTCAGCCAGCATCCATTTACTTTTTTGCTACTACTAATGCTCCAGTATCACCAGCAAGACAACATGTTATAAATCATGTGAAAAACAGACAGCTGCTAGACAGAAATCATATGGGGTAGATCGTCCAGTTGGGTCCAGATATATTCTATTACATTAAGGAATATTTTTTTATTTTTTTATTTATTTTGTGAGGGGAAAAGAGTGGTTCAAGTGTTACCACATACAGCAGCAAAGTTTTAGTGCAAAACTATTTCAAACAGATCTATCTATTAAATGAAGGTTATTAATTTTATTTTGAATGCTTCATCCATGTCTTTTTTTTAAAAATGTTATTATTTAGTTTTCCCAAGAATTCTTGTAATAATGATCCATGTTGTTAGCATGTATGTTAACCTCCAAAATAACAGGCCAGGTGATGCGAAGAGGATTAGTACTATATCAGTTATTAGCATTCTTTGCTCTTGTATGTTTTCCTTTTTGTAAACCTGGCCAGGAACTGAGTCCAGTTTTATGACGGGTCCGTACAGGTAAAGGGCTATTAGCAGGACCACGCTTCACTGAGCAATGAGACAGAAATTTATCTTAGCATAACAATGAAGCTAATACCTGTGTGGCCACAGGCTGCAGTGAGCTTTGGCTGTAAGCACATTCTGTTCTCTCCCAGTGGGCTCATCTCACCCTTAATGAACCTGTACACTGAGAAGTGTTTTTTAGTAATGCATTTTGTTTTTCTGGACACGAGATGGAAGATTACCTATAAAGAAACACAAGTTGCTACTGATTAATTTGGGGTTTACAAACAAACTATAAAAGAGAAATTAAATTATGGTACTCTGCAGTAATGATTAAAATAATTTTTGTTAATTGAAATAAAGCTGATGTAAAATCTGGTAACTAGTGAAATCACTAAACTAAAACTGAAATAAAATTAAAGCAAAATAGTAATAAAGAATCTAATAAAAATACTTCAAAATATGATTAAATACTATAATAGTATATTAATAGTAAAATTATAACTTTTTTGAGATTTATTTTTTACTCATACAAAATGCTAGAATAGCTCTATGTGACCCTGGACCACAAAACCAGTCATAAGTCATTTTTTTTTTTAAACTTATAAAAAACTTATGAAAGCTGAATAAATAAGCTTTCCATTGATGTATGGTTTGTTAGGATATGACTATATTTGGTAGAGATGCAACTATTTGAACATCTGGAATCTGAGGGTGCAAAAAAAATCAAAATATTGAGAAAATCGCCTTTTGAAGTTGTCCAAATGAGGTTCTTAGCAATGCAGATTACTAATCAAAAATTCAGTTTTGATATTTATGGTAGGAAATTTACCCAATATCTTCATGGAACATGATCTTTATTTAATATCCTAATGATTTTTGGCATTAAAGAAAAATCGATAATTTTGACCCATACAATGGTCAAAAGGACAAATATACGTGCGACTTAAGACTGGTTTTGTGGTCCAGGGTCACTAATACTCATTGGTAGCAGTGCCAGCTAATTCTTTTGCTGCTTATGGTATATTATTTTTTTCCCCATTAAACAACAGCCACATATTTCTGTTTTTAAATCCGAAATAAGTTGATTCAGTCAAGCAATAAATTTTTTATATATATATGTTTTGGTGGAATTTTGTCGAAAGTATGTGGTTTTGTCTCAGTCTTATCTTGTACTACTATTTTCAGTTGACAGTTATCAGTCCCAACTGTTGACGTCCCTTTCTCAGAAGTGCAGTTGTGAAACAACAACCAGTTTAACTGGCTTTGGTGTTTGTCCAGAAATTGGATTCAGAGCCTTTTTCCAATTTTAAAATATTTAGTTTCAGGTGAAGGTCATGTCAAATTTACGTGTAATAAAAACCCAATGAATCATGATTGAAATAATTTTCCCATCAATTGCAATTTCATTTCTTAGCTTTGGCATCAAAAATGAGAATGGTATCTTTTTTTTCTCCCTGAAAGCACTTTTTAGATTAAATTTAGATTAAAAAAGTATGAAAGTGTTTAAGCTTCATTACCTGTCTGTATCATTAAATTGTATCACAAATACTACATTTGTTTTAGTACTGTATTTAGTGACTGTTTGTTAGTGAAGTACAGACCCTTGTCTTTTTGAACAAACATGAGTGCTTGAAATTTGAATATCAAATCAGCCAGGCAGAATTGGTGATTCAAATAAGATTAAAATATTGAGGGTCAGAATAAAAAGCTACTCCAAACACCCTCTCAAGTTTCAATCAAAAAATGTAAATGCAAAAATTAAACCTATAAAAATATGGGAATGTGCGTGTACATGTTTACTTTAGGCTTTGTCTGCTTACTATGTATCTCTACAGGATGTTTTCCCAAACACATTGTATTTACACTCATGTCTTTCATTGTGCATTTAGTGAGTGGTTTGGGAACTGTCATGGGCAAGTATGGAGACACCATTGAAATCCCATGCAACAACGGCCGTGTCGTGGAAGCAGAAGTCACATTTGTTAAATGGAAATATGTAAGTTTGAGGTTCAGTCTTTTTCTGTCATTTAAAAGTTGCGGTGTGTAATTTTTCCAGATTCTTAAAATAATAGCTACTATTTCCGAACAGGTTTCCCTAATACTACTGCCACTTCACCCACTGCTATTGTTCAGACAAACTACTCCAATTCCTAGCTAAATTTATGCTGTTGTCTAAACAGTTTTGAAAGCACTAAAGATCCACATTGTTTACATCTAAACAGGAATGTCAGCATATGAATGGTGTACTTGTACCATTCTCTGTTAAACATTCTTTTTTTGCTCACTAGGACAAAGATGGCAACATACTGGTGAAAAATCAGGATCAGAATACCACAGTTTTCAGCGATGTGAACTACAAGAACAGAGTCAGCATTAAACAAGATTTCAGCCTCGTCATCACACAAGTGGCCATGACCGATCAGAGAACCTTCACCTGCATGGTGGTGTTGAGAGAAGACATTTTAGAGTATCCTGTTCAACTGGCCGTTTACAGTGAGTATCATACACAGGAGCACTGACCAAAATGCTTTAATATTTATAAAGACAATAATTCTAATTACAGTACTTAAAAAGTACAGTATTTTTCCTGTTTAATACTGTAAAGCTGCTTTGACACAATCTGTATTGTTAAAAGCACTATATAAATAAAGATGACTGGACTGGACTTAAAAAGGATTATATTGGATGCATTTATGAACTACTGTGTCCAACAAATTTTCCTTTTGTTTTCAGATGTTCCCTCAGAACCTCAGATTACAAACCTGACGACTGTGATGGAAATCGGCAAACCAACTACGGTAGGTTGTGTAATCAATCAAGTCCACAGATTACAAAATGGTTTATTTATGGTTTATATATCACATGCATTAAAAACTCAGTTAGAACTCAAATATATTAACTTCTTGCAATCTGAACCTTATATGATGGAATGCAGTGCTTTGGAATTCCTCTTTTAATATTTGCATTAATAACCAATTTTCTCGTTCTCGTTTTTGTCTCATCAGTTGGCGCAGTGTCGTTCTGAAGGTGCCAATCCAGCTGCCAACATCACATGGTTCAGGAATAAAACACCTCTTATGACTGATGGAGCAGGTAAAGTGAAATATGGTATTCACTCAAATATTTGCCAAGATTAACTCATCCTCATTTCATTCCAAACCTATATGGCACAAAAAGGAGATCATTTGAAGACTGTTTTGAATGCTCTTTTCCATGCAATTACAGTAAATGGTAATGAAGCTTTAAAACTTCCAAAAAGATGAAAAAAGCACCATATTAATATCATAAAAGTGGTTTAGAACATGTTCCAATGATAGAAGAAAGTCATATGGGTTCGCAGCATGAGAGTTAGATTCAAATGATCAAAGAGCTTTTTATTCTTTGGTACTGTATTTTGTTTGTCTTTATTAATGTTTTTCTTTTTCTTGTTGAATACAGCCATTAAAATCACCACAAATGTGGATGTTGATAAAGCGACAGGACTGTCCACGACAACTTCTACCCTGGAGTATACAGCAGTGAAGGGAGACATTGATGCCAAGTTCACCTGTCAGGTTCAACACATCAAGTCTGCTAACATGGATTCCTCACCTCTTGTCTTCACTGTGAACTGTAAGTTCTTATACTACCTGTACAAAGCCTTTGTTTAATATTATTCCTATATGGTCCATTTTAGCAAGTTTTTAATCTTAATGCCTCCTACATTTTCTTCAATAATTCAATTCCAAACAATGTCATTGAGAGCAAATGCATTCAAAACTGAAGCGGTTAATGGTCTAATGTTTAGCATAATTCACAGGACTATTCAGAATAACTCGCTTTCAAGTAGCCATGAGAAAGAGGCCTTATCAGAATTAAACGGCTCGTTGAATTTCGTCCAAATAAGATATGTAATTTGGCCTCGCTGGAGCAGGGCGTTTAGATGTTGAATGGGGTTTTGTCTTGCCTGTGGCTGTTATAGTGAAGGTACTAGCCCCACTGCTAACTCTCAAAAGCATTTCTCACCACGAGAGCACTCTCAAAGCCTCAACTCTTGAGCTGAAGGGCCTCTTCTGGCTCATAAGGAGCTTTGCTGAAGTGCCCTTATCTGCATGGGCTCTGGCAGGGCTTGCCCTCCTTGCTTTACACATACCCTCTCTCCACAGACCCTACCGAGAAGGTCAATCTCCAAGTGGTGTCCCAGGGTCCTTTTAAGGAAGGAGACAACGTGACCCTCAAATGCACAGCAGACGGAAACCCTCCACCTTCTAGCTACAACTTCTACATTAAAGTAAGTCTCCTCTGCAACTCACTTTGCTCTCTGTTCCTTTAGCATAAGTCAGAAAATTGAAGGCTGCTTTTCTACTTAAACCACCTTTTTTATCTGTAGGGAGAGAAAAAGACTGTGGACTCCAACACATACACCTTGACCAGCGTCACTCGGGAGAACACTGGAGAATACCAATGCTCACTAGTGGACCATGAGGATATTGTGGCTTCTGTACCCATCACAGTTGAATGTAAGGAAATACTTCAGATGCAGTCTGATGTTTGACCTCTTTTGGATTGACTAACATCTCTCTTTTTCTTTCCTCAAAGATCTTGATGTGGTCTTTAGCAGCACTGGTAAAATTGTTAAGAAACTTGGTGAGAGCCTTGAGATGAATGTAGATGTTAAAGCTTCAGGAGCACCACAAACTTCTTGGAAGAAGGTAGAAAATAAATGCCTCTAAAAAATAAGATGACCTTTTGTTAATTTCTGGTTATTAAAATGCTGAAACACTCTTTTAGGGCAATGCCAAGCTGAATAGTCAGCCCAAGTTTGACAAACTGATGTACTCGGACTCTGGCGTATATGAGTGTGTTGTTTCCATGGCTGGCCTCAAGAAAACACATACATTTGAATTGGTAGTTGAAGGTAAGTTTGCAGTGCTCTTCGTATGCGATTTATTAAAGTTTAACTGTTTTTACGGTTGAACACAGTCCAAAAGACCAGACCATTGTAAATCAGAACAATGCTTTGGGGAAAAGTTTCGTTTTTGATGGCTAATTGCAGAAGTGTTTTTGCAGGTTCACCAGTCATTAAGAACCTGATCAAGGAGCGTGGTGAGGGCATGACCAAGGTCCTGAAATGTGTGGCTGAAGGCTTTCCAAAACCCACAGTACAGTGGAGTGTCAATGGCTCAAATGTAAGTCTGAACAATCTTGCACGGCATTCTTATTATGAAGATTTTTCGGTGCCTGTTTTTTTTTTATGTTTTATATGCTTATCAATGCTGCATTTATTTGATTAAAAATACAAGCAAAACAGGAATTATGTGGAATATATTTTTACAATTTAAAAATGTAATTTATTCCTGGGATGCAAAGCTGAATTTTAAGCAGTCATTACCCAGTGTCATCTTTCAGAAATCTCTCAAGTATAGTGATTCAGTGCTCAAGAAACTTTTCTTAGCATCGTTGAAAACAGTTGTGCTGCTTCATATTTTTGTAGAAACTGATACAATTTTGATCAAAGTAATGCATCCTTGCTGAGTTAATTTTCCCCCCAAAATAAATAAATACCGACCACACACTTTTGAACACTAGTGTTTCTTTTGGTTGGTTGTCAAATGATGAATTTTTGACCAATTTTTGAAATCGTGATTTATATATTTTTGACATATTGGACTTGGACTATAGTTTTATCAAACAGAATAAAATGTTTTAGAATTAGTCAGATCACTTAATACACCGCAAAATACACATCACAGAATTCATCAAATCCATGCCAATGCTCATACCCGATGACTTTCTGGAGGATGAGGATTATGATGATGATGATGTCACTAGGGAGCTGGCTTGTGTTAGTTAAAGGGACTTTAAGACTAAATGGATATAAAGTGAAATTGAGGACACAGGAAAAACCTATGAAATTCTTACCAATGAAAATTATATTCTAAAGAAAGCGTGTTTTGTTTGGAAAAAATAAAGAAACACCTGGAATATTTCTTAATAAATTGTAAAAAATGTTTTCATGTTCATGAAAAAAAACAACAGGCCATTTGCCAGGTGTTCATGCTTTCAGTGAATATCACCAGGGGTCAAGGCAAGAAATGGCATTATTTTGTCAAAAAATGGAGTGGAATACTTCTTAAAATTAAGTATTTTATATATATATTAACCAAATGTATTACCAAAGGACTTTCTTTGGCTTTCTAGGTTTTTTTTTTTTTTTAACTAAAACCTGAAACTGAGCCTTCCATTAAGCTTTTCTCATAGCTTTTCTGAGCATCTGGGCTCTTTTTCAATTCACTTTCCAGGGTTTCAATAGTAAAAGAGCCTGAAAGGGTAAAACTCTTTTATATCGAACAAGCCAGCAGCACATTTGAGGTGATAAAGATGTTCTCACAGTGACAACATACATGTAGGTTGTTAAACAAAGCAGTTCTAGTACCCTTATCATTAAGCACTAGGATGAGGTCACTATTCAAATAAATAAGATGACTAGTGTGCCTGAATGGGTGTGTACAGAGGAAGCTATTAAAAATGATGAGGCTTTTACATACTTCCTGTATCATGTAGCTTTGTATTGGTGCAAATTGAGCTGTCAGTGGACTCATCAGATCTCAGGAGCGCATTACCTCATTGCCTGTGTCTCTTTGTTTAAGCACATGCCTCGTAAAAGAGAATCTACTTGTGCACAGAGCAATAGCGCTCTCTAGTGGTGCTTATGATCCTTCACAAAAAAAGCTTGTACTCAGTATATCGTTTTGCCATATTATAATAGCCATGAATACAGTGGTCATGTTGAAGTCTGATGTCATTTAATGGATGTTTCATGCTGTAATTGTAGGCTGAGAGTGTTTCTGAGCATGGCAAAGTCACATACAGCCTCACTATCGTTCCAAATGGCAATCTTTCTGTGTCCTGCACAGTCTCTAATGTCTTGGGCTTTGACATTAAGAGCATTAATGTGTCCGCACGTAAGTGTAACTTCTTTCCACTCTCTTATCTGACTTCTAAACCCTTGTGCATCACAGGATTTCTCTGTAAAGTTGTTTAGAAGTTAATAACAAAACTGTTAAAGAACAAAATATTTGTAATTGCAAATATGCGTAGCATCTGAAAAGACTAAATCTGTTATTTATTAAATTCAAGTCCATCCCACAAAAATGTTTATTTGTTTTAAACTTTACTTTTCATCAAAAATAATAATGTTAACACTTTACAATAAGGTCCTGTTAGTTCATGCATTAACTAAAATGAACCAACAATGACTCATTGTTTTGTAAAAGTATTTACTGGTCTTTGTTTATGATTGTTAATAAAAATACTGTTCATTGTTAATGTTAGCACACATACATTAAATGTAAAATAATAATAAAAAAACAGATAGTTTTTAGAAATGTTAGTAATGTTAAAATGAACATTAAGATTAATAAATGCTTTATTTTTCATTGTTAATTCATGTTAACTGTTAAATGAAACCTATATTGTTAGTATAACAACTATAATAATACAGTAGCTTTTATGTGTTGGCCTTAAAATGTAATGTAAATTTTTCTAAGTAATATAAGTTTTGTCTAAGTGATTTGGTTGATGTTAACTTCTAACTTCTAAAAACTGTTGTATCTTTATTTGAGCTCACCTTTCCTTCTCTTCTTCTGTTCTGTTTGTCGGGATGCTGGTCTGTTCTCTGACTAACACATGCTTTCACTTTACATGACTGAAATCTTTTGGCTAACCCGGGACAAAAGTGTTTAATTATAAAACCAAGCACAACTGTAAGCCTCTGGATTCCTGTATTAACATGCATTGCTGTTTCATTTGGGGCTTAATATAATTTTATATCTGATTACAGTTGTTGATGATGACGTGACAATGGACAAACAAGGTAAGACTCTTGAGTTGTTCTCTACGATCAGGTCTGGTCTTTGCACAGCTTTGCATTACACAGGAAGAGAGCATATGCCAGAACTCCGTGCCTTTAGTCATCAATTTAATGAATGCTTTTTGAGTGTACACTAAAACAAAGGTGCTGAGATGCCCAGCATCCTGACAAAGGATAGGCCCTCAGGGTCTCATTTGCTTTTGTTTAGTTATTGAATGATTGTAGTTCTCATCCAGTTGTCCATGCCCTATTCTGAATGTTTCATTTCTGTGTTTCTTAAGCAGATCAGAAAGATGAGAAAAGTGACCAGACGATACTGGCTGTTGGCATAGTTTTTGGTCTGATGCTGGCGGTTCTCGCGATAGGACTGGCCTACTGGCTGTATATGAAGAAATTCAGGTACGACGTAATATCCACTTCTCATTAAACAGTGAAGATGTTAGCATTCATCACGTTTTGCACATTTGCACTATGCTTATGTAATTCAGATTTGTTCAGAGTTGAATATTATGTAACACTTAATCTGGATGTAGGCAAGGATCCTGGAAAACTGGAGAAAAGGAAGATGGATCTACAGAAGAGAGTAAGAAGCTGGAGGAGAATCAAAGCCAAAAAGCTGACGTGTAAAGTCACAGGAGCCAATCAGGGTGAGTCAAGATTTCTGAAACCAGCTGAATTCATGTGAATTGGATTATATATACATTTTTATAGACTTAAATGTTTTTATATTTATTAAGGACTGTATGTATCTTGTCTTTCCTTAGGATGCAATTGAATGCAATCCCTTTTTCCACAAGAGAAGGAGTGAAAAATTGGGGAAATCTGTGAAAAAAATAAAAATAATCAGAAGCTGTAATGGAGGACCTGAGTAGCTGTGTCAGTTACATCTCCACCATCTCTGTCTGTAATGTGTCTGTGCCTCCCCTATGCTGGGGATTTAATTAATAATGTATGTTGTAAAGTATGTGAATCTTTTGCTATTAAGATCAAGCCTGTTCAGAAACCTTTGTCTGTAAAGTGTTCATTCATAATATTGGATTTCATGTTTGAAGCCCTATCGTGTTCTGTTTTATTTCTTATGTCCCAGCTATTTAGTTAATGCAAATTTGTGTTTGCAGTTTCCCATGGTAGAAACACTGAGGCCTTTAGTATCTGTATGGGACTTTTCCTTTAGAATTACACGTAGTACCTAATCTGTGGCATGATATGAAGCATGATATTCACGCTTATACTGAGCACTTGGCTAGTTTTCAGGTCTTAACAAGTCGGTAAGCAAAATTACAATCCGGTATTATACTTGTTGGGATTTAGAAGACCATTATTTACCAATATTTAGAACTTATATGCATTTTAATAAAGACTATGACCTACAGTTTGAAGATAAAATGTTTAAATGGGACAATTGACATAATTAGTAATTTCTGAATTAAGAAGATAATGCAGGGACCAGTGCTTGTTTAATGAAAACCACGCCTTTTGCTTGGAATGTTAATCATATAAAACATTTAAAATTTGGTTGCCTTTTTGCAGGAAAGTGAAAATCAGCTCTCAATAATGTATACTGACACACTCACTCTTTTCCCAGATTTATCGCCTGTTTCTGTGTGTTCTTTGTTTCGCCGCAGAATTGTATGTGATGTGGTTTAAGCATTACTTGTAAATATGGTTAACTACTTTTTATTGTTTTTATGTTCTATTTATATTGTTGAGGCTTAGCTGAATGCCAGTGTTTTGACATTACGTTAGCTAGTTTTAGTAAATTTTCCTGAAAATATACCTCTTGCTGTTGAATGGTACGGTACAATTGATGGTGTTTACTTGCAGCTTTCAGTTTAACGTATAGTGGTTGCTGCATTTCCACACTTCAGTGCATATTACCTGCATTTAATCCACTGTCAAGACCAAAGAGGTTGAATGTGGTCGTGATTGTACATACTGACCATTGTTTTGTACTCTTAGTTCAAATAAAGTGTACATTTTTAGGAAAGAGTGTTTTTAGTTTGTTTGTTTTTGTTTTTTTTGGCTCACAGTTATACTGTAATTTTACAGTTTTTGAAAAGTTGCGTATGCTCACCAAAGCTGTATTTATTTGATCAAAATTCAGTAAAAATAAGAATATTGTGAAATATTATTTCAGTTTAAAATAATTGTTTTCTATTTTATTTTAAAATGTTATTTATTCTTGCCATGCAAAGCTAAATTTTCAGCATCATTACTACAGTCTTCAGTGTCACATGATCCTTAAGAAATCATTCTAATCTGATTTGATCTCTTATTATTATCCATTTTGAACACTGTTCACATTTTTTGTGGAAACCATGATACAATCTTTTTTTCAGGTTTTTAAGATTAAATGAAAGTAAAAAATAAAAAAAACAGCATTTATTTAAAAAACTAAAATGTTTTATAACATTATAAATGTCTTTATTGTAACTTTTGATTCAGTGTTTGTCCAGTAATTTCACAATTGCAATTTTTACAGCGTTAGGTTATGACTGCTCAGCTGTCACGCATCACATCAACATTCCCCAAAGCAAGGAACTTTAAAAAGGAACTGTTGCAAACCAGGTCTCAGACAAGGTACATTAATTTTAAAACTAATGTGACAATAAAAATATGATTGATGGAGATGTATTTAAATGATGTAAAAATTGGCCAATAGAAAATATTTCTTAAATTCTGTAAAGGTTTTTAATGTCAAAGCATTCATGATTGTATTCATTCACAAATGTAGATGTCTTTGGAAAAATTACAAGTAGTGAAAGTATTAATTATATATTATTAAATTATTATTAAAATACTATTAAATTCCCTTCCAATATTTATTGTACATTGTTACAAAATTCATTCTTTCTCTTTAAAAATAAAAGAAAAGGAATTGGCTATTTGGTTGAAGAAGTAATAGAAATGGTTGGGAAGCTTGAAATAATTGTTCCTTGCCCTCAGGAACAGACACGTCCCATAACAATGCTCCCAAAAGCATTGGAGATAATCCAAACCCAAACTCGTCTGAAAAGTTAAGGTACTTTGACATTGTCATAAACATGATTTGATGGCTTACAGTAAACTGTACTGTTCCTTTATCACATATAAATGTAAGAATGATAGGAATCGTTGTGTGTGAACTGTTATTATATTTCTCAGTGCAGCTGTTGCTGTCCATGGTGCTGCAGTGGCCAACTACAGATTCACATACTGCAACTGTGATGCAGGTTTGATAAAAACTACATCAACATTAATATTACATCAATATCACAATCCAGCACTTTTTGTCAGACAATCAAATGGCTGTAAAAATGATAAGCCTAACAAATGGTAAATATGCACACAAGAAATCACATTAACCTGAGAAAGTCAGATTGTAATCCTTCTACATAACGTTTTAATAAACTTTTAATATCATAAAGCCAGATAAACCTGACCAACACAACATATCACGATAAACTGGCAATGTCCTCTGGTGTTTTAAAACATGACTTATCCTAAAACCTTATATCATTTGTTATACTTTTTACTTAGCACATGCAGCATATTTCACCTACAACAAACGTGTTTATACATTATTATTGTGTAAGCACGGCATTTTGCATAGTTGATTGTCCACAAACTACGCGTAAGCCGTCAATAATTAGCAAGATGCAGTCCAATGTTGTTTGAAATAGTTCAGTGTTTTGCAAAATGCTTAAATGATTGTTTGTGTAAAGTTTCTTTGTCAATTGTACTTGACTGACATGACGTGGAGCAACCTTTACTGTCCCCCCCTTCGAATCGTCATTTGAACATCCGGGTACTCGTCTGCTTGATTGACAGTTGCCATAGCAACAGCCCAGGCTGTCGCCATTTTGTCCGTTGCTTTTTTAATCTTTCAAATGTTTTCGCTTCCCGCCGGAATAATGCAGTCACGCGCTCGTAACAGTGACAGTTTTGGAAAGGCTTCGCTAACCGCGTCGGACTGAAAACGACACCGGGACAAAGAATCGGAATGTCAGGAATATATTTATTGGGCTAGTAGTCCGTGTCTCGGGTCCGCCGGGCCGGTCCGCTGCGCAGGTTTGGAACGCGCGCCATTTTGTGAAAACTGACAGAAAAGCTTAACGGTTTTTGTTCACCTTTTTACGTAGCGCTTTCTATGATATCTGCATGTCGTTGTTTTTTTCCGTGACTAATTTTCCTTTTGAAAACAATTCATCTGCGTCTCCGCCTCTACAGAAGCGAATAATCTTGATTGTGCGTTTCCGAGTGCTAACGTTAGCTGGTTAGCCGCGTTCGTTAAAGTCACTGAGAAAGAGCGCTAACTAGCCGCTAGCCATCACTTGACCACTTACAAACCATGATTAATACACAAATGAGATCTGACATGGGCAAAAACGCTTTGGAAAGACACCGTTTTACCTGTCAATCGAAATAGGAAGGCATTTAGCCCCGTCCGGCTCAATACATTAGGGGTGTCTCATCGGAAGCAGCGTAGAGAAACTGGATCAGTCGCCTCACTTTACTGGATCTGGCACTTTAAATGAAGATCACACCATCAAAGGTGAGTATTTGAGATTGGTAGAGGTCTAAGTGAATCTTGTGGCCTTTGTAGGTTGTTTACAAAGCGCTTGTTTGGTAGAAGCTACAGGCTAGGTTGGTTTGGCCTAGATGGCTAGCCGATTAATAACTTTCCTCACGTTAGTTAATGATCTTTGTTCATGCACCAGATAGCTCATCCGATCATCAGCGTCTGCTTTTACACTCCCCAAGCCCGATTAGGGAGCATTTGTAAAGGTTTTAGGATCGTCGGTTCGTCGTTTAACAGGTAACGTTAAGTTAACCCCGCGTAGCTTCGCTAGGTCAGAGTGTATGTGGGGTTTGCTCAGACTGCGATTTTATATATAACGTAACGTAACTCTCCGCAGAATGTCTGCCAGCTGGTGATTACAGAAGCGTATCATCACATCACTGTGATGGGAGTGTTTGGCTGGTAACGCTGGTGCTGGAGGTGATGATGATGATGATGATGAAGCCCCATGACTAGCGTGTTGTCAGTTAGCCATCAGGCTGGTTTCCTGTCGGGGGAGGGGGGCTGACATTAGCCAGGGATGTGATGCCTAACCATAGTTATCCAGCAAACATTGCTCTGTCATGTAGTACGGGTTTAGACTTTAGCGTGACGATGGAGACGTTAAACGAGTCCGGTCGAGTCCGATGAATGGCTAAGCCATCTAGAGAGGTAAGGTCCGCGTTACCTGTCACCATCACTCAGTTTAACTCGGGTTAGTTTGCTCAGGGTTCAAGGGCTTTTCTCAAGTTATTTATAGTTAATGTAAAAGAACAGATGGCACGCTGCTCAGATTTGTATTTGTTAGTCTGTGTAAAGAAATGCTTTCGTCTTTTTAGATGGATAATGGTCTCTGACCAGGTGAATACAGGACAGGTTGTAAGAATTCCCCTCAGTGTCACCTGCAGGTTCAGCTTTGGTGATGTTGTATACATAATAAAAGTACAGCTGATGCATTATGCACAGAGAAATGTCTCATCAAAAATAGGGTCGTGGTTTGTTGCTTCTGTTTGCCTGAGGTAAACTTTATTCTGGAAGTTCATAGGTAGATCTGTGTCAGATGCCATCTTTTTTTGTCCATCACTTCCTCCCACAGCAGTCTAAAAGTGTGATTGACAGTGGTCCTAGTTCAACGGGCTTTTTTTTCTTTCCTGTGAAGCATTTATTTTGTACAAACCTTATTTCAATTGTACTAGAAGAATAAGTCTCATGCATTTAGCTGGATATGCAGGAATGGGCCTACATGCACAAAAGGACCAGGATCTGTACTGTCACGTACACTTTTCTTTTTACACAGTATCCCTTTTCTTTCCATCTTATTGACATTGTTTTGGAGTTTCAGTGGTGCTGAAATCCAGCTGATCGCCTGTAGTGTTATTACAGGGCTTATTTTTTTATTAGCTGTTTAGAAATTAGATTAATTATAACTTTATGTAACCTAGGCAAATTTTAATTGGGGAATGTTTTTTTCTCAACATGTTTGGTTAAATTAGGCAAAGTTCTGTAGTAGTTGTGAACTTGGGCTTACTTGTAGAAACATGAATTCAATGTAAGCCAAGTTTTTTTTAAAGAGGTGGTAGGATAATGTAGTAATGATTGATTTTTTTGATGATTTTTTTTGTGATTTGTTGTTTTTTTTGTTTGTTCCTCTTATTTTTTTCTACATGTTTGTTTTTTTTCTGTTTGTTCATCAAAGTTTATTTGCAGCCCTTCTATTCATGTAGGACTCTAAGGACAGTTTGAAATGTGGGAAGATAAGTTTAACACTTATTGCAAGTGAATCAAACATTTTACAGCTAATTAAGATGAAATTGATAATCATACATCCAGCTTAGCTGTTTGCATCTGTTCTTGTTTTAAAGCAGAAACTGTCTTGCAGTTATGCACGTCTTACTTTATTGATTCCTGTGGTAGTATTTGTCATTCAATACTCGTCACTGTGTAAAAATGATGGTTAAAGTTGTTCAATGTTTATCACGGCTGCATTTAGTCACTTTGACATTAGTTTGAAGTGGGATATCTAGTGGGTAGCAAAAAACCAACAAGCTGTTTTCTTTTTTGTGGCTTAGTCATAACTTGTGAAGTTTCTCTCTGTTTGCTGTACCTACTTTTTTGTTCTTGTGCTTCACACCAAATAAGTGGAATAATTTCTGGGACATGTAACACATTTTAACTTTGTATTTTGAGAAGGTCTCACTGGCCATCTTAAAAGTCATAAATTACACGGAGCTGACACGCTATTACACTAGAAGTAAGGACCAGTTGTGTTACAGAACTTTATTATGAATTGGAAAATGTTTGATGGAAAGCCATAATTGTTCTTGTTGCATGTGCATTCAACATGAGAAGGTCATTTAATGATCACAGTCCCTTACTGTACTGTAGTCAAGGGAATTTATTGCATGTTTGATGTTTAACTGGCCTGACAATAACCAGACATGCCATGAAATAAAATTAATTGAAAAGGATCAATTAAATGTCAAAAGCTCCTGAGGATAATTTATTATTATTTGGTTAGTACAAAACATATATCACTAGTTTTTGCTAGTGTTATTAAAAACAAATCTTATAATTAATTTATTAATATTATTTTTTACTTGATTTCATCCCTTGAAACAGGATAATCACAGATCAGTAAACAGAAAAAACTTAATATATCATATTTCTTTTTTTTTTTTTTTTTGTAGTTTAATCAGATTCAGGAATAAAATGTCAATCTGAGTAGTACTCATGTAAAATGAGTGACAGAATGGTGAAATGCGCCTCAGAGGGTTATATTGAATGTTAATATTTCCAAAGCCTTCTTCACATATTTTGTATGTTACCAACATTATAATTTTTAATACAGGCCTATAAATTCATATTTCTTATTTTGAGTTATAAAAGCTGCTTATAAATCACAAAAACAGAACTAGATATGCAGTAAGAGCATCTTCTGTGGTGCAGAATGTAATGTTTCTGTTTGTACTGTGACATACATCTATTTTTCTCATGGTGAACTGCATGCAGTCCTTGACAACATGAATCATCAAGCCCATATTGAGAAATATGCCTTAGCAAAACATAAAAAATACAAGCATCTCAACGATATCTTACTGTACCTTTTTTTTTTTTAAATATATATATATATTATATATATATATATATATATATATATATAATATATATATATATATATATATATATATAATCAATTTAAAATATTTATGTTGGTAAATTAATGTAAAAAAGTGTTATTATTTCATAGACTTTCGTCCTGAAAATCTTGTGAAATGGTTGTGTTTGAGGCTGTAGAAGTGTTTCCATCCTCTGATATTTTGTGGATCACATGAATTCTTTGCCCTGCCTCAGTTAGGTCAGCTGAATCATTCTCCGCTCCTACACCATGAGTGGGGTCTGAGCTGCTATTTTGCTGTCAGGCTCCAATGTGGTGGATGCTTCATCTAAGTGTGCCAAAGTTCAATTTTATTTCTTGTTTATTTCTTGTTTTCTTATTGGAAAATGGGAGCAGCTCTGCCCTGGCAACAAAAGTAGGCTATTTGCATACTCTTCTGTGATTGGCTTGAACATTGATGGGCTTGCCAAATCACACTGTATCTTCTTGGTGATAGGCTATGCTAATTAGGTGCTGTTGCTGGGATTCTGAATAGTGGTGGGATTCTGTGTGGCTGTGGTGCATTGTGTTGCCTGGCAAGAGATGCTGATATATGAGCAAGCTTCTTATAATTATTGCAATTTACAGCTAAAAAGAACAGATTTCTGACCAAAATTTTGTACATGACTTTTTCTCTATTTATTTTCTCTATTTAGTTAGAAATTGAGAAGAGATTTTTTTTTCTGTACAGTTACATTAAATGATTTTTTTTATTATTATTATTGCTATGATTTAATAGTTATTGCCTTTGTCTTTGTGGCATTCTTCTTAACAGGGATGTGTTCTGCAATATTCTGATAAACAAGATTAATAAATTCATAGATTTTTTGTACATATGTATATATTCACTTTCTATCCAATTGTGTTTTAGTTCTTGTGCTACAAGCCTATGCTTAATTTTTGTTGTATAAAAATCTCAGAGATGGTTTTTCTCTTCCAAGACAGAGAGAAATGGGATAGTCTTAATAACCTGAAAGAGGTTTGCGGTTCAAAGGATCACAGGGAGAGAGGAGAATTTTGTTCTAACACACACTAATTTACCTTAAATTTCCTCTAGGGGGAGAGACCTCAGCATGCAAACCCTCGTCTGTCCGGCTTGCACCCTCTCTTTCTTTCCATGCTACTGGTCTTCAGATGGCTGCTCCCATGCCTCATTCGCACCAGCAGTACAGTGACTGTCACCAGCAGAGTACAGACCAGTCTGTCACTGTACTGCCATACAGTGATCAGACACAAGCACTCACTGCCAGCCAGGTACTGGATGCTACGCTGCTGTTTATGCACTTAGTTCTTTTGCATTGTGAATAAACATGGATGATGCACGCTCAGTTATTGCACTTTGTGAAATGAATACTTCCTGTTGCTTTTCGCTTAGACTTGGGATTATTTTACCTCTTAGTCAAAAGTATGTGAATTTGTTACAAAATTTAAAATGTGTCACCTAGTAAATCCACGTGTTTCCCCTTCTTTTATTGCAGAGGCACATGCCCCAGTGCTTTCGTGACCCCACTTTAGCTCCTTTAAGGAAGCTCTCCATAGACCTGATCAAAACCTACAAACACATCAATGAGGTAAAATTTCTTCATTTTATTGCTATTCTCATATCTATATTACGTTCCTTGCCATAGTGCAGCATAAAATAAAGCTAAAAAAAAAAAATAGTAGTAAAGTACAAAATTATGATAGTAGATCCTAAGTAGTCATACCTCTGAAAAGATTTTTAGGAAGTTTTCACACTAAGTTATGTGTGCAACCATGCTCAAGGATTTTTGAATTGACACTAATGCTGTGAAACTTACTTGCTCTCCTGTATTAGGTGTATTATGCAAAAAAGAAAAGACGGCATCAACAAGGTCAAGGTGAGGACTCCAGCCACAAGAAAGAAAGGAAAGTCTTCAATGATGGCTACGATGATGAGAACTACGACTATATTGTCAAGAATGGGGAAAAATGGATGGACCGCTATGAAATTGATTCTTTAATTGGAAAAGGGTCATTTGGACAGGTATAATGTCTTGAGTTGTCTTTAATTGTTTAAGATTTATTTATTTTTGAAAAATTATTGTTGGCTAAATTATTGTTTTGGACTTTGAATGCAAAATCCATGGCTGGCAAAATGATGCATGGTATAATTGCCATTTCAAAGTAGTTTTAATATCTTATAAGGAAACAAAAGTATTGTCTTATGTGAATGTAATTGGCACTTTTTTAGGTTGTAAAAGCTTACGACCGAGCTGAGCAAGAGTGGGTAGCAATTAAGATTATCAAGAACAAGAAGGCCTTTCTGAATCAAGCTCAAATTGAAGTACGGCTTCTCGAGCTCATGAACAAACATGATACAGAGATGAAATACTATATAGGTAAGCAGCCTGTTTAATTCTTTGATCATTTCAAAATCTTTGCATACAGTGCATTCCTTCGATTTTAAATATAAAAATCTAAATGTATTTCTTTTCTCAGTACACTTGAAACGGCACTTCATGTTCCGGAATCATCTTTGCTTAGTATTTGAAATGTTGTCATACAACCTGTATGACTTGTTACGGAATACGAACTTCAGAGGTGTCTCTTTAAATCTGACACGGAAGTTTGCCCAGCAGTTGTGTACAGCACTACTGTTTCTCGCTACACCTGAGCTCAGTATCATCCACTGTGACCTAAAGCCAGAGAACATCCTGCTATGTAACCCCAAGAGAAGTGCCATCAAAATAGTGGACTTTGGGAGCTCCTGCCAACTGGGACAAAGGGTATTGTGAACCGACGTATTTTTTGAATGTGAGGAAAGTGTGGAGATTGTCACAGAATGCTTAGAGTAATTGATTACGTATTCCTCCTCCTCCATCAGATATATCAGTACATCCAGAGTCGATTCTACCGCTCCCCCGAAGTGTTATTGGGAATGCCATATGACTTGGCCATAGACATGTGGTCTCTGGGATGTATTCTGGTGGAAATGCATACAGGAGAGCCTCTATTCAGTGGAGCCAATGAGGTAATGAGCTGTATGAGTTGGTATTAATATTATTAATGATGATGATGATTATTATTATTATTATTATTATAACTAATGTTTCCCGTGTCCTTAAACACCATGAATACAAAGTTTAATGATTGACAACTACATTGATATGTGGGAATGAATCCCCTAAATTATTGTTTAATGTGTGTACAGAATACAGGAGTTAGATTCTACATAACTAAAACTGAATGTTATCGTAAAAAAAACCAAACGGTCACACTTTATTTTAAGGTCCAATTCTCGCTACTAACAAACCATTAACTATGACATTTCCCTCAAACTACAAATGTTCTGTTTATTTACAGTTAGCAAGATAGTTGTTAAGTTTAGGTGTTGGGTAGGATTAGGGATGTAGAATATGGTCATGTAGAATATGTGCTTTGTAAGCACTAGTGCTGGGCAACGATTAATCTTATCCAAAACAAAAGTTTTTGTGTACATAATATGTGTGTGTACTGTGTATATTTATTATGTATATTTAAAGACACACATACAGTATATATTTAGGAAATTTAAAATTTACATGTGTGTATATTTATATTCATATAATTTATATTATGTATAAATATAAGCATAACATTTTTCATATATACATACATAAACATGCATGTGTGTGTGTATATATATATAAAATAAATATACACAGTACACACACACATAATATGTACACAAAAACATTGTTATCCAGCACTAATAAGTATTAATAAACAGCATATATATTATAAATAGGCATGCCAATAATCAACTAGTTAATAGTGAGAATTGGTCCCTATACTAAAAGTTTTGCTTAATAAACTTAATTCTTTAATTGAAACCCTATCAGGTGGACCAAATGAACAAAATTGTTGAAGTACTTGGGATCCCACCCAATCACATTATGGACCTAGCACCAAAAGCCAGGAAGTTCTTTGAGAAGTTGTCAGATGGCACATGGAGTATTAAGAAGACCAAAGATGGAAAAAGGGTACACGTTACTGATATTTTGAAGTACAATCACTATCGTGGGATTTTTGTTTGTGGGAATGCTTGTTATTGTTGCTAGAATGTCTTTCTGCTTTTCTGTGAGCAGTACAAACCTCCGGCATCTCGAAAGCTCCATGTCATCTTGGGAGTGGAATGTGGTGGACCAGGCGGTCGTCGGGCGGGAGAATCCGGCCACGCAGTAGCTGACTACTTGAAGTTCAAGGACCTCATTCTCAGAATGCTGGACTACGACCCCAAGACGCGAATTCAGCCCTACTATGCCCTCCAGCACAGTTTCTTCAAGAAAACGACAGATGAAGGAACCAATACAAGCAGTAGTGTGTCAACAAGTCCTGCACTTGAACAGTCGCAGTCATCAGGGACCACTTCTAGTACATCCTCAAGCTCAGGTTCTACTATGATTTCATCTGTTCTAGTCTCTTAGCTCTTGTTTGTTACTTACTTGATGGTAGTGTTATTCTCGGTAAAGCTTAACGCAGCTTATTTCCTCTGCTCCAGGAGGATCATCTGGAACAAGCACCAGTGGCAGAGCAAGATCCGATCCAACTCACCACCATCGGCACAGCGGCGGGCATTTCGGCACAGCCATGCCAGCCATAGACTGTGACAACCTTTGCCCTCAGGTGAGCCCACCTGGTTGATCTTCTCAAGTAAAGCAATTTAAAATTTGGCCTTCATGACTGAACAATGTTTTTCCTTGTTTGTGCAGGCGAGACAGCCTTATCATCCACCAGTAGTATGGCCTGGAATAGTAGGACCAGAACCTGTCACTGTAGAGACTCATCCAGTCCAGGAAACCACTTTTCATGTGCCTCCCCAGCATCCCAAGGCATTGCACCCCCATCACCACCATCACCACCACGGACAGGTCATAGCAACACGACCACGGCCGCGACTCTACAACTCGCCTACCAACAGCGCCTCCACCCAGGATTCCATGGAGGTGGTGCACGGTCATCTGTCCATGACATCCCTGTCTTCCTCTGCATCCTCTTCCTCCACATCTTCCTCTTCCACAGGAAACCAAGGCAACCAGGCTTACCAGCTCCGCCAGCTTCCTGCCAACACCCTGGACTTTAGCCAAAACGGGAGTATGAGTATGAGTATGGGTTTGGGTGCCTTCTCAAATCCTCGCCAAGAGACTGGTATGGCTGGACATCCCACGTACCCTGTTGCCACAAACACAGGAACTGGTCACTTTATAGCAGAGGGACACCTGGGCATGAGACAAAGCATTGATAGGGAAGATTCTCCGATGACTGGAGTCTGTGTTCAGCAGAGCTCGATGGCCAGCTCGTGACTTTAGCTGAAATGGGTTTGTTTTTCTGTGTGAATTTTGTTTTTGTTTTTGTTTTGTTTTGTTTTGTTCCGTCCCCCTCCCCCATGGTGGTGTTTTCATTTTCTCCTGTTTTTTCAAAAGGTGCATAGAATAAAAGCTGCTCACTTCTGAGGGGAGATATCACTGAACCGCTACAAATTGAAGAGTATTTAAAAAGTATATATGTATTTCCATCTTTTTTACGTTGTCGATTTCTAGATAAGTTAATAATACTGCAAATAACCATAGTGAAACTGAGACACCCATCTGCCGATTCACTCACCTGCATACAGTACTTATTTACCATCTGTTACACCAGAAACTAGGAGATTTGTTTTTATTTGTTCCTTTTTTCGTTTAATACAGTGAGCATTTCAGAGCTGTGAGCTGTCGTACAGCTTTTTATATGTAAAGCAATGCAAAACATTTGTTTAGTTCAAACATGTGAAACATTGGACATTATAATTTGGCTGGTCGTTCTTTTATTTACCCTTTAAGTGAAACTTCTCTAAAGAGCTGTGTGTTTAAACCTGTAGCGTGTCAAGGAAGCAGTACTTGCAGTGATATTTGGTGTTGTCGGTATCGTGTAACTCTTCGAGAGGGGGCACATAGCTGCGGAGCTCCGGTGGCGAGCGCTGGCCTAGCGGCAAGGAGGAGCTGGTGTTAGACAGGCAGGTGCAGTACTCTTCAGGCCTGGAGTCCTCCAGACCGGACGGCTTCGACTACATACAGCAGCTGAGGAGCGACGAGGGGGGACAGATCCGGATCCAGGTGGATCTGGGGCTGTTGTCGAGAACCCTTAGGCCTTATGACTTTTGGACCTTGACTGAAAAGGAACTGGACTTTATCATTAAATAGAGATGATGGCTGTCCTCTATTTTTTAACATTTAGAGAGTCCTTAATTGGTTAGGGAAAGTGAATGAGATTGGTTATCCAGAGGCCTTTATTTAGCAAAGATTTCTCATTTAAGGGACTCCAAATTGCAGGGTCTTGCTCAAACGTCCCTAACATGACTTCCTAAAATAGCCGAAGTGGGATTTCACATAGAAGGTATTCATTCCCATTAATTGGCTTTCTTTCTTTTTTTCACTCTTTATTTCACGTCAAGCATGTGGTTCCCATTGAAAAACATCTGCATAAATTTGCCTCTTTGTGTTGAACACAGAAGATATGTAATGAGATTTATGTGACTGCCTTTTTTCTCCTCTTGAATTATGCTGTGAATTTTACACAAATTACTTTTTCTTCTTTATTACCATCTTTCTTTCTTTCTTTTGATATACCAAAGCAGTTTTTTTTTGTTTTTATAGCACTAGGTGTCTGTAAGAAATAATGTAGCAGTTCACCACTTCATCCCAAGGTTCATCAAAGTCCATTTTAGTCTGTATACTCTCAAACTGGAACTTCTGCTGAACTTCATGTTTTAATGGTAACAAAAACTGAAATTGGTTTAATATATGGATAAACCGCCCCGATTTGTTACCTTTTTCATTTGATTTTCCTGTCAAAGGGAGGGAAGGGACACTGACAGTTGCTCTGCAGGCTACAGAGTAGCTGAGAGATCACAAATTATTCTGAGGAGAGAAAAGTGTTTTGTTTTGTATTTACCTGGTCTATCAGTCAGTGATGCTGCCTTTTATACCTAATTTGATGAACATGCTAATTTCTACCTTTTTAAATCTAAGTGGCTACTTAAATTTATTTATTCAGGCAGTCTACTGTAGCTACTATGACCTCTGAGTCTGAGTTCAGTTTATCAAGTGATCGGTTGGATGTTGTCTCAGATGTGCTATTCAAAGGGAAACTAGAGGTGACGCGCTGCCACACAGACACTGGGCACATGCATGTTGGTCTGAAGAGGATAAGTGTTTATAGTCACTATTCAGTCACGTTAAGGATAGCTGTGCTCACTCCCCCCACCATCACCACCTAGCTTCTCACTTTAGGTCTCAATTCTTCAAAGGAACCCCGTTTGCTGCTTCTCTCGATCTAGCAGTTCTTCACAGACAGTGGGACACTATCCTGCCGGAAAGTGCGTGGTGTTCACTTTTGCAGCTGTTCCTTTCGCAAAGACATCACTCTCAGTGTTTGGTATTATAACTACAAATCTCACAACGGCTAGTGGTAATCGGAAAAACAAAGGTTTACCTGAATGTTAGCTTGATTTCAAAATGTTGTTTATATATCTCTCTCTATATATAAAAGCATTCGAGTGCAGTTTGCTGACGTTGACACAAACATTCCAAAAATTCAAAATCTAAAAATTACAGAAACTTTTAAAGAGTGCACCTGTTTCAGCTGTCACTAAATGAGACCTGATTTAGTGCAGTTTTCATGAAATGCAGCCCCTTTTTAATAGTTGAAATAGAATTTATGTATATATTTATATTTTTTTAAATAAAGGAAGTATAGAACTCACCACATTGCTCCTGCTGGTATGTCAATTACATTGCCATGTGTTTGCTTACCTGTTTATTTTATTATTAGTATTATTTTTAAACCCTTCTTGTTTCACTTGGTCATTGGACCAGATTGCTTTTAGTGAGGCATTTGCCATCACCAGGACAACATTAAAGGTAGGGCTTATAACTTGTACCGAAAGAATCTTTTCACAGGGTATGACGCATGTATGTCCACACTTTTTCTAATGCTCATGGTTTGCTAGGTCTGTTTCTCCCCCTTTCTCTTTAATGCATTATATAGGTAAATGTCACTGATACACAAGATCATGGATTTTAATTCAACATTCTTCTGCCTTTTGGATTGATTTTTATGTTTCTTTTAATATTTTCTTGACCCTTTTCATGCAACATGCACTATATAATTGAACAGCATGGGGAAAGGATAAGTGTCCACAGATTGTAAGATCGTCAAGACTTTGCTGTGTATATGAAAATGCCCTTTGTATTATAATCAAACAGTCTTATGTATGATATATAAAAAATAACTTAATTGACACGTTCTTGGCTTTTTTCTTCTTGTATTCCCTGGCTTGTTGCTTCAACACTACATCGATCTAATTTAGAGGACTCTCTGTAACCAGTAATATTAGTTCTTACAAGAACTTTGCAAACGTGTTAAATGTGTTTTCTTGTAGATTATCGAATAATACATATAAATGAATAAAAGGCTTAAGTAAGTCCACGACAAGTCCAATAGAAATGAGAGGATTAGCGTTAATGAAACAGTTTATGATGCGGTATTTTCGCTGTATAGCGCGCGGCTCGTTGGTCTAGGGGTATGATTCTCGCTTCGGGTGCGAGAGGTCCCGGGTTCAAATCCCGGACGAGCCCAAACTTTTTTTTACAGAATTTATATATTTAGAGCTCACATCGTTCAATGTAGGTCTTCCGTGCTGCATTCTGGACATGATATATACAAATATACACTGATTACTAGGTATATGAAAAAATGCATTTCAAACTTTTTTTTTCCGAGATTAGGTTGTAGTTTAATTGATTGTTTATGTGATGACGTAGTATTTAAATAGCGTTTTCATGTCATTTTTAATAAAACTGGTGTATTTAAATTCTAACAATGATTTTAGAACTTTTTGATAACATATGCTACATTGTTGTTTTGAAGACCAGAGCGTTGCAGGCTATTCTAAATACAGTCTTGCATATGTACGAATGTATAATAACGTAGAATCATATTAACACTGTTCTCGACGAACACACATTGCCATACCGGTAACATTATGTTTTGCCAAATGTAGATCAAATGTGGGATAATTTAGGGAGAAACTAAACTTACCCAGAGACAAAAGCATCACAAACCTGGGCAGAGACAGCCAAGTTACTACAGCCAGTGCCAACATATCTGAAGCCACAAACCTGTGCAGATTGCAGAACACTGAATGTTGGGATTTGAGGGTTTTTTTAGGAGCTGAAAATTTGTCCGGTCTCTGCTGCCATCTACTGGATTCACGGCTGTATGAGAGGAACCAGACAGGTGCCAGTGTTCAGTGCTAATGTGCTAGTTCATTTTTTATTTTTTTTAAACATAGTTTACTGATTTCTTTGTGCATTTACATTAAAGGAAGCAATGGATTTTGTTTTGTTTTCTTAAATATTGAAAATGGCTTTATTGACTGCTACTCGATAGATAATTATGGACTGACAAACGCCACTCAAATTAATATTTCATGTCCATATATTTATTCATTTGGTATGAGGCTGTGTAAAGCTGCATTATATAGACTGTGCTTAAAGTATCGAATGAGATCACTAAATAATTATAACTAAAAATGTGACCTAAAACTAGCTATAACTGAATTTATTACTTTGTGACTGTATGTTTCTGTTTACTACTGTAAAGCTGCTTTAAAACAATCTATTATTATTATTATTTTTATTCCTATGATATTGCTATAAAGCAATAATATAATGTGTAGTCATTGTTTATGTTTAAAAAATTCACATCTGATTAAAAGAGTTTAAACTGATAGACTATTTAACCACATTGTAACATAAACTGTGAAAAAAATAAAATAAATAAATAAACAAATAAAAATCCCTGAAAATTCTTTATCTACAAAAGGGTCATTGTGTGTTTCAAACAAGGAAAAAACAGAACTACATACAAGAAACATTTAAAATGAATAGTAAATAGTTTATTTTTATTATTATATTTCAACTCAAAGTAAATAATAAAAAATAATGTAAATGCAGACCCTACAGATATTAGCAAGCGTTTATATTTAATCCACAACTTCATAGTTTTTGACATGCATGCAAACAATAAGTAAATCTGTTGACTCGGGAACCGTTTGGAACGAATCAGGTTTTGTGAACCGGAATCATTGAAAAGATCCGACTCAAAGGAAGCGAAGGAATCGCTACTGCTTTCAGTATGGCTGGTGCATTGTGGGATCGAAGCGAACTGCATTGTGGGTTGGCACGCCATCAATACTACTGTTTCATACTTGCGCGCCTTGTTCATTTTTGCAGGGTTGCAATGATTGTATTAGTGACACCATAACTAATAGAGTGCCTAGAGAGCTTTTGAACATTAAATGCACAATGCCAAATTTTTGTGCCGCTCCGAACTGTACCAGGAAAAGCACCCAGTCCGATTTAGCTTTCTTTAGGTTTCCAAGGGATCCGGAGAGGTATGACTTTTTTACAGCTTCACAACATTGTCTTTTTGCGTTAATTAAAGATAACGACTGATATGAAAGTAATGCTTCCTGAGGAAGGTAAACCAAATGTGCACCTGCAAATCTGTGATGACTTCTCAGACAGCTGAAGTGTAGTTAGAGCATGTTGACATAATAATATAACAAGGCTTCTCATATTTATACGTTTGAATTACTGTGATGCTATGATGTAATTAGCTGTTTTTATTAAAAAATAATAATAATAATAATTATAATAATAAAAAATGTCAACATAAGTTTTGTGCCTGTAACAGTGAAGATAGTGTAGAAGATAGTACACGTGCCTCTGATTTGTATATCTGTTCTTCTGCTCTTTAGCTGAACCTTTTTGTATTAATATAGATTATATAAAGAAAAAGATCCTTGTAGATGTTTGTAGTAAGTGTACTCAAGAATAATTTAATATGCTTGTATTTTATTTTAGTTATATACTGTAGTAGTGCTTTGTTGCAGGTGTTGAATAATTCTAGCCACTTCTAACCTGTTAGAATTTCATTATACGAAAATATCTTGTTAATCAAAATCCAGTGTTTAAATTGGAAATAAAAAGACCATAATATAACTTCTACAGTAGTTTTCATCAACAAAACATTTGTGTATGAATGTCAAACGCAGCGGTGTTCAATGTTGTTGTTTTTTTTTCATTTGTTGCTGTGAATAAGTGTTTTCTACATAAGTAAATGCAAGAAATGAGTCATTATGTATTTTTTATAACTTTATTTGCACAGATGTAGGTTGTGGGTGGAGAACTGTCGCCGGGCAGATCTGGAGGAGAAAACTCCCGATCAGCTGAACAAGCACTACCGACTGTGTGCGAAGCACTTTGAGCCAGCCATGATATGCAAAACTGTAATGCAATATAATTTGTACTTTACAGTTATTGTTTTAAAAAATGACTAGCATTTAACATTACTCGTAGTACAGGAACCTTAATGTTTTACTGTATTATCTAAATAGCTAAAGTTGAATGGGTTTTTTGTTACTGTGTTTTTCAGAGCCCTTACAGGACGGTATTAAGAGACACTGCTATTCCCACGATTTTTGATTTAACCAGCCACCTCGGCAATCCTCACAGCAGACATCGCAAACGCATCAAAGTTCTGGTAGAATATTCTTTTTTCTTTTTTTTTCAGGTGTACTCTCCATTGAATTTGTTTTTAAACTGCATAATAACTTTTTTCTGCAAAGTATCATATTACATGTTGTTAGTTCAAAGCAAATAAATTTATAGTTCACCCAAAAATTTTTATTCTGTCATTAATCACTCATCCTCACGTCGTTCCCAACTAGTAAAACCTTCGTTCATCTTCGGAACACAGATAAAGATATTTTTGATGAAATCCGAGAGCTTTCTGACCCTGCATAGACGGCAACACAACTACCACGTTCAAGGCCCAGAAGGTTAGTGAGGACATCGTTACGATAGTCCACGTGACATCAGTGGTTCCTCATTAATTTTATAAAGCTACAAGAATACTTTTTATACGCAAAGAAAACAAAAAGAACAACTTTATGCAACAAAGCTCCCGGATTTCATCAAAAATATCTTAATTTGTGTTCTGAAGATGAACAAAGGTCTTATAGGTTTTGAACGGCATGAGGGTGAGTAATTAATGACAGAATTTTCATTTTTGGTTGAACTATCCCTTTAATACACTATAAATCAGGACACAATTTATATAGTGACACTTTGCATTCCTGTTTTCCTCAGACAGATGAAGAGGTTCAGAAAATCAAAGAAAGACGATGTAAGTAAGATATAGTTGATTATTACACATCTCTGTAGTAGAATATTTGATTCTGATTGGTCAATTGCAACATTTAGCAGTCAGTTCATTTTTAATATTTACTGTTGCCTATGGCAGCGCTGTATATCACTCTGCTGCTCATCTGGGTAACTGAAACTGATTAACTTATTAAACTGATTTCTTACTTAACTGATTAAAATGGTAGCTCTGAATGATTATTGTTTTTAACGTTTGTGTTTCTGTTTCTTTAGTGGAGTCTTCAATTGAACAACTGCTCTCAAAAAAAGACTGTGATGCTCAGGAAGACAGCGAGAACGCTGACGATATCCCTCAGCTGACACCCGAGCAAAAAGACCTGAGAGAGTTCTTAAGATCTTCCTTTGAAGTCATGGTTTTGATAGGAAGGCAAAACTTTCCATTCCACTGCAATGCAAGAGAAGATAAGATGCGCTCCGAGGAGGAGCGCTTCTTAGCTACAGGTAACTTTCAAGCGCTAATTGTGAACCGTATCAATGCGGGTGATGAATTTCTTGGGAGGAGATTCGAGACGGCGGCTGTTAATGAGGAATATTGTTCGGCCGTCCAGCAGAGGCAGCTTCTGGAGGTCTGCGAGCGATGCGTGCGTGAGGAGATCCTTCAGCAAGTCCGAGAATGCCGCTTCTTTTCCATCGTCACTGGCGAGTTAGTGGAGTTCCCAGAAGGAGAGCACCTGCCTGTATTCCTGCGCTTTGTAGACCAAGCCAACACTCTTAGAGAGGAGTTCATAGAGTTCCTCTCGTTTGAAGGAGAAGAGGTCACTGTTGCTGAGAGGTTGGAGACTCAGTTGACGAAAGGATGGGGCTTGAGGATGGAGCACTGCAGAGGACAAGCGCATGCAGGATCTGGTTTACTTGGCACCAAGATGAAGGTCATCGCTGCCCAGCTCAAGGAGAAATATCCCATGGCGGTGATCACGCCAATTTCCACCTGTGCACTTAATGTTCATCTTGCTAATGGCATGCCATTGACTGGAGTGCAAGATGTGATGTCTGTTCTGAAGAAGACCAATGCGTTTTTTAAAGCGTCTCCGTTGCTGCAGAGCGAACTTGATAATGCTATCTCCATCCTGTGTCGGGGAAACATCGAAAAAGAGAGCATTCTCAAAGAGGGCTCTCGTTCAACATGGACTGATCTTCATAATGTGTTTGAGATGGTCGTCGATTTGATTGAGCCGCTTCTGCTGTGTATGGACAGCATACACGACAATGAGGATCTGAAGTGGAACGACCAAATCACCAGTGACGCTTACGCCATTTCTGAGGCCTTGGCGGACTTTGAGTTCATCGTGACGTTGGTTATTTTAAAGAACGCATTGTCTTTTACCAGAGCTTTTGGTAAGAACCTACAAGGAGAAACCATTGATGTGTTTTTTGCTGCCAATAGCCTAACAGCAGTACTGCACTCGTTGCATGAGGTATCGGACAATCTGGAAGTATACCACGAATTCTGGTTTGAAGAGGCTGTCAGTTTGGCGACTGCAATGGAGATCCCCGTGAGAGTCCCGAGGTTGTTTCTTCGGAAGCAGCAGGCACTGGAGACAATGGAAATACAGGCGGAGTCATTCTTTAAGGAGTATCTTACACTGCCGGTTATGGAGTACATCACGCAGGAGGTCAAGGAGATCTTCTCTGAGAATCATCTCAAGGCGCTCAAGTGCTTGTCTCTCGTCCCTGCAGTCATGGGACAAATGAGGTTCAATACCTCGGAGGAGACCCATGCGGAGATTTACAGGAGCGATCTGCCCCATCCGGACACACTGCCTGCTGAACTACACTGTTGGAGGATAAAATGGAAACACAGAGGGAAGGAAGTCAGCTTGCCGTGCACCATTCACCAAACACTCCAGCACTCCGATGTGAAGTTCTTCCCTAATGTGAATGCGTTTTTGAAAATATTAGCCACGTTGCCGGTGCTGAAGCTTGATGGGAGTCGCGGTGAAACCGCACAAAGACGTTTACAAGCCTACCTCACGGACACTGCGGTAAACCAAAGATGCAAGAATCTGGCTGTGCTGAATATCAATTATCATATAAAGACAGACCTGGAAGAAATGGTTCAGTGTTATTTAAAAACATACCCAGAAGAATGTGAGAGGGATTAACCAGTAAATCATATAGACTGCAAAAGTCTTTGAGCTGGAATTGTAATAACTTGTGTAATTGTTTTGCATACTACAATGCCAATTGTTTATTTTCATGTGTTTTCCCCCTTGAGAAATATAGTACTATTTTTACATTTGTGAGGACCATCAAAAAGATTCACCATTTAAGTATCTGCAGTTTGCTGAGTGGTCTTGCATTTTGTTCGCTTGACTTTTTTGACTTGACAAAAATGAATTTGAAAATCAGCCATTAAAAAAGACACGTTTGTGTTTGTATAAACTGGTCCAAAGTGTAAATAAAATGAAAGCACTTTTGGTGCTGTCTTTTATAATGGTGTAATTTCTTTCTAATGTCACAGGTATACACTACAGCAGCTATTATAAATTTACTTGATATCTATAAAAAGATCAAATTAAAGACAATACGCAAAACAAAAATACAACTCTTCATTATTAGTTCATGTTAGCTCAGGTCCATTGAATATAAATAGGTCCATAATATATTAACAGATGTTTTAATTTGAATAATGTATTGAAATAAGCATTAATTAAGATTAATAAGTGCTTTTGAAATATTTTATGGTAAGTTCATGTAAACTAATGTATTTATCCTGTGTCAACAAATTGTCATTGACTTCCTGGTCATGCATTTATTACTATGAAAATGAAGAACTGAAACAGATTGGAACTTCATGCATCAATATTGGTGGTAATAGCAACAACCTGTTTAACCAGATTTGTTTTAGTCTTGCTCTAGTCCTCTAGTATCCAACTTAACACTGTTTTGCATGAAAATACAAAAGATGCACAGCCTCATAAACACACATTCTGCCTTCTTTTGTTGTATTTTTTTACACAATGCAGCAACAAATAAATGAAGAGTTCATTGCAAAAACAGATAAACTCAGTTTTTAACCATTTTTAAAACTCATGTTTTGTCATTGTGCATTCCAATTAATGTCAATTAAACTGCAGTTGGGTTATTTTGATTAGGTTAAGAAAAAAGTTCAAACTACTGCTAACTAACAATAAAAACATGATAACATAATAATAAAAAAAGTTATTTGTTTTTGAAAATAAACTCTTCAAATGCAACCAAAATACTTATATTTTGTGAGCACCATGGCTTTAGCAAGATCACTGCCAGTTTATTTCATGCATTGTCTTTATTAGTTTTTAGTAAGTATTTGGTAAATGCAATAAAACCATTTTGCAATGCAAATGCCAAATACTTAAAATGAATTGAAAAGTGATGTTAAACATTATAGTGCATAAATAACATCTGTTGCTCTTTATATTTAGAGTCAATTCCTCTTTGGTCCTCAAGAGAGGCATTTTCAAGTATGTATTTTACTATAAAAGCATGTTATTTTAAACTACTTTGGTGTCTGTAGATGGGTGGGTTTAATTATAATAAAAATATTTATTAAAGAGGGCGTACAAAACATTAAATCACCAAGGAGCTGCTGCAAATATCTCATACAGATTCAAGAAGTTTTGTATCCACGTACGTGTGAATTTAAAGCACAAAAAAAAACAGGAAAATGTACACTGTTGCCATACATACTTTTCATCCCACTACTGATTAGAGGCAAAAGAGTGGAAATCTGAGGACACTGCACAGCAGGCCAAACATATTGTACATGATATACCCTCTCATCCAAAAACTCAATTAGAAAGGCTTGCACTAAGGTTTCTGATATCATGTTTTTTTCTTGTCACTTTTGCCACTTTGAAATCTGCTTCTGGAATTTCTGACATGATATTTTAATTGGAGTAGTAAGGCATTACTTTCCAGTTTGGTCATGCATGGTGGATGCAAATTCAGTTAGATGCAGAGCACTGGCAGCATCACCGGATATCTGAACTGAGCTAACTGTGCCCCACCCCATGGTATGGGTTACACAATGGAACACACATGCACATGCAACACATACTGCCATCACTGCAGGCACCACTAGATGGTATGTTCTACACATGTAAGAATGAAAAGAACAAAAGAAAAGTGGGTGTAGCAATTCATCCATGCAGGGTGGGTTCAATATTCACCCCAGATTTCAAAACCATACATGCATTCACAGATGTGCAAGTGCAGTGAAACAAACTAGACCTATATATATACCACCCAATAAAAAGTTGCAAACTAATTTTATATAGTATGTAGGACATATTTTGTATATGCAAGTGTGGGGATGATTTGTATATGTATTTGTATAAGTTTTTCTTCTTTTTGTACTTTGTGTCTTTAATAACTGTATTAATAATATTTTTAATAATAATTTATTAAATTAAATTTAGTAATAATCATTCAGTACTATTGTCCTATTGGCATGCATGTACTCATAATTTTATAAGACATCTCAATAATACATCAATAATAGACTTAAATATGGCAGTTGTATCTGTATTATGCCATGTTTTATAGGCCTAGTTGACAGCTCTGTAAAATACACCAACAACTCTTTTAGACCCTTAAATGTAATAAATGTAGCCTATGTAATGAGCCGGTTTTCAGATCAACAAGTCCCAGAATCTTGTAGCCTAGCGTTTGCAGGCAGAAATGATGAAGCAGTGGGTGGATGTGTGTCAGTCTTGAAATGGTTAAACGCGCGGCGTCTCCACCCGATGCTGCCCAGACACTGACGGCTGCAGGTGATAGTTCACTCCGCGGACCACGGGCGTTTTCCGGCGCGGTGTCTAGTCATACAGCTGCCAATGAAGGTGTCTTTTCTACAAAGAAATCTTTAATTTACATTTATAACTGAGAGAAAACAACCACATCGAAATTACTCTGCTGAGGGAGGTGCGCAAGCGCGTACGCCAAGATACAGGGAATTTCAACACCCGGGAAGGGTTTCTTTCATCAGAAGGGACATTTAAAGGAAAGAGCGTCGCTGTTTTGATTAAAAAAAAAAAAAAAAAAAAAAAAAAGAAGATTTTATGCGTTGTGGTCCTCATTTCTTATTCGTTTCTCTTTATTCAAGCCTTCGCCTCGTCGTTATCGATCATGGCATGGCCCTGTATCACCAGGGCTTGCTGCATCAACCGCTTCTGGAGTGAGCTGGACAAAGGTGACATTGCAGTGCCTTTGGTTTACACGAAGTATTCAGATGTGGCCGAGGTGCAACATCTGCACCCTCAGCCCAAGCCATTATTATCACAGAAGCCGGTTATCACAGAATCCCAGCCTGCCCATAGCGCTCACCAGGAGGCGTCGACCAGAGCGACTCACGCCGCCGCTGATGCCGCAGCATCATCATCCCAGGACGGGTCAGGCGCTTCTGTGATGCGCGAGGATTTCAAAGCCTGGAGTGTGCGTCCGGAACGAAGCTGCAAACCCAGAGACGAGTACCAGCCGTCAAAGGCCCCTTTCAACAACGTGACTCAGTACCAGAAAGATTATAAACCGTGGCCCATTCCGAAAAGAGATCATCCGTGGATTCCCAAACCCACTCCTGCTGCACCCTGTAAGGCTGAGAGCAAGCTCTCCAAACAGGAGCAGGCCGCTGCTGAGGTTGAAACCGGTGTGGAAAAATGTGAGATTGAAGAAAAACAGCACGAAAAAGAGAGTAAAGAAAGGAGAAAGAAGGTAGACAAAAAAGAGCATGTGTCAGAGGGGATCAAAATGGAGCAAGATGTTGCAGTGGAGGGAAAGCCAAGGGCGGCTGCAGATGCTCTCAACAGGCAGATTAAAGAGGAAGTCACATCTGGAAGCTCATATAGGTATAGGCTAAATATATTACAAATCTGCTTCATTTTTATGCAGTTAATAACTTGTAATCCTGCTCTTATTCCTTTTTCGTGACATACAATTCTTGCCATTTTTGAGAAACAGATATTAGAATGAAAATATGAATTGGTCAATATCTAGCTGTTTTGAGATTATTGGGATTGTCTGATTCCCAGCTAACAATTTCTGGTTCCCAGAACATCCTGGTAAGCTTATTTTATGGATATGAAAATAAAACTAATAAAATACTATATAGGCCTATATGTTTTCTTTAGTTTGTCACAAAAACTCCCTCCAACATTCTGAGAAGTGTTATTTATTTATTTATTAATTTATGTATATATCTATTTATGTATGTTGCAAAAAGAACATAGGATACCATATACATATATCTGCCAACAATGCCCTTGTCTATTGATTAAATAATCAATTTTACATTAACTTTAAGTAAACATCATATAAAACAGCCATTCTTTTCATTTCAGGAGTTTTGTGTGCATCATTCTTTTGCGTTCATTTAATTGCATTATGTCTCTGCATTATTTTATCAGCAACTTTATTTGTAATCCTGTTTTCTACATCCCCATTTAAAAAGTCAGTATATGCTCATTTCAGCTGTGTCATTGGTTCTTAAAACTCATAAATATTAGCAGACAAATATTTCCTAATTACCATGAAATTATAAAACTGATCATTGTACCCAAAATCAGCTCCCTTTTTGGGGCTTTAATTCTGTATATTCTAGATTTGGGGGAACCAAATTTAGAGCTGGCCATAAAACCCCTCATTGATTATCCACCAATCTGATCATGGGTACTTTTCTATTTTGACATTAAACTATGGTTCAGTGTATCAGATCACTGCAGCTAATGTAGCCTCTGAATCAAAAGATCGATGAACCTTATCTAAGCACAAGATAGAGGAAAAGATTTAGATCCAGTCTTTGAAAATTTCCTCTCTGTGGGTGTCTACCCCAAAATATGCTGAGTCATTCTTGAGTATTCATATTTTGTGCACACTCACTCTGCATAAAGCTGTAATACAACAGATGCACCTCAATGTCCCAATTAGTTTGCCCTGATTTCTTTACAAGGCATCTGTTTTGGTTGAGTAATTATGCTGAATATTGATTTCACTCTATTTAAATAGGTCAGAGCCTCAGTATTAGATGTTGAACATTTGTTTCTGTGTATTTATATATGTCAGTTAGTCCACGACTCCCCCACAGGTTTTGGTCTTCAATGAACCACAAACCATTTTTGATTATAATTATTTAAGCCTAAGATTAATTTACAAAATCTCTTTGTTTCTCTAGGACGGAGTTTAAGGCTTACAGAGATGTCAAACCAGTGAAACCCATCAAAGCAAAATCTCAGTACAAAGTCCTAGTTGAGGAGAAGACCAGCCTGGAGACCAGTTACAGTGCCACCTTTAAAGGAGAGCAGGGCAAACCTCAGGCCACAGATAACAAGCTGCTGGACCGCCGTCGGATACGAAGCCTGTACAGTGAACCAAGCAAAGAGTCCAGCAAGGTAGGATGCTTTCTCAGGTCACCAGTTTATGACAGATATTGCCCTGTTTTATTACCAAAATGATGAAATTAATAATTTCAGATATGAGGGTAATCATTAGAAACTTAATTACACTGTGAGTCATGAAATTGTAATGCAAGAGTATGATTTTTTCTGAAATATTATATTAATATAGGGCTCCAACATCTGTCAGTCTAATGGTGCAGTCTAGCAGTTCTGTCTTAAAGGGAAAGTTCATTCCATGCAGTGTTATTTTTATTTGTAAACGATTATAGTTATTATTTCATGTTTACAGGTTTTAGTCTAAGTAATTTTATGTGCTTGTCATTTTTATTAGTTTTTGTGTTTATATATATAATATATATATATATATAGAGAGAGAGAGAGAGAGAGAGAGAGAAAGAGAGAGTTAACTATATAGGAAAAATAAAATAAAACTATAAAAAGACTATAAAACTATATAAAATTACATTCCATGCAGTGTTATTTTAGTATTATTTTAGTTAGTTTTCATGTTTTAGTCAAATTTTATGTGCTTGTCATTATTATTAATATTTCTATGTAGTTATTTTTTGTTTCGATTTTAGTTTTAGTAATTTTAGTACTTCAATCTAAATGTATTTATTTCAGTTAGTTGCCGAAACAGAATTTCTCATTTATTTCTGTTGAAATTTGTCAGAAATTTTTCTTTTATTTTGTTAGTTAATGAAAACTGTTTTTAATAGTTTAACTTAATAACAACACTGACTGCATGACTTATTTTCTTAGAAGACGTTTTGAAGAATTGTTTTGGTTGCTATTTGCCATGCAGTTAAAAAAAAATTAATAAAAAAATTTGCTAAAAATGTACTCGTCCTCAGGCGAGTACAAACCTCCAAGATGTTTGTTTCTTCATCAGAACAGATTAAAAAAATTTAGCATGACATCACTTGCTCACCAATGGATCCTCTGCAGTGAATGGGTGCCGTCAGAATGAGCGTCCAAACATCTGATAAAAACACCACAATAATCCACAAGTTATTCACAGCACTCCAGTCCATCAATGTCTTGTGAAGTGAAAAGCTGTGCATTTATAAGGAACTTACAAATTTCTCCAAATCTGTTCCAATTAAAAAAAAAAACAGGTATTAATCATGGATGGTCTATGAGTGAGTAAATGTTCAATTTTTGGTGAAGTATTTCTTTTAAAGAACGATTTTATTCATGGAGCAGACATCAGAAGCTTTTTTTTTTTTTTACAGAAATCTCTTTAATTAGAACATTTCAAAAATTAAGTAAAGAATTAAGATTTCTAGATTAAGGTTTCTGTTGTGAATGGTAAATTCTTCAGAATTTCTTTATTTGTCTTCCACAGAAGAAGAAATACGGGCTTGGAATGGGGTTGAATAAATAATAGAATTAAAATTTGTGGTTAAATCACTCCTTTCAATGTAAAAGCAAATATGTTGAAACAAGGACAGTTTTCTAGTGTTGATGTGCAAGTGATGTGTTGATGTAGCTCCTCCCTCTCTCACTCTCATAGGACTGTTCTGACAGTGACAGCAGCTCTGTTCTGTAGTCAGGTGTGTTCAGTTATTCTTTTGGACAGCATGGATCTAGAGTATTTCACCATACAGCTGCACCATCACGGAGATCCTCAGTTGGACAGAATCTGATTAAATCCTCTTCACAATGAGGATTTGCTGAACACTATGCTATTTTTTTTTGCATGAAACAATAGTATCTTCACTATCAAGAGGGGCTCTGTTTGGCTTCCACTGTAACTGAATACAAATTATTTCCGCAAGGTTACTGGCTTCAGTGGTTGAGTGCCAAAAGATACTAAAAGGGCTGCACTCCATTAGTATCAAAACTAAGCTGACACTGATCACTGCGATCATGCTATTGTGCAAGGCATTTGATTGAAGCATTGATAAAATATGGAAACCTTGCAAAATAGCTGAAATCTTCTATAATTGTAAAGTAAAGGTAGTCACAAATTATATATGTTATATATAAACCTTTGTGACACATTTTGATAGCTTGCTTTAAAGGGCTTGGCTTAGATCCAAGCTGTCATCGAAAACTAAATGTCCATCTCTTTTTTTTTGAGTATGCAGAACAAATCACTTTTTGTTTTAAACACATCATCTGCATTTAGCACATTGAATAAGGCCCAAAAATCACATCCTAACGCGTATTTCTGTCATGAGATACTAACTTGGATGCCACAGTACTAATTAAAACATGATTCACATTTTCAGAATTATTTTATTGACATCATTGACTAAGGTTGCATTTGTTTGATCAAAAATAAGCAACCTATTGTAAAATATTACTATTATTCAAAGTAATTGTTTTCTATTTAAAATGCAATTTATTCCTGTGATGGCAAAGCTGAATTTTCAGCAGCCAATCCTTCGGAAATCATTCTAATGATATATTTTTTTCCATGATATATTTTTTCAGGATTATTTGATAAATAGAAAGTTCAAAAGAGCAGCATTTCTTCGAAATAGAAATCTTTCCTAAAATTATAAAAAAGTCACCTTTGATCAATTTAATGTGTCCTTGCAGAATAAAAGTCTTTAAATAAAACAGGAACAGTTAAATGTATAATATTATATAATATATATATATATATATATATATATATATATATATATATATATATATATATATATATATATATATATATATACATTTAAATATATAATAGACATTTATTCATGTGTGTTGTTTTGCAGTTTGGAATAATGCACCAAATGTCCCAATTTTTGTTCCTGTAGGCGGAGAGGCATAATATATCACTTTCCAAGCCAAAAAAGACAACAAGCCATAGCAAAACAGTGAAAAAAGCAAAGGAGAAGCCAGTCGCTGGGAGTCAAGCTGCCAAGAAGAAAACCTCAGCGAGCAACCAGGAGCCAAAGCCAGAGGGAGGGGTTACCAAGAAAAGCAAAGAAATGATCAACAGACTAGCCGAGGCAAAAGATTAAGTGCACTTTTGTGTTTGGGGGGGTGGAGGAGGCTATAATACGGAATAGAGGACTCTCATCCCCTTGTTCATGACCTTACTCTAGTGGCCCGACTCTGATGGTGTCGTTACCTACGTATTGTAGTGGATCAAGGCTTGTCTGCTTGATTTGTCTTGACTGTGTGGCCACGGCCCAGTCTATAATGAATCTATCTTTGCTTTTGCCCTGCTTCTGCTCCCTTTCCATATACACCAATAGCTTTCTCTGTGGCAAAGATGATTCATGAATCCTTGTTGCATGCTGCCTCTGAGCAAATGGCAATATGCCTTATTATATAAGATAAGGTTTTTGCTTTATCTTGCATTGAAAGATATTTACTGCAAACAATAATGGTCTTTTCTTTCAAGCAATCTAATGTGATATGGACTTCATTTAAAGTATATGGACCACTCTAATTAGATGCACCAATAGCATTGCTCAAACACTTAAGATAATATTTTTCACCACACCGTTGGATTATAACAATGTTGTATTCCTCACAAACAATCAACAACAAACACAAGAATGTATTAACATCTCAAACTGCATGTTTAAAAATTGTGTGACACCTGAAATTAGCAGTTAGGAGCCTTACGAGTGCACAAGAGCCCCATGTTTAACAAATCCAGCTTTACTTTTTGAGTATTTCAGTCCTTTCGACACCAGTGCCAGACATTTTTAAACAAATTGAGGCATGGTCTCTCTTAAAGTGTTATTGTTACCTTGTAGTGTAGAGCATTTTGCTATGAAGACCTATTTACGCTTAGCTTGCTCTGCTAAAGCAACGTTCAAATGTGCTCTCATATGCATCTTGCTATGTAATAAGAGAATTTGCTGATGTAAACCTAAAACTGCCTGCATTCCTTGCGTATGCTGTAAAACGGATGATTGAACTGGGAAGAATGCTGCTAAGCATACAGCTGAGGTCCATGTGATTGACAGACAGAAGTATGCCCTTCATAGTCATCTGTATGTTAATCATCATTCTGACCCGATCTGGTCTGGAGCGGTGAGAGCCCTCTCAGTGAAAATCTACAGCCTCTTGGCCCCGAGCTCCTCCTGGGTTGTCCTACACGTGCTGTGCACACCATTCTAGGTGCTATCCTCAAGCTATGCTTTCCATAACAGTAGTGCCTGTATATTGAGCAACATAGGGCCATCAGATGCCCAACTGGTAATTCTAAGTGTGATGTGCTTGTGTTGTGAGCTTGCATTGAATGAAATTAAATTGATTAAAATCATTAAAGCAATACACTGGCGATTTGGTTTGTTACTTTGAACCCTTGAGGTTTACCATTCTCAAGTCATCAACACATCTTTTGATAGAACAGAAAAATCAAACCATATCTATCTATCTATCTATCTATCTATCTATCTATCTATCTATCTATCTATCTATCTATCTATCTATCTATCTATCTATCTATCTATCTATCCATCCATCCATCCATCCATCCATCCATCCATCTATATCTATCTATGTGTGTGTGGTTAAGGTATGCTGTGGGAAAAAAATGTCCCCACAAGGATAGCAAAACCTGATATTTTTGTAAAAATGCATCAAGTTTTCAGTGAAGTTTGTGTTTGTTAGGAATAAAATATATTAGAATATACAGTTTGTACAGTATAAAAATCATTATGTCTATGGAAAGTCCCCATTGAACATGGAAACAGTGTGCATTTGTGCACTCTTACACTGAATGATATGACATCAAGGCTGATGTTGGCTCCAAGCTCTTAATAGAAAATGAATAGAACAGGAAATATATATTAGATTTGTGTTAAATTTTTTATGGTTTATTTTAGTTCTGAAAAAAAGGGTTATTTGAATTGAGAGCCTACTTTTAGATATGAATTAAGCATAATAGAGAAAAACTGATCCACAAGATTTTTTAAGGAGACAAAATAAACCCATTTATGTAATGCTATTAATAAAACTAGAAGCATCTTACACCTTAAACACAATTCAGGATGGTGGTACTGCTGGCCTCCAATGTCAGAGAGAAAACATTGTAGATGCAGTGGACTCCGAGCAGCGACTCAGTCGTCCTCACAAAATTCAATAAATAATTCAAGTATAAGGCTCTGCATAGTGCTGGCTAATTTAAGTTACTGCACGAATGCTGTTTGGGTGTGGTATAGTGAAAATGAACAATATGGGACAATGTAGGCTAGCTTCCTAGGTGAAATGTGAAAAGCATAAATGAAACTGTTCATGTATAGCTCACTGAAACATAATAACATCACAGCTCTAAAGTCAGAGAACAGCATAACAACTTAACATTCTTAAATCCAGCTACTTCTCATCATATCTGAATAAAGATTATAATGAATAGCCTACCCTTATCATCCATTTTTTTGAATATTTGAAATGAAAACATGTCCTCACGTGCCCTCCAGTGGTTATTGCGAGTGCTGCTATTTTGAGTGCATTTCCTTGACTTGTATTTCTATTTTAAAACACAGGCTTAAATAAAACCATTAAAAATATAAATATTGATTATATTCATGTTAACATAATACCAATAACAAAAGTAGCTCATTTTATTTTGTGTTTACGAGCTGCCTAATAACTGTATAATATATGTTTCTTCTTGTTCTCTCCCCTAGGCATTCAAATATATTGTTAACTTCACTTCCACACAGTTGTAAAACTATATTTACTTTCCCCTATCTAAAATTTCCCATGTCAGCAGAAAGTTTCAGACAGGCTTTTATTTTGTCAGTGACACGGAAACACACGTCACGACCTTCTGCGTCCTCTCAAACAAACAAATTACCCGCGTTACTGTCTGTCACCTCATCCCCTCAGCGTACATTAAGTTTAAAGTAATTTAATTTCCCAAACAGTGAAGCTGTTTCACAGAACAGAGTCCAGTTGCTCAGTATATTTTAAGACTATATACATTTTCCTTTACAGTAATGGCTGAATGTGTGCGCGCGCTTCTAAACCTCGACCGAACTAGCAAGTGATCCTCAAAGATGCTGACTTTTTAACATCAGAGAGTAAGTGAATTTAATCATTCATAATTAATATGGCAGTATCAGGGTATTGTTTGGAGATTTGTTAGCTTGTGTTTGGCGAAGTAAACAACCAGCACTCAACCTTGTTGAGATTATGAGTTCATAAATGTTTGTTTACATCGCACGACCTGACGTCTTATAGCTGTTTTAAAGCCACGTTTAGAGGTATGTCATTGCCAAATGCAATATCCTCTGTATTTAGAAGTCTTATGTAGTTATATTCTTTCTTAAAGGTTGAGATGGCAAAAAGAAAAAATGTCTCTAAAATAGTGGTGGCATGCGAGTGGGCATCATGCACTTTCAAGAGTCAAAGCTCGGAGGAGTTGAGTGATCATATGTCTCTACATCTGAAGGAGCATCTTGGGGATGGAGATGCCATGGAGGAGCTGGGTAGGATATTATAATGCATGCATAAGTAGATGAATAAGGCAGATCTTTAATGCACTGTCTGTGGCAACATATATTAAGATGGTTGTGTTTGATGTCTGTTATAGAGGATTATCCGTGTCTTTGGAGGGGCTGTGAGTTCCTGGCGATGGGAAGCCAGAGCGAGCTGATCGCTCATGCCCATTTCCACATCTTCCACAGCAAGCTGAAATACATTGGGACTCAGCTTCTTGAATCCCACCCTGAACTCCCTAGTTGCACTCAGGATCTTCACAGCAGCAGTCTAGTCCCAGATGTCTCTGAGGGGTTCGTCTGTCAGTGGCAGCACTGTGATGTTAGTATTGTAGCATGATGACTTCTGTTTATCTTTGACCCAAAAAGTGACAGTTTGCTGAAAATGTACTTAGTACTTGCACTCAGGCTGTTCAAGCTATAGGTGAGTTTGTTTTAACATAGGAACAGATTTGGAGAAATGTAGCGTTACATGACTTGCTCACCAATGGATCCTCTGCAGTGAATGGGTGCCGTCAGAATGAGAGTCCAAACAGCTGATTAAAACATCACAATAGTCCACAAGTAATCATCCATAATATTGATTTCTTGAGTGAAAAAGTCGGTCTTGTCTGAAATCCATTCAAGAAGTATCCACAGATTAAGCACTGTTTACAAGCAAAAACAGTTCTAAACAAATATATCGGTTTAAAAGAACAACAGAGGATGGACTTTGGATTTTGACGGCACCCTTTCACTGCAAAGGATCCATTTTGTGAGCAAGTGATGTAATACTAAATTTCTCCAAATCTGTTCAGATGAAGAAGCAAACTCATCTACATCTTAAAATAAATTTTCATTTTCATTTTTGGTTGAGAGATTCCTTTAAATTAGACATTATATAATGAGCTTTTTTGTTTTGTTTTTTTATGCTTTATCAGAGTTCCTTTAATAACCCTGAGTGGTTCTACCGTCATGTTGACATGCACACACACTGCACTGAGCTCCAGCCGCTTCCTGATCGACAGCAGGCTCTCTTCTGCAGCTGGTCAGGTAAGTGCTTTCTGCAAAACAGGGATGTTTCACCAGTTTTTACACTGCTCCTATGTGAAACGCTTTTGCTATTTTTGCAGGCTGTGATGCTTTCTTTAAAATCAAGTACCGTCTACGTGAGCATCTGCGCAGTCATACACAGGAGCGGCTGGTCGCTTGCCCCACCTGCGGCTGTATGTTCTCCAGCAATACTAAGTTCTTTGACCATATCCAGAGACAAGCAGAACCAGAAGGTCAGTTTATTTCAAATAGTTTCTCTTCACTCGCTCGCTGACAATACAGCAACACCGATGTTTAAGAATATCCATGAACTGTCTCTTAAGTCTGTAGATGTTCCATAGATATGTTTTATTGCAGATTCTCTAACATGTGGACATTGTGACAAAGCATTCACCAACGAGAGGCTGCTGAGAGACCATGTTCGTCAGCATGGTGAGTTTTGAGATTGGGATACACAGTATATCAATACCATATCACTTACTGGCTGATATTGGAAATTTAATTTATTGGATATGAAATTATGCATGTGAGTCTTACATTTACATTATAATATAATTTACATTGTACATTATAATGCTATAATTCTCTAAATTCATTTGTAGAAATATAAAATATATATTCTATGTTCTTTATTTATTTAGGCCAAATAGTACTATGGAATTTTAATATTAGCCATAGCATGAAAATCATTATCAGATTATGATATTAGCCAGAATGTGATGCATCCCTAAATTTAGGATGCTTTTTAAAAGAAAGACATCTTATGAAAAAGGGTATTGTTCTTTTATAGATGCTTTATGCCATGTTAAGTCATATTTATTTATATACTGCTTTATTCAGTACAGATTGTTTCAAAGCAGTGCAGTAATAAAACGCTAATAACAGTATACTTTTTTATTATTTTATTTATGGTTTTAAAGTTTTGTTAAATACAGTCAGAAAGAAAAAACGGACGAACAGCAAATCAAACAAACCAGAAACTGCTGAACTTCCTCAGCAATTATTGAAAAAACTGAAGATAGACAAGTAAAAAAAACAAAAAAAACAATATTGCTTTATGAACCAGATTGAAAATAACAGTATTATTAGTGTCTTTATTAAGCTCAGTTTACTTTTGTTCTTATTCAGTAGTGTCAGTGCATTCAAATTCATAATGTTACTGAATATTAAGTGTCTTTTACATCTATAAAGCTATCTCAGTTTCTTCTTTCTTTTTTTGCAGTGAATCATATAAAATGTCCTCTCTGTGACATGACATGCACGTCCCTTTCCACCTTGAAGATCCATATCAAATTCCGTCACTGCGATGAGAGGCCCTTCCCGTGTGACTTCTGTGAGAGCAGGTGGCTGCCGAGAGTTTACGCACTGTCCACATACACTCAATAAAGTACTGAAGAATATATTGCTTACATTTTATGGTTTATCTCCTTACCTTTAGCTTCAAGAACCAGCATGATCTGCGGAGACACATGGAAACTCACAATGAGGGAGCAGCATACCACTGCACTGTAGAGGGCTGTGGATACTCTTCACGCATGGCCCACACCATGAGCCAGCACTATAAACGAGTACATGAGGTCAGCCAGCAGAGGGAGCAGTAACCTCAGCCATGATTCATATTTAAAGGAATGTTTTTGAGTTGAGCTGTACTCATAGCATTTGAGTCTAAATAATTTTGACACATCTATACCGAACTATGAAACTAGTGTGATAGAATTGTTTACTGATCTTGTCTGTGCTAAGACTGAATCATGCTGGCAGCACAAAACCAAAATAGTTTTTTTTTTTTTAATAATAATTTCAAGTTTATGCACTTGTACAGCTCAATTCAAAAGCTTTTTTACTGACTAATTTCCTTTAATAATACGCTTTGCAATATATATATATATATATATATATATATATATATATATATATATAATGTTTACATTATTTAAAAAAATATATATTTTACGTTTTTTTTCACATTAGTGTTGCTGTGTTCAATTGTGTAAACTGCCTTTTACACATACAAAAATATTAGTAGTTTTATATACACATAGTAAAGGTGTTTTTTTTAGTATCATGGAGATACTGTTGTAGTTAGTATTTTAAGTTAAAATTTTAATGTTTAATGTTTTTGTTTAATTTTTATTTGTAAATATCTGTACAGTTTTAGTTATTTTAGTACATCAAATTAAACTAGAAATGTTACACTGACAGTTAGTTGGAGTTATAATAAAACTTAAAACAGTTTCTTTTGAGTAATTACTAAGTAATTACTAGTAATGTCATAAAACAACATGTATGAAAACTGTCTGCAACAGGACAACATGGTTCCAAGGTATAAATGTCACCTTTGTGACAAGACCTTCTCTTGGTGTTACACACTCACCCTCCACCTTCGAAAGAAGCATCAACTCAAATGGCCATCTGGACATTCCCGTTTTAGGTTTGCAATTAATAGTATCATAAAATGTAATTAGTTGCTTCTGAGCTATTAATTTGCCTTCACATACTAAAAATTGCTTGTTGAACAGGTACAAGAAGGATGAGGATGGGTATCTGCGGCTCAACATGGTGCGTTTTGAGACCGTAGAGGTTACGGAAGAGTTGATCAAAAACATGGCTGTAAAGCGCACCCCTCGCAAGGGCTCTGGATCAACCAGTCACTCCAAGGAACCCATGCTGCATCCCGACAGTGGCAGTAGCACTCCCCAGCACTCTTCCTCACCTTCCTCTCCTTCCTCGTCTTCCTCAACCTCTGAGCTCCTGGAGGGAACTGACAGCAGTGGATTAAAAGGAGATGAAACATCTGTGTATTGTGTGTTGAACACTGTGACTGAGGTCAGTGGGGATCCAGAAGAAGTGGCCCAACCTGGTGGGCCATCAGGGGCTGTTAGAGCTCTGGCTGCAGTGGCTAGAGGTTTAGGAATGGATGTGGTGTAATCCCATACCTATCAAATGCAGTTCTTATCAGAGACTAAGAATACACAACCCGTTTAACCTCAATAGATTAAACATTTTCCATAAGATCAATGTTTTTATTAACTTATATGCAAAGTTTAAAGGCTGATGTTTTTTAATCATTTTTTTAGGTTTTTACATGATCTCAGGTGTCTAATACATATTTGTACTTTTTTTTTTTTGTTCTCCATGTAGCACTGTCTGTTTTTTATTTTATTTTATTTTACATAAATTGTTACCTTTTATATTTTTAGCTCTGCATTTTAAAACTTTGATTTTTGCTTTTATTTTTTATAAATGACCAGGAATAATAAGATTAATTTTTGAGCCAAGGTAAGTAGGTAACATCTAATTTATTTGTGTTGATACTTGTTGAATTTATTTTGCATATTGTGCTGTATTATGGTTCCATTGTTGGCTTGCTATAGTTGTTAATAGTTGTGTATTTTTTTAAGTTTCCTTTATTTTAAAATATATTGTTAACATTCAAAAAGAACAAGTAATTTTTTTTGTCTTAAATCATTTTAATATTTTTTTTTTGACCAAAAAAAAATCATTTCCATCACTGTACATTTCGACTACACGTTATTTCACACGAAGTGCTTGATATACATAAGTCCGTCAGTTTCTGATTAGGTCCAGCTCACCGAGTCTCAGTGTCTCTGTGTGGGTGTGAAACAGGTCTGTCTGAGAGAGGGGTCATCCGTCTCGGAGACCCTGGCCGTGCTGCCAGCATTGGAAAAAGCGGGTGTGGTTGGGCGTGTATATAACCAGCAGGTAGAGACCTACTGAGTGAGGTGTAATGTGGGAGCCCTGTGCTGGGGTAAGCTGCCGTGAGGAGTCCTGGAGTTGGTAAGTGAGGATCCAATGCAGTATGATGCATAGCCAACATGTGGCTACGCTCGCTTTCTTCTCTCAGGAAGGCCAGACGCTGCCGTTCCTCCAGTTGACTCCTTTGCACCAAGGCCATGGACTGCAGAAATGGCTCTCGTGGGTAACCAGGATGCCCCATCATAGCACGTTGCAGGGAGTCATTTCTTATTAAGAGGTCCTTGCTCAACAAGTCTCTACGAGGAAGATCTAAACCTCGGTAAACATTCCGCATAGACTCCCAGTGTTGAGGCGAGTAAGGCAGTCTTTCAGCTCCAGGTAGTGGACCCATTCCCAGAAAAGGTGAGACTAGCCTAGTTCTGTCAAGACCAGGGTGGCCAGCTGGGATTCCTATTGGCAAAGGAAGAGTTGAAAGAGGTGAAGGGTTAATAGCAGGGGCTCTGGGATCCTGCCATGGTTTTTCCAAAACTTTCTGGTGTGTTGTAACCTCATGGTCCTGGTCGTCTCTCTTCTCCTCCTTAACTCTCACCTTTCTGCTCTTGGCATTTGATTCATATTCAACTCTAATCTTCTTCTCAGCTGGCTCCCAGGGTTGGCTATCACTGTTTGGCTGCTTGAGATCCTCTCTCTGTTGCTTGGGTGATGAACTTTCTTTTCCTGCTGGCTTGTCCTCAGCGGGCTGCTTTTGCTCACTTTTGACATCCTTTTCTCTTCTGTCACTTTGGATCTCTTTGTGTTTTGGCTCCTCAGTTTCTCGGGTTTGTTGCGGAAGCTCTTGGGCTTCTGTTTTCTTCTTTGCCTGCTCCTCTTCCTTGGTCTCATCTGGAGAGGAACTTTTGAAGGACTCTTTTGGTTGTTTGTTGTCCAGTGCACTATTCCTGGTGGGTGACAAATGCCTTCCATTTAATTTATCTTTTGGTTCCCTGCAATGATTGAAATAAATTATTATCTATTTAAACTCTTAATCAAAAGGTCAACTCTAAGAATTCTTGATCAGGTAGGTTATCTAGCACCAGGGGTGTCCAATCCTGTTCATGGAAGGCCAAAGTCCTGCGAAGTTTCTCTCCAACCTGCCCCAAACTCACCTGCCTAGAGGTTCCTTAATTAATCCTGAAGACCTTAATTTGCTGGTTTAGGCATTTAATTAAAACTGAAGATAAACTCTGCAGGACAGTGTTCTTCCGGGATCAGGAATGGACACCACAGGCTTAGGCAGTTTGCTCCTGAAACACATCACGGAGGTCTACATAACTGCAGAAAGCAATCTGATAGCATTCCCAACTGTTCAATAACAGTTGCTTGGCTAGTGCAGGACTCCTTGGAAATACCCAATTTGAACATTTTTCCAGAACAAAGTGCACATTTAGCAAATATGGCAGCAACCTTGTCACAGACTTTCGGGGATACACATGCTGACTGAGGAACTGTCATTGAAGTGAATGCTAACAGACAGGATTCTGTCAAGATCTTCTTGATCTTGGAATCGCAAAATAGCTGGTACTTACCGCTCCTTGTCATCTTTGTTGTCTAGGGAATCTCTCTTAATCGCTGCTCTGTCCGGTATGGAGGGAGCTCTCTCAGTTTCAGAAGGCCTTGGACACAGAGGCAGCGTTGGGAAGGATGGGGGTGTCTGGTGCAATCTGTTCCAGGTCTCCAGTTGTCCACTTGAAGTTGGCACTGTTTTACCATCTTTAGTCCCATGTGCTGCATTTGGTGCTGTGAATGCCCGAGAGTAATTATCATCAGTCAGAGGAAGACTGCATTTTTAACCTACAGCAAAAGCAGATCCTTTCACATCAGGATAAAGATATCCTTACTTAGTGATGGGTTTCCTAGTCCTCCAAAGGCAGATGAGCTCAGTGTACTTAGGCCTCCAAAGGTGAGTGGCTTATTAAGAGACTCTACACAATAACAAGAGATATATGAGTTTAGAATTTGAGGAGTAATGTTGGTCTAATATGAATTAAATTTTGAAGTCAGATGTAATCTTACCATGATGGGGGATTACACTGTGGAGATTGTTTGGGGTATGCGACAAGGGTCCATAGGGCGAAACTGAAGGGTGTGTGGGACCTAGCAAGATGTAGATACTGGTAAGCACAGTCCTGTTTCTGTCAGACAATCTCTTATAAAAATCACAGGACTCTGCTTACTGAGATCATGGGGATTCATTAATGTTGACACTGGAAGTACCTAACCCTACCCCAGTCCTGTTTCTTAAGAGCCAACGTCCTGCAGAATATAGCTCCAACCCTTTCCTAAAATACCTAATAAAGTAATCCTTTAAGTAATCCTAAAATCTTTAATTAGCTGGTTCAGATGTATTTAATTACAGTTGGAGCTGAACTCTGTAGGACACTGGCCCTCTAGCAGGAGGACTGGACTACCCTAAAATCAATGGGAAGTACCAGGTTGATAAGAATGCACTGTGTTAATCCGTAACCCTATAATCTAATTGGTTGATGGGATGTTGTTCCAGGACCAACAATTTGGTGATCCAGGAACATCCCATTTGGCTAAATTACAGTCACTAGTGTGGATTTGATCCATGCTGTAATTCCTACCTGCATTAGAGAGGATGGTGGAGGGACGGGGTAAATCACGTGGCTGCAGTCCCATGAAGCTCGAGACAGGCGATCGATTCAGAAACTCAGGCTTAAAACCAAAGTCTAATTTATGTGGTTCAATCTGCATCTGCTTCTGTAACCCAAGGAATAGAAAATGGTTACTTTAATTCACTATTAATTACAGATTACTTGTCCAAAACGAAATAGAAATATTCCACGTTAAAAAAGAACAATAATTTCTTTTGCACTTACCTTAATTTTTTGCTGATGATGGTAAACTTGCCATGCAATGTGGACATGCATTGCACACCACTTCCCAGGTTTCTGAGGAAAATGAAAAAACACTGGATGGGTAAAGAATTGTGATTTACTAGGTTAATAAAAAGGTGTTGAATAATCATATGTAAACCTTACCTTTGGTTTAGGACACATGGGGTCAAGAAGCTAAAAAAAAATGACATTATCCTTATATTTCTTCAATGATAAACAGAACAGCTGTAAATATTTAATGAGACATGAGCATGTATGGCTCAGATTTTGACCCATTAGAGAAGCCTTGCAACTGAATGGAAACTTACTCTGGAGTCCTTCTGTAAAAGTTGGTGTGGCACAGATCCTGGCCTTGACACCACATCTAGTGGGTTGGAGGCCTGCAAATAGAAAATTTGTGAATACTATGTCTATATTCAATTAAATTATTAACATGATCATGAATCATGCCCTGTTCTTCCACAGCACACATTCTCTTTTATATAAGTAATTATATAAGTGTGGTTAGTCCAGCCTTTACATTTATTATTACTCATGACCTTTAAAAACATGCTTTGCAAATGTGGGTCTGAAAATAAACATTTTGCAGAATCTCATATAAAAACTATAGAAAACCACAAGACTTTTCTTGTTTTTCCTTTTCTTTCTTTGTGGGAGGTCGTCGCAACTCAAGAAATATCAAGGTTTTTTCAGGGTTTTTTTTTAGTGTTGTAGGAGTTTTTTTAATGATGTTGTTTCAAACAAAACAGAAAGCTAAGAGACAGAGTGGCAGGCAAACCTTGGGCTGAAAAGCTCCCTGGAGAGAGCTGAATGGTCCAGCAGGTGGAACCATAGGAGGTATTCCAGTCATTACTGACGGATAGGACGGGACCAACTGTAGGGAAACAGCAGAAAAATGTCATTAATTTCAGGAAACAAAAGTGTGTTCATGCTGATTTACACAAAAGCATTTCTGTTTCTGGCCTTTAAAGGGAAATCAGAATTGACCCCATGTAAGTAAAGTACATTGCTGAATTTATTTATTTATTTTTTTTGGCATTTTTGCCTTTATTATGATAGGACAGATCAGAGCTGACAGGAAGCAATGTAGGAGAGAGATGGGGGCGGGATCGGGAAAGGTCCTCAAGTTGGGATTCAAATTCGGGACGCCCGTAGCGCAACAGCACTGTATGTCGACAAGCTTCTGCCACTGAATAAAAAATACTAAAGGAAATTGTGACTCAATTCTTATTTGCTTTCAATTGCAATTTTATATAGATATAGTTTATTAGATATAATAATTAAAACTTGTCTTAGAATTGCAAGAAACAAAATTTGAACATCTCAGAAGTGCGGGGAAAAAAGGTTCAGAATTATGAGATAAAGTCACAACTACCTCTTTTTTTAATTCAGTGGTGGAAACAGGATTGATGAGTAAAAGAAACATGCAACTCAAATCACTGGCCATTATGTGTACAAGATATAACTTACATTGTGTCTATGGAAGGTATCCGCTTTAGTGGGGTATTTGTCAAACTGTAAGAAAAGAGAAAAAGAGATATTTACCTTCACTTAGTGACTTTGTACATTGCAAGTGGTAGAATTTCAGCTCAAAACATTGATTATTATGAGCACTGATTAAGAGTATTTCTCCTCACTTGTCTGGCAGGGCTACGCACCAGTGGTGCTGCTGGGCTGGGCATGATGGAATGGGGGAATGGAGTGAAGGTGTGCTGATGTGTGTGTTGGTGTGTGTGCTGGTGCTGGTGGAACTCTGTGCGCAGGTAGGCCGGGGGAGCTGGAGCGCCTCCTCGATCGACAGTCTGGGAGGCCAGGAAGCGAGAGTTTAACTCTTGCCGCAGTAGGTCATGATCTAAGGGGCACACAACAGAGCGAATCAGAGCACAGCTAGCAGATATGTGATATATTTTTTCAGTCCGTATGGTGCTGCTGTACCTGTGTAGGGAGCTGTTGCTGGCGCGCTGGGCACTGGCAGAGCACTTCCTGTTAAGAGGGGAGTAGGAGGAGGCAGGGTTGTCGTCGGGGCAAACATGTTGAGATGTTTAGAGAGGGGGATGATTACAATGCTCTTCTTTACTTGTGCTGATGCACTCCAAGTGCACAAAAGAGACTACAAACAGCTTGTTCCTTCAGTTTTCCTTCAGTCTTTGAGTTCTAAATGTCTCCTCCTTGTGGCATTTTGCTCGTTGTTTTCTGCTCTCGCATTTGTGGTATTAGCAACATCAGCAAGAACTGCAGGTCAATAAAAATACTGAGTCAACACATGGCATACTAGGCCAGATAATTAGAGAATCCATCTTACCAAACAGTGATTTAGTCACTTTGAGTAGAACAAGATTACATTGCTTGCTTCGTCATGATGCTACACTCTGTGCCCACTTCGATCTGTAAAATTATGGTCCCTAAATATAAAGTCATGACACTTTTAACCAGTTTTATAATTTAAATATTGTTAATTTGAATACTTCGAAAATATTTTTGATGGGTTTAATTAAATATATACTATTCTATTGCATTTACAGCTCATGGTAGGTCTGTAAAATTAACTCCTGGGGCCAGACTTTTGCACTCAATTCCTGATTTAAAGGAACTCCTCTCTTTCTTTTTTATGCTATATATGTAACATTATGGGGAAAAATGGTTTACAGTTCACACCGATATTAATAAGCATTCTTGGACTACTATTACTTCACACATTTATGAACAATAAAGAAACTGCATAAACTATAAATTGAGGTAATACTGTAGTACTAACCAAAAATCTGAAAAATTAACATACAATACCACTGAAATGTTTAGGGCCAGTAAGATTTTTTTTGTAAATACTTTTTCAGTAATAGTGCTATAAATTGATCAAAAAAAAATATTACAATATTATAATAATATTATATATAATATTACAAGAGATTTTTCAACTAAATATTGTTCCTTTGAAGTTGATGTTAATCAAAGTATTAAGTAGCAAAACTTTTAACGTTTATAATAATAAGAAATGTTTATTGGGCACCAGATCAGCATTTTAGAATGATTTCTGAAGGATCATGTGGAGTAATGATGCTGAAAATTCAGCTTTGCCATCACAGGAATAAAAAACTTACCACCCTGAAACTGTGTTACAACAAAGATAACAATTCAAAATGAGGGAAGCAGATATTGTATGAAAATGTGTTACAATAATGATAATAATTAAATATTAGGGTATCTCTCAGATATTGTAAAAAAACAACAATAATAATAATAATAAAATAGTGACGTCGGTTTCACCGTGACATTTACTGCTCCCTCCCAGGGGGCACTAATAGTGAATGCAAATGTGATGAAGGGGTGAAATCCCTTAGGGATTGGCCCATCTATACAACCTGCAATTACCTCCTTTTTAACAGCACTCATGCACATAAAGCAATGCAGTAAATCTCTTTTGTGTAAAGCTGTCAATTTGGGCCATTTCTCCAGTACTGCTGTATCTATAGTGAAAGGTCTTTTGAGAGCCCCATAATGGATTGTTAGCTTCTCCGAGGGGTAGACCTCCTTTCGCGAACACCAGGGGTCCACAGAGGAGGGAAACACAAGGAGCAACTTATTCGCTGAGCTGAGCTCCAAATCCCTTGTGATGAGCTGTTTGTATTGAATAGGATGACACAGGCGCAGGGGTCATTCAAACGTTGGGAACAGTAAACATGCGTTGAGAAACGAACGAAACGAATCCCAAGAACGCAATACTTTATAAACTTCCAGATCTGTAATGAGATGAACGCATAAGTCTCAAGGGAGGAGAACAGACTAGTCCGCCACATGGCACAACTCAATAGCTGGACCGGCTACAGACTAATTGAGTACAGCTAAATAATAAGCACACAGAGTCCTTAATAGACCCTCATAATGGCGCTGGTGTTTAAATCTAATTTGCATCCCGTTTAATCAAAGAACAGCATGCGCTGATGTACCTTTCCATCAGACGCTGCAATAACCAAGAAATGAAAACGTTTGGCTTGTGTTTATAAGACTGGTTTCGCTTAAACTGCTTGTTTTCAATTAGTGTCATGGCACGGTAATTCTCTATTTTGATGCAGGTCAGGAATTAAGCTAAGCTTCTTTTTGGAGCTGTCAGGCCACCAGCGAATTTGTCGTCTTGTGTCAGTTGGCAGCTGCCTTCCCCGAGCCATTTTTGTCATTCATCAAGCCCATTACTGGCCTAACCCTTCCAGGCATGCAGAAACGAATGGTCTAATCCCTTCATTCTCACAAAGACAAGATTAGCTGGAGGTTAAACACTCGTGTTCTTTAAATTTTGTCCTTGACAGGGTGCCAGGGGAAAGCTCTTAATCTCGTGAAGGAGCAGTTGGAGGGAGCTTTGTGTGCATACAAAAGTAGACGAGCGTGGCTCAGGCGGAGCGCAGGTAAGCCCTCCTAGAAACTCCTCATAATCTTCCAATCATGAGCATGTTTACCGTAGCCGTCCCTCTGCGGTTTTGTGCTCGCAGATGGCGGGAGACATCTCATAAATCATCCGGTGGCATCGAGGGCCGTGTGCGTTATTGCTAGGGCACAGTTGGCAAATGACTCAAACTGAGAAACAGTTGTTCTTGTGTGCTGACAGGTTCCCACGTGTGAACGAAGCCCACTCAGCTAAGGTGCATCTGTTCGGCTGCACCTCTCTGACACTTGAACAGTCTCTGACAAGAAGAAACCACTATGCGGTTGGATTTCAGTTGCGTAGGTTTGTATCGTTGAAATGTGCTAAAACAAATACTCAAACTTCTACATTCAGGATTAGTCATCAACTGAAAACAGCTAAAAAAGCTCCTACCTCTATGCTTCTGCACTTTCCACACCCCTGAATCGTGTAGGAATCCACTAGAAATGTGTCGTTCCAGCCGGTCCAGGCTGTAATCTGGCAGGTTTAGAGAGTTGTCTCTGGTGCAGCGTTCAGCAGGCGTTCAACAGCTCTTGAATGAGACACATGGGAACAGTATCTCTATTCTCAACTTGCCAGTCTGTCTGCAGGATCACAGTCTGTGGTGTTGGGTATCACACAGACTAAGCGAACACTTCCTTTATGGCGGTGCTCCCTCTCTCTCTCTCTCTCTCTCTCTCTCTCTCTCTCTCTCTCTCTCTCTCTTTTCCAGTTAATACATCAAAGCAAAAAGCCAACTGGGTGGTATGCACAGGATTTTCATGCTTACTGTGATTTTTCTGGATCAAATCAGTAATGCATGCAGGTCTCGGCTTCGAGATTGGGATTCTAAACAGTTTTTTTGTTACAGTATTTGGTAACACTTTATTTTAAGAACCAATTCTATTAACTAGCAGCATGCATATTACTACCACAATGGCTGTTTATTAGTTCTTATAAAGCACATATTAATGCCTTATTCTATAAGACCATTTTTTTTTTACATCCCTTAATCCTACCCCATACCTAAACTTAACTATATATATATATATATATATATATATATATAAGATTATAGAAAATATTTCTTTAATACATATATGTTTACTCTGTCTACTCCATTTTTTATTTATTTTGTATTCACGTCAGTTAATACTTAGATAGAATGTAACTGGGATGTCCATTACATCTCATGACTACAAAAGAATTTTTCATCTGGGTTAACTTGAATTATACAGTATATAATAATCTCATTATCTTTAAAGTAAACATATCCACCCCCTCCTGCATGTCTCCTCAGTTTTAAAGCTTCAAATCCAAACAGCTTGTACAAAAGTGTAATTCCTTCTCCAAAACCTCATTTCATCAGCCATATACAGCCTATGACAGAATCAAGGCGTATTTGAGCAAGTCATCTCTTGTTATTATAACGTAATCCCTTCCCAAAGGATGATGAGAAAGGCCAGTTCAGGACAGGACACAGGCTAAGGATGTATAAATTGCTGTGAGCAAAATGACTGCATTCTCCCACAGTCAGTACAATAGGCGGCGGTGTTTCATTATTCAGTGCTCAGGTTTCGTTCAGTCTGGGATTAGTGATGGGGATGTAGGCCGGCCATGCACACAATGTCTCCTGATGCCTGTGGGATGTGTTGTACCTCCCGCTTCGGAGAAACCGAGCCCCTGGAGCACCAGTAAAACAATCAGTGGCGTGAAGGACGCTTGAGATTCGGATCCTCAGCTATATAACAGACAACTTCACTGATGATAAAGGGCTTGTTGTGAGTCTTATTGCAGTGGTCAGCCGCGGCTGTAACGTGTGAGAGCTGGGGGCAAAGTGTTTATTTGAGTTGTGCTGAAAGCTCCAAACAGTCAGCTGTCTCACTGATCTCTCAACAGCGCCGATCTCGGCTATACACTATTCCCCGATGCTTGGGCCCGTCCTGGCTCGGGTTACCCTGCAAAACAATGCCAACTCTGTACTGGCTGCCTATCTCACAGACTTCGTTGTACTAACATGTATACCTATGTCTGCAATGGACAGGGGATGAACAGATTATGCTGTGGCCTTGAATAGTTTCACTTCAACTTTGAAAGTGATCATGCCTGTGAAATGCATTCTGGGCCCTGGATAGCATATAATCTTAACACAGCCTTAACAAGCATCGCAGGAACGTGAAAAACCCTCTATCCAGGCCAGTCACTGCACATCGGCCAAAACCGTGGGCTGAAGCAAAGACAGCTCTGTGAAATGTGGGTTAGGGTTTTTGTTGTTAGTGGCAGGTTAAGGTTGTGGGTGTTGGTGGTGGGTGTAGATTTTTGATTGCCGAGTGTTGGGCGAATAGATTACACAGCTCCTCGGCGAGCCTGCTCGTATTAGCATTAACAACACACAAACATAACAACAGAAGGTCAAACATAGTCTAGTGCTTATATGAGGGATTCTTCAGTGAGGGAAATGATAATATTAAAGAAAAAATGCTTAAAAATCAGAACATTATAATAGCTTGAAACTTTTTATTGTGCTTTTTAATTACACTACTTTGTAATGTTTTTAAAAGAAGGTTCTTCTGCACAACAGTGCTGCATTAATTTGATCACAAATACAAGTACATATTGTGAAATATTATTACAGTTTAAAGTAGCTGTTTTCTTTTCCAGTGTATTTTAGTATGTAATTTATTCCTGTGCTGGCAATGCTAAATTTTCTGCAGTCATTACCTGTCTTCAGTGTCACATAATCCCTCAGAAATCATTTTAATATGGTGAATTGCTGCTCAAGAAACATTTCTTATTAATGTTAACAGTTGTGCTGCTTCCTATTTTTGTGGAAACTGCAATACTTCTTTTTTCCTGTGATATTTGATGAATAGAAATTTCAAAAGAACAGTATATTGACAATTTTAAAAAGTTAAAAATGACAGATTTGGGATCACGTCATACAGAAGGATGACAATTTGAAGATCATAAATGGCATTCATTTATCAATAAAATGTCAAAAATACTCTTTAATTATTTTTAAGTCTCATTATCATTTAATATTCATTTAAAAATAATTGTATGTATTTATTAAGTTAATCAACTGTTAGTTTTTTTATTTTATTTTTTATTTTTACTGATTATTCAACATTTTTGGCAAAAAAAAAAAAAAAAACTGAATGTCATTGCTTCATTACCACAAAATGTATCTGTTTTATCTATTTAAAATTTGTATCTAACTAATTAATCACCTATATTCAGACAAACAGTCTGTCTATAAATGTCATCAGAATTCTATTGCTGCCTCTAAAAATACACACCTTTAAAGGATTAGGAATATGATGTGTGTCATTCAAGGAGGTAATGTCTAATTAAAAACTCAATTCCGAGAAGCATTTGGCAGAACGCTGAGAAATAAAACAGACCCTGAAAGCTGTCTAATCCCCCTATGATTGAGACAAGCGTCCTTTAACTCAATTGCATTAAGATGGCTTAAGGTTTAATAGGCTTCTCAAAACATTGCTGCACTATGTGTTCACATCCTTCTGTTATCTTAGACAGCCAATCAGATTAGGCAAAATGAAAGTTCTTTTAAAAGCAGTGCTAAAACACAAAATGTTATGGCACATGAGGAGCTCTGTACGTAGCAGCAGTCTGACCTAAGACTGCGACCCATCAGTCCAGTGAAGCTCCAGCCCAGCGCTAGTGAACAGACCTTGGCCCATGCTGACTAATGTGCCAGACAGGAGCCTCCAAAGCACCCGCTCTAACATAAAGACGTAAATTCCATTAACTATTGCTGGTGACTCTATGAAAGTAATCTGGTTAAGTTCTTAAGTGCCTCTGATTTGATTTCAGCATGCTTAAGAAGCAAAAACTGCATGAGGTAAATGGTGAGGATATAGGGAGAAACAATTGTGGTTTTCATGAATGCTTCATGATTTAAATGTGTAAGTGTGCCAATAAAAATAAATGCATGACTGAGAATGTCTTGTTAAATAAATCAGCAAGGCTAAAGTGTTTCTGGGCGGGCTGGCTGGCTGTGGAGTGACTGACCCTCTATCCGATTAAGTGGAAGATTACTAGCACGTACTTGGCCTGAACGCACCCACCTCTTAAATTATCAAAATGCTAATTGGCTCTAAGGATATTGTGTTTTTACATCCTTGTACTCAATCCAGAGGATTTCTCATCATGCCATCTGCCCAATACAGGAATAAAGCGTCTTGTAACTGTTTTGTTTTCGTAATTCATCGTATTACAGAATGGAAATGTGATGCTTCAAATGTGAAAACATTCTTAACCTTGAAAAAAAAAAAAAAAAAAGTCATGAGCTGCACCTATCAAATGTCCGAAGCTGAGAATATATAACAAGCTTAATAATCAAGCGATTTAACGATTCTTTCTCATTGGAATAGGGAGTGATGTGATGACATTATCACTGGATAATTGAGTCTATCTATCAAACCTATCAAGAGGTGTTAGATATAATGCCTGCTCATGAATTCTCATACAGGGAGGCAAATAAACACAATACTGAAGGCATATTTAGTAATGGCGATTTTATGAAATGTGAGGTTTACATACCTGCATCTGGAGGAGGGAATATCTCTGTTTGAGCAACCTGCAATATTAATAAGTTTCAGTAAAAATTCTGCTTTAAGCATCAAAAAAATGTTAACCACAAGAGGACACTGTTTCACCACTGCAAAACCTGACAAGACGCTCCAGTCTTTTAAAGCCCAATGTACTAAAAATCATTTTTCCATGCTTCAAAACATGAAACAAACACATGGATAAAATGAAAACGCATCAAAAATGCAATTATTTTCAAGAATGTTTAATTTTTCATAACCACTAATTTTAAGAATTATTGGCGTGAATAATAATAATAAAAAAAAGAATTATTGGCGTGAACTATCCATTTCTCTCTAGGCATGTCTCACTTTCGCAGTCGTATCTAAATGCACAGCAAAAACAACCAACCCAAATCCAAATTTTAAATTATTAAAGATCTTTACATTTTATTAGAGTTTTTGAGAAGCACTTACCCAAAATACCAATGAAGCGATGAGGCAAGAAGACCCTTCTCAATGTAATCCAAAATACTGCCAATTTTTTTCAACTATCCAATGCTTTTCAGAGTACAGTCACTTCAGGATCCGAACACAAAAGTGTTAAAAAGTTGTTTCCTTACATAAACCAACATAAACCATAGGTCCCTCCAAAATCTAGGAGCTCTGAAAAATTGTTTGTTTTTACCCTTTGAATATCAGGGCATGTATGATATTGAACATCCTGAACCAATCCTTTCCAGAGACTGAACCAGTATCCAGTAAAATCCAGTAAACACAGTAAACGTGAGGCTCTGAGCTCCTTCACCATCAACAGATTAAGCGCAAATCCACTCAAAGCAGGTTTGAGATCCTTTCCAGAGTGTGTCCGGACGCACTCAGCTCGGCTCAAGAATGCTCCCTCAGTAGCGAACTGTGCATTCCTGTGATCCCTCCCTCAGCGGACACTCCCACTCCTCCCTCCTCAGCCCTGAGAGTGGCACCCCAGCGGCAGAACAATTACAACACTCTCCTCCTCTCTGCTCAACACGTACGTATAGACAGTCTAGTGATTATGGCCATCCTCTTAATTACAGGCCCAGAATAACCAGAGGGGACAGGCGACGGGTTCAGAATGCTGATGAGACGCTTCCACCTCGCACCGAAATGAGACTTCACTCTTATTGGGTGACGTGTCAGCTCCAATTAATGCTTCTGTGCTGGTATGCCACCCCGCTTCTTTTGTAGGGTGGGAAAAGGATGATATGATTTAATGCGGTGGTTGCATTTGTACCTGTCACAGCTTATTATAAATGCATCACATAAATGTGAATGTCATGCACACCGTGTTGTGGAATTCTTGGTGAGGTCAGCCAGTCGCAAAGCTCTTCTTTGGACTGAAGGGTTGTGAATGTCAGTGGGAAAAGGGCACGGCAAGATGATGAATCACAAGACGGGATATTATCACAACAGATATATCACGTAATTTATTAGAAGCATCAAAACCCCATGGGAGGAGGCACATGAAAGCTCCTGCACTCATCAGGCTCATGTCTTCCATTGCTAATGCAGTGTCCTCTCTGAACCGGGGATGGGCTCTCTTGGGGAGATAGCAGAAGACTTCAAAGTGCATGGCCCGCCAGGATCGCAGGGAGGTCTCATTCAGCAGTTGCCCCTGTCAGCCCTGAGGGAGTTTCTAATTGCATTTCACAGGCTCTGAACAAAACAAGGCCTTGTTCCAGCTGAAGTTGGTCCTCCTGCTGGGACGTAGCTGTGATTTGCGACTCCTCAGCGGGATGTGGATCTTTAGCTTGCCAGAAAAACAGTTTCTGCTTCCTTCTTCTGACTGCACGCACTGGGGCGCCCATAGGCGGATGAATACACGAGTGGCAACGACACCTTCTTCTCCCCTCAGAGGCCGTTCGATCTGTGGGACTGGAGGCAGATGTGTGGGCTCAAGCTGAAATATTAATTCAGACCTACACGAGAGACTCCAAATCGTATGCTGGCCATCAAATATCATCAAACAGCAGAAGATTAGGGGGTTTTCTTTTCATAATTTATAAGCTCCAAATAAAAGCCAATATACTTTGTACTGGTTCTAGCTGAGCCAGTTGTTATTGCTGTGCTTTATTATCCTGACTATGGCGATTTGATATCTAATACAAGCATAGACCCTATTTATGAGTACTTCAAAAGAAGAGCATCTTGGTTAAATTATGTGTATTATGTTTTTGTAAATCTAAAGTTGCAAGACCCAGGATATTCAGTGTTCGCATGGAAGCGGCGAGATATATGGCATCTTTATATGTGATGTTTTGAGATATACAAGCCGCATACATTCAATATTCTAACTACTAAAATCAGATAATGCTATTTTTTTATGCTATTTTTATTATTTATTTTAACAGATAAATAGATTAATTTTGATATTCATAGATTTTTTTTTTTTTTGCATCACATAGGATTCTTGGATACGGCAGTTTATAAAGCCACTGCTTTTAACTACAACATTTCAATACTAGTCCTCATAGTTAGGACTGGTAATTTGACCCAAATCTGAGTATTTAACAACTTTTAAATGTTCATGACCAAATAATAACATCAAACATTAATTTCCCCCAAACTGAACTTTGTTCAGGATGTGGATTTAAATCACTGAATTATCTTCCGTCATAATCTCATTTATATAAAACTGAAAAGAGCAGAATGTTTTCACCGTGCCATGACAGTTTAAGCAGTTTCCAAAAAAACATAATCATATATTACCAGCGCACAGCATGTACGACTAACACAAAATAGTAAATCACTCCGAAATTGAATCATTATAATCATCAAAGGCAGAAAAACTGAGTCAGATGTGATTACTGAAAATGAGATGTGGAACGAGGGCTTTTATTAACTCAGTGCTCAGTCTAGTAAGTTCATTCTAAATCATTTTGTATAATTATGACAAAGAATTGGTTTATGATAGCGTATGTACATCTGTCCCAACATTAGCCACATCCCAAAGCCCTAAAAAACGAAGAAAACGGATGAAGAATGAGCACACGCAAGTTTTTCCGTCTGTGTTTTTTTAAACACCGAAAGATTCTTGCAGACTCGCCTCAAAGGCAAAGTCATTAGTGCCGACTTGGCCTGATTGTTTTCACTGATTTTCTGTCTGAAGGAGGAGTAAATTGATGCCTTAGCCCTTCAGCTCCAGTCTGGCTATTAATTTCAAAGAGCAGGTTTGGCCCGATGGCCCTTTGAGAGAAAGCTGATTTAACTAGATCATTTTTAATGGGGATGGATTCCTCCATACTTGCCCTTTGGAAGAGCTTCTGTCCTCCATAACCACTGGTCTGTAATGGCAAGCTCCTTCTGAGACTATTACTAAGGGCCAATTGGTTTTGCAATGAAATACATAATCTTAATGTACTGGAAGATGTGCGACTCCACACCGCAGGAGTTTTCAGTCCATAAACAGAAATGCTGCGAGAATGTCGCGCTGTCAGATCAACGTAGGCTTCGCAAGCGGGCGTAAGCAAACTCGCATGACAGCCGTTGCTATTTCCAGGAAGAGATAATCAAAGGCATTTGACTTGTGAGAGCCATGGCGAAATAGCAATATTCTTGGATTTCAAAGAGTGTCTAACCACTGAATAGGGTTCCCATACGCCCTTTCATTGGGATGACACAATGTTGCATCTGCTCGGCAAGGGATAAATTAAGCATGTGAAAGTTTTAGTGAAATCCCCATTTTCCAGTTAATCAAATCTCCCCTAATCAAATTAGGAGCTGTAATTCCCCAGGATGCGTGTGACAAAAGTGCATTATTCCTGCCTTTGGAGCCACGAGAGAGAAATCAGCGTGAGGCCATTCCCCTCTGCTTCAGTGGCCCTGAATTGAATTGCTCTTCCGACTGACCCGAGCGCAAGAGGCAGGGTCGAGGTAAACTTTGGCAGTGTTTGAGTTCCCAGCTCATTAAAGAGCTGCCTCTGAGGCCACCTCCAGAGACTGTTGAGCCATTCATTAATGAGGGACTTGTGTAATTTTCCCTGGACATCTGTGACGAACAGGCTCTCTTCCCAATGGCGCACAAAAAACACCTCGGACAATGAAGCTCACATTGATGGCTTAGGGAAACAACCATGGCAAAACCTCTAAAATATGTCATGTGCTCACATATCAAATCATCTTTGAGCTTACAAAGCCACAGCGATCACCTGTGAGGACTTATTTTCCAATGAATGAAAAGTCTTGGCACAAACAGGGAGCACAGAAAGTGGCCTTTTATACTCATTTAGCAGGGCGGTAAATAGGCCCATGGAGCATTCGGATGCCACTTATGAAGTGTTCATAACCGATGCGTACCTCGCGGCTTTGCACAACAGCTTCCTTCCAAACCAATTCATATGGCAGCTAATGAATATGCCACTTTAGACTTCATGAATTGTTCCTTTCCGTTCACTACCCCCAGTGTTAACACCTCTTTATACGATTCTTAACACCTAGTGCACTGCCTCTCAAGGTCACCCTGGCTGAACGGAGAGCTGGAGAAAGCCGCACAAAACCTGAGAGGCTCAATTCCTATTCATTTGTCACATTTGCATGCATGCCTCTATACTCAATCACACAAAGGCCACGGTAGCTTAGCCATTGCCCATACCAATTACAAATGAGTCCATTAAGCTGTCTGCATCGGGCCCAGCCTCTTCATGGTAATGGCTTGTGAGATTTCCATCATAATCGCCGGGCTCCCACTGCAGTCATGAGTGCAGATGGAGGAGGAGAGTGGGTAAAGAGCTATCAAACGGGGCAAAGTGCATTCCTTCAGCTTTGTTTATGTGCAGGCGAACTCAAAAGCCAAAGCTTTCTTTAGGAGTGAAGCCTTATTGCAAAATTCTCATGTGCATGCTGCATGTGCAAAAATACGGGCCTTGATACTGATCATTATTTTATATTACAATATATAAACTATTAATGGAATATAGATATTAAAATATAGATATTTTTTTAAATCTAAGTCTATTTAAGCATCATTGTGCATAGTATATAATGCACAGTAAGAAAAATGGATATTCATTTTGAGATTTAATTAAGATTAAGATTACATTAAAAGTTTCATCAAATTATTTGATTTTATTAATTAGTTATATAATTGAATTATCCTTAAGTGAGATCGCACTTGTGGTGCGTGGGTGATATGATAAATTAAAAAATCTCTATAATGGCAGATATATTGTGCATCGCTAATAAAAGTGACTAGTGCATATGCAATCTCTACAATCCTGAACTATTATTATTATGATTTATAATTAACTTTCATTTTCAATGTCAATATAAAACAAAACCCATTACAGATTATCCTCATTAGTCACATAATAAAATAATTCTCTATCATTTTTATAAATTTTTAGATTATTTGTTCTTATTTAATTATAGAAATGTGGAGAACACTGAAGCAGATGGGATGTTTCTTGTGGTGTCAAATCATTTTCCTCCTTGGTTCCAAAAATAAATGGCAGGGGGTGATTTACGCACCTTCTCTATTGGCGATTTTGGAAGAATAATGTGAACAGCTTTTATTACATGCTGGTTGTTACTCTGACAGCTAATTTACAAAGTCTGTTAATGTCTAAAGGGAAATAACAAATCATTTAGGCCAGACAATCAATCCCATAAACATGCATTTATCAAGCTCATTTGTGAAGCCTGACCTAGTTCTTTCATGTCATATAACGGGACAACTCTATAAAGGTCTATTCAAAAGTGGAGCTAAATCACAGCTTATGAAAAACCCCGACAAGTCTCTGCATTTTAAAGCAATCATGACCCTCAAATATATATCATTATAGGATTTCACATAAAAAATATTAGAAAGCAAGCACACTATCCAGCAGCCTGAGAGGTTTCACTAGTTCACTAAAGGTTTTTAGATGAACAATAAGCAAGTCATGAGGGATAGTTCAAGCAAAAATTTAGTTTTGGACCCCACTGACTTTAATTGCATGGGCAGCTGAAACATTCTTCAAAATATATTTGTTTGTTTTCCACAGAAGAAATAAGTCATACAGGGTTGGAATGACATAAGAGTGGATAAACGTCTAAACGATGATAGAATGCTAATTTTTGGGTGAACTATCCCTTTAAAAGCCAACAGTTCCCGGATAACTGATGTTTGTCAACCTTTAAGTTTGCAGCTTGTGAACCTGCAACACTATTTACAAGAGTTACAACCGTTCTGCAGCAATACGAACCCTTACAACGAAGTTAAAAACCTATTGCTTCGCCCGAACTATATTTCAAAGGACTGTAGACTCTCCTCAACCGTTACATGGTGAGAGTGATTGCAGCAGATCACCTTGAGGACATCTAGCCCTAATGTAGTGCCCCAGTAGTGGAAGACCATGAAGAAAGATGATAGGACTTCAGAGGTATTAATCACCACGACAGTGAGAGGCTCAGCCCCCAGCCACCAAGGGCTCAGGATAAGCTCGTAAAAATTGCACGGCCCTCCACAGGGCGCTCATGTCTTACTTGTTTATGGCAGCGAGTCCCAGAGGACGTGGCAGTGATGTGCTAGCCTCTAAACCCACGCCGTCAGGAATGATGTATGACCATCATTACCAGAAAATATCACTTCAGCCGACCCATGATCTTGCTCCGCTAAGGGTCATATTATCCATGAAGAACAAATTACAGTCCCCTCCGCACATTTAAATTACTAGCAAAAAAATGCTAGTGCGGAGATGGTAATATGTCATCTGTGACAATGCCCCCCAGTGTAATGCAGATAAAAACCCACCTGAGAAATCATCATCCTACAGGATGCTAAAGTTCACTTGCGCTCACTGTCAAGCAGAAGCAAACATACAGGAAAGGTTGTGCACTTTAATTTCCTCCGTTTGAGCAATTAGTATATTTACACAACAAAGACAGTCATGAAATGCAATCTACAGATTGTGCTGTTTATTACGGAAGCCTTCTGAGCTTCTATATTTTTTTCCTCATAATTTCTCATAATTTTCTCATTAAAAGTTTTTTTTCTCACAATTCTGACTTGCAATTGAGAGTTTATATTTCCCAATCCTTTTTTCAGAATTCCGAGTCTGTTTTTCTGATCCGCCACAGAATAAAAAAGGTAAGATTGATTTTAATTGAAAAACAATATGCTAGCAATAACCAATGATGCTCTTTCTGATATTTTCGTTAATCTTTGCAGTTTTTCAATATGTTTGATGTTTGTATCTGTAAATAATTTGTTATATTCATCAATATATCCTTGACTTCTCCATGCTTAAATATCATCACCACGAAGAGCTTTGCCAACTGTGCTTTAAACTATTTCAACTTTCTTTTCAGTGTAAAATAGTGTTATATATATATTTAATGTAGAGTACATTTATTACAGTTATGGATTTGGCCGACACTTTTATCTAAAGCAACATACTTACACTCAGGAGATACATTTTTATCAGCGCTTGTGTTTAATGGAATTTGGGTATATGTGATTGGTATTTGTAACAAGTTGATTTTATAGAAGAGCTACGGGAACACGACTTTAAATCCTAAATATATATATATATATATATATATATATATATATATATATATATATATATATATATATATATATATATATATATATATATATATATATAAGCACATACTCATGATATGCATTATGCTTTCTTTTCCAAATCTTTGAAAGATCATTCTTGCTATGCTTTTTTAAATGATCTTATGTTTTCTTTTTGCTAAATGCCAACACAACATTCTGATTCATCCAATTCAAAGAAAACTCTAATATTTTGGAAAAAGTGCATTTGAGAAGCAATCAAAATCTAGCTATGAATATGGTATGATGCATATTTAAGATTTCAGCACCAGTATTGGAGTGTCAGTGGAGCAGAATGTTCTCGGATTTAGTTTGAACACATAGTGCCTTTCTGTACATGTAAATTTTAATGTAAATGTTAAAACTGAATTTCTGCTGATATTATATTATATGTGAGCATTGAATAATATGGTTTAATAACCTGCTGAACCGGACCTTTTGTTTGAGCGCAGTTCTCATGTAATGCAACAGAATGGACAATTAAAGGTACAGCAGCGTGGTCATTCTCTGCATTCTCTTTGCCTTCAGAAAACGAATCCCCTGATAATTTATAACCGAGGAGAAACAAGCGGCTGATGAATAGTATCCATTATCATGCATCATTTACTGTAATAACAGGCTGCTATTTCCATACAAGAAATGACAAAAATCCTCCATAAATTAGTTTCGAATTTCGCCTGTGGATGTTGGGAAGAGAATAAAGGAGCTTGTGAGTTCTACCACCCAATATCAATTTCAAGGTCCATTTACTTCCTCATCCGTGATCCCTGCCACGCTGAACAGACGGAGACCCCTGAGTGGGCGCATATGGCAGAGGGCTGGGAGTCCACTGGAGCTGGTAATGATGGCAGCGGTGGACTGGTCCATCACCGTGCCAGCGCTGGGGCTCCATTGGCGCAGAGTAATTGACAGCCATGAGCTTCCCTACAGAGCTCAAACACCGCCGCCTGCTCTCTGGCACACACTCCCTAATTCACACAAGCAGTCTTGGCTGCTGGCTCAGCAGGGGCAGGCCATCCAATTTACAGCTCTGTCCAGCACTGCCCCGGGAGCCATCTCCAGCCTGTCCAGCCGGCCCAACAGAGACTAATGAAGGGCTCCTCCAGCACTTCATACATTATGGAGAGAGCAGAGACAGATCAGGAAAACACTGCCAACGCACTCTGCTTTTCTGAACGGAAAGAATCAATTGGGTTGTTGTGGGTAACTGCTCCCCTGCTATGACACCGCTCTCCATTACAAACAGTGGAGAGAGCGCAAACGAGATATTATTTCTGGCGCTCGTTTACTTACATTCCAAGTTCAAATTTGCTGCACTGCGTGTAATACCACTTAACGCTTTTCTTCCACTTACCAGCTCCGAAATCAAGAAGATGCTTCACCTTTCCAAGTTATGGTGTGAAATGATCCTTCCTAGATGTCCTCCTCTCTTTTTCTGTTAATCTGTAGGGGGGGTGGGGGAGATTCATAATCAGGTATTGTGTCATTGCGTATACTGCTTAATAGTGGCTACATAGTCTCTGTCTACATAAGCATACAAGGATTTATGTATGATGTAGCTTCGCTTCATTCTGTTCTTGCATACTTATGAGAGCACAGAGCACACCGGCCCACCGCTGAGCCTGCCTTGGCATGCTGTTACAATGAAACAAATTGTATTCTGCGATGGCTCCGCATGAGTCTTGGCTTCACTAACGTCCTTGGGATGCTTACCATCTGGCTGTCCCATCACTGTGTTCAGATACACTGCATTACAAAGCGAGACAGCACAGAATGCAAAAAAAGAGAGTGTTATCAGGTATTTTACTGGAATGTTTACTTCTCAAGTTAATAATTCAATAACCATTCACTGAAGTGTTACTTTTGTTTATTTATGGCTGACAGCAAAAACCATGTACTAAAAGCCATGTTTATGCCAGTTTTGTTATAGTTAACTAAAACTAAAACTATTAAAAATTATATATTTGAAATAAAGTAGAAATGAAACAGAATATAAATAGTAGATTAAGAACTTAAAAATGAAAAATGTTATTATGCAATTTTATTACTAAAATAAAATGTTGACGCTGAAACTGAAATAAAAATAAAGCTAAATCGAAAGTCATAAAAGCACAGAGCTAAATCACATAATTACTAAAACTGAAAATATAAAAATACAAGCTAATTTAAAATATTAATGAATACTATAATAGTATATAAAAAATACTAAACAAACAGATTTAGACACTTAAGTCACACTTAAAATGCTTGAATGTCATTGCACTAGATAACAAATCTAGTAATATGGCAAATAGCAGAATTTTTCTAGTTTGATATGTGGCATGTAATGCAACAACATACATAGATTTTAACATTTACCTTAAGTGTCCAGATTTTCGGGATCACTGTATATATAGGTAACATATAATGGCCTGGTTTCACAGACAGGGCTCAGATTAAGCCAGGACTGGTTCATAGTTCAGTTAGGCCATTTAAGTAGCTTTTATAGAGGTACCTTAGAAAAAAATATTATTGGTGTGCATCTTAAGACAAAGCAATGGCACTGACATATTTTAAGATAAATAATAAATCATTGGAAGTTTATTTTAATTAAAATAGACATGCAGTTTCATCTGGGACTAGGTTTAAAGGGGTCATGTGATGCGATTTCAATTGTTCCTTTCTCTTTGGAGTGTTACATGCTCTTGGTGCATAAAGACTAAAGTATCAAATCCAAAGAGATATTCTTTATAAAAATTAAGAGTCAACCACACCGCCCTAAAACGGCTCATTTAAACACGCCCCCACATGTCTACGTCACGATGTGGGAAGATTTGCATAACGCTGCCCAAATGTTCACGCAAAGAAAGAAGGCGTAACTTTGATTCTCTCTGTTGCCGCCACTGCTATGTGTGTTTCATTGTGAAAGCGAAACTACTTTGTTTGGTCTTTCAACAGAGGGACACAACTAGAAATCAGTGGTTAAGTTGTATTTACAACACTGTTACAGAACAGTTCAACCCAAATGTACAGATGTGTGCAGTGCATTTTATGGAGGACTGTTTCCTGATCCTGGGAGAGAAGACTACAATGCCGGCTGTTCTGACTCACAGTCTGTAAGTATGTTTACATATTTAAAAGATTTGCCACTGATGATTCAAACGCAAGTTTTAAGCAGTGCAGAGTAGAGCTTGTTGTTTGTTGTTTCTCTGATGCAGACATGGTTTTATGTTTACACAGCGCGATGCAATACAACGCGTAAAAAGACAGCATAAATCCGCTATTCTCAATTCCAGTCCTCGCGCACCTCTGTTCTGCACATTTTGTATGTTTCTCTTATCGCTTCAGACGTTTGTTTTATTTGAACGTAAGTGCCCTGCCAAGTGGACATCACAGGATATTCCTTCAAGATTCCAGTTCAAAGCGAATGTATATGTTCCATTCAAATTGCACTGAAGTGTACCAAAAATAATTTTCTTTTTAGCAACATCATATGACCCCTTTAAGCCTTGACTGTGAAACCAGATAGAAAATATTTGTATACTAGAATAGATCCTCCTCTCTTTTTTTTTTTTCAAAACTGTCATAAATTTCAATGCACATGTTTTTTTTTTTAAAGAGCCTTGGGAATTAGTAGTTGACTACCATGGTCAAATTGGTCAGAAGGGGAATTACTCAGAGGTGAGTTTGCCTCTCATTAAACAATTGACCCTTATTTGTGCCCATTTTCACAAGGCGCTGCTGCAGAGGTTGGGCCAGGAATCAGCCAGGTTAATCCATCAGCTTTATGGCAGGTGGCAGGGGCTCCTTATGCTCAATGTAGTGGAAAGCAAGGCTTTATTACCTCTGGTTTCTCACTGAGAGAGATGAAGACAAAAGCAACTGTGACAGAGTGTAGAATTTTCAAGGCTGATGGTCACGGTTGACGCATCAATGTTCTAGAAATCTGTTGTTGCGCCTCAGCATTTCAGCCGCATTGCAGACAAGAATGGTGTCCTTCACAAAAGAAACCCTGTCTGCGCGATTTTATCGGTTCCATAAAATGCCGTCTGCAAATTATTCATGACAGGTGAGAACACCCTGAATATGAGCCAATGTCTTTTGACTTCCGTGCAAGCAATGAAATTCACTGATGACAGCTTATGTGACATTTACACACTCCGATTCCCGTCCTTTAATAGCTACGCTCCATCTCCCTGGGGTTTGCCAGCCAGGCCTACCTGATAACAAACCTGTCAGGAGGGTTCACAAGGGATATGAATCTAGCACTGGCGGAGAAATGATGTGTTCAGTGGAGGAATATGGAGAATGACATGAGCTGCACATCGGCTTAGTGACAGATGATTTGTTACACCGTGCGCTAAATGGAAGTCGCCACAACGACTGATTAGGTCTTATCAGGGCCGTTTCGAGCGAGCAACTTTTTCATTTCACCTCTCTCTAAGGAGCCACCATCAAAAGAGATCACAGAGGTTTCCTCGGCGAGCCTGTCAGCTCAAGGTGAAGCCGAATGGGGGAGGATAACAGGGATGAGGAAATAAACTGCTGTCTCAGATAACATTAACGCTCAAGCTTCACAGCTGACAGTTACCTGATAAAACATTATCTCAGCCAATGAGAGACAGAACAAGACAAACACGTCCCCCCACACACAGTTTTTCTAATACATTTGGCCAGATTACAGCAAACCGCTATTCATCTCTGGGTCGTATTGCAACTCCAGAGATCCTTTTTCCTTTTTTATAGGAAAGGTCACCCATCTCTCATGTTTTTTTTTAGCCGTAAGACTAAATGTATTATTGGACTGTGGCTCCCTAATGGGATTGGATTGGGAAATATTTCAAATTAATTTCAATTGAATACCATATAGTTATTACTATATTTAATATTTATTGTGATATTATTCATTCAATAAACAAGACACTAACAGTTAAATAAAAACAAGATAATATAGAGTAACTTACATTTTAGAAGCAATATTGCCAGTTTAGGCCGGTTTACAAGAATGTTAACTGTAGCGTCCACAACAGTGCGCAATAACATTGGGCAAATTATTTATCGTAAGTGTGTGCTGCCGATTTGTTATCTGATTGTTCATCAGCTGGAAGAAATCTTTCTCAAAAGGCCTGTTCACACCAAGAACAATGACTATAACTATAGGTATGTTTGATTGTACTAAAAATGGAAAAGTGTTGCCTTCGCATTTTTTGAAAAGTTTCACGTACATTGTCAAAATGATCCCTGTTCACACAGATCCATGAAAATGATTAAAAACGCTGTATTATGCATAAGTGTGCCACACACAAACTGTAAAGTGAAATCAAAACGTTTAGATCTCCATCTGTTGGCTTGGCTGGAGTATAGATTATAAACCCCGCCCTCTGTATGTAAATGAATGGGATGTGAGCCAAACTAAATAATCAAAATACACTTCAAATAAATTTTTCCCAAAGATGGTTTCCTTATTTTAGGTAGTTCTTGTCATGCTAATGTATATTTAAGTGTTCGTTTTTAAACAAGTTTGCTTTTAGTTAGGACTTTGATACCACAGCTCCACCTCACGATTACTACTGTGCAGACTTGGACTCGAAATTATGTAATTTTCACAAGATGACAGCGGCCCTACTGAGATGTTTTGGCTTCACTTGGCTACACGTAATATCAAAGACTATAGAATACCCAAGACGTAGTTTTGAATGGAGAAAAATGCAACACTCAATATGGCCGCTCTGTTGAACAAAGGTAAAGTCAGTGTCACTACAGCTGCCGTTAGTCCCAGTTGCTATAGAAACAGCATTCTGCTATAGAAACAGCATAGTCAGCATTCTGAGACGTGCGCCTAGGACAGCGCATGCACACTGGCTGGTCTAGCCTGAATAATAACCTTTTTTTTTAACGCTATTTGAACAAAATAAACAACATTTATGATACAGTTGTTGTCAGATTTCATTGGTGATTTCAAGTATGAAATTTAATCGTAATCTTGCTGAACAGTTTTGGAGAATCTGATGTTTCCCCGTTCAAAGAAATAGGAGCTACACTTGCATGCTCGAGAGGCGTTTCAAAGATGGTCGCCGAGTGACATGACTTAAAGGGACTTTGGTAATATGCATGTACATGACATCACAGTTTTCACAAATTCACACTTTCAAAAGGAGATGCTGGTACTGTTCTCAAAAGTTTGTATTTTCAGGCCCCCGACACCTTTATCATGTAAATGAAAGGCTAAAACGCAAACAAAGTTATATTACGTTTAGTTTATTCTGATGGAAGTCCCTGAGTTAGTAGTGCCTTTTTCATGAAATAATCAGGTTCAGTGACTGAATGAAAGCCTCATTCCTGAACAAATTTGGTTTTGGATCGGTTAATTCAGTAACTTAGTTTCTTGTCACTTGTTTAGTTTCCGAATTAAAGAATGAATCAGTTGAATGAACGATTCAGTGATGGACTCATAAAGACTTGTTGCCACCAACTGGCATAACTGTGTCACCAGCTAAAGTCATTAAAAAACACTGGGAAAAAAAATAGCACGCAGAATCACATCAATATTTCAAATGCTTTCTCTAACTGAGAATCATCCTGAACAGCCATGAAATTCTCTCAGAGTGAGCAGATGGTCCTTCCTATATGCAACATCATCCATGTATTGACTGACAATTCAGTCCAGATGAGACCGCATTAGACCGCAAATTGACATCTATCACAAAGACTGAATCTTCCTCTTAGTGGTGCAATGATCTGTATGATGGGCCACTCACAAATCAATAGTAACAATAATGATCTTGTTTCACAAATCCCTAGTATTGATCAATAGAAAATCCATACAAATGCAACTTTTTGGTAGCTTCTGGGTCAAGTCTTACATACACTTTATATCTTATGGACAACAAAAGTTAAACCAAGCAGTGGAAATGTGACGAAAATCCACACATTTGCCAGTCTGTTCTCATTAGGACACCTTGGCTCAGTCTACACCCTCAAAGTGTATCTGTTTACCCATGGATCTCATTTGATGAGCCATAAGGCAGTAATTGGATGAGGCTTGTGATCAGATGTTCTCTTGGGGAAGCTAATTCCACTCTTTCTGACCTGCCTAATATTCTAAGACCAAGCTGGGTTTAATGGGCTGCTCTTCCCCCACCAACTGCTGATGGCTGAGTAGGATATCCAGACTGCTGTATAGAAAATGCTATATTAGAGCTCTGCAGAAGGATGTGACAGTATAAGCTGCACAACACGATCCATGATAAAGTAATTTATGCATGAGTACTGGACCGCAAGTGAATAGAAGATACATTTTCATGATTAGCCGAGCAGAGGTCATGCGTAAATGGATATCATATAGCATCCCTTCTGACAAAAATCGTTAATCTGACTGTAATAGTTCCCATTTACTGGAATGTGTGTTTTTTTCCTCTCCGCTGGGAGGTAGCTAACAAAACATTATATTTTAACAGACAGAAACCACATTTGCTGCTGCCTGGGATACTGTATATGAGGGTTTCTTTATATTCTCTTATTTAAGGGAAGAGACTGGAAGTGCTGGCAATTTAGGAGTGCAGTGGGTAATATTTCAGATTGAATTTAGTGTTAAATACACTCCTACCACATGTTGTTTAATGAACAACAGGTTAATAAAGAGTAACTTACATTTTATAGTTCCAAATAAAGCAAAAACAGGATTATTGCGAGTTTGAGCGATCGTTTCTGAATGAATCAATGTTTTTAAACAAATTGCTCAAGTGAATCATTCAGTGACTCACTCATAAAGACAGCCAGTTATTGTCAACTACTACCTTAATGCTATAGTGCAAGAATTTTAAATTCAATTTGGACAATTTGTCCATTTCTAATTATTTTTTGGGCTGTCCCTCTCAATATCTGTGTTGGTTACGGCCCTGTTTCATCTAGATGGACATCTTTTGACAGCTGCACTTTGTCTTTTTTGTAGCATCAGTGTTTTAAAAATGTGAGAAATCTCATTTTAAGACCTTTACGTATTTAACTGCCCACGTCTAGGGGTCCATTTAAAAAAAATGTGGTTTTGTAGTTTCATTTATGAATAAATCAATGTTCTTGAACAAATTGGTAAAGTAAATGATTCACTGACACACATAAAGAGTAGCATCTACTGCCATAATGATATAACCTGCACAAATGATGACTGAAGAATCTCTACTTCTAATGCACAGCTGATTATTATTACTCTGAGACGTGCAAACACAGACAAAAAGAGCGATGCAAACAGCAAAAAGTGCCAGTGCTGTATCAGAGCTCTGTAGTTTCTATAAATAAAAGTTTAAAAATGTGTAGCTTTGTCATTTTTGCAGAAGCACCAGTAATATCTTGGGATTCCTTTAGTCTCGACCTCGAAGTCCAGAAGAGAACAGGTTGCAAACTGTGGTACAGTATATGACTTTCTTTTAATTCTCTTATTTAAGAGAACAGACGGGAAGTGTTAGCACTACCACATTCTTCCGGCAAATTACCTCGTTTTTATCTCAAAACTAATAGATATCTTTAAAAATCCCTCACACAATGGCTACTGTCGAGCATGTTGGCAATCCAAACGTACCACCTGCCTCCTCTCAGAGTCCCAACCCTGTAATTGTACGTTGACTTGACAGACAGCTACATTATGATCATATGAAACAGAGCTAATCATGCTTTCCTGTCTCTTTCATCTGCACCAATGAGCTCCTTCCATACGCATTTCAATGACATTTCTCTTCTGTGCCACAGATGAGGAAAGGCCTTCTGTGACCCCCCGTTTTTCAGGCATGCTCACATGCAAAGCAGGTTTAAAAGAGCATTCAGCAGGCGACCGCAATCAAGTGATTATAAGCATCAGCGTGTTCGTTATATTAAGCCCGTCTGCCTTTCTATCTATTCTGCCCAGAAATGTGTAGGCAATTAATTAAATTCCCATGTCCGTGCCTGGCAGTCATTAGTCTAATATCAACTTTCAAGGGAGCACAGAGGCAGCGGTCGCAGTGCCAGGTCACATCACGAGAGACGGCGAACCTCTGCTTCCCGTTTGCCCTCTCCTCTTTTTATTGCCATTCATTTTCCATCAGCAATACGATGCCAGCATTATGCTTGACTGATGTGGGGAGACAGAGCAATTTCCTGAGACACTTAACACCAGGTCACATGGGGTTGAAATACGATAGACAGATACAGCCATTCAAAGGCTGCTACTTGAGATGATGCCAACCCAGATGTTATGTCAAAAACAATTTCTCAGTGCTTCGGTTTTCAAGGACGGCAAAATTGCGCCTCGAGTGCGCTTTCAATTTGCCCAGAGGAACGAGGTGAAAGCGAGACCTCGTTCGAGAAGATATTCAAACGCATTCATTCAACTGCCTCATGGAGGAGACTAAATAAGGAAATTAACTTTGACTGCCAGATGTTTCCTCTGTGTAATAGAAGTCATTACCATCACATTTAGCACTTGGTTTCCAAAGCGCCTCACATTACGCGGTGACACGTATTCCTCCGCGAGCTCGGTAACAGTGCATTACGCGCAGATAATGATGACTTTGTTATCCTGTGGTCTTGTGAGGTCCATTTCCCAGCTCCCCTAACTACAAATGTCAGCCCCGACAGGCAATTACAGGAGTCCGATTACTCCCTTCTCTGCTATTGCGCTCCAATCTCAGAGACCCCTGGTGTGGTGAAGAGCTAAAGGTAATTTCCCCCCGGGCCTCAAACAAGGCCATGAACTTGGCTATTAAAGGCCTAAGAGGTTTTGTCCGAGCAGTTTGCTGGATGCCTGAGTGACACCCAGTCGATATCCTCCATCCTCCTGGGTCATCTCAACTGTGAGCGGACTGAGAGTAGAAAAAGCTGCACTCAACCGCTGATGACGTGAAAATCAGCCACAAAAAATGTTGAAAGACATTATTCATGAGTTTCAGAATAGGTTTACAGAGGTTACCCGAAGTACTTAAAATAAAGTAAAGAAATGCATGTTGTAGAATGTACTTAAATTGTTCAGTTATTCGATATGATAGCAAGCATCATGTGTGGACATGTTTTTGTCCACCTGAGAGGTGGAAGCTCTTCAGCAGCTTCAGGATGTAATGAAAGCGCGACAGCTCCACCTGCTGGACACATACAACTTCACCAAACATTCCCTGCGTCCCAGTGTGCACACTAGCCACCCTATCTGCCCTTATTGGTGTTGAAAATGACTAATATCACATAGACTTTAGGATGGATAGTGTGCACATTAGGACGCAGGCATTTACTTTTTTGCCAATTTATCATGGTAACCGTATTTTCAACAGAATAGAATTCGTTCAATTCGTTTTTGTTCCGGTTGTACTAACTACATTCACTGTACATTTGACATGCAGCTTGAAAGTTTACCATGGATGTCATTATGTACACTTTTGGCCCTGAATAATTTAAAACACTTTCCACACACATAAGTTTATTGAATTCATCCACTAACAATATCTAAGAATAGATATTCAACGTGGAGGAATAGTCGTTTTTTTTTTTTTACTTAAAGTATTCTCATTTAATTCAATTAAAAGATTAATTAAATGACGGTTCTGGAAACATTTTTTTAATTAAATGTCCAACACCTCTACACTACTAATGCTAATTTTAAAGATAGCGTTTAAATACACACAAATATTTAATTTTTTTTTCACACGTTTTGAATAACTCCAAATTAGTTTGACTGGAAATAACGGACAATAAAAATGTTCCGTTAACAGGGTTATTTACCTTGTTTTTTCTTTGTTTTCTTAATACAACACGTCCCATAACTCATCTCAAGCTCTTCACGATGTAAACTAACTTTTGAAAAGGCTTCATTAGGACAGAATCTTTGGTTGTGGTGAAAATACCACCAGCTCTGAGGGACAGTCAAAACTTTTCAGTTATACATTTTCACACATTTTTTTATTTAAATAACATATTCCCATGTTTTAAGACATAAAACTTAAATTAAAGTAGTAAAACCTGTACACATTAAAAAGCAAAAATAAATTATGAGGCATATTTAAACATTTTAATGTAACCTTAATGCATGAAAATAAAAAACTTGAAATCTGTTAGTTTTAATAAAAATCAAGCCCTGGGACTTGTCAAGTGTCTCAAGTAAAAAAAAAAAAAATGAAAATAAAAATATACAATTCATATAATGCTTATAATTTTATGCACATCTCCGTGCCTGCAGGAATTTCACATCTTTCAAATGAGCAATTTCCAAGACAGGCTGCAGAACAAAATGAAAATATTTTGACACTACAGATGAAGGTTTTTTTTTTTTAATCAGCAGTAGCACATGCAACTGGTACATGACTCTGAGAGAGACAGGAGAAAAGAAAAAAAAAAGTAATAATATTTCCCCAGGAGCCATAACCATCATGCCAAGATCTCAATGAAGTTCCAGTACTATTGACAGCACACATTCATAGCTCTGCCTCTGGTTCAGCTCCATCAGGAAACGAGCACATATGCACATCCAGTCGCCAACAGGCCTGATGAGAATAGCACCATGTCATTTCACAGGGATTTGAGCAGAATAAATACACAGCAATTTCTCCCTCGAGGGCTTATCATACCTGGAGAGTATGATGAAACCTCCTGCAATATGGTGTCTCATTTTTTCCCTAGAAACCTAAGATATTTGTTGAAAATCAAGGAGAATGTACAATGACGACCAGGGGTTTCAGGTTTTACACACTTTATTCCGAAAACATTGGCTGCACCATCCATAGCGGCACACAATTGTATGTACACATTTATATACACACACAACTCTCTAAATCTGTGATATAAAATATATAATCCGACAATGTACCTCTTGTCCTCTTATTTGAACACATTAAATTGCTGTACAGGAATTCTGTAGCTACAGCCTATCTTAAAGTCCCCACCACACAAAGGTAAGAACGTGAGCTCCAGTATACTTCATCTGTACACTGTGACAGTAAAAATTGTGGAGAAAATATTTCTCTAAATATTCCTCTAAAAGCAACCTACAGCAAATTCACTTGTCGGTTCTGTAATTAAGACAATTACATACATGACAAACCATTTTCAATTCATTTAGGAAGGCAATATGCAGCTTCCTGTCTTTATATAATATAAAAGATTAAGAAAGTACACATTTAAAAACGTACAATAAATAAGATATATGCAGGCATTTCAACTGGATAAAACCTGACCCAAACTGCACTTTCAGGCCATTATCAGGACTTTGAGTTCATTGAGATGGACTAGTTCCTTTGCCTCCAGTTGCTGTGAGATGGACACTTGGCATGAACTGGGCAGTCTGGGCTTGCCGTAAGTGCGCTGTCTGATTGAAGTGGCTTTGCTCAGCCTGCGGCGGCAGTGCGGTGATGCTGTGTCTCTGCGGGGTCTGTTGTGAGAAATCAGGGCAACACTTGTGCAGAACCCCCTCGTTTGTTAGAGCATGTTCATTATGAAGTTGTGCATCTGGTTGAGCACAACAAAGTGCACGGGCAGACAAGAGCGCCGGTCCTGAGTCGCTGGGTCACAGGTCAGCCATGACAAGGCGTTATACTGTTCCAGCACAAATCTGCAAAAACAACAAATGTGTAAGAAATCGAAAAATGTGGATAGTCCATCTAAACTATATAGTTCCAATTATTTCATTAAATACACATCCTCATGTCATTCCAAACACATGAGACTTGCATTTATTTTCAAAACACACTCAAAAATATTTAGGCCTAAATTTAAGGTGGTGTATTTGAATTGCATATAAAATTTATATCCATTTGGATTCCACAATTCTACCATAAACTAATAAACTTACTGTGGTGTATACTTGTCACACACACACGTACATAAATGAAAGAGGTAAGATTTCTGCACTCAAAAAAAAAAAAAAAACCCCGTTTTATGACATTATTAAATATTCACATTATTTAATTGTGCTGATTCGAAGAAATTTGACTAAACCCATTTTGAAAATGCATTTATTCAAACTGCTTAGAATCAGCATAAATCTGTTCACTGTGGAAAAAAATCTGTTAAAAAGTATGCATTTCGAATTCATCAATCTTTATTTTTTATTTTTTTTAAAATGACACCTCCACTGGAAGTCCATTTGATTAAAACTTTGACATTTCAAAAAGTTCATACAATTCGTTGTAAAAGTACTCCATATGAATCAAGTGCTTTAAGTCCCCTGAAGAGAGACAATCTCTTTCGAAACATTTAATTTAGACTTTTGCTCATAAATTAACACTGATCAGTGTGATTAGAGTCCTAAATGAAATCTAAGCAGCCGTTATCAACAAGGGGCCTCTGCAAATTTCAAGAGGGGTCCCAATAAGTCTTAAAACTATATAAATGCAGTTATATTCCTAAATCTTAGTTAAAAGGCTAAAAAATCATGTCTCCTCAGAAGATTTAGATTAACTGCTTAATTCATATGGGTTTGTTTAACAATGTCTTTATGAACATTTTTGAAGCGTCAAAGTTTTAATGAAATGAACTTTTAATGGTGGGAATGAAATCGGAAAGTTTCATTAGAAATATCTTCATCTGTGTTTTTAAGATGAATGAAAATCCCATGGGTTTGAAACATGATGACTGTGGGGTGAACTATTCCTTTAAATAAACAGTGTTTAATGGCTTTAAAAGAAATACTTTCTGGAAAGCGTTTTATTCATAAATCAAATCCATTCTGGAATTTATCATAAATCAGTTGCTCTCCTTGTAACAAGTATGAAATAGCATCAATGAGGATTACACCATGTGGAATAATTTCATAAATGTACAGAAATATATGAGAGACAAGGGAGATAGGGAAGAGTGTCTGAAAGGGGTCCAGCTGATACCTGAGCACATCTGAGGTATGGCTGGAGTCCAGAGGGTGAGAGTGTTTACTGTGCAGCAACTCATCTGACTGCACTGACGAAACATTAAGGTGCAGAGAAGCCTGACAGGAAGACAGAAACATTCATTATATGACACCTCTGCAGCTCTGTTAAAAGGATTAGATTGTGAAACATGATTTGGACAATAAAGCTGTAATGCATCTCTTGAGTGACATGATTAAATTAACTGAAGAGCTTACCTTCAGGAAGAGAGGACATTGGTTCTTTGCCTGTGGGCAGGATGACCAGAACCAGTCAGGCAGTGGGCCGGCTTTAGCCGTGGACACAAAGTAACCCAGAGCCATGGGCTGCTGGAGGATGTTGGGAGACTCGTCGTGAGACTCCATCCTGTCTGTGCCCTGGCCCTGAGACGGGAGAGAGACAACGAGAGGAGGATTCAGAGCTATGAGAAATGACTACAGCCACTTAATAGTATGGATAAAATTCTAAATAATTTCTCATTACTCCTAAACTTAGTTTAGATTTCTATTTCAAACAAACAATGTTCTTTTAAACATTCTATTCATCGTATAATCATCAAAAAATAATATCCACAAAAATACTAAGCAGCAAAACCCTTTTTTTTTTTTTTTTTTTTTCAGAAAGAAAATGTTTTTTAAGCACCAAATTAGCATATTAGAATTATTTCTGAAGAATCATGTGACACTGAAGACTGGAGTAATGATGCTGCAAATTCAGCTTTACGTCACAAGAATAAATAACATTTTAAAATATACTCAAAAAAACATTGTAATGATATTTCACAAAATTACTCTTTTAATTGTATTTTTAACAAATGAATGCAGCCTTAGTAAACATAAGAGACTTCTTTCAAAAATATTGATTGGCATTATATGCAGAACAAATCAGTTTACCTTGCTGCCATCTCCTCCGTGGTGGTAATGTGAGCCTGGCGACTGTACTGGGGAGGTGGTGGGAGAGTTGGGTAGGATGTTAATGAGATCAGGATCAACCAGGTCATTCTCTGCCAGCAGGTCTAAGATCCCATCCATGCCGCCCATGCCATCTGTGACATCTGCAAACACAATGAGAACATATATTAGCTTGCTATAAACACAAGCAATAAGTAGAAGTGCTTGTGGTGTCTGACCGTTGTTGGGGTTGAAGGCCTGGAGGCCGGCAGAAGTGGGGAACACGAGGATGTGAGTGCAGGAGGTGTCCTGAGGAGTGTTTAACTGCGACTGCATGTTCAGGGTCGTGCTGCGGCCAAACACGGAGCCCGTGGACACTGAGTCTATGGAGAGACAGAAAAGGGAGGGAAAATGATGAACTTTCATCAAATATTCAAAAGTTTCTAAAGGTCTGAAAGGATACAATGAACAAAGACAAAGGACAGAACAACCGCTCTGTGTGAAAGCGCCACATTAATTACCTGGCATGATGACAAAGGAAGCCTGTGGTTCCATGGCGACTAGACAGGTACTGAGGATGCTGGGACTGTCCGCGGCAGAGATGCCGCACATCCTGCACATTTCCTTCAGTCGTCTGCTGAGAGACTGCAAGTTTCGCCTACTCAACATAATACTCCAATCTGATTGGAGTAAAAGCAGCAGTTAGATCAATAGCAAATAGCATATGATGCCAAACACTTAGAATAATTGCAAAACCTACCACGTAACTCCCCGTGACCTATCCTTCCGAGCCGGCCAATCACAATGCGCCAAGGAAGTGAGGTCATCTGTACAAGGCCCAGGCACCATTCCCAAAGCTTCTGAAGGCCCTGTCGTCGTGCAGAGCCCTTTTTCCTCCGAGCTCTGTGTGAAAACACACAAACACCCTAGTCACAAACAGAGGCCTGGGGTTGAGCAAACCAAGTCAAACAAAGAGCAACTCTTGAGTACTCACCGGTTGGGTACGTCGATGCTGATGACGCAGGTTTCCAGCAGCTCTCCGTACTGGTCTGTGCATGAAGCCAGGAGCCACCTCTGGTCATGTGACAGGCAGTAGGCCACAAACAGCACGTTGTATTTCTGGGCAGCCTCTCCGAAAGTCTCACCCAGCTCTGTCTGTTTGTCCTTCACTGGTGCCAGGACGAATGGCGGTGCGTAGAGATGTAAACACTCTGGTCTCTGAGGAGGGCAAGGACCAAGAGGTCAATACTATGATTTATTACACCTTATGTATGAAAACTGCACAACTGATCATTGTTTCTGGAAAATTATTTGTGTGTAATCTCAGGTTCAAGCCTTCATTTTTTTTTTTTTGATGCCACAGACCCCAAAATGAGATGATCCTTTTGAAAGACCTTGTTTAAAATAAGGCAGCTATACACTACTGGTCAAAAGCTCAAGAAACATCTCTTATTATGAATGCTGAAAAGAGCTTTTGTTGAAAAGTTTAGGGTAAGAACATTTTTAATTAAGAAAATTGAGAAAGGTTTAAAAAAATAAATATATATATTTTTTAATTTGGCAAGGAGTCATTAAAATGGATTGAAAATTAATAATGTTAGAAAAGATTTCTATTTCAAATTAATGCCGTTAATTAAACTTTCTATTCATCTGAGAATAACTGCAAAACCTACCGAACTCCCTGTGACCTATCCTTCCTACGCAATATCGCGTTCATCATCGCAGTCAATTCATTGCTGATTATGAACGTAATATTGTGAAGCTTGTCAGTGAACTACGGCTCTGTGTATTAAATGCCGCTCCATCTGAAAGCAGGTGCTGGAGATTTACTACTAATCACAGAACTGGCTTTACTGGCGAGATGCGCATGAAAATTGCATTCGATTATTTGCCCAGCCCTAGTTCAAGCTCAGGCTCTGGCTGGGCCACTCAAGGACATTAACAGAGTTGTCTATAAGCCACTCTTTCTGTGTGCTTAGGGTCATTGTACCAGGTGAACCTTCAGCCCAGTCTGAGGTTCTGATTGCTCTGGACTGGGTTTTCATTAATAGCTCCTTACACATATATATATATACAGTCGTGGCCAAAAGTTTTGAGAATTACATAAATATTGCAAATTGGAAAAGTTGCTGCTTTTATAAAGTTTTTATAATAGCAATTTGCATACACTCCAGAATGTTATGAAGAGTGATCAGATGAATTGCATAGTCCTTCTTTGCCATGAAAATTAACTTAATCCCAAAAAAACCTTTCCACTGCATTTCATTGCTGTCATTAAAGGACCTGCTGAGATCATTTCAGTAATCATCTTGTTAACTCAGGTGAGAATGTTGACGAGCACAAGGCTGGAGATCACTATGTCAGGCTGATTGGGTTAGAATGGCAGACTTGACATGTTAAAAGGAGGGTGATGCTTGAAATCATTGTTCTTCCATTGCTAACCATGGTGACCTGCAAAGAAACGCATGCAGCCATCATTGAGGTGCATAAAAATGGCTTCACAGGCAAGGATATTGTGGCTACTAAGATTGCACCTAAATCAACAATTTATAGGTTCATCAAGAACTTCAAGGAAAGAGGTTCAATTCTTGTAAAGAAGGCTTCAGGGCATCCAAGAAAATCGAGTGAGGGCATGGTTGGTTTGCTTAAGAGGGTTCAGCTGCGGGATCGGAGTGCCACCAGTGCAGAGCTTGCTCAGGAATGGCAGCAGGCAGGTGTGAGCGCATCTGCACGCACAGTGAGGCGAAGACTTTTGGAAGATGGCCTGGTGTCAAGAAGGGCAGCAAAGAAGCCACTTCTCTCCAAAAAAAAACATCAGGGACAGATTGATCTTCTGCAGAAAGTATAGTGAATGGACTGCTGAGGACTGGGGCAAAGTCATATTCTCCGATGAAGCCCCTTTCCGATTGTTTGGGGCATCTGGAAAAAGGCTTGTCCGGAGAAGAAAAGGTGAGCGCTACCATCAGTCCTGTGTCATGCCAACAGTAAAGCATCCTGACACCATTCATGTGTGGGGTTGCTTCTCATCCAAGGGAGTGGGCTCACTCACAATTCTGGCCCAAAAACACAGCCATGAATAAAGAATGGTACCAAAATACCCTCCAACAGCAACTTCTTCCAACAACCCAACAACAGTTTGGTGAAGAACAATGCATTTTCCAGCACGATGGAGCACCGTGCCATAAGGCAAAAGTGATAACTAAGTGGCTCGGGGACCAGAATGTTGAAATTTTGGGTCCATGGCCTGGAAACTCCCCAGATCTTAATCCCATTGAGAACTTGTGGTCAATCCTCAAGAGGCGGGTGGACAAACAAAAACCCACTAATTCTGACAAACTCCAAGAAGTTATTATGAAAGAATGGGTTGCTATCAGTCAGGATTTGGCCCAGAAGTTGATTGAGTCGAATTGCCCAGTCGAATTGCAGAGGTCTTGAAAAAGAAGGGCCAACACTGCAAATACTGACTCTTTGCATAAATGTCATGTAATTGTCGATAAAAGCCTTTGAAATGTATGAAGTGCTTGTAATTATATTTCAGTACATCACAGAAACAACTGAAACAAAGATCTAAAAGCAGTTTAGCAGCAAACTTTTTGAAAACTAATATTTATGTAATTCTCAAAACTTTTGGCCACGACTGTATATATATATATACACATATAGCGCTTTCCATGTACTCAGAGCGCTTTACATAGCAGGGGGAATCTCCTCATCCACCACCAATGTGCAGCATCCACCTGGATGATGTGACGGTAGGGGTGGGAGAAAAAAAAATAGATTTTCTGATGCATTGCGATTCCCTCTTCAACGATTCTGAATTGATTCTGAGCTTGTTTATTTTTCCCACATATTGCACGTGCGCGCGCTAGAGATGCGGCGGGCTTCATTGCACAGAATTTGCGCTGTGAGACACATGCACATTGCTTGACAGTCTGTGCTTCCACCCGCCATGTTTTACTTTAGATATGCTTTAATTTATGCTGTTTGGAATGCAGTACTATTAGATGCATGAAACTCGTGCACTGACAGACTTTCACGTGGGCTTTGTGTTTGTTGTCCTGAAGCTCAATGCACTTGCACTTTCGAATACTTTTATACGAAACTGATGTACACACAGTCAGTTATGTTTTCAGAGCAGGACAAAACATCTGATATTGAAATAGATCTGTGCGTTAGTGTGAATGCAGCCTGTTAAAGCTGCCACCGTCTATGAGCTCATCAGTAATAATCAAACGGCAATAATGCTGAGGAAAAAAAGAAAAATCCTCAACTATTGTCTGTAAACTTTTGGACACTTAAAAATATTTATTTTAAATAAGTAATTGTTTTAAAAAATAGCCTGCTGTGCTTATATAATAATAATAAAAAAGTTAATTTTTGCCCAAAATAAATTTGATATAAAATTTATATGAAAATGTAACCATGTGCAGTAATATTAAAAACTGAGAATGTGACACATCGTGATATTGAGTTGATATTGATAATCGTAATTGAATTGAAATGTGAAACCAGTGAAGATTCACATCTCTATTTTTAAGATGGAAGTACTGACATACAGAGATTCCAACTATAAACAAAAAGTATGTAACTGCAAGTCTGTTTAAGATGTAAAGTTTTAAAGATGTATTTGCACAGCAGAAGAATTAATTGGGGAAAAAATGTAGATCAAGAATCGTTTTGGAATCGGATCGTGACTCCCAGAATCGGAATCAGATCGTATCGGGAAGTGCCTGAAGATTCCCACCCCTAATAGATGTACAGGATGTATGACAACATTATGATGCATCATTAATCGTAATCGAATCAAATCGTGGGCCTCTGAATCGTAATCATATCGAATTGTGAGATACCCATAGATTCCCACCCCTATGTGATGGCAGCCATATTGCACCAGAACGCCCACTACACACTAGCTTATTGGTGGAGAGGAGAGTGATGAAACCAATCAGAATATGGGGATGATTAGGAGGCCATCGTGACGGACAGAGGCCAATGGGCCAGGGTAACACACCTGCTCTTTTTTGAAGGACTGGGATTTTTAATGACCACAGAGAGTCATGACCTCGGTTTAACGTTTCACCCGAAAGAAGGTGCTTTTTTGTCAACATAGCATCCCTATCACTATACTTGGGTGAAAGGACCCACAAAGACTACAGGGTGAACACCCCCTGCTGGCCTACCTAACTCCTCTTCCAGCAGCACCTGGTTTTACTCGGGTGTCTCCCATCCAGGTACTGACCAGGCTCAACTCTGCTTAGCTTCAGTGGAAGACCAATCTTGGGCTACAGGGTGATATGGCTGCTGATTAAGGCTATCTCAATTTTTTTTTTACTTCGGTGGAGTGTGGCAGTGATGTTTGTCCTTCTGTAGGTTTCTCTCATCTGCATATATGATCATGGAGCTCAACTAGAGTGACCATCAGGTTCTTGGTCACCAGTCTAGACAAGGCCCTTCTCCATCAATTGGTTAGTTTGGCCAGAAGGCCAGCTCTAGAAAGAGTCCTTGGTGTTTCAAACGTCTTTCATTAAGGGTCACAGAGACTTGTTTCTGTGAACCTTCAATGTTGCAGAAATTTTTCTGTACCCTTCCCCAGATCTGTGCAACGATACAATCCTGTCTCGGAGGTCTAAAGTCAACTCCTTGGACAGGTGTGTGCCTATCCAAACCATGTCCAATCAACTGAATTTACCACAGGTGGACTCCAATCAGGTTGTAGAAACATCTCAAGGATGATCAGTGGCAACAGGATGCACCTGAGCTCAATTTTGGCTGTGAATACTTATGTACATGCAATTTTTTAATAAATTTGCAAAGATTTCAAACAAACTTCTTTCACGTTGTCATTGTGGGATATTGTTTGTAGAGTTTTGTGAAAAATAATGAATTTAATCCATTTTGGAATAAGGCCGTAACAACAAAATGTGGAAAAAGTGAAGTGCTGTGAATACTTTTCAGATGCACTGTAAAATATCACCAAAATGATGAAAAAATGAATCCATTCATTATTAATATTATTTCCTCTGAACTTTATCACAGACCTTCTAGGACCCCCTTTGAGCCACTAATTACATTTTTAAAAATATAACATTTGACCAGTCTGTATTGAAAGCTATTTAGTTTGAAAACCCTTGTCTAATATATTGGCAATTATTAGGAGTACCTCTTTGCTCTGTAGTGCAGTGTCAATGGCCAGGCCAGGGCCGAAGCCTGTTAGCGTTTTGACGTTAGTGGAGGTTGGCAGACGCCGTCTGCACTGAGTGTAAACTGAGAAAGCCAGAGACTTCAGGTGCTGTGCATATATATGGCGCTCCTCACTCCAGACCGGCTGCAGTAAGTACTGGCTGGGTATAATCTGGGAGAAGAAAACAGGATATTTAGATCCAAGCAAGGTGACGTTAAGAGTCAGAAATCACGGATCAGATGGATTCTTACTTGGACATATACGGCATTCCTGATGTGAGCGGGAAGAGACTGAAGCATCTCTAGATAACAGCGAAGAAGGCCCATCGTCCACACACTAGAACTGCCGCCTTGGCCTGTCTCCTCATAGCTGAACGGGTTTACAATGTAGATCACTATAGCGGGAGGATAGGTGACAGCGTGGGAGTCTCCGTCAGTCGGCACCCCCACCTTCTCTCTCTCCATTGTGCTGTGACACAGATAAATCACAGATCAGAGATCACATCTGAGAGAATCAGTAACAAGACTGTTTGGATGTGAAAGTTGGTACCTCTCTACAGGCTCAGACTGGACCTGAGGTTGGCTGGTGGCTGATGTGCCATCCCCCAGAGTCCCTGCACTCTGACCACCACTCGGCTGGCTGGACTGCAAGCCCCCGAAAGAAGGCAGTGAGTTGGGCTTGGAAGACGGCATGGTGCCTATGCCCTGAGAGCAGGAGGAAGAGGTGGTGGTGGTGGTAGTGGTGTTAGTGTTGGAGGTGCTGTTGGTGGATGGGGTGGCGTTCTGAGCTGCCGTTACTGGGCTGCCAGAGCTGGAAGGTTGTGTAGAGCTGGTTGGGTTTCGCTGGGAAAGCAGTGAGCTGTCCAAAGACTGGGATGCCAGAATGGACGCTGAAGAGATAAGAAATAGTATAAGACTGTTGCATTTACCTTGTCCACACAACATCATAATTTGTTTGTGCACATACCCAAGTCGTGACGGCACACTTGTGCGTAGAGTTTGAGCTTGTTAAACACCTCGCTGCTGCTATTGATGGTTTTTGGGAGCCAGTCAGCGAGAGTCTGGTCTGTGAGAGCTTTGGATCCAGTATCGCTCACCGTCACAATGCCATCAGCATGAGACTTGGCGATGGGCCTGTGCTGACCGAGCCGACAGGACTGTCGAACAATAATAAATCATGTCAAGTCAAGTCAATTTTATTTGTATAGACATTGTTTCAAACAAGCTTTACAGAAAACCATGAAATTCATGTTCATAATATATCACCTTTATGCCCTATAGTCACATTTAGCGTATGTATGTATGCATGTAGATAGAGTTGGAAATACTTGTATATAAAACTTAAAAAGATCTGGGTGATAATATAGTTTTGTAATTTCACAACGAATAATCAGATGGTTGAGGTTTACAATATACCATAAAATTGCTTTACATGAGTGTGCTGTACAAATGTGGAAAAAGTTAGACATCAAACTTCATATGAAAAACCGGACATGCGTATTTCTTTTTTATTTTGCAATTAAATAAAGCAGGCAGTTGAGATTTGCTATATAGTATATAATAGTTTTACACAAGCGTACTGTAACAAGTGCGGATAAAGTTGAGCATAGTATATATTATTATGCAAAATACACCAAATAAATGCACAAATCATGTTGAGAGTTCATAATTTAGCATTTTCTAACCTCATATACAGCTGTCAAATCTCTGAAGAAAGTTCTGGCTCCATTAAGCAGGGCTTCATTGTCAGGACACACGACCATGTATCCGATATCCCGCTGAGAGCTGTAGGGGTCCAGCAGAAGCTTCTCCCAGTATGGCAGAGCAAAAGGAGACAGCACCACGAAGTCATACTCATTACCCACCAGTAAGGTGGGGATGGGGAGGGGCTCTGGAGATTCATCTGTACCTGAGAGAAAAGAGTTGTGTAAATATGCCTAGATCATATATAAATGATGCAGAGGATGGTGTGTGTTGAGTTATGCCTACCGTACGATCCCCTGCCAGCCATCTTGTGGAACTGCTGCCAGGTGAGGGGGCCTTGGACTCCCCAAGAGCGCACCGACCTCTTCTTCTGGATGGTGTCCTGCAGAACAGGCTGCAGCGACAGCAGCATCCTCAGCACGTCCTGGGAGAACAGCATGTTCATATCGAAAGCTGCAAGAACACAGAGAGGAGTGTTTTACAAACACCAGATTTAACATAAACCCATTTAGTCTGAGAAAACGGTCTGCATGAAATGAAAATTCACAATATCGTTTACAGCATCTTCAGATCTATAAAAGGCGACACATGCTGGACTTCTCCAAACATTTCACCCTTTTCTTACAATCGACTGCCAGGCTCATATTCTGTTCTGCCTTCATCCAATCAACAACCCATGGACTGAACCAAATCCTGCCTGGTTTGGTCTGTTTCCTTCGGATGTACGTCACAAATATGGAACAAATCATCTGTGACATGTTCACATAATCTTTAATATTTGGCAATTCTTTATGATAGAAATGCATAAACAATGCAGTCATTTCTTGAACAAGAACATGTGGACATCAAAACATACAAACTTTATATTAAAGTCACGATGAACAGTTAGCATATTTAGAAAGATAATGATGTATTCTTCTGTGTTGTCGTAGTTTTATTAATGATTTACCTTATAAATCTGATAGAATTGTGCACATTGTTCCCAGATGAACGTTATAAGCAAGACTCACAGCTAGGGCTGGCTGATAAAACGATAAGGATAATTATTGCTTATATAATTTTCTTTGATAAAACGATAACAAGAGCTTGATAAAAGTTCGATATAATGTTTATATAACAAAAGCAGAATGAAACCGCACTAAACTGACCATTTATCCACTCGGCTCATAGTTCAAACGCTCAGCTTGTTCATTAATGAGGTTTTAACTGTGGTTATCATGATCTAAATGCATGCCACTATAGAAGAACAATGGTTAATTTATATAACACTCAAACAGCCAGAATAATTAAATTTCACCATATAAAAAAGAAGTTATAATTTTTACAGATGTTACTGCTTTTGACAAACAAATTCACATCTGCATACTAACTCAAGGAACTACTGTCAGCTCAAGCTACTGTCAAATCATTTCTAAGAGACAAAAAAAGTAACATTATTAATATTGCAGCCTGCACTGCAAACTGCGTTGACGGTACACATCATCAAAGTTCATGATTTGAAACAATATCACTTATTAGAACATGCAGAAAGCAATAAAAAATCTTTTATATTAAGTCATTTTTAATTTAAATTCTTTTAGTAATCTTGTGGACCCCAGCGGGCCCTGACTCTTTGGTGTTGAACCACTGCTAAAAACCTTGCACTGAACGAGCAGTGTAAAAACTGTAAAACATCTCACCGTTGCGTTTGGCCCAGTGGTGTAAAGAGGAGCTCTTGACCAGCGTCTCATCGACTTTTCCTCCAGACATGTTGTCCATGAACTGTCTGCCGTGCTCCAGAGCTAAATAACAGTCACTGTAATAGTCCCTCTCCTCCAGGCGCATAGGACGCTTGAGACTGGTGCTGGGATGTTCTGGCCTGATGATTGGGGAGAAGGGGTTAGTGCACAGATCCTGCAGCAGGAGGATTAGATCATCCGGGACCTGCTCTTTAAGGGCCACCCCTCTCTGAAGGGAGGCTGTGCGTACAGCCTCAAAGTGCTTCTCAGTCTCGCGTCCGGCATCCGAACCCCGTCCCATGATATCCAGCTCGTCCTCCAGAAAGAGGCCTGCCCCGTTGCCATAGCGACGGTTCATGACAGCGCTAAAACCGCAGGAGCAGGGGTCCAAACTTGAGTACTGCGAATCCATGTTGGGATCGCTGATGTAGACGCCCACATCCGCCCCCGTAATGTCCATGTTGCAGACGCAGATGCAACAGCTGTCAAAGTTGCAGTCCTTGAAGAGGTTCATGACTGACTCGGAGAGGATGAGGGTGACGTATAGGCTGTGAGCTTCCGGGATGGAAGGCACGGTGGCCGGCTCTACCGAATTTAAAGGTCTGCAGGTGGAAGGCGTAGAGGCGGGAGAGTAGAGGTCGGAGTTCTCGTATTTCAGCGAGCCTTGGACGCTGGCAGGGCCTCTGGGTGTGCGTGGGGTCCGGGGTGTCCGTGGCGTCGGGGCAGAGATTCGAGGGGTGGCAGGGGAGGGCAGGATGCCAGCGCCGCTGTTGCTGGGCGGGGCGCTGTTAGACATAAAGGTGTTGTGTGTCTGAGGGGTGCAGCTCTGGTCCTGCTCCAATGCACTTCCTACACTAGGGATGTTACTGTTAAAGAAAAGGAGAAAGTGTTACAAATAGTGGCTACAATATCAAATCAAATGGCATTTATTCAAAAAATAAATAGCACGAGCGTACATTTCAAGCTAAATGTGTTACAGAAAGAAGACTGTTTAGTTGAAAAGTATAAAACAATAGATATATTATGAAAAATTATGGGAAAAACATATTTGGCCACTTTTTGCTCATCAAACTGTGAAAAGCTTTAGTTAAGTCCTAAAATCCTCCTCAAGTCAAGTGAATTTAATACCTTATATATATATACACACTAAATATTTTGTTGCAAAACTTATCAAGATCTAACTTATCAAGTTCAAAAGAACAGTATTTATATTTTGTAACATTATAAATGTCTTTACTGTCACTTTTGATCAATTTAATGCATCCCTGATGAATAAAAGTATTAATTTATTGAAAGAAATCTTATTGAACAAAAACGACTGTAGTGTTATTCTGCTCAGGCTGGCCAAATAGAAAGAGATTAGGTTGGCAAACAGTTAATTACAGTAACATCATGTAATGTAAAATAAACCATATTTAACCCTTTCATAAATGTTCTTTGCTAAGAAACTGATCTGGGGCTTCTGGGTATGTTTGTTTAAACTGTGTAAGTGCATACTGCCAGGTCATACTGTGCCATTTTTGAAACACTGCATACCACTTCTCTGCATCAAAGCAGAAAATTCACAAGCATTATAGAGAATATAGAGAAGAAAAAAAAACATAACCAGTGAATCAGCATCTCTTTCCTCCTCTGACAGTTTAAGTGAATGTACACTTGTGGTTAGTCTGCTCGGAACTGAGTCACCTGTGGGAACTGACTTCATTAATCCACTAAAATAACATTGGAAACAGTTAGTAAGTTGCTGCAAAATTTTTGTTAGTTTTGTAGTTAGATATAGGCACACATCCTAAATTCTAATTCAATGCTCTAGACACATTCCTCAATTAAGGCTACACTATCATTAATATTGAATGTCTATTTTGGGATGGCAGCTGCTTGGACCACAAACAGCAGAGAAGAGTGTGTTCTGTGCTTGTTAAAAACCTGACCTACTTAATTCAACCACCACCTGCAAAATATGCACGATCCCCCCCATTCCTCCTAAATAAGGTAAATTAATCTGTTTAAAAGCCTTTTAGGCTTCCATGCATGCCAACAAGCTGATGAAAGCTTGAATAACTCAATGTCTCATTAAAGGTTTGTTTGTTGCAAAAGAACAATCAACACTGTGAAACACTCAAATCTGCTAGGGATGAAGAAAAATCTCTGATTTCTTGGCTGTTGTACCTGTCCTTGTTGAGGAAGGTCATGGCTGCCATCGGCTGCAGCATCTCCAGTTTGCCGACTGTCCAGCTGGGCCGGTACACACACTCTTCTGGAAGCTTGATGGGAAGCAGATACTGGCTGGGCAGCATCTTCAGAGGGGCGTAAAGGGAGCAGCCGATGAGCGCTTGGCAGGACTCTGGTTTAAACACGTAGGAGAAGTCCTGAAAATAGATAAAGACAAAGAAACAGAGTCTTGCATTACAAAATACCTCTTCATGAAAATATCCCTGGGAACTGACTGCAGTGATTGAGTCCTACCTTAATCTCTGAGGGTTTGGGGCTGCAGAAACCCTCCTCCACCTCCATCTTGAAGTTCCCGCTGATGGCCCCATCCAGGAGAGAAAGGCCAGCTGCTGATTCTGTATTGCCCATGTTTATAGGAGAGTAGCCCATGATGATGTGCTGCTCTAGTGACGGAGGGGTTGGGAACATCTGGTGCAGGTCTGCAGAGCCTAGATCAATAAACACACAAGGAACAGAATTTTGGCACTATAAATAGAAAATAGGTTACAGATGCTTGCCATTAACGTCTCAGTCTATGATGACTTGTGCAGCACTAAAACAGTTTTTGTTTGACAAAAAAGTATTTCCTAATTAAAAAAACAAACAAAAAAAAACACATAAAACATATGTTTTTTAAATTGTTACAAGCAGTGTTATTATAGCAGTTACTGTTATAGATAATCATTAATATTTTGAAATATTTAAAAAAAAAATTAATTCTAATTTAAGTTTCAGTCATTTTGCTATATAAACTTTTGTACTTTAAGTTCCTAAAGTAAAAATAAAATTAAAATATTTTTCTTCAGTTTAATTAAAAAAAGTTTTTCATCTAATATTTATATTCTGATATTATAATATTTATATTTATTTAATTTTTAAATTATAATATTTAAATATTTATAATATCCAATATGGTAGCAATATATAAGGCATTTCTACAGATTTAACAGCATAAAGTTCAGAATTCCTACTTTCTCTATGCATAATGTGAACTCATTCTAACACTTTCTAAACCAAACTGCTCACACACTCCCAGTAACAGTTATAAGAACAAATGTATCAGTAATGATGCAGATTCAGCAGGGGTCATGAATTGAGGCACATACAAGGCAGGGGGTCTGGCGCTGCAGGTTTTGGTTCTTTCCCACCAAATTTTTCCTCTGCTCCACCAGCAGCTCTCCTGGATCCAGGCTGTTTGGAGTAAGACAAAGAAATGCTCACTTTAATTGCTCTACTGTTCCCCTAGTTCAGCAAATAAAGAACTTTATGACCACCTAAAAGTTTTTCTAATGAGGCAGGAGATCATTAGAAAATTTGGCTTCAATTTGAGTATCACCGTATCCAACAGATTCATTACTGCTGGAGCTTCACAAATGTGATTCATACCAAAAAGTTATAGAAAGAAGTGGATTATGATGTTACGCTTCAGTAAATTTAGGACCGCTAGCATTCTCACTTTCCACATCACTGGTAGCTGGCGAGCTCACACGAGTACTAACCGTCAGGTCATCCTCGTCAGAGTTAAAGAGGTTGTCCAGGTCATTAATGGACACGACCAGATCTGTCTCATGAATCAAGCTGGTGATAGGAAGTGGTTTACTGCCACCTGACCCCTGGGCATCTGTGTGAAAAGGTGCGTTCAAGACAACCCTCAGAAACATTTCCAGAAACAATGAATCGATTTTTATCAATTTAAGTGTGAGGAAATAATACTCACCATCAGAAGATGACACACTGCCATCATCCCTCTAAAAAAAAAAAAAGAAAAATAAATAAGACTTCTCACTTTGAGAAACCCATCCACATAAATTTTTTCTAAGAAAATCACTGCCAGACCTTATTTTTCTTCCCAGGCTCCCTCTCGGCTCCAGGCTTTTTGTCTTTATCAGAGAAAGTAAACTCCTCATCTCCTTCCACGAAAGCATAAGGATCAGATTCACGCTCCTGGTCTCCATCGCACACAGCTGCAGAGAGATGCTGGTTTTTCTTTTGCTCGTACATCTTCACCAGGTCTTCCGACACTTTCAGAGGCCTTTTGGAGGAGGACATAAACCTGCAAAAATCACCCCAAACTATGTTACTTCTCGAGTTAGAAAAGAATCAATAATAACAACCAATCAGTTACACCAATACTACTTTTTGTATTTACCATGATAGCTTAATAGTTTCATACTCAGGCGAAAATGTGACACTTTTTAATATTAGCAGAACTAAAAGCTTTAGACAGACCCATAACTGTAGTTTTCTATTAAAGAAATTAATTAATATATACCAAAATGTTAATTTAATAATGTTTTCAATATATTTGTAATCTAAATATTTTTAAATACATTTTAAAATCTAAAACATGCATATTAAATTTTTATAATAAAATGGCACATATCAATAAATATATTTACATCATAATAAAAATCATGGTTATAAACCTGCCCGATGGCCAGCCATAGCCACTAAATCAAAACATCAAGTGTGTAGCCAAAACTTGAAGGTGAACTCTCCTAATGCTGACAGTCAGTGGCCATTGTTTCAGCAGCTGTTGACTATTTATCTGTTCATTAGGTCACACAGAGTGCACCATAATACTGGGCCAGAAGGAGGGTCCAATTCAACCTATCTGCCACTGCAATCAACTAACATTACCAGTAGTAGTACTGTCTGATGTTATTGACAACCAATGAAGACAAACAACTTGCAAAAGGGCCAATGTAATGTTCTTTATGGAAGCATAACTTGCCTTTTACTTTAATAAGATGTTAAAAGGCTGACCTATTCTTAGGCAAGGTAAAAAAAAAGCTTCCTTTTTCAAAAAGGCAAGGACATGTTTTGAACAGCAAGTCATTTTTTTTTTTTTTTTATGAGGATCCATTTCGCCCGCCAAACGAAAACTGATGGTATTCAGTTCTACTAAGCCAAATAACTCAATTTATTTTTATTTGCACTTCTCAAGGTAGAAAATGTGCTGTTGGCATTTAGTGTAATAACAGCATAATTAACATTATATCACTATTTAGTGCACAAGGCTAGAGAACTCACTCTGTAACTGACACAACACCATCCTGGCCTCCGGCCCTGTAACCATCCTCATAAAGCCTGACCACAGGAAGCTGAGGTGTGTGGAAATCCGCGTTCCTCCCACCAGGCACCCTAAAGTACCTCCAGGGGTTATGCGTTGTGTCCTCGTTGGGGTTTATGGCAGAGCCCACATATACGGTGGCTTCTAGGGACTCTGGGTATGGAGGTGGGCAGGGCAAGGGCAATGGGTCTAGTGGAGGATCATCAGGGGGCTTCTGGGGCACCAGGCAGGGCTCAGATGAAGAAGGGTAGAAGTGTTGGTGCAAGGGAGAGGAGGAAGTCTTTAGGCCATCGGCCGTCTCCTCTCCGCGCTCACAAGGGTGCGGGCTGAGCGGCGGGGGCTGAGGGGAGCCGGCCATCTCATCAGTTGAGCTGTGCATCATTGGGGTCTTGCTGGAGGTGACGTCGGCATGATGGAGGCTGGGGTAGTGGCTGTCCTCATGGCCCTGCAGACACAGCCTGTGAACAGCATCTCCCTGCTCCATGTTGGGCTGCTCTTCACACAGAGAGTTGCGGTGGTGGAAGGGGGTCTGTGGCCTCTTCTGCTGCTTGTCTCCTTTCTCCAGCTTCTCCGCCATCTTGTGTTTGCTAGAGGGCTGAGGAGGCTGGCCAGCAGATGGAGGATGCCCTGGGGTGCTACATGCCCGCTGTTTCTGGTTCTTAAGCCTGGAATGAAAAGCGAAAGCTCAATGTCATCAACTGGCTACATTCATTCATTAATCTTTGTTAATTACAGGTCATTTGTTGCAGCTCGAGCATACCTTGAGCAACTGCATTGTGACCTCTGAGACGACTCTACAAAGTCCCAAACAGAAGCTTTGTCCGTTTCTTCCTCGCCAACTCCGTTAGACATGGTTGAAAACTTTCTCCTGCAAAAATAAACCATACCAAATGCCTGAAGTTGCTTTGTTTTTACTCAATAAATTTCCCATCGCCAGGTAATTTGCTCTGGCTGATCAGTCAAGCTGTAATTTTTATATTCATACTTGTTCTGGGCTCGGTTAATATTGCACTCCTGCCAGACTCGCTCCACCATTTGGCTGGCAAACCGGCGGGGGATCTTGCCTCCGTGATGACTGCTGCTGTCCACACTAAAGGCGCCTGACATAGCTGAGAGTTTCACCCATTTCTGGGCAGGCTGAGAAACTGCAATAGAGGGGGAAAAGTCGTTACAACTAAATGTTTTGACAGCAGCAGAGAATCCAAGTGCTTTGATTGTCTGGTCTTACTATGCATAATTCATAACTGAACATTTAATTAAAAAATTTTTTTAATGTTAAAGCCATGTGAATATAGGCTTTTTACTTTTTCCACAATAGTTTTTTGATGACATAAAAGAATCCTTGCATCCAAAGTGCACAGATTCATGGAGTTCACACCCCTGCAGCATTTTATTTTTGCATATTTTTGGATATACAATAAAACACTATTTTAATTTTAAGACAATACAACAAAAAATGACTTGCATTAAATGCATAATTACATCACATAAATAATTACTGTTGAATAATACCAAAAACAGCTATATAACTGCCATATGAAGTTATAGATAATAATAAAATCACACACACACACACACTTGCATTTGTGGTTTACAGAGACTCCTCATAGGTGTAATGGTTTTTATACTGTACAAACTGTATTTTCTATCACCCTACACCTAAACATACCCCTTACAGAAAACTACTGACAATTTTTTAATTTCATAAAACACTGTTTTATGCATTTTTTTAAGCCTTTTGTTTTACAGGGACACAGGAAGTGTCCTCATAAACCATGTTTATGTTGTAGTACCCATGTCATTTTACACATTTGTGTCTTCATACACCATATACACTAGTACACACACACACACACACACACACACACACACACACTCACAACTTCTCTGACTTTAAAATGACTCTTATTCTGACAAAAAAATAAATACATGAAATTAATAATTACATAATGTTAAATACGTACAATAAAATGCTGATTTTTATATATATATATATATATATATATATATATATATTTTTTTTTTTTTTCTCTGCATCTAAAATGTGATATTATGCTGTAGTAAGAAAAAATACATAAATCAATCACATAATATGTTAAAAACATCCATTAACTCAAACCCAAATGGAGGGAAATCAAGTTACTTATGTAGAATTTTTTTTAATTTCTTCAGCATAATTGAGAATATAGTGGGGGTACCTGCTTGAGCCTCCTCAGGTGAAGTGGGAGGAGTCAGAGTGACTGAAGAGATGCCAGTATCTCCATGGACCATGTGACTGTGTTGACCTCCTGAGTAAGAGCCCGAGGAGGTGAAAGAGCTCACTGTAGCCATGACCGGGATGTCAGACTGGGCCACCAGCACCAGGCTGGCTGGGTACACCATCCTCACTCCAGCTGCGCCACATGAATGATTATTACACTCTTATTACACATTAATTGAGATGACGTTGAACTCTGTTCAGCTGACTTACCAACAACAACCTCTACAGCAGCCAAGGAATCGTCCTCCCAGTCGAGGTCATCCATCTTGTCGTCCGCGACCTCCTTGGTGTTGGGGCCTATGGGATAGAACTGCTTCCATTCTTCGATCAACTTCTGGGTCGGTGGATCTGACAGCTTGAAGGACTGGCCCGTCAGAGTCCCACTCAAACCGTACGGAGAGAGGATCACTGGGGGAAAACAGGCAGTATATGAGATAACTGCAAGTGTGATACTTCCTGGTAAAGTCTCTGTTCACTTTCTGGTAACCTGAGAACATGAGAACGAGAACTGCTTAGGGCCACAAAGAAAGCCATAAAACGAAAGTCAAGAGATCTGTCAATAATTCAGTTCACACTAGATCTGAAAAAGGACAATAAATAAAGAACAAAGGTATTTCAGTTTTAGTTATCCATCTATAATAACCCTGATATACTGAATATGTTTATATTTTAAAACCATGATACATTTTTTCTCCTGTGATTGTTAGATGCATAAAATTTCAAAAGAAATTCATTTTAAATCTTTTTATTTGTAGCATTTTTAACCTCTTTCCTGTCACCGTTGAACAATTTAAATTGTCCTTGCAGAATAAAAGTATTTCTTTCTTAAAAGTGTAGCTATAATATATTTGCGTGCAGCAAGCAAAATGAAACTGACTGGAACACAAACGGTTGCATTATCTCCACTCCTCCTCCTACAACTTCCGAAGCTTTCCACACCTACAATTACACTTTATTCAAAACTGTGGTGAGATCTGACCTGTGCTGATACAGTGAGTTTCATGACACTTTAACACAAGCCAAACACACAAGGCAAGTGAAAACTTGGCATGTCTTAACACGTGTACAAGCAATAAAAACATATTCACAATGCAAGAGAGTTCATGTAAGTTTATAATAGGCTAATTAAGCATATTGTTAGAAGCAAGAAAGATCACGTTGCAGTAATAGTAAAAAAAGCAATAGCTACATTACCGGTCAATTTCCATGTAGATAAGCATTGCTTGAGAGGATGTTTGGCTCCATTATTCAAGACAATAAAATATGAAGGGATACGAAGAATGAGTGCACTTGGCATTCAAGATTACTGCTTTTGCAAAAACATATAACAGGAGTCTAACATAAGCGTTAGAGCCCTTGGGAAGACGGTTAATGAACTAACACAAGCCAGACAACTGAGCAAAAGCCCTGTGAACGAGCTCTGCCAAAGTCAATCTTCAGCCATTAGAGTGAGAACAACTAGAATAAAAAACCAAATGAAATCAATCAATCTGTGACTGTTAGCTACTTAGAATGCAGCACAACCAAGATTAAGATAAAGAGGTTTGTCATCGCCTCTTGAAACAAGGAATCTTAATACAAGTTAAGTCCTACAAAAACCATGGAATGTCTTGAAACTGTTTTGACAGCAACACATCAGAGCTTAATTTGTATTTAACCTGGAATAACAGCATTTCCAAAGGTGGATTAAGGACTGGGAGAACAGGTTGAGAAGAAACACAGATGCATCTTGTTCAGGGTAAAACATACTGTTCCGAGCGGTAATGCAAGTCACAAGCTTGTGAACTCCGAACCCTGGAGGGAACGGTGGTGATGTAACAAAGCTGAAAGCTGGAGAAGTACTGAATCTGGAAAACACCTCATCAGGGCCACAGTGGGGCTACACTGAGTTAATGACTACCACAAGAGAAGCAGCGTCTCAGAGGTATTAACATAATGTAGGCCTGCGCCCTTGAGCTGAGGAGAAAACACGTGTTTGCCACCAGTCTGACTGCTGAGGCAACGACAAACCACAAGAAAAGACAACAGAACAAAGGGGAGGGCCTGTCATCTTTTCATTTGCAACACTAAAGCGTGAAATTCCCTCTCAAGTCTACTGTCATTATGTGCTTCGCGGTGAACACTAAACTTTCCGCTTTTTTATATCAATACAACTGTGGCTTAATTTGAGTCAATTAAAAAAAATAAAAAAAAACTTATTTGCAAATGAGGTTGAAGTTAACTGCATTATTTTCAAAAAGACACTTAAGTCTGGTCCACATTCTGGTTCAAGTCTGGTCCAACAGCCAGGAAAAGGCCATGAATGTAAAAAGTAGATTCTAGTTAAATCTGAAATCAGAATTAGTAGAACAACTGCAACATACAGGAACAATACCTTAAAAAAACAAAAAACATTTATTTGCAACAATAGTAAACAATACTATTGTTTCTATTTATTAGTATTGTAATTTAAGTTATTTCAAATTACAATTTTAAATAACTTCTCTATTGTTCAATTTTATTTTAAATGTAACTAATTTTCAGCAGCCATTATTACCGTCTTCAGTGTCACATGATCCTTCAGAAATCATTTTAATATGATTTTGTGCTCAAGAACAATTTCTTAGTAATATCAATGTTGAAAATGGCTGTGCATTTCAAAAAGTTTGCGAAAACTGATTTTTTTTCTGGATTCTTTGATTAATAGAAAGTTCAAAAGAACAGCATTTATTCGAAATAGTCTTCTTTTATAACATTATAAAATGTTTACAGTTTTACAGACACTTTTAATCAATCCAATGCATTCTTGAATAAAATAATTTCTTTAAAAAAATAAATAAAATCTTACTAAACCCAAATCTTCTGATAAATGTAATGCATCCTTGAACTAAGTATTAATTTCTTTAAAAAAGTTCTTACTGACTCCAAAACTTTAAACGGCAGTGTATATTATACTAATAATATAATGTACAGCCTGAAAAAAATAAGAGTACATCTGACAAATTATTAGTGTTATTAAAAATTAAATAAGCGAGGTTTAGATAATGGCAAAGGAAATAAGCATGACACAAATATAGAGTATCAACCAAATTAAAATATATATATATATATATATATATATATATATATATATATATATATATATATATATATATATATATATATATATATATATATATTTTAATTTTATATATATATATATTTTGTGTGTGCAAAAATTCAAGACAAAATGTACATGTCTACTGATCAGCAACACTCCTACCTTGAACCGAGCTGCTGCTCTGCTGGGCCAAAGTCAGGTGCTCCTCACTCAACAGATAGACAGGCTGATGCTGGTTAATCTCCACGCTGGTGCACACGTTACTGTCTCCATGTACGAAGAACGTGAAGGAGCAGGACAGGTGCTCACTGCAAAGGAGGAGGAACAAATGGAGGATTACTCAAGGGTCTGGAGTTAAAGCCTGAGAGAAAGTAGCACACTTCCTGGAGGTCTCTGTGAATGGCGTGTTGACAGCTGAGGTCTTCACAGCGTGTTTACAGGCTTAGTACCCGGAGAGCTACAGTTAGTGACTGAACCTTGACCAGGAGTACTACGAAAAGGTTTAGGAAATACTACAACATTAGATGCATAAGCATCACAGACTTCAATTTTGGGGTTTTATAAAGTGTTTAATTAAATCCTAGAACACATAATGAACGTCTCACATTTGCTTTGTAGCATACATTCTCAAAGTTAACAACCCAGCACCTGTGAATGTGTGACCCACAGGCTAGAGTAAACAGCTGTTACAGGGTAACCAAACATGCAGATGATGAGTGATCAAATTCAGGCATTCAGAAAACACCAACCGAAACCACAGTTTGTTTTTTTTTTTTCCAGAAGCCTAAATACTGAAGAACTGTTTGATTCTTAAAGAAAATCTGAAATGCTTTTATAAGGGAATGAACTAAGCAATGCCGCACAGCAAAAAACAACAGTAAAAATACACAATACGTTATTAATCACGTAGGATAAAAATGTACAGTTAGTCTGTGTGGGAAAACAATTATGTCATTTGCAATGCTTCATGGGAGTGGGCAGCTGCTGATGAGCTCTTCTGCCGCCATTTCCGTTTTCCATGGTAACAGTGATTTCTGCTCAGGATGCTTTTTTTTTTTTTTAATAACACTGAAATCATACTGACCTGAGGCTTCTTCAGAAGTTTTAAAGTCAGACTGTAATGGAAATTCACCCTGTCTAACTTTCTAAATGCATGTTACTGATCTTATGGTGAACAAACGATCGATGCATTACATTTTTGAACCTTGTATATTTAAAATATATATAATAAATATAAATAATATATCTAAAATTCAAAGTCATTGTTTGATTTCTGTGGCAAATATACTTATACTACAGACAAACAATGCTCTCTTTATTGGCATTTACAATCGGACTTTCTAGAACTTTACAGTGGCAGCTCTCTGTTTGCATGCCTGAACACTGTAGCCCATTCTCATTCAGAAACACCAATACAGAGAACCATCACTTCCAGCCTTTAAGCCAACAGTGCATGCATGCTCTCACTGGAGGGATCGAGTGTTGACCCCTGGTAACACCAGAGGGTACAGCGCCAACATCACTCTGTGCAATGCCAGGGACGAATGAGAGAACAAGAAAGAAAGAGAAAGAGAAATGGGGAAGCCTGCATTCCTCAAATGTCTGTCGAGCAGTGTCCTTACGATACGCCACCAGCAATCCACTACAAACCTCACACAGAGAGATGGCACTCCAAAGCGTATGCACTATCATTCAAAAGCTTGATGTCAGTATGATTTGTTTAAAAGTTGGGGTGCACGATAAATATCGGCCGATAATTAATGCGCATCTCGTCAGCAAATCCGGTTCTCTTACCAGCGGTAAATTCCATCAGGTGCGTGATGAGAAGCTGTGCAAATCCACGCTGATAATGAACCTGGACTTGCACAGCTTGTCATTTAACAACGGCTCTGGACTTTACCGCTGATTAGAGAAGCGGCTTTACTGACAAGATGCACATTAATTATCAGCCGATAATTTTTCGATTTATCATGCACCCCTATTTAAAAGAAATTAATACTTTTTAATCAGTAACGATGCATTAAATTGATTAAAAGTTACAGTAAAGACATCTATAGTAATAATAAACAACTCAAACTTTCCATTCAGCAAACAAATCCGGAAAAAAAGAATGTTTTTTCAACAACAATATTAGGCAGCACAACTTTTTTCAGTATTGATCATAAGATTTTTTTTTTTTTTTTTTTTTTTTTTTAACTCACCAAACCCAAACTTTTAAACTGTAATGCATATTCAGAGCTCAATGTGACCTAACAGCATTCAAGCTCACCTATCTGCCTTGTTTATGGGAAAAAAAGCAAAGCACCAGAAAGCCATGAATACCAATGCTTATTAGGAAGAACTCTGGATGTCTGACATCTTTTCAAGTTCAGGCACAGCTGAACAAGTGAAAGCGAAATGGTGGTTCCTGTTGACCTACCTAGTGTGAAACCGCACAGTCAGTGTTTTGTGAGAAGAGTAAGCTCTTCATTACAACTTAGACGGAGGAAGCAGCCATACTTTCCAGCTCTTGCATCCTTAACGGACACCGAGTGCACTGTGTGCACACCCACAGCAGGAAGCCATATCCTCCCACCCACAGACACACCACAACATCCCTGCCCTGAGGGAACCAATGACACCTATGCAAATGAGACAGACAATCAAACGGACCACATCTTTTGCCCCTCCCTACGTTATTCGAATGTTTCACTTAAGACAGGCACTTCGTTAGGATGACGACACGCTCTGGTGCAACTCTCATGCAAACAAACAGAGCATCCCGGGAGGTTACGCAACAAAATCGCTGGCTTCCAGAGCAGGGGCTCTTCCTCACACAAGAATGCCAACAGCCTGATGTCACTCGTCTGCTGCGACAAACAATGAGGATCATACTGTTAAATGCCGCAGCTTACAGTATGCATCTGCATCGCTGGGCATGAAAACACACCAGGTTATCACCAAAATGTAAACAGCGGCCTCTGTTTGCGCAACGTCTCTTTTACCTTTTGTTGATGGGCTTCTCATCCTTCTCGTAGGGTTTGACGAACCACTTGCCGATACGAACGAAGGATCGGTTCATAAGGCAGCGCTCCAGCAGGTTATGGATGGCTTTGAAGAGCAGGGTTCGGCACTCGTAGGTCAGGCCGCTATCCCACGAACCGTCCTCATTACCTGTGAGACACAGAGGACAGGTCAGTACTCCATTATATCCACATCCTTAACTGCTGCTGCCCCAATTAAGACCCTTCACATCACTTTTTAGTTAATCATAATGTATATGGTAAAGAAAGATGTATTACAACGTAGTTCAGACTTTTATTTGCATATTTTAATGAAAGAAATTGAGACTTTTATACAGCAATACAACTGATTAAATGTGAGAGTAAACACTCTTAAAAATCCAACTGACCCCAACATTTTTAATTGTAGTGTATTTCTTATTTAATGTTAGGCTAGACAAAAAAAATTAGGCAATAATGGCTAGAAATTATATCAAGTTATACAAATATAAAGGCACACAGATTATTTCTTTATAATTATAGTCTTGGTTCATCGAAAGACTATTATTATCAAGTCAGTCTTGCAATTTTCACCTAAGTTAGCCAACAATAACACATCAATGGTCTGATAGGTCATGTGACGGTTTTGTCTACTGGCCTGAAACTCAGATTTTAGGTTGAGTGTTTGTTGTTGAAAGAGATTTTATAAGAGAACAAATAATTCAAAGCACCAGGAAATTAACCTCACTTAGCTCTTTATTGACCAAGTATTGATTGAGCTATTATAGTAATAAAAGATGGATGAGAAACAGATGTTTTATCTCCCCTCAAACTGGAGTCAAGTCACATCTTAAAAAAAGAATTAAGCCAAGCCAGCCAATCTAAATAAGCATCGTTAACTTTTCATCATTAACCACAGTTTCCTCTTTCATATGAGAACTGCTTATATATTGAGTAAGGTCTTATTTATTATGCAAATATCAAGAAAAATAAAGTCTCAAAGTCTCACTGGACGCATACTAAAATCCTTAAATACTTTTGCTTCGACGCAACTGCAATTAATGCAGTTAGCAAACCTCAACAACTGCAATATCAATAACCGGTCTATGACTAATGTCTGGAAAAACACCTCCAGTCTAACCACCAATTTAGCTATGAAACATTCAGTATCAAGCACATCTTAACCTCTGACAAGCATAACATAATCCCCAACTACACGCATTTGTAACTGTGTAAGCACATGTTATGGTTTGGAAAGCATGTGTCAGTTTAACAAGCAAGGAGACGTACATGATAGGTCATGGTGGACGAGTTCGGCAAAGTTGGGGTCGTCTCCCCACCAAAAGATCCAGAGCTCCCGCCGGCCCGGGGTCTGGTGCCTCCGCCAAACGCTCAGCACGTCTGCCTTCAGGCAGCGACTGAAGCTGCACAGGATGGGGTCCTCCTCCGTCACCGGGAAGAGGATGGGGGACAAGGTGGGGCCCTGCCACACAAAACACTTCCATTTGATCCCGGTGAGGTCAGCCTGAAGGCAAAGAGAGAGGGAGAATGTGTTAGAAAAATCTATCATGTGGGACAGCTCAGCAACCGGTGAGAAAGCGACAACTCCACTAGGGTTAATAGGCATGCATAGGCAAAAACACAGCCAAAATGGCAATCTAAGTGTCTGATTGTGCAACTTTGATAAATGTAGACAATTAAGAGAAGTTTTTCTGTGACTAATGCAAGATGACGCCATCTAACACATTGACAATCAACATATAGGCCTATTTTGAAATACACTGTCAGCATTAAACTCTGGAAAACGGTGACTTTTGCTCAACGTAAGGGTATCTGAAAGCTTTTCTTATATGCATCATTTGCTTGATTATTTCTACATAATAGATTATTTTTTTCTTTACAAAAATCATTTTATGCAACAAGGGAAAGCATATTGTAATCCCACACAATATTTTGTGATTAAAATTGCCTTGTTGTCCCATAAATTACAGCTTTTGCAATAAATGTGTCTTGACTTCAAAATACATTTTTAAAAATGTTATAAAAAACATTAAAAGATTAACTTTATTCACATGGTTAATAATTATGCTGAGCAACAAGCAGATGTGTTACAGTGGTTAAAAATATAAACTGAAACCAATAGTAATTTTGCTGAGAAAGCACTGTTTTTACACTTTTTTGTTGAAGTACAATTGAGCCGCAAACAAAGATAAGATGACATTTCCACTCATAATCTGTTCAATTTAAACAAATTCACAGACCTGGATTAGTGTAATGTAAGTAGTTTATCCAATATGTCCTTATAAATATGAGCTTTTGGTGCAAGGAGGAAGTGAAAAAGGCCTGGCAGACAGGAAGCTTATCATGAATACTCTGCACTTGTTTACGGATTACTCTACAACCTTGAACTGAAGAGACTAACGTAGGTGTATATAGGAAAATGAGACTTCTATTACCACAGATTACACATAAAAAGCTGAACAAGCTTTACTAGTATGACCAAGCAGATAATCAGACTAGTTCCTCCCAGAAACAAAACAGAAAGCACAATCAAAGCTAAATGGCTACCTGTCCTTTCTTGACAATGTTTACAAATATCAGGAATTATAATAATGTGACGTGAAGAGTTACCTCAACTTCTTTAAACAAATAGATATCACTTTATTTCCCCAGCTGGTTTATCACTGTTGTTTTTTTATTAAATGTTTCTGAAATGTTATGTGTTAAATGAGCCGTTATCTAATAAAATATATATGCAAAACAATATGCATACCTTTCCAGAACAGAAAGTGAAACTTAAGTTTAAAACTTTTGTTTCACTCTGTTGACATATTAAAGGTTTTTACAGAGGGGATGGATGTCTTATTATTACTCCATAAATCAGCAAATATAGTCAACAGCCAGAAAATGAATTTTAATAATATTAATAAAAAATAATATTTTCACCATGTTTAGGAATAAAATGTTATATAAACCAAGAACATGATATATAAACTAACACCTCTAGCTAGATACGTGTGCAATGTGGAAATTTAGTTATTGTGTCATTATTATGTCAAAAAAATATTATTTTTTAAACTTGGGACTGTTAAATTTGACTTGCATAAAATGTCATGATGAAAAACAACTGCCTGCAAAAAAGCACCCAAAATAATATGCATTTACTACATTGTTATATGTGCTATATATAGAATTTTCTCTTAATATGTTCTAAATGTTTTACAGTAGGCATTTTTGATATCTTTTATCACTCTATAAATAAGAAAATATGAACTAAAATTATATACAAAAACCACTCTGTAAAAACCTTCAGAAAATAGATAGAAAAAAAATGTCAACTTTGGTTTATGTAAGTGAAGTGGAGATATTTGGCTCCGCGCAGACGAGAAAAAAAATATTTTTGATCAAATAATACATTATAATTGAATCCTACAAGCTCGGATAGACAAAGTGTCATAAAATAAACTGAACCTTGAATGTTTTCTTTTCACTAATGTGACAGAAGACATGTCATGAAAGCAAACCATCCTATAATCTTAAAATTAGCCATTGCGTGAAAATAACCAATGGTTTTGCTTGTAGTGTCCCGGATTTGATTGTTGATGTTGTTGTTCAACACGACTCTCGCTAAAGCTGTTTTTCTACTGAAGAGTTACTTCACGCCAACAACTTGCAGCTTGTTCCAGCCAGTTAGTTCAGCAAGTGTTTACCAGCGTTAGCAAACACGACCTAAATAACACAATAAAGCCGTATCTCACCCACCAGCCTCCGTCTGCACAACACAAACACACACATGGATGTCTAATACATATTTACAAACCGGCAGCGGTTTAGTTCGTATAAGGATCAACAGGCCTCTGTTTGTTTGATTGACTGGCCGGCTAAAAATGGCTTCTGGCCCTCAGTCAGTTGATCTCTTACCAGACAGAAGAGGTTGGAGTGGCAGTCCTCCAGGCTCGCCCCGTTGGGTACAAAACAAGAACTCATCATCAAAGCGCAGTCCGGCGGGCCATCCTCTCTTTCAGATCCCAGGAACAGATAACGCGATGGGTTTTGGACCGGGCCTCGGTTTCTCGGTCACGATCAGCAGGACGGCTTCGCGTCCAGCAAGCTAATTAGCTTAGCTCCGCTATTACTCCGCTAGAGGTTACTCACTTACCAGGAAAAAATGCGCTAAAAACTTCCTGCGCGCGTTTACCATGATCCGCGATGAGATATTGTTCTCCCCTCAGATTTGTTACATCAAACAAAATGTAATTTCAGCAGTCCGAGGGGGAAGGGAGGTGAATACAGCCCTCCCCCTTTAGCTTAGCATAGCATCAGGCTAGCTGAGGTTAGCCTGGCTAAGCGAGGCAGCAACAAACAGTTCAAGCCAGAAGAGTTAAGCTTCAAATTTCACTAAAAATCACTCGCTCCTTTCCAGGTCTTCGCCGGACTGTCGTCAACGGCCATCCACGGAGACGCTGGCGATGAAAGTAAAAGGTTCTGGTTAAAAAGTACAGTTAAAAGGCAAGGCTGTGCTGTGCTCAGCTGTGTCTCACTGGTTTGTTTGAATACATTGGTCGCATCCTTTAATGGCGGCCACAGGGACACAACTCTACTACACTCTACTCCAGTCTACTGTACTCTACTCTACTCGGCTCCGATTGGCAGCGCTGCGACTCGACAGAGGAAAGAGTCGATGCCGGGTTCCATGAAGCTCCAGAAGAGTCGACTCACCTGGAGAGCTGTCGACTCGTTTTTTGACCTTTTAGATAAGATCCTACAAAAAAGGTATTATTATAAATATGCTTATTAATTTAGAAAATTACGTTGTAATTTGTAGTTTCTATTAAGCAATATTTATAAAAGGCTTTGAAGGCTATAAAAATCTTTACAGTTTTATGTCATGTGGAGTATTTCTATAATAAAAAGAATAAATAAATAAATTTTTTTTTTTAAAATTCCCCCTTCCACCCAAGATAACAATGTTTATCATGGTATCGTTATTTTATGTATCACAATCTACAATGATATTATACATCATTTGATTATATATAATAGATTCATAATATCAGCATTATATATCTAGATATTTCCACTTTTTCCAATGGTTTCGATGCTAACAGTTTTTAATGTTATGTGTTTGAACGACAATGAAAACTAATGGTAAATCTAACCAGGTAAGAATAAAATAAAGTGGATAAAGTTATTGTCACTAATTTCCTTTCTCCATTTCAAAATTAATATTTTTGTAAGGTTAAATAATTAAATAATTCTATGCACTGAATAAATATGTTGTTCTTTTTCGTTATGTTTACAAAATCTGGGAAGCTGTATATCTGATTCATTCCAGTTTCACTTGTTAAACCAGCTTCTCATCTACCTTATATTTGATTGGTGAGCTGTGTTTATTGTGAGCATGGAAACTAACTAATCTTTCTGAATCATTCATGAGAGAAGCTGGGCAGGGACATGTTACGACATATTGACATTAAAATAATAACAACTATGTTAAGGCTTTTTTAAAGCTGAGTCAGTGAAAGAGTGAACTGCTGTTTCAGATAAACATTTGTCATTGTTATTATTTAATGACTTCATGCTGCCAAATTTGAAATAAAATCAAGTGATGATTGAGTTAATACTTATTCAAAAGAAAAAAAAAACTCAATACTTTTCAAATTCATTCATTTTGACAGACAATAAAAAGTTCACACGATGTCAAGTCGAAAACTGTCACTTAAAATTAAACAAATGACTTTTTGCCTAAACGTGAGACATCATTAAAGTGTTTTATTCTATTATGAAGTATTTTTTCACACCCATTATGGGTTCATTAAGTTGACCCATTCCCACGTTCTTCCCTGCTGTGTGTTTGACATGCTCTTTTGTGTTTCATTAGGTTCTGCAACGCCTTGACAACCTCCTTTCTCTTGAGACATGTCGTGAGTTACTGTAAAAAGAAAGTACATTTGTGACAGGGTCTGCTATTAATCACATAGTAATCTAAAAATACACATAGGTACATTAGAACACGTGTGACGTCAGTGATTTATTTTTTGTGTGTGTGGGAAGCGCGCCATCTAGTGTACAATTCGGAAACAATTACATCAGATACACATCTTATGCACATTTGAAAACATAATAAATACATATGGATATATTATCACATATCCATATAAATCAATATAGCATTTTATAAATATCTGTAGCAAACCTATGAATTTATGAGAGAGAGAGAGATAGAGAGAGAGATAGAGAGAGAGAGAGAGAGAGAGAGAGAGAGAGAGAGAGAGAGAGAGAGAGAGAGGGAGGTCAACCTTTGCTCAACCCAAATCATTAAAATTGAAAATTTAAGTCTGATCTACAAAAACGTAAATTTAATTTTAGCCGTAAATGACATTCTAAGTTGCAGAATCATGTGGTGCAATGTGACCACCACCAGTGTTAAATTCATTGCAATTTTTCATTATTATTATTTTTTTCATTACTTAAACGAAAATCGATTTTAAACAAGACCATTTCATACAAGATAGTTAATGGATGAATCTGCTCCACCAGACATTTGTCAGAAGCCCATATGGAAGAACTGCTGCCAGATCTATAATGTTAATGGCATTTTATTACACGACAGTCGTGCACATACCTATTATTTTGTAAGAATTATAGAAAATCATTGCATGCTGCTCTTGAGTATGAACGCTGAGGTGAATTAACGATCGTTAATAACTTTTTGTTTTGACTACAGAAATGGTTTGGTATTTGTGTGCACAAATATTCACAATTGTATTTCATTTTTCCTCATGAAGTGTTTTGATCAATAGTTGTTTTGTTTAAATTTTATATTTATATAAAAAGCATGCTGTTAATTCGCAATGATGGTTTTTGTCGTAGGCAAGTAACTCATAGACACATACAGAAATTAACTTTCAAATAAAACCTATAGTTGGAGCACAAAGATGTACAACAAAACAGTTCAAATAAATAACAAAGACATACCATTCTCAAAAAATACGATTGATTACTGTACTTATCGTCACCGTTACAGTGTTATAAATAATATTTAGTGTGTCTAAAGCCCTTGCGCATGCGTCTTTGGACTGGCGCTCAGCACCAAGGACAGCGGCGACCAAAAACACGCGCAACCTGGACGATGATGATGACGTGCGGGTCGATGTGACGTCAAAGCCAGCGAATCACAGCAACACACAAGCTCCCAGTGTATCTGACTTACTCAGTGGAAGATTTACTCATGAACACACACACACATACACACACAGAAATATCTGATCCTCTGTCATTTATTCATATGTGATTTAATATATGTACACTGTAAAATATTTTTCTTCCTATAACCAAAATATCAGTTTACGTCAAAGTCTTAAGTCTTTCATATGTAGCAACATGCAGAGTACCCTTAAGTTTACTGAAATGTTCTTTGATTTCCTTTCCATGGTGCTCACACAGCAACATATACAGACTTATCAAATATGCTGAAAAGACAAGTTGGATGAAAAATGATATTTTTCGGAGACAATCTCTGTTGCGCTGTAAATGCAGAATCCATAAATGTTGTTTGAAAAGTTCTGTCCATCAGTATTAAAGGTAAACACACCAAAAGCTTCTATGGCTGTACATTGAGCACAGTGTCTCTAAAGTGATACAATTATTCATGAATTTATTTTTTGGTTGAAGTTATTTGTGCTTGGATTGGTTTCCTTTGTAGTTGTTTTTTTTTTTCAGTATTTATTACAGATGAATTACAGGTGCAATAAATAAGTCTTGCAATACATAAATAGTCCCTCTTGATTTCTTTCACAGGTAAATCTGACTGATCTCAAACACAATACATTTATCTTTCATGACAGATAATAGATGACTGGACCACAAAATCATCCATTTAAATATGATCAAAATAATTGAAAGATTAAAGATAACTGCAATTGCATAGTACCTTAAAATCAGTCTTCAGTCATGTGCAACTAAAAAAAAAAAAAAAAAAAAAAAAAGAAAACAATTTCATAACTATCAATTACTGTCACATGATTTAAAAAACAAACAAACAAAAAAACAAACAAACAAACTAATAATTGCCAAAACCAAGCAGTGTTTTCATCAGTAGTTATATATTTTTTACAATACGCACTTAGACCCCTGCAATTTAAGATTCTAAAAGACATTTCTTACTATATATTCAGACAATAGCATACATCAATTAGAGAAAAGAAAAACATATAGTGGCCCCAATGATTATTTGGACATTTTAAGATACACAGAATGTATGTGCTTCAATGTATTAGGAATGAAATGAGGCTAGACCTTTTCACAGAACTCTTTTTGACATTTCTGCTATGACTCTTAACCAACTGGTCCTGAGACAATTTGTTGTGATATATAAGAACATGTTCCACTAACATTTTACAACTACAAAATTTCATTGAAAACTTAAAAACTTCATTTCTAAAATATTTTTTCTTGAAAAGTGTGTTTTAAAAATTTTTCTATGATAAATGCCACTTGGTTTGATATATCATGAAAAGACGTTCATACATTTTTAAAAGTGCCGAAATATTTTTGGTGCCACTGTATTTCACAAAAGCCTTTGCAATGTTAGTTGTGCAAAAACATTTGTGGTGATGCCAACTGTAGTGTCATTTTTCAGTTTTCTCAGAGAACCTGCAATCCTGTGCATCTGTAAGATGTCCTTATGATATGACAATGGCACATGCAAACACTTTAGAAACAAATGCTGTGCTGATGGGCTCCAGTGCTCTATGAGCATCCATTTGAGATGGATTACAGCATGTCATCCTGGTTTTCCCTGGCTGGAGTCCTTCTGCGCCGGAACCGCATGCTGGAGAAGAGGGACGAGGCGGTGAGGGCCACGCGGCTCAGGCCTACATTTAGACAGTGTACTTCTGATGTCACCGGCACCTCAGCAAAGAGAGCCCTGTCCCGGGACACCCGCATGACGCTGTCGCTGTTCTCGATGTCTTTCACTATATTCAAGATCTCCTGCCTTTCTGTTTGTCGAGTCATCCCACGGATATTGAGTATGGCGGAAACATGCTTCCTCCTGAAACACAAGAAAGATTTATTCACTCTTGACACATATATGAGGCATTTTGGTATATTAACAATAACTGTACAGCATCATAATAAGTAACTAAATAAGTGAAATATTGCATCTATTGCATTAGTTAAACCGTAATATGGTCGCATGGTGAGTGGTCAGTGCTGAAACTATACTGGAATAGACCTTCATTAAGTAAATCTCTCTTTACATGCTTTGTTTTGCATGCATGCGATTGAACCGAATCATTTAAACGGTTGATTCATTCAGGAACGAAAAACCATCATGTTGTTTAGAGACGCAAAACAGTGCTGTGGCTGTGTTTGGAATTATTTCTGTTGGCGAAATAGAACAGAAACAGGCAATATGGTGTCTAAAACGTAAGTCTCTTAATATTAACTTCTTGTTTATTGAACTGTTATATAAAATTACATTTGTAATCATGCTGATTTTTGGAGCAAAAAAACAGTGCTCGATCTTCGTGTGATATTGTTTAACTATATGAAATGATAAAAATATATACATTTTCTACCCCCTTATCTTGAATTTTCTGATCATTCTTTATGCATTTTAATACTGAATCATGCAATGAAAGAACACATAAATGCACTAGTTTAACCTATTAGACTTCTTTAAGGAGCCTTAATGTATGCGTGCACTCTGTAGGTGTGTTTTGTTTGATTTTTGCAATATGATCGATAATGTCAAATCGCACATATATATCACACACCCCTATAAAAAAGGCTATATCACAAATAAAGCCAGTTGTTTTTGGTATTGACATTTACAAGTTACTTGTCTGATATAAATAGCTGTCTATATGTACAGCTGAAACAACAGGGTGCAAAGAATCCTAATTTAACCTTCCAAGAGTTGGCTCCTGTTTATTCAAAGTTTCCCTAGATCATAAAATGTGTGAATATACTGTATGTACGGTAGATGGGAGAGATTCCACACGTTCATCAGTTTAAAACCCGAAGGTGTTGCTAATGCTAAACAATAGAGCCCACAGCACATCTAGGTCATGTATTTGAAGGTTCAAGCTTTATTTAGCACACATTCCATAAAAGAGAGTTTCCTCTGGATTCTGCAGATGTATAGGGCTCTTGATTAGGCAACTGCCCTCTCTAGGATAAACCATGGAGCTTTAGGTCAGGCCCTGGCAGGATGCCTGTGTTTTTGCTTTGTCTTTGCGAGGATCCAGAGCTGGACAACTGTACACCTTTCATGCCAATCTGGGATAACCAAACAGTCTCCCATAAAAATCAGGAAATTGCAAAGGTCTTGTTTGCTTTTACAAGCCCCTCTGTGCTGTCAAACAGAATGAACATGTTTTGTCAGATGACCTGAGCTCTCTGCTTTTCGACCTCGATCATATCAGGGCCTACAAGGTGTCCAGCCCGAGCGGCACGCCGCCCCTCAAGACACTCACCGTATGTCAGGGAATTCCCGTACCAGGACGCCAACTTCCATTTGGATGGAGGGAGTGTCTTCCAAGACAATGATCTCTGATAAGTGAGGAATAGCACTGTCAAGCCATGAGGCGGAGGATTCCTGGATGGAGGCAAACAAAGATAAAATCAGATCAGTCACCAGATCGATCTTCATACGCCGAGACTGATCAGAAACTGGAATGTACAGAGGAACATTCAGATTAAACACGACTGCCTGGTACTAAAGACGCTTTCCAAAAGTACATTATACAATGACTTCTGACAGATAGCCAAAGATCACAGCGCCCAAACGATTCCGAAGCCTATTTTTACCCTCGTCTCTGGAAAAACAAAAAGTATAGGAGCACATGTTGTTCCAATTGAGGGTAAATATCTGAATGCCCATTACACCAAGGCAGTTCTTCCTGACTCTCAGTTTGACCTTAAAGGCAAGTCGTGACTTCAAAGACCCAGGCCAGGACATTCTTCCATAAACAATGGCATCCTGTTGTCCACAGAGGTGACAAACGGATGTTTTAACTGAAGCAAGGGGGGAACGCTGCACAGGGGAAAGGAGCGTTTGGGTGGGTCATAGAGATGCCCTTTGGAGTCAAAGCCCTGTTTGGCCATCTGCCTCCATGCCCACTCCAGAAGAGCCCATTCTTCGGAATCTCTTTTGCTTGGAAAGTTGTCGGCTAGAGATGGTGTTTGAGTGATTAAAACATACTCAGAATCTAGCTCAAAACAGGACGTGACATTTTGACAAGTGTGATGAATCTGGGAATAAGGATTTAATAAGAAAAATGCCATACTAATGAAAATAAAATGAGGTTACACTTTATTTTATGGTGTCTATGTTACCAGCAATGCATTACAATATTGCAGTACTCTATGAAAAACTTATTGAGTTATTTTTTATGAAAAGTTACTTTTGCATTACTTTTTGTCACATGGTCTGGGCTTGCTTATTTGCTTATAAAGTCCCAAACGTTTTATTTTTGGCAACTGTAAGCACTTTTTCACATCAAAAGTGAAGTGAATATGCCTCAGATTGAAGGAAGAACCTCTGCACCAAAATCTGAAAATGTAAAAATAAAAGCTACATCTGAAATATTAATATGAATATAAAAACTGATTATTATAATTTTTTTTTTTTTAACAGAACAGGTGTGTGTTTCACAAAAAACAAGTATTGTGGTAACCAATAGAGTTATCAATGCTATCGATGTTTTTGGAAAACGCACCCCAGGTTAGCAGGAGAAATCTTTCAGATAAGTGACTCACCAGCTCGTTGAAGAGTGTTTTTAGGTGCTTTCCTTCGTCACGGAGGCGTCCAGCCATCCTCTTCCTCATTTTGAGTGATGTGCAGATGATTCTGCCCCTCATGATGGCCCGCACATATTCAGTCATCACACGCCGGTGCACCTCCACCACCAGGACCTAAGAGAACACAGGAAATAAGAGGCTTATCTCCCAACATGAGCATACATGAAACAGATCAATCTTATTTCACCCTGAAGTGGTACATTATCCATGGCTAAATCGACAATTAGACATACAGCTGATTTGAGCTGAAATTGTTTTATGTAAAAAGAAAAGATTGAGAGAGCTATTTTTATTGTACAAAAATATTTGTGATGAACCAATACAATACAGGGACTGTGTAGACACAAGAATTAAAGAATCAAAGCGTACTTGACAAAACAGTAAAAACACGTTTTAAAGAATCATTTATGATAAATTTGCAGATTGAGGGAGGAAATGAATGTTATTGACATCTTAGTTTACCTCATAAGGTGGATTGTCCATCCTGCGAAACTTCTTGAAGTGCTCTTTTATGAGCACCTCGATTTGCTCAAAAGGTTCAGTGTTGCTCAGCCATTTCCGTTTAATCAGCTTATCGAATAAGGGCTACGTGAAATGAGACAGAACGATCTTAATTAGAAACAACATACACAGTACACACTGGAATGTACTATATTTGCCTTCACCAGGATGTAAGGGGCTTTCATATTTAGATTCAAGAGAGTGCAGCTAACTTCCTGTTTGAGTCCCATCTTGGTAAAAAGGATGCAGTGAAACTATGTGGCCCATGAGAGCTGGTATTGCCAATCTGTACAGCAAACACTGAATACTGTTCGGCATCAGGCCAAAAACATCTAATACACTAGTGTTTTTCACATAGTGCTGCTATTTTAGTGTCTCAGAGCCAGAGTAGCTGTGCAAAACAACATCCTTGAGAACAGCCCATAGGGGAAATGCTGATAAGATATTCTTTATATTCTCGGACAGAGATGCATGATGAACATAAGGTATTGAAAAAATATGTACGTGCGTGCATGTCTATGTGAGGAAGTGTGGGGTGATCTGTGGCAGCCTCACCCTGATATGTTCAAAAAGTCTGTCGTTTAGCACTCGCACACTCAAGCTGACTATCCTGTCCAGAGCTGTGTTGGCTCTACGAATCGAGTCCTCGCTGGTTGAGGGGTCACACTGGCCACAACGCTCCACAAAGCTCCTAAACACAGCAGTTTATATTATAAAAAACACTAAAATAATAATAATAATAAAAAAAACATCATGGAAATAAAGGATTATGAGGAAGCCTACCTGAACGTTGGACAGCAGTTGACAAGAGCGATGGTTTTAGCGATGTAACCGTCTTCATTTAACTCGCAGCTGTTTACGAGCATCTCATGGAACATCTCCACCTTTCTTTGAAAACTGCAGCAAAAACAATGCATTTAAGGACGGCATGTAATTATTATGACACATTATCTAACTGAAGAATGAAAATGTATTTATCTAACAAATAAGCAATTTTTAGTCATTGTTAGTCATTCATGGGTTATAATTTGGGCTCCTAACTTGGAATCCCATATGAAGCCCAATACATAGTAAAACAGTAAGATTGTGAACTATTATACCTAGCAAAAAAGGAATACATTTAAAATACATTTATTTCATACTTAGTATAGTTGAAATCTATTAACATATTTACTTACATATCGCTTGAGACTTAATTATAATTCAACTTTATTTGGAGTAATATTTGTGCACATGGCATATTTCGTAATATTAAGCCTAAAATGTGTTTTAATTTCATTAAAAGCAAGATATTTGAAGTGTACCTTAAGTATATATGCAATAGCTCCACTATAGCACAATCAGATTTACTTCAGTATATCTTTAGTTGAACTTCTGCACAATTAAAGTGCAAGATTAGTTGTTCCAATTTAGCAGACTTTAAGTATCGCAGTTTAATATACCAAAAATACAACTGCAGGTACAAGTACATATGTAATTATGTTTGTAAAATACTTGAAATAGATATAAATTAAAATCTATGAGAATACTTTTTACATGTTATTTATTCCCGTGATGGCAAAGCTTAATTTTCAGCATCATTACTCCAGTCTTCATCGTCATATGATCCTTCAGAAATCATTCTAATATGCCGATTTGCTCCTTAAGAAACATTTTCTAATATTATTGATGTTTAAAACTAAATATTTGCTACTAAATGCTAACATTTTGTGGAAACTGTAAATTTTTTTTTTGATGAACACAAAGTTAAATATGTATTTGAAATAATAAAAAAAAATAATTTGTAACACTGTAAAAGTATTTAGTGTCACTTTTGATCAATTTAATGCATCCTTGCTGAATAAAAGTATTAATTTCTGACTCCAAACATTTGAATGATAGTGCCATATTTCAAGTATCACTTTCCCACCTGTACAGGAAATCTGCCAGTCCGTTGAGACTGCATTGAGCAACCCGTGATCCCAAATCTCTGTTTACGGCTGCAGATCTCTCAAGGTCTTCTTGTAGCCTCTATAATCGAAAATATAAGAAATATGTTATTTACACACCAGTAACGACTCAGTGAATCTCTAAAATCTGTTCCAAAATTCCTCAGTTTAGTCTTGAAACTCAATGCTACCTCACCAAACAAATGAACTATTTTCTCATTTCCTTACAATCATTCATGACCACTAGGGTGCAATACATAGCCTGCAAAAACAATGTGCTGTAATGGAAACATGCTCACAATGGGAAATGTTTGTTTATTTTGGTTCCAGCTAGGAGACGATTTTCTTGTTACACAGAGGTGCATGGATGCCATTCAACATGTCTGACATTTTGTTCTAACAACAGACCCAGTGTCTAAAACCTGATGCAAATATTGGCCAGGAACTGTGGGCCATTATACACAAAATCAATACTGAGAAAATGGATTAAAGAAACATGTGATATCACATGCTCTGACACCTTATGTCAAGCACAATGTCCTATTTTATATAAATGAGCAGAAATGGTCCCTGGGCTGACCTGAATAACAGTGCGAGCCAGAGGTAACTGATACTCCTCGACGTTCAGGGTCTCCAGCCATCTTTTTTCCTCCTCCTCCAAAACCTGAGACAGCTCATTGGTCACTTTCCCCTGGAAAACACAACATTTCAACACACTTGTTAAAAGTGTCCTTGCTGTGAGAGGGGGCGGCAATACTTGGGCCTGTATCGGGTATGTACGCAACCACAGCATCCATTAGGAAACAATCATTCCATTAACACATTCATGACATAAAGTATTAGACTAATGTCACTATTTTCAGGATGGGGTTAAGGATTATTAAAAGACCACACATTGATGTTGCTTAATGAGCGAAGGGGAAAGATATGTTGTCAAACTGACGCCTATTGTGTAGTGCTCACTGTAGACAGGAAAACCGCGAGTTGACCCTGAAATGCCGCACTCTAATTGACCGTGCAGGTTGCAATAACCAGTCATCTCTTTGAGTGGACAGGATATGCCGTTGTTCAAGATACACAGAAAATGCTAGAAGATACATGGGGACGAAGACTGGGAATTTCGGTTCTTACCCTGACTGAGTTGAGGCAGTCAAGCTCGAGTTTTTGCACCGTCTCCGCTGGCAGCAGTGGGCCGAGCTGCGAGAGGTTAATGGGTGTTGTTATGGTGACTGTTCCAAGGACATCTCTGCAGCAACAACAGGAAGAGCAAATCACAAACTGAGTCTGGACTTCACTCATAAGGAAACATTGAATTATGAAGGAACAGGAATGGGAAGGTACAAGAGTGGATTTCACCTCTCTCATATCAAACAGTAGCTATTTATAACAATCGGTTTTAGGTTTGCTGTTGCTATGTGTGGCTTGACAACTGGATACAGCCAGTAATACTTCACAATACGAACTACAAAACAGGCCATCGCTAATGTACATTGCCACCGGATTTACTTTTTATAGCTTCCAAAATTCTGGGGTTGGTAAGATAAAAAAAAAAAAGTATTCTCTTATGCGCACAAAGGCTGCATTTGATCAAAAATACAATAAAACAGTTATACTGCGAAACATTATTACAATTTGAAATAACTGTTTTCTATTTAAATACATTTTAAAATGTATTATATTCCTCTGATGCAACGCTGATTTTTCAGCTGTCATTATTCCAGCCTTCAGTGTCACATGATCATTCAGAAATGATTCTAATATGCTGATTTGATGCTCAAGAAACGTTTCTTTCTATTATCAGTGTTGAAAACAGCTGCTTAATATTTTTTGAAAACTGTTATACATGTTTTCAGGAGTCTTTGATGAATATAAATTTCAAAAGAAGATTTATTTGAAATAGAAATCTTTTGGAACATTATAAATGTCCTTACTGACACTTTTGATCAGTGTAATGCATCCTTGTTGAATAAAGTATTAATTTCTTTAAAAAAAAAAAACAATATTGACCCAATTTTTTTTCCTCTAAACGAAAAAAAAATTGTCTGTAAAAATCTGTTCAGTCTTTCTAACTTCACTTCAACACTGAACAGAAGATTTTATTCTGTTTTCTTCCCATATATCAAGCTTTAAAACATGACCATAAAATTAATCCATATGATTAAATATGCTAAATTCTGAAGTCATATCGTATGTTTATATGAAGAAAAACCTGAAATTAGAGTTGCCAATCACAAATCTTTAACCCTCAAATTTCATTCAAATTTGTTGTTTAACTCAGCAGAAACAGTACCAATGGGTCAAACCTGACACATAATATTTGAACATGTCTTCAGAAGACTTATGGATCACTTTTAAAGTAGTTTTTGGAACTTGACAGCCTGTGCTCACTCTCTGGTTTCTTTAATGGGAAAAGTTTCTCATACAGGTTTGGAATCACAGTGTTTTGAGTGAACGATCCTACTCAAACTGCTGGAGTTTACCTGTTGTAAATGTTGTAGAGCCAGTCTAGCAAAGAGTATATATCAGTGATCTGCAGATCCCCATTAGTGATAGCCTGGAGCCGACGGGTAACAGCCTGATGGTAGCTCTGTGTGTACACTTGGAAGGAGTCATATTCCGCAGGATATACAGATGCCACGTTACGCCGAGCCGCTCCGAGGTCCTCCACCATACGCACTCTTAGCTTATCCAGGTAGGCTGCGAGCTTGCCCGCCCGTGCTTCTTCATGCTGGGGTAAGTTTGCATCTGCCAACTCCACCACCGCCTCCCTCCAGCGTTTCTTGAACTCCCTCGGCCGCGGGCCTCCTGGAGCGGCTCCTTCACTCTGAGCCCAGTCCCGATCGGCTTGCTCCTCCTGCTGAAGCACCTGCACCACCAGGCCCAGGTTGGGCCCGGCGGTGGGGCTACGCAGAGACTCCTTCACCACGTCCCACAGCTCTTTCTGCAGGGCCTCGTACAGCAGCTCCACATCTTTGGCCTTGCGCCGACTGCTGTCTTTGCTGCTGGGGCTGCTGAAATCCTCGGTCCCCCCTGCTGTCGGTGATTCGGCCTCCCTACACTCCTGCTCCAGCTCCAGAATGTGAGTGTCAGCCAAAAACAAATCTCTTTTCGTGACTAACTGCAGGATCTCCAATACTGACAAAACAGAGATAAAGAGTTTATGCATTAGTCACACAGCAGAGACTGAATACTTCATTCTTTCATTGTTTAGTCATTTTACTCATGTTTTTACAAAAAGTACACTGATATATTTCAATGGAACGCATAAAAAATTATTTGTAAAGTATCTTCACCTTCATTTTAAATGAGTAAATAATAAAAAAATATAAAAACACAGTTATAAATTACACTAAAATAGTCAAAGGTTGTCCTTTATTTGAAAAGGCTTGTGGATTTAGTTATTATATTATATTAAATTATATTAATTATATTTTACAAATAATTCTATAAATATTATTAATTCACAGCATTACAGTATATCATATGGGTCTGTTTTGAATTTTTATTATAATATACATTCCAAGTAAAAAAAAAGGAACATAAAATATAGATTTAGTGACATGAACAAAACATAATAACATTTTTAATCACAATTAAAGCCCAAAATTCATGATTGTGATTCGTGACAGGCTTAGCCATAGGCCATATTTGATTTGAGAGCTGAAGGGAAGATGAAAATAATGACAAAATAATGATAAATAAAGGTTCTTTTTTGGGCCAACAATTCATTTAAACTCTATAGCATCATGTTTATGTAATTAATACACCTGAAATGAGCAAATTTAACTTCTAAACTAAAAGCTCCTACTTTTAGGGAACCTAACAGCTACACAAACAAAGCAGAGGCATAAAGGAAGATTTACTTCAGACAATGTGTTGGAGGAACAATACTGATTTCCATTTATGCTTTGATATCCAAAGACGTTTTTGAAAATGTTCTCATTATAAAGTTTCACTTAAAACGCAGCACATGGCGCTATTACTTTTGTCACAGCATCTCTGGAGAAACATTGATTTCCTCTCCATTTGAAAAAGTGCACTTCAAAAGAATAATCTGGGATTGCAATACCATGCACAGACAACAATGATAATTTTTGTGGAATATAAACTGAAATAGCAAAAAAAAATTGTCTGAACGTTTGCTTTATGATTCATTGTATGTTAATTAGTTATTTCTAAAGCAGTAGTTCTTAACCATGGAGTCGGGGCCCACTAGGGGGCCTCATCAAACTACCATTAAAATAAGCCAAAACAACTAAAAATCAACCCAATAGACATTTTCATAATGCATATATGTATTTCTAAATATGCCAAGCTCTTAAATATTTTATTGGGTAGAAACTGTGAGTAAAAAAAAAAAATAAATAAAAAAAAATAAAAAAAAGGACAAAAAAATCCTTTTTCCTTGTCCAGTAAATCATGAGAACTTGAAAAATCATGGAGCAATCGAATATAGTTGTGGACAATCAATGTGGGTCTGAGAACAACTGGAGAAGAATATGGGAACATTATTTTGGCCATTCAATAAAGGTCTTCAGAATTCCCCCATTAGTAGATTTCATGCCATGAAAACCTAAAACATAAATGCAATATATCTTCCAGATGGTCAAAAGGACTGCCAATGCACTCTGCTGGCAATAGTTTATAATGATCTCACTTGTGTTTCTTACATGTAGCAGCACTTTTTGACAATCCAAAGAAATCTTTGATGAAGCAGACGGGCTCTCATTGAGGTCAGCGCTCACACCCATCCTTCATCATTTCCAGTCCTTTCCTTTCGGATGAGCACATTTACTTGGGCTAACAAATTGGTCTGACTACTAGTGATAGATTTTGACAAGCTTCAAGTATTGAATCATTAAATTACATACATATTACATATTATATCAGTGTATAATATATGCTGTATATACACTGGTGACCAAAAGTTTGCAATAATTAAGTATTTGTTAAAAAACAAATATTTGTGAAATATTATTGCAATATAAAATAGCTGTTTTCTATTTGTCTATATTTTAAAATGTAAATAATTCCTGTGACGGTAAAGCTGAATTTTCAGCATCATAACTCCAGTCTCCAGTGTCATATGATTCTTCAAAAATCATTCTAATATGCTAATTTGGTGCTCAAGAAACATTTATAATTTTTTTCAACATTGAAAACAGATTTTGTTGCTAAAGGTTAAGTAAAAAAAAAAAAAACTGCTAAAAAAATCAGCATTGCTATCACAGGAATAAATTACATTTTAAATATATTCAAACAGAATTAAAATAACAATTGTTCATAAAAAATTTCACAATATTTTTACTGTATTTCTTTTACAAATAAAGGTGCACATAAAGGACTTCTTTAAAAACATTTAAACCTCTTAATTATTCTAAACTTTTGGCCTCCAGTGTATATAATTTTAATAAATGATACATATGTAATATACTTCTGCTCTTCTGTTCATTTCTTTCTGACCATTTTCAAGATGCATCTGTCAAAAATCAGCTGTGCAATAATTGTTCCCGCTGTTGAATTCCTCCTCAGAACACTGAATGGACCGCAAGGGGCTCATTGCGGTGCTGAGTTGCCCATTTATTTCCTGTGACTTCCTGAACTTTTCTTAGAGGGAAGGATGCGGGGGTGTTTGGTTGGCGCCTGACTCATCTGTCCCCATCCCTATCGAGGATGGACTGTCCTGTAATGCCACGACAGACCCCACACCCATCTCAAGCGTCTCGTATAATAACAGCCCGACTGTGCCAGTCCATCGGAAGGAGATCTAAATATAAAATACAATACCGCCAGGGTTATCGCTAACACAGACGGGGACAAGGTGGAAAAATTAATGTGCTGCCTGTTAAAAATTCACTTCCTCTGCAACTCATCCACGTGAAAATTCCTCCACCCAAGAACAACATGTCACTGTATTATCTCAATGACTTTGAGACCCGACTGCTGACGTTCATTGCTGAAGGGAGAAAAGGTCGACCCTGCAAGCTTCAGTCTGAGAGGAAGAATTTAAAAACTGGCTCCCTTTTAACTGATGAATGAGAATTTGAAAAATATTGGCCATGCCCCACAGCAGCTTGAATAGGAATTGTAATAACAGGAACTGGAATTTACTGAATTGCAATTCAAAGAAAAACTCAACAGGTAATTGCATTCCAGGTAATAAACTGTTTGTCTACACTAGTACAGATATATTTCTGTTTGTACGCCTCAAAGACCCTTAAATTTAAAGACTTTTTCAAAATTTTTAGTTGTAAAACATGGTTGTGTGTGTGTGTGTGTTACAATATATATGCTTATAAATAGTCATCAAAGACTGTATCAGAATGTACCATGGCTTTTACAAAATATGAAGCAGATCAACTATTTTCAACATTGATAATAATATGAAATGTTGTTTCCGCATCAAATCAGCCTATTAAAATGATATCTTATATAAGGATCATGTGACGCTGAAGACTGGAGTAATGGCTGTTAAATTCAGCTTTGCAATCACAGGAATAAGTTACATTTTAGGATGTATTAAAATAGAAAAAGTTATTTTAAATTGTAATAATATTTAACAATAACACACACACACACACACACACACACACACATATATATCCGTTTGTGTAGAATGAGCCATAGCCTTTAATATAGGAAAAGCAATGATCCAGATGTTGAAAGTCATGTAGTTTAAATGGGTTTTATCCCACAGTCATTAAAATGCGGAGCTTTGCCAGAAACTGCGCTGAGCTATGCAGAGGACAACACTAGTTCTTTGTTCCCACAGAGTCTCACGCACTAAATTCATGGTGTGGAGTATGCTTGACTTAAGCATGGACATGTCACCACCCTTCCTTAATGAAAACCACAGGGACTAAACTGTTGCCGTTTAAGGGAACGTATGGCACATATGCTACACATATACCCCCACCACAACTTCCAAGAGGACATAACACTGTTTGCTTTTGGCTGAGGATTTAAAAGGGTGGGGGCCGACAAGCAACTTGACCGAAAAATCTGACTAAGCAAGATATCCGCTAACAAAGCTCCAACACACCTGCACAACCAACACCTCTCAGCAGGACCAATCAGCCGTTACAAGGAAAAGATTAGCCTGGATTCTAGGAATGTAATGGAATATGATCTGTTATTTGTCGTGCCACAGGTTCAGGACCATTTTCCATTAACCCTCTGTGTTTCAGAGTCAAAATCACCCTCCTGCCAAGTCGGAGCAGGAGAAAACCAAAGAACTTGAGGAATAGCAGCCCACAGAAACTCCCGTTCTCATTCATTCACTTCCCCTATTTAATGCTCAGCATGTGCAGAGTAGACATATTTTCCTAAGAAGTGAAATATTTAATAAGTGGAGGACGATTGTATTTCCTGCCTCTGCATTAGCGGCGCAGATGGGTCGAGCATTACTGAGCCCGTCCTGAAGGAATTCCACATGCTAAAATTTTGTTTCAATGTCCAGGCCCAGTGTGGCTTCCAAGTGACAACTGGCCTCACCTGCCACTGGAGACCTTTAGGTCAGGATGCAAAGTGATGACATGAGCCCCTCTCAGGACAGAACAGTCCCACTCCCTTCATAATTTATTTGGACGTGGCCAACGTCAACAGAACAATCCTAAATTGGACCATTTGGAAAACGCGAACTCCACCTTACTCGTGCTACCCTGCCCTCATTTAATGATTGTTGGTTTATTTGACATGCATGAACAAATCCTCCTGCCAAATGCTGGACAATAGCTGGATAAGGTGGAAGTGTTGGCTATTCCTTTCACAATTGACTCTGCCAGTTGGCATGCATGAATATTTGCTATCATAAACGGGAACGCATTGATTGCAAACATTCCACTTAGATACTGATTCCATGGCAGCCATGACAGAATGGTTCTCAGCTGTAGTTATGGCTTATGGTTGGAGGTTGCGGCTTGTAAATTGGTTGAGGTCTGGAAATCATTCACTAGTATGAGGGGTAAACGCCCTTCTATATGGCTTCTTTATCAATTTAGTCATGTCATCTTACACTCTGCCAATCCCAAAGACAACTAAATGCTTTTCAGTCCTGAGAGATACCAGCCATCCGAATGCAATGTAGACCTTGCTCTCTGAACTCACAGCAAAGCAACAATGAGGTTTAGTTGCAACATGCTTTGTGTTCCAAGAACAATTTTTCATATTGTTGTGAGATCATGGAAAGGATGGTATTGTTGTAAAAAAAAATTATTAAAAAAAAATTATTTGGTATTAAAATTAGTAGGGCTGTCCCTGACTAAGGATTTTTCTGGTCGACTAGTAGTCGTTCATTTTAAGTATTAGTCGACTAATTGCACATTTATTAATAAACCATTTAAATTATTATAATGAGCCTTTAATTGCCTACATAGCCTAATAAGCACTCAAGATGTGCTTGACACAGCACACCGGCAGAAGTAATGATCATGATTGTGTCAGTGAAAAACAGTAAGGAGGCTGCATTAACATTTTAATAATTTGATAGACTAGCGCTTTCTTTGTTTTCAGTTTAAGAGATGAACTCAGCGACACTGATACGTCATCTCCACAGTAGTGATGCACCTTGTTTCATGTAGATTACATAATCAGAGAATATTTGTTTTCCATTTGAATTGGTCCATTTGAAAGTAGACATTTCACTCTCTGTAGATACATTTTTAATGTCTGTAAGGCAAAGATATATACAGAGTTTCGTGCTCAAGTTCATAGAGACCAAGACGGCAGAAAGTGCATCCGGTTTGCTTTCTTTATTTTACAAAAGTGCTTTTTGTTGTTATTGCGAGTGCACAAAAATAAACTTAGAGTCTTTACAGATTTGAAAGATGCATTACTATTATCTGCATGACCAAAAATGACGGAGTATTTTAAGAGGAAGTGAGCGCAGCGGCGCCTCCATCTGTCCTGCAGTGAGTACTATACTTTTCAGCTCCACACTCCACAAAGACACTTGAACAGCACACATTTCTCTAGGTTAACATTAGATTGAGAGGCCATGTAAAGTTGCTATTACTTACATATTTCAGATGATAAGCCATATTTGAGGTCGATGAATGATAGGCGAGCGTTTGGATGTCCTGCTCGATGTACTGTATTACCATAGACTAGCTGTTAACAATCTGTCCGTCACAAACTGCTTGACTTTGTCTGTGGATTTATTATTTTTTTTCTGCGACTAATAAAATTTAGGTTGACCAAGCCTCTTCTGGTCAACTAACGATTAGTCAACTGTTAGGGGGCAGCCCTAATAATTTGTTTATATTAATAATATCAATTATAAGTTGTGCTGTAGTCTAAAATTGGTAAAAAAATAAAATAAAATAAAATGACACAGGAAGTATGGGCATTGAGAATGTTTTGACAACTCCTACTCAAGTGAAATCTGATCTGGTTTAGCAGAAGTTGACAGTTTACAGTTGAAACACCTCCATGAACAGAATTCATGTCCTGTTCTTTGCTCCATATTCTGGATCTTCTTGGATGTTCAGTGACCGAGGCATGTGTGGCCTTACACATTATCTGAAGCATTACTTCCTCATTTAATCTTTCCTATGCCCCATATATTCTTTGAATGCATTGTTGTGAAGATGTTTGATAACATTCTTCAAAAAAGGCTCTCTGTGAATTAAATAATTAAAGATTTGATTATCATTCACTCAGGAATGTGGGAGCACTTGAGGACAGCTGGGTGGATGGAGCAATGCTTTCTTTTGTCACAACACTTATGCCTGCAAAATAAATGGGAAGTAGGCTTTTTATTTAAGCTCATACACAAGAACTTTTTCTGGAATACTTAAGAAACCACAAAAACAGACTAAACTGAGAAAAAAAAGTGCTCATCATTGGCATCTGATCAGCGTGTGAACAAAAATGCTCTTCACCCAAATAGCAGATAAATCATAAAGCATCTGGTGGTCTCTTCATCTGAGAGTTGCTAACTTGGAAAACAACATGACTGTTGCGGGAGGTCACCAGAAGATTTCCCGTCAACATAATGTGGCTAAATACACAAATAAAAAGTGATTTTTTGCTGTGTCAGCTGAGACATGCAAAGCAGCAGGAATCACTAACCCTGTCCCCCCCGCTGAAACAAAGCAAAGGCATGACCAAACATTACACTGTGGGGCACATTCAGTTCCCTTTTGCTCAGATCCCTCTTTTATCATGTTCCATGGTGCATTTACACAAGAAGAAGAGATTGATTGGTTTAAATTTGACAGCCCCCTACTGAAAATCAGCTAAAATGCATGCCACTCTGACAGGCATGTTCCCCGATTATCAAAATTTAGTTCCAACTCTAATCAAACACACATGAACCTGTTAATCAGAGTCTTGCTTAAAATGATTGTGTAATTATATAAGAGCAATTATGTAAGAGCAGGGCTGAAACTAAATTCTATTAAGTTGAGCACACAGTGAACTCTGTTGACTGTTTAACAAATGCACAAGCAACCGCTAACACTTGTAGATATGTTTGCAAAACAGTCCAGGCTTGTGACGCTAGCAACTGGTACTGCTAACATGATGTTCCCAATCTTGTCCTTCACAACCATCCTTTATGCCAATATTCTTTAATCAACAGAGCCTGCAAGTTGTTGCTGGTTTTGAACCTTATCTCTCCTTGTCTTGCAGTAAAAAGCCTGAAACCTGAGCATGCAATCATGTGCAAATTCCTGCCTTGCATGTACCATGCTCATGCAGAACAAGTTAAACAATCAAGCTCTGGTACAGTACAGCTGTGGTAAAAAGTTTAGGATCAAGCATTAAAGATTGTACATTTATAGTTGAATTAATTTGCAAATAATTCAACGTTTAATGCTATCACAGTCTATTAAGACTGTTTTTATATTTTCTAGAAGTACCAAATACTAAATACTGTATTACACTGACACAAACAATTACAAAACAACTGTTATAAATAGCTTAACTCCCAATGTGCGTTTACTTATTTTTATGTACTGTGAGGAATATGTGTCTATGAGTTGCTGTATGGTAACTCTACAAATGCACAGCTTCATATTCAGTTGACTGTTTACCTGAAAGTGGCTCCCTGGGTTTGACCTCAGGCACCTCCTCCACCGGCTCCTCTTCAGGCCCCTGAGATGAGTGGTCCTGCATGGACTCCCTCTTCATCTTGCCCTTGCCCACCATCTTCAGGAAGGAGAGTCGGCGACTGGTGGAGTCAGCATCTGTTTCTGAGCACTGGTCACCATTGGTCAAGCTCTCCTTGCACTTTCCGGCCATTCTATAGAAGAAGAAAATTGATGAGGAGAAGCATGTTGAGTGTGTCTATTCTACTAGTGGCAACAAATGGAACTGCAAAAATCTTTTTACAAACACTCCTACCTCCCTTTTGCAAAATATCCATATATATACATAAATACTCAAGTAGTTTGAGAGTGTACGTAATTTGCAGTGCTTCATGGGAGTGGGCTGGCACTAAAATGTTCTTTTGGTGCAATTTGCTTCCTTCGATTCCCTAATTGTTGGGGATTTCTCTACAGAATCACGGGTAATGTACAGTAGGTTTTCACCATTAATTCCACTGTTAAACACGATTATTAATAAGTTGAAATAATGCGAGCTAATGTCTTCATCAAAAGTATATAGCATTGATCAACAACCTTGTAGTTTACATTAGGTCTGTTTTTTAGTCAACTTTTTAGTCAATCAAAAAAAATACAGTGAAACCAGAGTAGTCTGATTCCCGAATAAATGACTCTTCTGAACCGGTTCATTTTAGTGAATCAACTACTGATTACACAATGCTTTTATGACCTTTTTGGATTGTATAAACTTTTTTTTTTAATGAAATATCCTTTTAAAGGCCATATATTAGACTGCATTTATGAAGTTTATGACACACCTTGACGTAATTAACTCATTAATCAACGGTAAAGGAATCATTAATAGGAAACGGAAGCCATCATACCGTAGCAAGCTCCCTTCTGAACTCCGTCTGCCCTTCTTCTTCCTCTGCATGGGTGAGGCTGAACCTATAGAGCCCTGTGGGGAGTGGGTGTCCTTTTCCTTGCTCCTGCTAGACATGCGCAAATTCTTGCCCAGTTTTCCTAGCGTCTTGAGGGGAGAGACCCCTTTCATGCGTTCCAGGGTGCCTTTGATGGAGCCTCCCTTCCCTGATCCTCCACGCCGCACCTCATTAGCCTCATTTTCATCCTCCTCATCCTCAAACGGGTTTCTGTCCCGGGGCACACGCCCATCCAGAAGTGAGCCTCCGTTGCTTCTGGGCCAGTCCTCGTCTGAGCCAGGCTCCTCAAATGGATTGAGGTTAAGACTCATTTTTCTGAGAATGAACTCACTGTGTGTAGTCGACAAGTCCACGCTAAACCTGCCTCCCTTCAGCCGAGACGGGAGGTTCTTAAGGACTGGCATGGTTGTAGTGGGAGGATATATGCTGGAAGTGAGATGAAACAATTAAAGGTCTTTCAACATCACCACTACCAGTATGAACTGAGTAAGCCATTACAGATTGTACTCTGGCTCTGCTTATACACACAGGAAATTACTGCCACATGGGCCAGTACACTGGCATCCATCCATGATGCTGCTATTACCTTTCACTTTTTATGAAAATGTTCCTTCAACTTCAACAAAGAAAGTGGATCTTGTGAAACAGTAGATTTAAATAGTGTCTGATATTTAGTGTGGGTAAATGACATATCATCTATTCATTAATTTAAAATACAAAAAGTTCTGGCACATTGGTTTGGCACATTTACTTAATACTTATGCAATAAGCATGGCTTCACATGAATTGGAATATATACACTACTTTTTACTTAATAAAAAAATAATAAGAGGTAATTGTGACTTTATCTCACAATTCTGACTTTTTCCTCAGAATTACATGTTATAAACTCACAGTCCTGACTTTGTTCTCTCAGGATTGCGTGATATAAACACTTAAATGCAAGAAAAAAAGAAAATACTTTATGACATGTGACTGAAAGCCATTAAATCAGAATTGTGAAATATAAACTCGCAATTTATATCTCACAATTCTGACTTTATAAATTGCAATTGTGAGTTTATATCATGCAATTCTGAGAGAAAAAGTGAGATGAACAGAATAGTGAGATTAAAAGTCACAAATACCTTTTAAAAAAATTTATTCAGTGGCAGAAACAGGCTTCTTTGATATCACTACTTCTCTATTCAGCATGAGTACAATAAAATAAAAAAAAATAAAAAATGAATAAAAAAGTAGAAAAAAAGAAAGGTCAGTAAAGACAAATGTTTTTGTTTTAAATTAATTATTTAGATGTTAAATTGTTAAATTAATGAGTGAACTCTCTATTCATCAAAAATACAAAAAATAAAAATAAAAATCATGGTATCTAAAAAAATGTTAAGCAGTTATTAATATTAAGCAGAATTATTTTTCTAATAGAAAAACTAATTCTAATAGAAAACAGTTATTTTAAATTATAATAATATTTAAGTATATTACTATTTTTTTTACTGTATTTCTGATCAAATAAATGCAGGCTTGGTGAGCATAAGATGCTCAGCCCCATTTAATTTTACTGACGCACATCTACTCGATATCAACATAACATCAGCATAGCAAACAGCATTACACAACAGAGATAACAGACCTGACAGTTTTATATGAAAGATCACAGATTTTATGATGGGTAAAATCAGAAGCACACCCTTCGGTTAATCTTGAAGAGAACTTTTGATGTTGGGCCTGCCTACATTACAAGTGTAATAAAATATTTGTTACACTCAAATTGAAGTAAAATAACACATTCAGCCTTGAGAATGAGAACAATCTTATTCTGGCTATAGGACAAGCAAGCCAAAACTTTTACTGTATCTGTAACGACTCACCCAGTGTTACACCTGAACATACAAAATCTTGTGTAAATAAACAAAAGGAGGCTTCAACTTGATGACCCGAGTCTATTTCAAGAAAACATGTTTGCCTCTTTCAAAGGCTTCTTGGCTAGAATAGCCCTCTTGGATATTTATGGCTGGTGACAAAAGGGAATAGGAACAGCACTGAATCACTTCCGGTTTGCTAATTTGTGTATGTGTGTGTGTGTGTGTGTGTGTGTGTATACGAAGGGGCTGATACTTAATGAATGATTAGCTTTGGGTTAACAGCCTTCTACCTGGCTTCCTCGCAATAAAAACTACATTCTGCCATTTTAACAATAGCTCAGTAAACAAAAAAGAAAAATTATATTGCCGACATGTTTCTGAGATCAAAGTCATCTTCCATACAGTAGCTTGGAGACCAATTTCAGTGTGTAACAGCCAACGAGCTTTAAATTCCTAGAGAGGGTCTATTGTTTGTGGCTTCCTACCTCTTTTAAATAATTATGTGTGCATGATTTTTCCATATGGGTCACCTACCATTCAGGGCTTATTCTTTTATGATCATTTACACTGGAAGACGTGTGTAAGGCCATGAACATAATGAAAGTGGCCGACAAGATATTTCACAGAATGTTTAAACTGCTATTGTCGTTATAATAAAAATTGGTGGGGAAACAACACTGACAACTTTCATTGTATGCACAGAAAAACACTGAAACGTGCTTTACAGAAGAAAGAAAGTCTTACCGATTTGGAATGGAATGAGGTTAGTGATGATGAGAGGCGTTTCATTTTTAACCTGACTTCACCAGTAGGATTTAATTATTAGACAAGAAGGAAATTTATATAGCAAATGGAGTGAATGAGGAGGGGAACATAAGTTACGCAACTGCTTAACAACAGTGTTCATTTATACTTAAACTGTTTAACAAGGGATTAACAAGTTAAGTTAATGAGTTAAGAAGAAAAAATGAGACTGAAATGTCTTACGGCAATTGAAGTTCCATTGCAAATCATCTTCTCTCTCAACATTCCCACTGAAATTCCAGCTCTAATTATAAACCTTACAGTGGAGCCAATATGGAACGTCGGGTTAGATCATTGGGTGAGATATAAAAGCCATACTACCGCTTTCCCAGACCAACTCCTCTTCCTGTCTCATACAGGTAGGGGACAAAAGGGACAGGTCCCCCGCATTACAGCCAATGGCAGTGGCATTCTCTAATAAGTGGATAACTGGATAAATTCAAGGAGAAATCAGACAAGTAATCTATATGTCACTGTAAAAATATGTTGTTAAATTGGCATCTGTGTATTACGGGATGGCATAATGGTGATTACAGAATACAGTGATTACAGAATTACAGAATACAGTCATTTTAATTGCTAAAGTCATCAATTACATAGTATTTTACAGTAAAATTACATATAATGTGATATTAAAAAGGTAATTCACCACTGACAAGACAGGGTTTTAATAAAAATCAGCTGTCTATGCACACCAGAGAAACAGAGAAAAGGGGCTGTGGGGAAAAAAGATAGGAAAACTTCAATTGCCCATAATGCATTGGGCTTCACCAGCCTATCCAGGAGCAGGGATACAAAAAATGCAGAAGTATGAACTGTGGTTTTCACAAAAACTCTAAAGCTGTAAAAAGTCTGCCAGATGGCCTGTTTGGAGATTTCAACAGATGGAAGAATAATACAATTTTTTTATTTACTTATACTACAGACAATGTAATAATGCTGGTTAAAAACTGCTGAACTTAAGCTTTAAAGCATTTAGTGTCTCACTGTATGTGGTAAGTAACAGTTGGCCAATTAAGGGGTTTTTACTGTTGCATTTTTCCTGGAAAAACTAGGCTACATTCTTGTTTGTACTTTTTGGTTCGTGTCAAAGATAGTTTCTGGAGGATGCCAAAATACCAAAATCTTGTGAAATCTAAGACGCATAAGCTTAGTCTCACTCTGTTCGCACCATAATCCTCCTCATCTGGATCTACCATTTCAAAATTATGCGGAACCACTGCAGTGCCAGTACGGTTCAAAGTCTACAGCCATCCTGTCTCTAAGCAGGGATGGGCAGTGAGTTACACTCAAACGGAGGGAGGACTGGTCTTAATATGTGACAGACAGACAGAGGCATTGCTTCTATTGTAGCTTTGGGTTTCAGGCTCTGGTTAAAGGAAAAGCACTGGAATGTTGGAGAGAGCCAAGGCAACCTCCCAATGACTTTCCCCAAGGTGAAGTTTCAATGCTCCTGAATACATAGGGTAATGCAAGCACGTGATCTCATGAACGTGAACAGGTCCAGTAAAATTTAGAGAATCAATCATAAGTAAAAAAAAAAAAAAAAGATCTGGTTGAATGTAAGATCAATATATTGTGCAATATTACTGTTTAGACAGACAGACAGACAGATAGACAGACAGACAGACAGACAGACAGACAGACAGACAGACAGATTTTGGTTTGCGTGTCATTAAAGCCATAAAAGTGATTGAGGATGAAAGTGTTAAAAGGGTCCCTCATGCCATCATTCATCACCACTATATTACAGATGAAACAAGCACAGCGTTATGCGGCCACCACAAGGTCAGGTTACTTGTTTTGACGTAACCAACATTAGCAAATCTTAGTCGTCCATCTTGACATTGGAATATGCCCTGCTATAAAGTTTTTGCTTTTCCAGGACATGTTATCTTTCTCTTGGGAGTAAATCTTTAACTGTACACTAGGAGAACAATGTTTGATGACCTTATGAGATTTGCTGTGAATGAGGATGGAATCTTTCTTTTCTTTTAAACGGGAAGGATAAACATTTTTCTTAATAAGCAGGAAGAGAAAAGTATTAAGTCAGCTAGTTTAGAATTCAGTCGAACAGTTACTATTTTTATTTTATTTTTTGCATTGTCATGTGACGAGGTTGCAAAAAAAGATTTGTAAATGAAGATTAGATTGAAGGACAAAGGGGGCAGTACTAACTGCTGACACTGTATTCAGTTTAGTTCATATGAGATGCATTAGTTTCCCTCATAAAAAAAAAAACTGACTCAAACAGCTAAGTTAAAAATAAAATATTATATTTTGTAATATATTTATAAGCGTTACGCCCCCTTTCCCCCTTTAATTCTCTTATTTTTAAAGAAATATTCAACATAGTAATAAAATGCACCAATATTTCATTCATTTAACACAGTTCTGATCAAATCCAGAGTTGTAAACAATAAAAACGGCAGCGTTCTTGCAGTATCACAGGAGGTAAAGTCTTCACAGAGTTTAACATGGTTACAAATCACACGAGAGCTAATTAAACTCTGCAGGTCCGGTGAAATGTAGCACTTCATAATAACAAAGGGGAAATAAAAAACTTACAGAGTCCATGTCGATCGGTCTTCATGTCAGGAACCAGAAGTAAAAATATATTTGAATGAAATAATGAGATATTAATTAAAACCGAGGAACGTCACCAACGCCAGCAGCGTAAACCACCGTTCAGAGCAAGTGATATATGGAGCTGCGCTTCCAGGACTTTTACTTTTTATTCGTGGGCTGGACTAAGAGAAAACGCACATTCAGCTGCAAACACACACGAGCAAGTACACTGCAAAATAAAATAAAATAAAATAAAATAAAATAAAATATAAAATAAAATAAAATAAAATAAAATAAAATAAAATAAAATAAAATAAAATAAAATAAAATAAAATATAAAATAAAATAAAATAAAAACATTCATATTTAAATTAAATTAAATTATACAAATTATTAATTAAAAACACTTTAGGAACACTTTTTTTATTAATTTAAAATATGTAGGCTATTGTTGTTGTTGTTGTTTTAAAGACATTTTAAGAACGTTCAAAATGCCTTTAGGTTCTCCAAAAGGTTTTCTCCAGTGTCTGCCTCAAGTATGTCTTCATTTTAATGTTGTCATTGATTTAGTGTGTGTGTGGGTGTGTGTTTAATGGTTGGAAATCATTAGTATTTGGCATTCAGGATATCCGTAATTTAAAAAAGTTCTTTAAATGCATATGTGGTTTATTTAATGGGCCACCGACCATTAAAATTGATCTGTGACCTCACAACTCTTTAATCCCCATCCCCCAATTAACATTATTATATTTCACAAAACAACCAAGCAGCACACGTGCCAAGGGGAAGTCAGACAAATGCGTATAGTTTTGTCTGAACAATAGAAATGGCCCTGAGTGCGTCATGGAGTGCACAAAGCAATTGAACAAGGCCTAAATTAAAGAAACTAGCATGTTGGAGGAGTGTGAGCTTCTCCGCACACTTGTTTTCTTAATCATCTTGGCAGCCCATATAAGAATTATGAAATCTGTTTCCTTCAACAATATGATAAACAGTACAGAAAAGCTTATTTGCTGATGCATAAACAAAGGATTGCCCTGACACACCTCAGGGACGTTCGCAGAGGTCAAAAACTTGGCATGGCTATTTAACTCGTATTTCTTTTCTTTCTTTTTTTTAAACGAGAGCGCTGACCAGTTGGGCTGCTCAAATCAGGGGAATCACGAGATGTACATATTGTACGTTCATACTGCACAAAGGTCAGAGTTCAAGCATTTTTCTTCTTTTTTGCTTTTGCAGCTCTCACTTATCTGCCGGACGCACTTTCTCATGTCCACCTTCACCTCCCTTCTAATCAATTATTAGATACATGCTATATTTTCTAGTTGAAACTAAACAAGGACATCACATACTTGTTCCTGTTGATTGTCAGGGGGCAAAAAGCGCATCAGGAAACTACAATTGGCGCCACATCTAAGACCAGCACTGAATAAAGAGGGACTGTATAAAGAGAAGCTGCAAACTGGGGTGAAATCTGGGCTTGGGGAGCAGGAAATAGTACTGCATAACATTAACTTTGTCATTGGTGTGTGTGTTTGCTGGTGCACACTTTGCTCCTGCTCTGCCTACAACATTCACCTTGGCGAAGGTTCAGATATTTCCCAACAGCCCAAATGGTTCAAAAGGACAATCTGGCCCATGTTTTATTTGACATTCTTTAGCAACATTTTGTGTTTTTTAGATGGATTTTTGTAAAATGTTTCTTTGACTTTAATGTTTGTGTACAATTATGTCACACTATTAAGAATAAACCATCATGATCCCTTTGGGAGGGATCCTCTTTACAAAATATAATGGCACAGTATAAAGACTCATATAAAATAATTATAAATATGTGTAAAATATGTATTTATTATTGTATTATAAAGTATGTATTCATAAAATATCATTTATAAAGACATATTTTTACCATATATACTGGTAAAAATAAAATTATTATAAATATGTGTAAAACATTATGTGTAAAAAATTTACTTTCTATTATTTATTCTATTATTTGTTTGTTTGTTTGTTTATAAGGTATCACATTATGAAGAATTAATTTATTTATAAAATATAATTTATAAAGACAAATATATACTGGTAAAAATACACTTATTATAAATAAGTGTAAAAATTAAGTGTAAAATGTTTACTTTCTATTATTTATTATTTATTCTAATGTTTATCTGTTTTTATTTATTTATTTTATTTATGAAGTATCATATTATACTTTTTTTTTTATAAAATAGCATTTATAAAGACCCATATATATTTGTAAAAAAACAATTATTATAAATATGTGTAAAATATTTACTTTCTATTATTTACTATTTATTCTATTATTTATCTGTTATTATTTTATATCTATATTATTTATTTTAAAAAATATAAAATAGTATAATTTTATTATAATAAAAATATAATATATTTATTATAATAATAATAATTAAATTGTGTACATATTTTTACCCATCATTAACAGTACATGCATATTTATTTATTTATTTATATGTATATTTGAATATTATAAAAATTAAATAATTTTGAATTATAATAATTATTAGTGTTAAAATTGCATAATTGTACATTATTTTCGAATCTACAAAACTTGTGTATTTAAATGAAACATACATACATATTTATTTATTTAAATAATTATAAATAGCATAAGAATATTATAACTATATCATTTACACTATTTTAAAATGTGTTTAAATAAGGACATTACAACTGTTTATAAAATGGGCTCATATGTCTGTTCATCACTGATTGTACAGTCATTACTGTCATTACAGTAAAACACATCATTCTTGGTTTCTCTCCCAAAGTGGTGTGCTCATATCCCTGTTTTTTCACTACTATTATGCAACATCTTGCTGGCACCTGAGTGAAGAGTCAGCAGGGGATGGTCCAATCACAGCCTGCCTGCATCCTGCAGTGGTGCTCCATACGGACCACAGGAAAAGCCCTCTGCATCTGTGCTGAGAGAAGGGCTCTCTTTCAAGCCACTAGACCAGCAGCCCTGACCACAGCAAGCAATCAGCTGCAGCCTTACTGACACGCTCCAGCGCAGTGGATGCCAGCAGAGGAACAGGGGTTATCCTTTATAGGGCCCGTTGTAGCTGGTAGCATCCTGGTTCCGTTTCACTGGAGTACGGGCATCTGTAAGCGGGAATGGACTGGATGGACGTCACAAGTGTAACCTTTTACATTGAGCGGGTCAGGTTAAAGCTAATTTAAGAGGTTTGTTAGGGTCTGTGAAATGATTCAGCATTTGAGGAAAGATTGATTATGGCATGGCTTTGTCCATCCCAGGCACGTTATCACTGTACATGTGTTTTCTGTCATCCGCATTGTCTGTTTACTCTTGGCACAGGTGGTGTTTTCACACACATGTACACGCTCAGAAAAAAGCTACAAAAGCTGTCACTGGGGCATTATCCTTTTAAAATCTCAATCTTTAATGTACATATGAGCAATAAATAGTAGGTAAAAGTTATATATAAGCATCTTTATAAATGGACAGCTTTTGTACTTTTTTGAGTCTGTTTAATATTATATACCTTATGTTATTCCAGCTGGATTGTGTATTATATGAATTCATGACTCATTTTGATGGCATATAATTCATTTTGCTGTAACAGAATGTAAAAAACGTCTGTTTTTAAGACAAAAATAGACAGAACATTCACTGGAATTAATTACCCAAGCTGCCTCCCATGATCTGTTCTGATGAATATATATATATATATATATATATATATATATATAATATATATATATATATATATATCATATAGATATATATATATATATATATATAATATATATATATATATATATATATATATATACATATATATATATATACATATATATATATATACATATATATATTATACATATATATATAATATACATATATATATATACATATATATAGATATATATATATATTATATATATATATAATATATATATATATATATATACATATATATATATATATATATATATACATATATATATATGTACACAAATGTGCAAATTATGATATCAAAATAAATACCAGCTAAAAAAAGAGAATAGAAAATATTTGTTTTGTTGTTGGTGTCAAAAGTTATATGTCTAGTGGTTCTCAACCTTTCTTTCTCCAAGGTCACCCTTTGTCCAAGACACTGGTTAAAAAAAATAAAAAAAACTCAAAGGAGAACATAACATGAATACATTTTAATGTTTGATTTTAAGGATTTTTGTGGTTGTTGTTAAAACATTTTTAATATCAGTTGGGTTACCACCTTATGGTCAAAGTCCGCTGTTTTGAGACGAGATGTCCAGAGAAAGTGATTTATCAAAAATCGGTACCCGACGCATGTGAAAATCATAACATGGACCATGCTAAATAAATCAAGATGTACTCAGTCATACTCCACAATTATAAAGCTTTTCAGTTTTGTTTGAGTGTATTAATACAAGAAGTGAAGGCTGAAGTATATTTGGCATTCATGTTTATCACTGGCACTAAGACCTACACAACATCCACTCAGCTCACCATGACACCAGAATAACCCTCTTCACCAAAAGAAACAGCTGAACCCCATGACATTTGAACTAACTTAGTACTAAACGAGTCTCCACTTGTCATTTCATCAATTCTGAACCTACGAGAAGTCAGAAATCCCTGTCAAACCAGAAAAACGTTCCTCTTACCTTATTTGTCAGTGAAGCGATGGTAAATCCCTAAACGTCTCAGAGCAGGGACATCCCAGTGTCCCAGAGGTTTCGTATCTGTGTATATGTTTGTGTCTTAGTTTGTCACTCTCAGTGTCCAGCTCAGAGAGTTACTAACTCTACATGTGCTGTCGTCCAACTGAAAGCACGTCTGAAGCCTGTGACTAGCTATAGTCACTTCCTGAGTTGTTTTGGAGCGCAAAAGACGATGCTTTTTCCTCAGGAAGTCGGCCATCCCCTTTCCTTTCCACCAGCTCTGAGCTTCCCCCACCACCTCTTGGGCCTCTGGGATCATGGGCACTATGACTCCACTAATTGCTCTGGGAGTACAGTATTTTTTGTTTCTTTATTGACTGGCTTGGATATGTGTGTTTATGACTAACATAATTGGTCATCACTGGTGAGTGACGTGAGGGAAGTGGATCTGAGTGTGTAGGAGTCCACTGTCCTGCTTGGCTTTTGTCTGAAGCGTGTTTATTGATGCTAAGCGTCCTAGCACATCTGAAGGTGTTTTCCCAACTGTGGGTTGAAATAAGCAGGGCAGACTGTGCCCGGGTCAATGAGTGCACCTGCACAGTCTCTGCGTGAGGTAGTTTGTTTGTTTTCTTACAGCATTGTATTAGACCCAAGGATCTATAGAGGCTTTGATCAGCACTGTGGTAATCAGTGCTATTTATGTTGTTTACATCATAGGAACAAGCATGACTTTGCTGCTTGAAAGAATTCGCACAGCTCTATCTAAAAAAAAAAACAATGATTTTTTTGGTTTCTTTTTTCCCTTTGTTGACAGGCCTCACCGTTGACATGGTATGTTTCTGATATAGCTTGTGTTTACAAAACGTTAACTTTGTACAGAGTTTAAAACGGCCATTCATGTTTTTCCATCTTTCAACAAACAATATTGCTTATTGATTGACTGATTTGTTGTTAATGAAAGTAATGAATAAGAGCTGCTGCTATACTAATGCCAATGTATGTGAATAAAGTAATTACAGTTAAATTTTCTGCACTAATTTTTAATCTTAAATGGTTTGTAAGTGAAGTGAAACACATTTATGCTATACAATAACATACAATAGCTTGTCTAACCAAAATAGCTTAAAACAGATTGATGAGCACAGAAGCATTACTGCCCTCTGCTGTCTTTTTCACATTTTTTTTACAGGATAGCTTGTTAAATAGATACATCCATAATTTTAACACAATTTATCCTGAAAATGTCTTAATTTATCCATTTTTTTTTTCCTCCACAAACTCATAAATCTCTCATTATTTACATTTGATTATGTGTGTAAAAATTAAAAGGCAGAAAATCAAACCTGCAAAATCACATACAAGCACAAAACTATTTGCATTTATGTACTTTAGTAAATATAATAATTATGATGATGATAATAATTAACTGAAGACATACAGTAGATTTATTATTATTTTATTTCACAAAGATATAACGGGCTATAAAGCATTATTTATTTCTATGTTCTTTAGCTTGTGTGTTTTTGTTTCATTTAAAATGAAGGCATACCAAAAGATAAATAGCCCGTTATTATTTTGTTCAGCTTCATATCATTTTAAATATAAAATAAAACAAACAAGTGAAACAAGCAAGTAAAACTAAAAAAAAAGTAAAAGTAAAAAAAAAAAAAAAAAAGTAAGACAAATTTCTGGAAGTCTGCCACTGTACAAACAAACATACCAGTGCATTAAACAAACTAAAATACAGAGCTAGAAGAGAATCAACTCAAGAATTTCTTCAAAATGTGGAGTCTTCTTCAAACATATAATAAATTTTACCAGCTTGAGTAATTCATATAGTAGCAGCAAACATATTAACAATACCTCATGATTTTGTTACAAACCAGTCTTCATTCCTACTGGGAAAGAGCTTAAGCTGTCAGTTTTAATTTAATCCTACAAAATCTAACCACAGAGATAAACAACACAACAGTGGTTTACTGTAACTGATTTGAAATCTAAAAAACACCTTGGCCCATTTGTGAAAAACTGTGGGTTCAGCATAATCTAAAAAAACCAAGAAATATTTCATGAAAAAAATCCTTACATGGGTCAGTATTTCTAAGAAAAAAACATTTAAAACGGCTGCTATGCACTGTAGAAATTATTTTCTCAGATTAACTAAAAATCACTAAATAAACCGTTTTTATTAAAGCCAAACAAGTTATTTAATATTTCAATATAATCCTGACTATAGTGGGTTAAATACCAACGAAAGCAATTTTAAGGGATCAGGTAGAAATAATTGCTTAAATTAACAAATACACGTTCATTACGTGAAAGAACTTCTATTGTAACAAACAAGACTCTCATTAATGCTTGTTTAAAAATTTCTAAATTATAAAGACAACTTTTCACAGGTCCATGCAGTGGTCAGTGGTCACTCAGTGTTTTACTCTGAGCCATAGGCAAGATTTTTACATAAATATTTTTATAGCGATTTTCTGTTTTGTTACTTTAAATGAAGGCAGCAGTATGCGCTGCTGATGCTTTGATATGAAGTGGTTTTGATACAGGAGACCAAAGAGCAGTAGATGTTTGAGCAGATGCTCAGTGTCTCTCAGAGTCGGGAGAGCCTTGGCGATCAGGAAAGATGTGAAGCTGGGGATGTTCAATCCCATTGTTGTGAAGATCTTCTTGTTTCTGCAAACCATGAAGTTTATTCACAAGTTCTGTGATGAAGACCTGATGAAGATGAGGAGAAAAGCACATCATCACAGAAGAATCTTTAAAGACTTTACAAAATGTGTCAACACAGTATCTGAATAAAAACAACACAACTTAGAGATAAGACCTGAATATTTTTTATGAGTATTAACATGTCAATATCAGTTTCTCCAATTTTGTCAACAGAGGGCAGCAGAGGATGGAGCAGTGTTTGTAGTCCTAAAAGTTTTAGCTGGTTAGCATTGCACATTTAGCCCCTGCTGGTGGTTGTTGTAACTACATCATCTGGCTTTAGAAAGCATTCAGCAAAAAAAAAGAAATTCATTTTCCCTCAATTTTCTGGTTATTATCCCACAAAAAAATGTCTAATCATTAACACTGTTAGTCACTATTTCCTGCAGTGAGTCACTTTTATGTCTACAATAAACTCAAACACTATCTTTATTTAGTTAAAGATAAAACTTTAAAGCTATGTGCAGAAAAGGACAACACAACTTTGTTTGAAATGAAAGATCATGTTTATTTCCTATTGTGTGATAAAATTATAACATGGATAGCAGAAGGGAGGTAGAGAAAAGGGGAGAGAAAGAGGTAGGTAGACTTACTTCTGTGTTGCTACTGCAGGTATGAAGGATGTCCTACAAGAAATAAAAATAGAGAGATTTATTAAGGAGACTGACAAATCTTGTCCCGGCTGAAAATGGATTTGAATAGTTTAATGGTGGATTGATTCTTGTATTGCAAATAAGAGATCTTGTTAGTTAAAGGAATAGTTCATTAAATAATTTGTTCCAAAACCCTATGGATTTCTATCTAATGTGGAAAACAAATAAAGAAATTTAAATTGCTCATATAATATATATTTAGGTTAACTGTTCCTTTAAACCAGTTAAATACAGTATAGTACATACTGGTTTCTTCATCAGTAGTTTCAGAAAGCAGATACCTTAAGCTTCTGCGTCCTTTCTTCATCACTCTGTAGGTCTAGTAGCTCATCAATGTTCACTTCCTCAGGCATATCCTCTTCCTGTGAGGAGAGAAATAGTCACATTTAAGGCCTATAGATATATTTCAGTTTCAGTCCTCATCATAGCACAAAAACTGCACTCATTCAATTTACAAATGACTTGCTTCTTGCGTTAGACCAAGGCTGCATTTCATTACTAGTTTTACTTGATCTTAATCCTGCGTTCAACACTAGATCATGATATGCTTATAGATTGATTATAAAACCACATGGGTATTCAGGGACAGGTTTTAAGATGGTACTCCTACTTGTCTGACCTTTACCACTTTGTTTATTTAAATGGGGAATTATCTCAGTTAACGCTAGTAATGGAGTACTGCAAGGATCTATCTTAGGCCCTCTGCTATTTACTATCCCTTAAGTAGTATTATTAGAAAACAGTAGAAAGATTAATTTCCATTGTTATGCTGATGATACTCAAATATATATTTCAACAAGACCAAATTAAATTTCTAAATTATCCAAGCTAACAGAGAGTAGGAGATTGGATGACCTATATATATATATATATATATATATATAGACGGCATTTTCTCACTTGGCTCCTAAACACTGGAGCAGCCTGATATTGTTTAGGGATCAGACACACTAAATCTTTAAATCTATATTAAAGACATCTCTTTAGCCAAGCGTTCACATAATACATCTAATGACCCTGCACTCTACTTTTATCTAATCAAATGCATATTATCATTCCTTGCTTAAAATGTTATGAACAGCAGCTACACTAATTATTGTCTATCTGCTTTTCAGTTTCTGCCACGGGATGGTCATTCCGTTAATCATGATCAACATTTCTACTTGAATAGATGTCATTAACTAAGTGCTTGATGCTATAACTGTACATCTCTGCCATATGGACATCACTTTGACATACTGAAGTCACCACTGATAAATTGCTCTTAATTGTAATGTAGAAACATTATTTTCTGTGAAGCTGCTGTGCAATATTGTGTATTGTGAAAAGCACTGACTATACAAATAAATGTGAATTAAAAAAAAAAAAGGTAAACTGAATTTCCAGATTCTTGATGCATGAGATGCATAAAGCAGATGTCACTTAAAACCCAGCAGCTTTATATTGGTAAACACTGTGAATTTGCATGTTAAAATATATAATATATATTTTAATAAATATATATAAATCCGCTGTGAATATTTTTGTGTAATATTCCTTATGTGAAATTCACAAATTATGAAGTCACAAGCTCATGTGAAGATGTTTTGCATTTTGCTGCTTTCCAAAGTTCAAGATTGAATGTGTGTCTTAAAGAAGATCAATACATCACAGCATATTCTCTTAGCTTAAAAGTACACAAACCTTAAAACTACAGGTTTGTGGCACTGCAGGAAGGTGAGTGTATATTTTTAAATTTAGGATTTATTATTTGTTATATGTTGATTTTATTTAGAATATGATGTCATATCACAACCATTTCAGTGGCTGAAGAAATTTAACATGCTCAATGTCTAGTGTAACTGGTTAACCAACACTCATGGAATTTCACCATACAAAGCTAAATGTGACAGCACTTTTAAAATGCATATGGCACTGAATTTTTGCACTAAAAATGTCTAATACATAAAAATGGTCTAATAATAATTATGACAAAATGTTGAACACAAAAGAAGATATTTTGATTAATTTTGAAGAGCCAAACAGCTGGTCCCCACTGACTTCCACAGTAGGTAAAGAAATAGAATATGGAAGTAGTACTGTTTGATCACTAGCATTCTTCAAAATATCATCTTTTGAACAACATGAGGGTAAATGTTGTTGTAAATGATGACATACTGACCTATCCCTTGAAGCACAAAGGCTGTGATTTGATACACATTCACAGAAAATCAATTTGGAATGTTTGTAAGAAAAGTATAATGTCTGATTAATTAACAAAATGTTCAGAACAGATTCAGATGAATCATGGAAATGATCAGAATCAAGAGATTTGAGTTGTTTGGACCACTATTATGATACTAGGTGCTTTTGGATTGTTTTTTTGGAAAAGAGTTACCAGTACAAATCTTTTTAATTTTATTTGTTTAAAGAATTCACAGAAGATGGAAAGGCAGACAACATGAAGGTGCATAAATTAACAACAAGATTTTGATTTAAAGGAACAGTTTAGCAAAGCAACCAGCTCCCGCCTTTTTGCCCATTTTCGATTATCCGGGAGTCATGCGCTGCCAAGATGATAACGGAATAAATTTTAAAAGTAACCCTCCAAATCCTGATAATAATGCTTCCTCTATCCCATGTTGTCCTCTCACACCAAAATCCACCAACATTTTTGTTTAGAACTGCTGATCTCGCTTGTAAATGGTGCCTGATCTGTGCATATTTCTCTTCTGATTCAGACAGAGGACTATTTCACTGGAGCAAGCAAAATTATGTATAGAGGACACGTATTTTAGTGGAAGAAATGGTTTGAAGTTAAAAACGCCTTAATAATGAATTAGTACATTACAAACACACAGCCTTTAACTTTACATGACATTAATGGACTAGAGTGGTGTGAATTACTTGCGGATGATTGTGATGTTTTTTTCAGCTGTTTAGACTCTCATTCTGATGGCACCCATTCACTGCAGAGGATCCACTGGTGTACAAGCAATGACAAATATACAAAGTCGTGGCCTAGTGGTTAGAGAGTTTGACTCCTAACCCCAAGGTTGTGGGTTCGAGTCTCGGGCCGGCAATACCACGACTGAGGTGCTGTTGAGCAAGGCACTGAACCCCCAACTGCTCCCCAGGCGCCGCAGCATAAATGGCTGCCCACTGCTCCGGGTGTGTGTTCACTGCTGTGTGTGTGCACTTTGGATGGGTTAAATGCAGAGCACGAACTCTGAGTATGGGTCACCATGCTTGGCTGTATGCCACGTCACTTTTTTATTGCATTAATTGATTTGTTATCATGAACATACTAAGATACAACTAACTCACAACATAGTATAGAATGTGGTGGGATTCAGTCTAACTTAACAAGTTAACACCAAGTACTGCAACGATGTTAACATGATTACCAAAGCTCCAAATTGCCATCAGTATGGAGTACATCCACACAGCAGGTTAAGAGCTGGTCATGCAAGCCAGTGTGTCTCCTGATAAGGTTACGGATAACTACAGGGAACAGGGTTGGCGTGGGAGAACTTTCAAAATCCTGAAACCAACACTACCATTGAAAGGTCAATCAGAGAAAGATCCAAGCTAAAAGCCCTACCAGGGCATCAATGACCTTTCTTTTAACTCCAAATGCCACTGAAATGCTGTGAAACAAACATAACCCTTCACATGCTGAATGTACAGGGCAAACCTTTAGTAACTGAAAGTTTGTGCCTTTGCTTTAGATTCGTTCCTGAGCAGAGAAGCTTAGAAAACTGAAAAGTAGTGTACCAAATATCTTGAGAATTTTTATGTGTAAATATTCATGTCAATTTTTGGTTGGTCATGGTTAATTTAAAGCTTGTGGCAAGTTTTGGTTCGTCTCTGTAGTAATTCCCAAAATGTAATTCCCCCTTTCTGCAAATATTTATATTTGGGATTGAAGAGTGAGAATTTTGAACTATCTCTTTTTTCAAAATAAACCAAAACAAGCAAAAAAATAAGCTAAAACAACAACAACAAAAAAAAAATCAAGATTTTATTTTACCCCCTCAAGTGTACGTCTAGAAAAAACCTATGAGGTAGCCTAATTTTGAAAGTGTGGTGCCTAGTGTAAAATTATAAAACGTTATAACCCCAAGGGCATTTAAAAAAAAAATAAAAATAAAAAATATATTTTAAAATATTTTATCTGGGAAGAAATTGTGAGTAAAATATTTTTAAAAGTGTTAATCCTTATAAAGTATAAATAAATAAATATATAGTATAAATATATAAACATTTATACAGTATATAAACAAATAAAAAAGTCAAATAATAATTATGTTGTACATTCAAACTCTTTCATAAAGAGACATATTTTTGCATGATAAACTGCAAATAATACTGCATTCACTAATCTTACATGCTATAGAAAATCTCTGATAGAGCAGTGCACTAGCACTTCAGCGCCTCTCATGTCAGCTCAATCCAAACAGAGTAAAATGTCAGATCTTTTGTGCATCATCTGCCCTTAGGACTCCATAAACTGTGATGTAACAGTACGCCGATCCACATTAAATGCAGAAGTGCATGTGAGATCAACACGGGCTAACACAGTTTAGTCTAACTAATTACATTACATGCCTTTGATGGAATTGTCATCATTTATCCACAAGAAAAACCTTTTTCACAAGAAACCATTTTGTTATTCTTCAAATATTTGTGCAAGCAGAATAAATGATTTAATGCAGCCTGGGTTATCAGTGACCTCTTTACAAGCAGACCATATTAGGAACAAGAACTCATCTACAGGTCAGCTCTGAGATGTATATTGTTTATAAACATTCTAAATGTGGATCTGTTTTGCTCTTTGGTCCTTGTGATGCTGATATAAGCACTTTGGCTGAATTCATCCATTCAGTTTCTGATCATCATCAGACATTAATGCATTACCACTTCTCAAACTGAACTGATAATGTACATAAAATGCCTTTTATGCATTAAACATGTAACATTTGTGTCCTTTATTGTGAATAACATTAAGATCAAATGATGACCCAACATGGTATCAACCAGTACTTACTGTAATGCAGTCTTGGTTTTCTTTTCCTTCCATTTCAAAATGCACAACCATGTTAGCGTGTGCCTAATTTGGCTATCTTAAACCAAGGGACACATTAATTTGCATCTGAATACCACAGATTATGAGTGAATACATAACCTCTGACATCTACAGCAAGATATATGAGAATGGGTTTCTCCTTTCCTTTCAAAAGTTGATCAGCCTGTTTATTTAGCTACCCCAACCATGCATGATTACATTTCATAAAACCTTTCCATGTTATTTTTTAGCATTAAGCTTTGTTTTATGTATAACACTATCAGAAAATACTTATTTAGTACAATTGCTGTTAACTATTTCTCACTTTTTGGATACACATATGTCAAATCTGTAGTGCAATGGTTTGTGTTTAACCCACTGACATGGAATAAAAGATGAACCAGCCTCTGGACTACAAATAAACATGAATCTGTCCACTACCGGACACTAATCTGGGCTTTTTTTTAAGATTTGATAGAGCAGAGGACTAATGGTCCCGCTTAATGGGGCTTGTGATGCCCTGTTTGTGGACCAGTTGGTAGCGTGTAGTCATTTTCCGGGATGGGGGTGGAGGACAGTTGCAGGAGGGCTTTCTTTGTGTGATACAGTGACATATGTGGTCTTCACTTCTACAGCCCCCATCCCCCTTACTTATAAGAAACACCCCATGAGACAAATTTACCATCAATCAATCCCAGGACCATAAGAGCAGGACGTAGCTGGGTCTGCTGCTGACAGGAAATGAAGGGGGGGATCTGATTACAGCCTCAGTGGGGGCTGTTTCTTTTTAGCACCAACATCACATCATAAAGATGACTATTGGGATTCGTCCAGTCATTGTGTACTCTTAAAGAACTGGTAAAAGTTGTCACTGGGGTGGTACCCTTTCAAAAGGTACAAAAAGGTAGCATTTAGGTACCAATATTTACACTTTAGGAGCTAATATGTACTTTCAAGGTACTATTATATACCCTTTCGGGGTAAATAAGGTACAAAGATGTATGTTTTAAAAGGATATCATCCTAGTGGCAGCTTTTACACCTTTTTTTCTGAAGTTGTGTGATATTGTGCCATACTAGTGTGTACAGTTTACAAGGAACTTCTTTATGCTAAATTTTAACAAATGTACATGTGTGTGTGTATATATATATATATATATAAATCATGCAAATTATTGTTGAAGTTGTAAATAAAACAGATTATTAGAGTAGCTATTACAATGAGATAATATTTTATGTTAATACTTCATGTTTGTCACATAAATGACGTTTTATTCAAAATTATTTATTCTGTTTATTATTTCAATGTACAATCTAAAGCAGACATTGCAAAAGCAGCTAGACCCTGTTTAAAAAAATATATGGATTTACATGACAATAAAATGTTTAGAGATTTAAATATGCTACTTTAATTACTAACAGGCAAATTTGGAAATATACAGGTTGTGAAACTGCTGAAAACCACTGATTATAGATGTTGAAATTAAATGTGTTGCAACACCCCTCGATCTCCTCTACAAATTTTCATAATTATCGTGGGCAGGATGCCATGTGTGTTCCAGTGTCAGAGCTCAAGCATCTCCCTCCTCACATCCACCATCACAAAGCCCAGTGACTGTGAATGTTTACTGTTTTCTAGACGCCTGCTGGCATCCCAGAGCTCTCCATGTAAGGCAGCAAGCGCACCAACAAGTCTGGACCGCATCTTTAAACATTTAAGGTCGGGCCCCTGAACTTGTTGCTCATGGGAACTGGACCCTCTGAGGAAAAAAATCCCCTTTGTCCTAAAATAACCCAAGAAATGTAAACTAATTAGATATAAATTGCTAGCGTGTTTACTTGTCTTAGTTTTTTAAGCCTCAGAGGAACAGGATAAGTAGCCTGATGTAGCTTTACTATGTGTGCTACATCAGCAGAGTAAAGTCCATTTGGAGATGCAAATCATGTCACAGTTTGAGGTAAAAATCTTCTCAACTTACTTTTGTGGTCTTAAATAATGATTTGCCAAGAAGGATTACATAATTAATTTAGGAAGTACTACCCTTGTCTTATGATATTACAAGATTTTAAAGAATTTAATAGTGATATTTCTACTAATATTCATTTTCCATCCTACTGATGGAAAAATAAGAAAAAAGTTAACACTTTACTTAAAGACTTCATGTATAATGCATAATAAAATTAGTTTTAATGCAGTAATTATGTCTTGTAATACACCCATAATGCACTGTACAATCTCATGAATGTTTGTAATCACAGTGAATACATTATAACACTTAGCACGTCATTGTTACTTTGCATTTTAAATTCAGTTATAATTAGTTCAATTCTATCTATCTATCTATCTATCTATCTATCTATCTATCTATCTATCTATCTATCTATCTATCTATCTATCTATAGTTCAGAAAGCCTTTAAGTGCCATCTGAAATTTTCTTCTTAAATGACAAATTTTCTTCTTAAATGTCTCAGGAAAAATGCTCATTTTAGAAGAAAATTTTAGTATATACAAAATATACAAAAAAAAATTATAAATTCAAAATACTAGCTTTATAACACACACACACACACACACACACACACACATATATATGTATGTGTATATATATATATATATATTTACACACACACACACACACACACACATATATATATTCACACACACACACACACACACACACACATATACTTATAGAAACATAATAATATAAGTATTAAAACACACACACACACTCACATACACAAAATGTGCACATGTACAGTCTAAATAAACTAAAACTAAACTAAAATGCATTTCTATATATAGCCTAAAGAAACCCTACTATAATAACACATAGTAAAATTGGTATCAGCTTGTGTTATAATATATATATATATATATATATATATATATATATATATATATATATATATATATATATATATATATATTATATATATATATATATTCATGAAGGACACAAAAGGCTGTCGTTTCATGGAATGACCCAAGAAAAGGTTCACGCCCTTTATGAATAAACGTGCGGAATAATCAATGATTCGCACATCAAAAGGGACTCAATCAAACGTTATTTCAAAACTTACTTGTGGAATGAAAATCCTTTATCGTATTTTACCATCTTTGCCATCAGAAATTTTACATTCCATTCTGAATTCAAATGTGACACCTGCTTCACAATTTGGGACACGTAGACTAGATGCACATTTCCACGTGGATAGTGATGATTTTAAATCTTCCTCCCACTGATAGAAACTTTCATTATTATTAAATATTATTGCGTCTTACCAATTAATTAATTCCACTGACATATAATCAGCAATCAAGAAGAGCTTTATCAGCAATGCTGCTTCCATGTCATTAAATATTAACAGAATGTTATTCTTCATATTGAATTTGTATGTCATTTATTACATTTTATTGTGCTCGTGTAATATTATTCTTTGTTACAAGAGGACTCACCCTTCCCAAATACAGCTCGTCAAGTCCACAATCTATCCACTTTTCCACATCCAGACGCCTCTGGAGTTCCTTTCTGTTATATTTTACAGTGACTCGTGCTTGTCTCTTCTGCACGCTCAGTCCAGCTTCCCGGCTGGTACCACGGTTCGGTGAGTGGACCTTATTGTTATAACGCCTCCCCACCCGATTCGCAGCCATCTCCAGACTGACCCTCTGGATGCTGGACACTTGCATACAAATAACAGATCAGGAGTCTGGCGGAGTAGGTGTGCTGCTCCAGCACGAGGGAGCGCTGCCGCTGACACCTCCAGAGCGCGCCGGGCCGCAGGGTCCTAGCGCTGCGAGGTTACCGACTTACTTTCGCTATCGCTTGGGGTCTGGCGACCACCAGAGGGCCGCAAGAAGGTGCTAATAGTTAGTACAAAAATAAACTTTTGCTGAAAATATTACTTAGAGTCCAAACAACTGATAAAAACATCACAATAATCCAAAATAACTCTAGTCCATCAATTTGTAAAGTGAAAAGCTGCATATTTGTAATAAACAAATCCATCAATAAGGCATTTTTAACATTAAACTGTTGCTTTTGGACAAAATACCATTTCACCCCCTGTTGTTCTCTTACATCAGAATACAATCACATGTTTAGGACTGTTCTGGACTTTTTTCAATTTGTTTTGGCATATTTCTCTCCTGATTCAGGCAAGACGACTTTTTCACTTGTGAAAGCAAGATGGACTCGCTACAAACTCGTAGCTTTTCTTTACTTAATTTTTTTACTTTACTTTTGTTACTAGTCATGGCCTAATGGTTAGAGAGTCAGACTTTTACCCAAAGGTTATGGGTGCGAGCCTCGGTACCAACAGGGATTGTAGGTGGGAGGAGTGAATATACAGCACCGAACCCACAACTGCGCCAGGGCACTACAGTAAAAATGACTGCCCACTGCTCTGGGTGTGTGTGTTAGTTCATTACCCACTGCTTTGAGTCTGCACTTGGACTGGTGAAATGCAGAGCACAAATTACCATACTTGGCCACACATCACCTCCCTTCCTTTCCTTTCCTTTTCGTTTACAAGACATTCATTTATGGACTGGAGTCATGTGGATCACTTGTGAATTATTATTTATTAATCAGCTGTTTGGACTCACATTCTGACGGCACCCATTCACTGCAAAGGATCCATTGGTGAGCAAGTGATGTAATGTTAAATTTCTCCAAATCTGTTCTGATGAAGAAACAAACTCACCTACAACTTGGATGGCCTGAGGGTGAGTACATTTTCAGCAAATACATTTTTGGGGTGAACTATTCCTTTAAACAAACAAAACAATAAGGTTTATATTTGTATTATGTATTCCACTATTATGTACAATATTATTATTATTATTATTATTTTTTTACAGCAGGCTATAAGCTAGGCTATGTGCCCACAGTGTGACTAAATTCATCATATGTTTATTGCATCATCTCATTGTTTTGCATGGACAGTCAAAAGTAAGATTTTGCAAAGATGAATATGAATTTCAAAGAGTGCAATTTCAAGTATTTTGTGGAAAAGTGCTGAATGATGTTTGACAAGATTATATTCTGAGATGTTAGACAGGCTACTCTTCCTATTAAAAACCTAATATCATCCGTGACACCATCTATCTATTTCTCACAAACAACTTGACACAACCTCTATTATCAATTTTATTGAGGACTATTTATGATAATAATGGATTCAAAATGTTTCTGGAAGATATGTGCATATATGTTTTTAGAAGCAACTATTTTTTAATTCTAAATTGCATGCTTTTTTACATTTACATTTAGTCATTTAGCAGACGCTTTTATCCAAAGCGACTTACAAATGAAGACAACGGAAGCAATCAAAATAAACAAAAGAGCAATGATATAAGAGTGCTTTTTTCATTTCATGTCATTTCATCTGACATTTTATCTGATATCTGACAATACCGTGGTTAATTTGTCATGTGAATTGCGAAATAACTGTCATTAAGTAGATGCTTAGTAATACATTTACCTAGCCTTTCAGTACAGATGTTTCCCCCACACACAGACTGTTGTTGTAGCTATCATGGTGATGCCCACTGCTTTTATACTGACCTCATGAAATACTTTATCCCCCATATCTAAACCTAATCCTCTACAAACCTCAAGTAGCTAATCTTTATAGTTTCATTGAGACATAATTTATATGTGTATTACGCTGTTTCCTCACAATGATCGGCTAGTCATATGCAGTTGATTTTAGTTTTTGCTTCTCTTGAGGGGACATTTGGTTCCCACAGTGTTAGCAAAACCTTACCCCCACACAGTCTAAACTATATTGACTAATTGACAAAACAAGTGGTGTTCTGAAAAATATGCATGCAACTGCATCCTGAGGTTGAGTGCATATTCATATCCAGCGTCCAGAAATACATAATGCGAGGAAATTATTTGAGTTTCATATAGCTCAGCAGTGCTGCCTCTGCGGTATGAGGATCTTGTGAAAGACAAACAGTGACGTCACGTAAGAGGAAGTTGTTTGTTGCACTATTTCACAGTAGTGGAGACACACACCTGCTGCGTCTGCATACACGAGCTAGGCTGTATAGATTAAGGTTCGTATACATTGGCGTGGCCATAGAGTTCGTTAACTTTATTCGATTCGACCATAACCGAAAAGAGCTAGGACAGGTAGACGTGAAGTGAAGAATGGCTCAGGTGTGCTTCACTGCTTCCCTCGTCGGGTTTCTCTGTTGTCTGTCGGTTCTAAACGCGTGTAAGTGGGACCCTGACACGGAGCTCGAGCAGGGTCTGGACATCAGCTCGCTTGATAACGGCGCGGCTTACCTGGCTCACCTGCCGGAGATCACGGACGCAGAGCGGTGTCAGAGTGCTTGCTGTGAGAGGGACGACTGCCAGCTCGCTGTGATCGGGACTCCGGCGGACGACGGCAGGCCAGAGTGCATCCTGGTCAGCTGCATGAAAGACGGCAAAGACGTGTGTGTTTTGACCCAGAGCACACAGTTTAAGGTGTATCGCAAGATCCTGGATAGCGCTGATCAAGAGCCCCAAAACGAGGCCGAAGTTCGCTCTGTAAGCAGCACAGGTAACGTTAGGCCTAGGCTACTGTAAAAAAAATAATTCTAAACCAAACGCCAACATGTACCTGAACCCGGAAAATTACCATATGTAAAATGTAAAAATGAGCCTACTCTTGGGGGAAAGTTTGTGGAACATTTATGTAATAAAAATTAGTTGGAAAAAAAACAAAACAAAGACAAAGTATTGATTACTCGTGAGTCATGAATGTATTTTCAAAACATATTTACCAAAGATTTTAAGATATTTTACACTTGACCTCAACAAAATGTACCTTGTCATAAAACGGGCAAAATATGTTTTGATAATAAAAATAAAATAAAAGTATTGACTCATACACAGCTGGTTTTATAGCTTTCTTCTCACATTACTATAAATTTGTGTTAGTTGCATCACATAGACTTTCAAATATGACAAATAATATTTTAAAGCCAAACAGCTTTTTTAAAGGCATAACAATAAATAATTATGCCAAACTAGTGTATATTTGAATACCAATTTATTTGTTTTTAATTTTTTTTGTTTTTATCTTTTTCATGAGGGATTTTTTATTCATTATTTTTAAAATTATGCCTGATACACCAAAAAATACTAATTATAATAATAAATACAAGTAAATAAAATATTTCGTAACTACAAATAAGTAATGTTGTTATGTTATTAGTTCATGTTGTAACTTGTTTGCCCATATGTTACGTGTATGTGAACAACAATAAAGGAGAAGTGCAGCATTTCACGGAATATACAAGAGGTTGATAAGTGATATTATAATGTTTGTTCACTGAGAAACTGTTAATAATTATCTGTGATCTTAAATAGTTTGAAATAAACGTAACACCAAAAAGAAAAAAAGAGAAAATGCTGTATAGAAACCCTCCCCTTTTTCCAGGTAGTGGTGCAGCATTGTTGTCCACTGACCTGAGCAACCTGTACTTTTACAAGCCAGTACTGTAAACAAAGACTTAAACTGCAGAAGGGTACCTGAATGACATCATAATTTGTGTTACAACGAGAGATCTGAGGTCTGCAGTAATATCATGACCAAATGCATTGGCAGTTTGACTGCCATATTTAGGACAGTCAATACATGTACACTATATTAAGACTATTCCTTTTCTTCTGTCTTATCAGATCACTGCCGTCTCCCAAGTGTGGTGGGAATTTGCCGCGCTGCCTTCCCACGATTTTATTATGACGTCACAGATCAGACCTGCAAGCAGTTCATCTATGGCGGCTGTGGAGGCAACGATAACAACTTTAACTCCCAGGAGGAATGTGAGGCTTCCTGTAGTGGGGTGACAGGTAAATAAAAGACAATATTATGTATTTTATTATATATTGAAGTGCAGTGACAAAAACAGCATTAGATGACACACAAAAGGAATCTTCAGTAAGGTTTTAAGTTGAGTAATTTTATTAGATTTGTTGCAGCACACAGCTGATGATTGTATAATATGACTCAAAGGATCATCATACTTTATTTTCATGACTGGATTTGGATGACTATATTTATGCTCCACACAGTGTGTCAGCAGCCTAGTTAGGATGTAGTATGCAAGAAATGTGGCAAAATAAATGCAAATCTATAAACATCCTGGATTTGAGGCCAGCTTCCATTTGCATCTTAGTTAACGTTTGCATTGGCTTACATTGGGCACTCAGAGGAAATGCACATAAATTTAGTGTACTGAAAGAAAAACATTGTGTTTAATTGTGGATTTTGGGTTTAAATCTCAAATCGCATACATACGGGTATGTGAGGCACGTTGCAATCAGCGTAAAAGTCACTTGGAAAGGTTTTTAGAGCATATCAGACATGAGCTGACATGTCTGTGGTGATGAAAGATACCAAAATATGAGCTTTGGAAAACCATTTGACTTTTATTACAGCCTTTCTCCAGTGAAAGTGGGCATAAATCCAGTACCCATATTGTAGTTTGTGGTTGGCCGTGTGCTCAGAATGGTCAGTGTGTTGGTTCACATCTTGCAATATTTGAATAGAGTTGAGTTGATTTCCACTCAGAGTTCGTAGTAGAGTGTAGCCAAAGAACTTGACATGAGGCCTGTTTTATTAAATTACTCTCAGCAAATTCTCAAAGCTAAGCGTGTAGTTGTTTTAATTGTATGGGCTGAAATCAAAACTACTTCAGTCAAAGTCAGTTAGGTCTTCTTTTCTACAGTTTGGACAACTTCAGTGATTTTCAGTGGGTTTATGCTGAATGTTTTAACAAATTGGTTTCAATTTACACTGGGTTGTTGAATAACCGGTTTGGTGACTTCTATACAGATGGATTACCTGACCTTGACAAAAACATGACAAACACATTAGCTGTTTTTCTTTTACCTCTTTCCTCTAAAACATTGCACTTAAAAGTGATAGATTTAGACTGAGAAGGAAAGAGGAAAGGAATTTTTAGTTTTCTTTAATGAGTCATTGTGCTTTGTGCCTGCTGTATCCAAATGACCCTTTGTGTTCTGTGGAATTACAAGTTTTATGAGATGAGATGATGTTTAAATGGAAAAAGATCCCATCTGCTTCCAATAGAGAAGCTTAGGCAAAATCCTAGCATTGTCATAAGGAAATCATATGAAGGATTTTATTAACAACACTCTGGACTGTTTTGTGTTATGCAACGTTATTGTGTGTGTGTGGTGGTGGGTGGGGGGGTTGTGTGAGGGTGTGTTACAAATTGTGCAACCGTGTCCATGGGACATGCACTACATTTTTTTTATCGCACATTTCTTACTGTTCATTTTCCTTAGAAAACATGGAAAAGTTTTGTTTAGTTTGGTATTTTCTTACTGAATTACTGACCCGAGATTTTGAATGGGAGTGTAAGATAAGTCTAATTTTTTTAAAGACATTAATACTTTTATTGCATTCAACTGATCAAAAGTGAGTGACTTTTGAGCTTTCTATTCCTCAAAAAAATTTATTATCAATTCCCCACCCCCACACATACACACAACATTGATAAAAAGAAATGTTTCTTAGGCACCAAATTAGAATATTAAAATGATTAAAAAGGATCACGTGACACTGAAGACTGGAGTAATGACTGCTGAAAATGTCATATATTATATTAAATAAAATATAGTATCATTATATTTCCCAATATTACTGTTTGTACTGTATTTCTTATCAAATAAATGTAGGCTTGGTTTTAAAACATTTAAAAACAAACACAGGTACTATTGTATGTGACCGTTCATTTCCTGATTGCTATAAATTATTATGAAATTATAACTGTGTGCTTGCATCACAGTGAAGGTCATTCCAAGCACCAAGAAGGACCCTGTCGTTCCCAATTCTTCTAAGAGCTTTGAAGGTAAAATGCTAAGAATCTGTGTCAGATTCTATATCAGCTGTTATGAATTTCTCTATTTCAACCATTGCCAATAATGAAATAGTGAATGATTATACAATATTACCAAACTTTCTTTATCCTGTAACTTAATACAGAAACCTGTGCTGCGCCATTCGACTCTGGTCCATGCCGTGCAGCCTTCCAGATGTTTTACTTCGAGTCCAGCACTCAGTCTTGTAAGAGCTTCATCTATGGAGGCTGCAAGGGAAACCGAAACCGCTACAGCAGTGAGGAAGAGTGCATGGCAGCTTGCTCCGGGAAAAACTGTAAGAGACCAACAGGAATTCTCCTTCTGTTTTTTTTTATATATATATAGGCCGCTTTGATGGACATTAAATAAATGTATCATGTTTTGCTCAAAAATATTAAGCAGCTCAACTGTTTTCAATACTGATGATAATAAGAAATGTTTCTTGAGCATCTGATTTCTGAAAGATCATGTGACAGTATTACTGTATTTTTGATCAAATAAATGCAGCCTTGCTGAGACTTCTTTCAAAAACATCTTTATATATTTTTATTACAAAATTTAACATGTCTTGTGTCTCTCACTCGCAGCCTTCTTCCTAGTGGCCACCCTGGCCATCATGTCTGCCCTACTTCTGGTAGGTTTGATCCTGATCGCAGTGCGCAGAAACAGAAACAGAAGACTCTTAATACTGGATGATAAGGAGGAGTTACTGCCTGCAGAGGAGCAGGTGTCCTATGAGAAGCCGCCCAAAGAAGACTCATGCTAAAGCCAGAGGCCTTTTAGAGTCTGGTACGAAGATCCATCTCATGACACTCCAGCAATCAGCTGAATTAAAACTACTAAGTTACATTAAAGCTCCAAGTTAAGAGTAAAGTTTATGTTTCATTTATTGTTTTAATTAAATATTCTACACCATTTTTAAACTGTAAAAGTGGGATATGTTGGTTGAAATACTTATATTACCTTCTTTGTCATCTGCCACTTTTTATGGTTATAATCCTACATAGAAGTAAATCAGCTTTTAGGGATGTGGAATCACAATTGTTTTTTTACTTCACTTATATGTATGTATACATTTAGAAATTTGAATAATTGATTGATTGAGTTGTTTTTAAAGGCTTATAACACTCATGGCACATTTCTAGTGAGAATGATTCTATGTAAGTCATTAAATCATTACTACAGTCCATAGTCCTTGTTGTTCTTTGATTGTAAGCATATAAAAATGCAGTAGATATAAGAAAATAAAAATGCATACATGAGAAAATAAAATATACCATAACAGAAAATGTTTTGTATATATATATGAACATGTATTATCCTGTAGTAGCAGCAGTTGACTTTTGATGACTCTTTGCCCACTAATGAATGTCCTGTAACTGTGACCTATAACTGTTTAATTCATATCAGCCTTTACTTTTTTTTTTTTTTTTTTTTTTTTAAGCATTGTTATTTTGAAATCTTCAATAATAAAGGAAATTTATTCAATTCGGTTTCTTTTTCCAAGTACTGATTTTTTGATATGTAAGAATGTCAAAAAGCAATAGAGCAATAGAGCTAGTCACACGAGGAAGTGGTCAGTATATTTATTTAAATCCTACATTGCCTGTTGGTTTCAAACATCATCTTTGTCAGAAATTAGATCATTTTGGGTTTTACTCTTCAAGCTAAAATTCCACTCTCACTATAGCTCTTGGGTAAATAAGTGAACACATTTAAACCATTAGAGTAAGAGTTAACTATATAATGAAGGTAGATTATATCCAGAAGGTCTTGACTGAAGGATTTTTCATGAATGTCAGGGGCAGGTTGTCATGTGTGTTATATGTTATAATGTTTTACATGTTTTTTGCATGTTACCTTTTCCCTTTCCTCTGTTTCCTGAATTTAGTTTTTTCCTGATTTTTATTTTTACTGTTTAAATAATACTTAAAATATTAAATCAATAATTTCTGAAGCATCATGTAGTAATGGCTGCTGAAAATTTGGCTTTGCTATCACAACAAATAACATTTTAAAATGCATTAAAAATGGATAACAGTCATTTTAAATTATATTTCTCATAGATGTTTTTGGCAATAACTGTGTGAATGTTAATTAAATTAAAAACTTTCAACAAACCCTTTTTTTTTTTAAAGTCTATTTCTGAATATGTACATATTTTAGGTACATAAACATTTGTTAGAGCAAAAAAATAAAAAAATAGCCACTAGTTGTCATTCAAATTCACATCTGAATAGCCACTAGGGGGCAATAGTGGATTTGATGTTGGCAAAAGTTTTCAGGATTACAAGGAAATGCAAAGTCAGTTCTCTATTATTTTGGTCTTGCTTTAATTAGTATCATATGTACCACACTCCAATCATGAAAGTGTGTTTTAGATTCTCTAGTCAGTCTTTTACTCTGGATGAAAACTGTAAATAAAGAGTCACAGACATGAACACTTGTGAGAAAAGGAATAAACCCTCTTAGTATCTAGTTAAACAAAATATGTTTTACAAATCCATACTAATAATGTGTTTTAATTACTGTTCTATCATGTTTCTAAACATTTGTTGCTGTATGGGGTATGGGCACAGTGAACCTCATTTATAATTTGTTAAGAGCAAGTCTCACACACCGAGCAGCATTTGGAATCTAGGTTCTGTCTTTGTCTCAATAAACGTAGAGCTCTGAAATTAGGTCATAAAGACTGAGCGATTAGCTCATTTCCCAGTCATGTAAAATCACCCCCTCCACTCACACAGAACAGGCAAAAAAGGAAGGCAGGAGAGCATTACAAAAAGTTTGGCTAACATGGCCAGCTTACTACAAAGTCTTTGTGTCAAGCATTACAAGTTTACCAGGAACAAACTGACTAGGATCAATGCACACTGAAACACATTCACACTGAAAGAAATAACTCAAAAGGTCTTCATGAAGGTGTTTTAGAAAACCTGAGAAAGTGGGAGGAATGAGGGGGTCGTGGCTCACACTTAGATCATGAAAGTGCAGTGTGGGAAACGCAGCATGTTTACAGAGCCCCATCCATCTACTGCGGGGCTCCAGGATGTTGTAAGGGCCCTTTGTGTTTGAGTGTGTATCTGAGCCTTGGCCTGTGTAACCCCTGCATGTTGTCAGTGCCCGTGGTCATCTGGTTTCCATCCTGCATAAGTGAAATTGTGCTTATTTAGTGTGACACCCCTCCACTCCCTCCTCACCCATCACACCAGCTGCCTGACTAACTGCAGAGATGCTCGGCATTCCATGAATGTGAGAGCGTTAAGCCTCCAAATGCAGCCAAACACACAACCATCTTGAGTAAAGTTATTGAGAGTTTTGAAAAGACATTTCTAAACAGATTGCAAAATCGCATTAACTTTTGTCTGCAAATAACTGTTAAAAGGTGGAGGAATGCTTTTATTCTAAAGAGCATCTGATTGTGTAACCAACAGAAGAGCAATACATCATGGCATGAAGAACAAACCAAACTTTAAAGCTGCTGGTTTGAAAATATATAATCTACTCCACTTTCCTGTCAAACCAGGAGCTTTAAAGTTTGTGTTCTTCTTCATGCTGTGTTGTATTGCTTTTCTGTTGTTCAAGTCTTCAAGTGATACGAATTCACAGGTCAAAGTTCACCAAACTTGATACACAAAATTACATGAAACCTGCTGAGTTTTTTTTCTTTGGCACTGCTCATCTGCACAGAAGAATATGAAAGTTTGAGGCATCATGGCCCACTGACATTAAGAAGAAAGCAAGGGATATATCTGAAAAACATGTCAGTTGAGCAAGAAAGTAGTGTATCTGCTGCCACAGTAGCAGGACATTCTTTTCTCTGTTTATGGACTTGACATACACCTAAAATTTCCATCAGATCTCACAGTAAAACATCTATTTTATGGTGGCGATTTCATATGAATATGAAAATGAAGAGAAAAAGCATGAAGGTGCACTTCTAACCCCACCCCTAAACATAACTGTGACAGAGGTGTAAGCAGGTTGTACAAAATCAAATTAAAGAGATCATAATATTTTATATGAAATAGCGTAATCGATGCCCGTCTCTGGAAGATCGTCTCCAACAGTCCCAATCAGTGTGATTTTGTTAGAGGAAGCAGGACTACTGATGCGATCCATGCTGTCAGGCTGCTGCTGGAGAGGCACAGGGAGAAGAACCAGCCAGTACACATGGCCTTTCTTGACCTCGAGAAGGCATTCGTTGACCTTTGCGTGCACAGGGACCTCATCTGGCATTCCCTCCACTCTCATGGCACCCCCAAAGAGTACATACAGTGGATCCAGCTCCTCTACACCAATATCACCAGCATCTTCCAATACATTGTCAGCCTGTCCGGAGTGTTCCCGATTACCGTCGGCATGCACCAGGGATCTGTCCTCTCTCCACTCCTGTTCATCCTTTGCATGGACTTACCAAGATCAAGATGCGTGTAGCCTGACTCCGCTGGTATGGCCATGTCATCAGAAGTGGCGATGATACAGTGGCGAAAAAGGCCTATCATCTATCACCACCTGGATGATGACCGCTTGGTCAGCTGACTTTGTCTGGTGGAGGACATGAGCGCAGTCAATATCGCCCCTGATGATGCCCTTGACTGAGGCAAGTGGTGAAAGGCATGCAAAAAAGTGAACCCTGTGCCAACACGGGATACACACTAGGATAAAGAAATTCACCACCAGGTTGCCATGAGATTGTGTTGGAAATCCAACCTGACCGCTCATGATATAGATCATAGGACTGTGGGCCTACAATAGTGAATGCCACTTGATTTTGTATGTAATGACTAGGGTTGGGTATCGTTGTGGGTTTTTTACGATACCGGTGCCAAATTGTTACTTTTAAAATGGTACTGGTGCCTAAATGATTCCTGAACCGATACTTTAAAAGAAAAAAAGAGACAAAAAATGACGATGGATGACATTAAATAACTTTTTTTATTGAAGAAAAAACAAATAAAATGTTTTTAGATCTTATTTATTAGTTGAAGTGTAAAAACAGTTATGGTTTTCTCACCTGTGGTGAGTTAGTTGTTCGAATGTATTGTTTACCCTAGTAAAACTCACAGGCCCTTTCACTCCTGCATCAGTTCCTCCACTGCAGCCCTCTGCACCTCTGAGGCCTGTCACCACGTCTCTAGTGCCTGACAACAGACTACACTGAAAAACACCAGAAGACCAACACAAACCACATCTGACTCAAAACAGTGAATGAGAATGACACAGGAGAAAGACACTGAGAAGACATGTCATGGGTCTGGAAAGGCAGGGTTAAGATAAATGACAGGAGAAGAAGAAAGAGTGCAGTGGGGTGAGATGCAGCATTAGAGAAAGCCACTGCTGATGATGTCATGGCTTTGGCTCTCTAGAGCGTGGATAGGGCCGGGTCTGAGTGCAGTGCTGGGGGGCGGGGGCCGTGGATTGGGTCTTGGCAGAAAGGGGGACTGTAATTTGAGTGACCCCCATCTCATATTGAAAGCAGTTGTGAATTCTCTCGAGGGTAAAGTTTAACAATCCAGACTCAGCTCATGGTTCCCACGACACAGTCCGACCTCCCTCCTCACTCTGTCCCGATGTCCATTCTTTCTCTCGTTCCTTCCTAAAGTCACTAGTCTCCGTGCCTATAAATGGGAAGTCTGGTGGCAGTTTTGAAGAACGGCCTGCACTGAAAAAGGCAATAAGGACTCACAGCATCCATGCTTATTAAAAGAAATCTGGAGATTATAAAATGCCTCTGAAATGGAAAATAGTTGAGGGAGATAATTTAAGAGACAGTTGGTTGGCTAGACCGCACCCCCCCCTTGTTTTTTTTTTCTACTTTCTTTATCATTATCTTGTAGTCTTTATCTTTCTTAGGAAGACAAAACTTTATCTATTTCAGCATCTGGGTCAACAATATGGCACTTATTTATTTTTTGTCGAGATTTAATCATTTAACCAAATGTACATTAAAAATGCAATTCTTATGCAACGGTTTGAATGTTTTTGATTTATGAATTTAAATTTATGTTGATATTTTTCAAGGAACATAAAGTCAAATGTACTGAAATCATAATAAAGAAAAAAAGCCTCATTAAGAGAAGGAAATTAGTAAAGTCAAGTGAGCTTGTCATTCCGCCATATACAGTATAGAGGCAATATACAATGGAATAAAATGTCGTGCCTCACAGGACCACAGTGCCACACATGTAAAAATGAACAAATGTGAACATACAAACATAAGACATAAACATATCTAAACATATAACCTATATAGATCTACACATACACAGCCTATATAAACAATAAAAAAACCTATATAAACCTACACATAGCTAACCTAAATGCTTTACATAAGTACTTTAGATACAACTCAGACATACTTGGATTTACATGGTACAAACATAGTGCTGAGATACATAATACAATGCAATAGACATTCAGGGCAAAAACACTGCAAACAGGGAGAGTGCAAAATGGAAGAAAAAATAAAATAAAATACATTTTAAGTGTCCATGCAGTGCACATAAGCAGATATATATATAATTTTTCTAAAGAAACACTGTCCAACAGTGACATCGGCAGGTAAAGTTACAGTGGGAGTATTCTTGCCTCCCCTGAGCCCACTGAGTTTTAACAGACACCCTAAAGCATGCGGTGGGTTTAGTGGGGGTAATAGAGAATGAATGGGAAAAAAAGTCATGAGTTCGAACCCCAACTCTCGGACCTTTCCCAATCCTGCCACCCCTCTCCCACTTTGCTTCCTTTAATTACACTGTTCTAAAGGCAAAAAACACAGAAAATAAATCTTTCAAAACTTTTTACTTTTGAAAATATATTTAAAAATTGTTTTGAAATTAAAACTCACAAATCATGGTGTGAGTCAAATATGTATAACCTTTTACTTAAAGGTTAAACCACATGATTTTTTGAGAGTCATTAAATTTCAACTTTTATTAAAAATGGCATAAATGTTTTTCAAAACCATAAGAAATGTGTTTTTAAACTATGCTTAATTAGATTTTCTGTAAGGAGTGCAGATGTGGCGATGTTTTAGTTCCGAGGTTCACAATGCAAGTCTGATAAGAGAAATTAGAGGTCTAATGTCATTTGAGTTTCCCAATCCATCCACCCGCTTATAATGAATGTTGTTGTTTCAGCAAAGTGCTGGCAAGCCTTCCATCCAATCAATTATGTTCATGATTAACCGAGACAGTATGGGCTAAAGCACACCTGAACCATGCAAGAGAACAGGATTTATTTGGAAAACACTGGCATATCATCTAATTTATGCCTGAAGATTCTCCTTTCGGAAAAAGGTGATGTTGTGGTAGGTAAAAATATGGCATTCAACCATAATTTCTAAAATTTTTTTGGCAGTACAACTGATTGCTGAATGTAAGCCTTGCCCAAGTAAACACAACCGCACACAGAACTGATGGGAGCCTCTGCATTGTCTCAGATGACACATTGCCAGCATAAAACTAACTGTTAGCTAAATGCTTCCAGACTGCAGCTGTAAGGTTTTTTCTTGGGTGTATCTATTGTTACGATCTCAGTCCAAAATACCAGTTAGGTAAAATGTGTGTGGTAGCCTTTATGATGGCCAAGTATGCGTGTGGCAGACTTTATAAGCAATGAATCGTATTTATGGTTCAATAAGAATTACAGGCTTGTGCCATACAAAAATGAGTGATCTTATGCAGAAGGGAGAGGCTTCGGTTTGATGTCAGACATGAGGAAAGTTAAGGTCATCAGTTTGAGTCTGAAACCTCACTTTCTCTCTCCTTCCCCTTTCCACATAAGCACCATTGTGTTTGTGCATGATAAAATCAGGAGGAAGGAATGTTTGGGGCTGATTCAAACATGTAAATAGCATTTTAATTTACAGAGATGTGTTACATGTTGTTGGAGAAACAAGCTTTGTGTGTCTAGAACACTGATTTGTTGTGTAAGAACATGTTTAAGACTGATAAGCTGTAAAAACCTCTTTATGTGTGAAATATTTTGACAGCTTCACACACTATGGCTATGAAGGGAGTAAATGAATGCTTTGTTGTTTAATGGCACTAATTGTGAGTTGTGGTGCAATTTATGTTATAGCCCTGTGCATGCTCATCTTTGTGCTGGGTGGGATGTTTTGTTTTATTAGTCAAGCCCTCGGAGACACCATTCTATCACAAAAGAAGCATGATGAAGTGTTTTGGTGTGAATCAGTGACACACAGAAGGTCTCTTGGATGCATTTATCATCTGAACATTCTCACTCCGCTGTTGAAGAAAAAACTGCACAGCTGCTGATAGTCTCAACTGGAATGTCTTTGGAGTTAAACCCGATCAGCAATCGTTCCCATGTTTGGTGACTAAGCCTTTCTTGGGAAAGTGGTCATGATTGGTACGACCGGCCCTCCTCGGTCAGTCTTCTGAAAGAACATATCTGTTCATTTTAGGTTAGTGTTTGTGACAGTGTTATATAATATTTACAGTATTTATTCATATTTTGAATTACACTGTAAAAGATTATTTTCGAAACTGTAAATTAAGCAAAGATAGATTGCATTATTAATATTGGTTAATGGTCACATGACATGCAGGTTAAATGAATAAATTATTTAACTTTTTTTTAGTAAGTGATTAATTTTGATTGATGTTGTTTTACACTTATTTATTTTAATTTGACATTTTTTATGATTTATTAGCTTTTCATAAAACTCACAAACCCCAGTTTTATTTATTTATTTATTTATTTATTTATTGCGAAACCTTAATGTAATGTAATGTTTAATGCATTTCATGTTGTTAAAAATAAAATATATTATTTTACTATTTGTATTTTTATATAAATTACAATATTAAAATTTAGATGTATCTAACTATTTTATAGTTTGTGGGTATCACAGACTTCACTGAGAAGTGCCATTTGAGATGGCATTTGTTTTTTAGATGGCGGTGGATAACATGCTCAGCGATGTGCTGAAAGAAATGTTAAAGAAACATAAGAAAATTCACTTTCCACTCTGCTGAAATTTTAATGTTGAGTAAGAGAAAGTGAGAGTACATTTCTGCTATGTTACATATTTTGAAGTGTTTTCGCTTTCAAGATCTGGATCCAAATGCTGATGTACTCTGTAAGAAACTCTTTCCGGTAGTATGCCAATATGATCTAAGAAAGAAAACTGTTGCCTGCCAAACAATCAAAACATAGTTCTCATACAGTCAGATATTCTCCCACAGAGTCTTCCTGTATAGTTTAATTTCTTGTTAGAGGATATGACATCATTCAGTGAGAATGCTTCTCTGAGAATATTTCAGATTTAGAGTAATCTAATTGACAAGGATCAGGCTTTTTAGTGGGCAGCATATCAGACACCAAAAATAGCTACTTGAGTCAAGTCTGGTAAAGAGTAAGCTGTAGAAATGCCTGCTTATGGATGAACGTCTTGAGGGTGGAGATCTGAATTGAACAACACTGAAGGTTATTGGCACAGGTCTTGTAGAGCTCTGGGTGGCCTCTGACTGTAGGCTTCCCCACAGCTGCCCTTACAAAAGAAGGCTTTCAGGATTATGGGTGGACAAATAGGAGATGTGAAACATTAGAGCCCACCAAAGATGTTGTTATATCCTTTCGAACATTGGGCTAAATGTTTTAAGCAATAGTCCAGGTTCACTTCAAATCAACTTTTGTTGACAGCATTTGTGATATAATGTAGAATTAATTCCCACTTGTCCATTCTCTTATTTATTTAGTTTTTTTTTTTTTTTTTTTAAAGCAACATCTGGGTTACAGTAAAGCATTTACAATGGAAATAAATGGAGTCAATTAGTTTTTTTTTTTTTTTGCCATTAACTTGAAAGGGCAGGATGCGAAGTAGGAGAGGGATGGGATCAGGAAAAATCCAAGAGACAGGACTCAAACTCGGGATGCCCAAAGTGCAACAGCGCTGTATGTCGATGCCCACGAGGCTATCGGCGCTGACAAATGCGGTCAGATCCATAAATATTAAAATACTTACTGTTTCTATATTTCAGCCAAAACATTTAAACAATGTGTGATACCATGTGTGAAAATGTGTACTAATTTTTTTGTGTAAAGTAATAACCAGTTTAACGACTTTGTTCCAATGACAACATAACGGCTAATACACAAGTTTTAACAATATAATTAAAGGGATAGTTCACCCCAAAATAAAAATTGTTATTAATTACTCACCCTCATGTTGTTCCAAACCCATAAGATCTTCATTCATCTTCAGAACACGAATTAAGATATTTTTGATGAAATCCGAGAGCTTTCTGACCCTCCATAGACAGCAATGCAACCACCACGTTTAATCGTTAAAATAGTCTATGTGACATCAGTGGTTCAACCTTAATTTTATGAAGCCACGAGAATAATTTTTGTGTGCAAAGAAAACAAAAATAATAACAATTTCTTCTCTTCCATGTCAGTCTTTGACGCGTGTTCACGAAAGCACCACAATGCATTTTGGTTTTCATCAAAAATATGTTAATTTGTGCTGCGAAGATCAACGAAGGTCTTACTGGTTTGGAATGACATGAGGGTGAGTAATTAATGACCCAATTTTCATTTTTGGGTGAACCATCCTTTTAATGTAAGTGCTTATAAAATTATAAGCTTCACATTTTTCTAATGCTTAAAAAATTGGCCCCATTCACTTCTGTGTAAAGCCAAAGTATTTTACGAAAACGATGTTTAGCATTTGATAGGTTCTTAGGTTCTGCAGTTGAGCTTAATTTAACTCAAAATATCTATATCTATCTATACAAACTGTTCTAATAATGTCCAGACATGCGGTTTAGTTGGTAAAAATCTGCTTTGCCCTTAAATGCCTAAAACATTTCAGGCATCTATTTACAAGGAAGGAAAATGAAGGGACTCAAACAATGTTACTGCCACCAGCTGCAGGAACAGATCGCCAGCCATGCAGCACCTCCCTGTTCCCGTTTGCCTCAGTAACAGGTGTGGAGCCGTCGCCTGCATTTCAAAGAGACTTGTGGTATATAGCGATCAAAACCGGAGCCACAGACAGAACATTGCTCTCATGCTGAGCCATCACGTCCAGTTCAGAGATGGACAGAGACAGGATGTAGGCCCTCTGTTTACTTTCACAAAAGGCTCCAGCCATTTCCTGTGGGTCATTTTGTGACTGAAAGCAATAGTCTTGGGTTCAGTGGTTTGCAGTTCAGCTGACCGTCACTTCGTTTCTATTGACCTGTCCCCTCAGAAACAATAAAATTATGTGTCTTCACTTGGCGGACGCCACAAAGCAAATTATAACTTGTTTTGAAGGTGGTACTTATACAAGTGAAATGAATGAGGAGTGCTGTTTTATGCTTCACAATGTTTTTTTTTGTGGAGGTATCTGGAGAAACATACATGTACAAAAATAAGCCTTTGGTTTGTATTTCACCTAGACAATCAAATTGCATAATTCTCAGATTGGTCAAATTCTTCATGAAAACAAAGTCATTTTTTCATCATAAAGTGTATTTGATTTGAACTTAAACTGTCACATTTAATAAAATTTGACAGATTACAGTAGTCTTTAAGCTGGAAACCCAGTTAAGACTACTAATCTTTGATTCACTCAGTGATTTGTTGTGGAAACAATATGATGAGATTTAAGTTGAAAGTCAAGTCATCTCAACATGCAATTGTCACATGAAAAAAAAAAAAAAAAAAAAAAAAAAAAAAAAAAAAAAAAAAAATATATATATATATATATATATATATATATATATATATATATATATATATATATACACATACTCTGGCTAAGTGACGTTATATTTAAGAAGTTGAAAATAAAAAGAAGTAGCAGTAATAATCATACAGAAGCCTGTTTCTACCTCAGTGAAACTTAAGTTGTGAGTTTATATTTCGTAATTGCAACATCTCACAACTGCCACTTTGTCTCACATTCACGACTTTATTTCTAACAGCTGTGACATTATATTTCACACTTGCAACTATTTCTCACATTTGTGATTATTTCTCAGGACCAGTTTAAACCAGCTCAAACCATGCTTCAAAACATACCTAACCAGCACATGCTGGTTTTTCAACAGGGATGTGACATTATATGGTATAACTGCAACTATTTCTCACAATTGCAACTTTATGTTTCAGAAATGTGAGTTGTTACTTTATGTCTTACAGTTGTAGCTATATCTCACAATTGTTATATTTCATAATTACAACTATTTCACTCAATTATAACTTTGTCTCACAAGTGTGACTTTATATCTTTCAACTGCAACTTTATATCCCACAATTGTGACATTATATTTCTTAACTGAACAATTTCTCAGAATTGTGTCTTATAGTTTTTTTTTCAACTGCTTACACACATTTTCAAAACTTTGCCTCTTTTTTTTTTTTTCAAAACTTTACACACAGATCCAAGAATTGCCCACACAAAATGCAAAATGCTTCTTGCAAAATGAAGCACAGCATTCAAAATATCACAAACATATCTCAAAAGAAAATATTTGCAAACACCTTTGTCATAATATTAATACCTGCTAGATTTTTGTGATTTACATAGAGAATTGTGGATTGTGTTTTGCAAAAAGTGTTTTCAAAGGCGAGAGTCAAAGGCCGAGAATTTGTTTTGCAGATCTGGTGTGTGGTTCTGGTGTGACAAGTAAAGATTTTGTGTGTAAGCAGTTGAAAAAAAACTATTTATATTTCATAATTGTTGTATCATTGTGTTGTATAATTGCAACCATTTCTCACCATTGCAACTTTATTTCTAAGAATTGTGACTTTATATCTAACAACTGTTACTTTATATCTCATAGTTGTAACTTTATTAGTTATGGCTATTACGGCTTTATATCTCAAAACTGTGACTATATCTAAATTGTAACTTTATTTTTCAGATTTATATCTCATGATTGTCCCTTTATAACTTACAAGCGTTACTTTATATTTAAAAATGACATTATTCCTTGTACTTCCTTGTATCTTAACAGTGACTTTTGACTTTATATCCCACATTTGCAAATTTCTCTCATAATTGTGACTTTTTATTTTACAAAAAAATTACTTTGACGCGATTAGCTTTTTTATTTTTTGTAGTAGTCTGAGGCAGACAGGCTTCCACATGATTAGAAAAGATGACTTCAAATTTGTACAGCATACCTTCCATAACGCCACGGATTAACAGGTTCTGTTATAGCTTTGTTGTTGCTCCGCAGTTCTAAAATGACAAACATGAGTGAAACAAATTACATACATTTTCTAATGCTTAAAACCTCCTGTTTCAACCTAGAGAGGCCTATAATTGGCCTTCGCCGACAGCTCTGAAAGCATGTGCACTCCCGTTCACCCTCCCACTGTGTATATATGAATCATGGATCATTTGTGCAAGCCTGCGGCTTCTTTGTGGTGACCCCACCAGGCTCCAATTGACTCATGCTTCAAGGTGAGTGTGATCCCTGCCAACTTTGCCATCATTGACTACATGGTGACTTTCAAATTGTTTCCCATGAACACATGTGCAAGACAGTGATTAGTCAAAATTTGGTCATTAAATGCTCATGCTGAGGTGTGGCGTGGTGGTAACCTGCTGAAAGCAGGCGCTAAGAGACTGTTGCCAGTCATTGTGGTTTAATGGTGTCTCAGGCTAATCAACAGCTCCAGGTCAGAGCCAGTGACCAGAAATATGAGCCTGTGTTTTCTAGTCACGCTCCCCCACTTGAGCTCCTCTCCATGCCAGGGGCAATGCGGGTAGAGAAACCGTGCTCAATATCTGTTTTTTATATCTAGGTCATTGGGATGTGTGTGGCTTTGGATGGGAGCATAGCCTAATCTATGGGCTTTCTCTAGTAAAATGCTTTCAGCTGTGGTGAGCTTTTTCACCCCTTTACGTCTGGATCTTGCACACTACACACTGGATCATTGGATAGTGACTCCTTGCGCTTTCACCATTCAACCTGATGTTTTTTCCATCGATGGTGATTGTCTCTTGAATTTAGGTCTGTGTTGTTTTCAATCCAAGAATGCAGAGGAGACAGATGGGAACAGCTTCCTGGTATTTAATCTCTCCATGTTGGAGGCCTGTGAAATATATCTAACAACCCCAAGTAGAGCATCGCTGTTTAGGCCATCTTCAGAGTAGGGGAAGCTATATTATAGAACTACTGTTTGGCATTCAGCCAGTGACTTCTGCTGAAATGCTGAATTCCTTTAGCTGAATTCCTGCTGTTTATTTGTCAAAGGTTTTTCATGCTTTCTCTCAAAAACACCTTCGGGTTTTAGTTTCCTGTTTTAGAACAGAGTTCCCTCATGGCCTTAGGGGACCTTTGTCATGTGACCTGGTTGAAACCTTTATCCTTTAAGTTATTATGTACGGTAAAGTGTATAGGGGATACTGAGACTTTTAGTAATTTTTTTTTTTTTACTTCAGTGTATATTTTTCCGGCTAAAGTTCTGTATAAATACATATCTTAAAGGGACAGTTCACCCAAAAATGTAAATTCTGTCATCATTTATGATAATGTTGTTCCAAAGCTTTATGACTTTCCTTTCTCTGCAGAATACAAAAGATATTTTAAGAAATGTTTTGGGGTTCTTTTTTCTTTGTACAATCAGTATTCTCCAAATGATGACAAAATGTTAATTTTTATTAACTATAGCTTGACTACACAACATACTGAACATTATTTTGCACAAAAAAGGTTATCTAACACATGGATGTGTGACAACATGCCCCTGTAGCTTGGTGTAACAATGGGAAGCTGCTGATTTAAGAACAATATAATTTTTTTTAATAAACAAGCCATCTGCAACAACATATCTGTGTTATAGCATATAATTGGTTTTGAGCTAAATTATTATGAGAAGTAAAACTGCAAAAATGGAAAAGGTGACTTACAAAAACCCAACCTGAAATTTCTGAAAAATAAATTTGTTCTGAGAACACAAAGTTCAGTCTGGCCTTATCATATGCCATGTGGTGTGGTTTTATTGTGTTCCTAATTACAACAATATGATATTATGTTGTTTAAGAAGTATAAATCACAAGAATGTCATAATTTAAGACAGCTGTAAACCTGTTTTTGGAAACCAACATAGACAAATACTGCTAAAGAAAACAATATTTTATGCAATTGGACTTAAGGATTCAAAACCTTACTGTGATACAGCTCTTGTGACAATGTACTTTTCATCACTATTAGATTACTTGCATATGGATGGAATACACAGTGTCCTGTTTTAGATAATAGACTGGATAGTTGTGAATCTTCCTCAGTAATGATGTCTCTGCCTATGACTGGGAGTAATTCCACTACATCTCAACAATGACATTCTTCTGTTATTGCACAGGCTGTTTACACAGAGACAATTAAACTACAACTGAAGACAAGAATTCCTAACATTGTGTTAAAAAAGCCTCATTCAAACAATGCTGATGGCATTTTTCCTTATCTGTGCAAAATAAACTCATTCCCCATGTGGAAGGTCACGCACCTTGAAGCTCTTCAGATCCAACAGTTTGTTTGTCTAGAAGTAAAATGTAATCTTGGTTCTCCATCTACTCCTTCCAGTCTTCACTCTTGTAAATATTTTGTGCGCAGTTTACCTTCCTTACAAATTCAATGAGTCAGTTTGTGTTTTTGTGGTTATTTTACCAATTTAACTGAACAAAATTTTATTAATGAGATGCAAGGGCCTTTTTATTATCTAATCATTCCTTTTATTACAGCTGATAACATTGTAGTGCAGTAACTGAGTGTCAAAAAAGTTAATTTTAGATTGTTTTAAAAAATAACATGCTTTGGGTATATTGGATAAATGTTTTTAAACAAACTGCAGCCCATTTTTGTTCTCAATACATTTTTATGTTTAAAAGTTAGTCTTTTATTCTTAAAAGTCTAGTTTCTTTGCATCTAGTTTCTTCCAAAATATTTGCTTGATTAAAGGGTGAGGTGATCTCACAGATGCATGACAAACCGTTACGGTGATGATTTAAGACATTACTTGCACTGACATGCCTGAGTATTCCTCATAAATGTAACATAGCTTGATTACTGCTGAATGCATGGTGTGTTGGAGTCTTTTCAGTTTCAAGGAAGTTATTTTGATGACATCTTGCTATACAGGCTTCGTCATTTTATGAGAAACCACACCAATATACTATATAAGGAAGGGAAATTTTAACTGAAATTTTGAGCTGTGCTCTCAGGACAAGAGCCACATTTTTAATGGGGCAGATTGTCACATGTGTTTTAAAGTTTGTAAATTCATTTAAAACAATGGTTTGATATATTTGTTTGTTACCTTATGTACTTTTGACCATTTAATACTGTAAGTTGTTTTATTTTGCTGGGTAACGATTAATCACATTCAAAATAAAAGTTTTTTTGTACATAATATGTGTGTGTACTTTGTATGTTTATTATATATATATATAATTACACACACATGCATGTATATATTTTAAGAAAAATATTTGTTTATATACTAAATATATTTATATATAATATATAAATTATATGAATACAAACATATACATAAATATTTTCAAAATATACTGTATACTGTATGTGTGACTTTATAGTACATAATGAATATACACAGCACACACACATATATTATATTAACAAAAACTTTTATTTTGGATGTGATTAATCGCGATAAATCACCCAGCCCTAATTTTTATTTAATGTTTTATATGGTTTTTCATGTCACATCTTACCCTAGTGTGCGGGGACATGCACAGACATTTTGAGGGGCAGGGGCTCAAGTGGAAAAAGAGGGCACTTCTCATATTTATTTTAATTTTCTCTAAACAAACCATTAAATATATAAGGAGTGTGCAATATTGACAAAGAAATTTTCTTAGTATTTTCTGGGATTTTACAGATAACGATAATTAGACAGAATTTTGCTGAGTGTGTTATTGTGCTGATATCTGATAAGGATAAGGTTTATAAGGACTACCGTGGACAGTTGACTCCCAACGTTTCTGATATTCTGCACATTCTGTGTGGTGATAAGTTCACAGCAGTGATAGAAATGAATCTTTTCCAATAAGTTTAAATTGATTTTTACCTTTTATGTGCATTTTTACCTTGAAAATCTTCATCTTTTCAGTCAGATTATAAATTGAATCAGTCAATTAAAATAATGTCATTGGGGCTGTTACCGAGCAAATTAAATCAGTATGGATGAAACACATCTTTGCAATGCAGAGGAAACACAGAAGCTGCATTAGAAGGGGCATTTAGATGTATTTACACTGCTTAATGCAGGACATGAATGTTTTAACCTGCAGTTACAAATGCATTAATTGTTTTGATATTTTAAACATAAAATGTTCAATACTGAAATTATTATTTTATTTTTAAATGTGAAATGTGCCAGCCAGTAAGTGGCAGCAAGTCACAGTTAATAAATGAGTCATTGCGAATGAAACGAATCATTGATTCATTAAGGAACGAAATTATGGTTCCTTATGATTAAGGTTTGGGAGGTGCACGATCAGATAATCAACACAGGTGGCACAGGTGTAACTCCTATAGCTAACCACCCTAACTAGCGCAATACGTAGGCCTATATATATATGCAGCCATACCTTCTTCTGTCCTAGGACAGTTTTCTTCTTCTTCCACTGCAACTCCTCACTCCTAATCTATTTTTCATCCCATATTAGGGATGGGGGAGTTCTCTGGGTTCTTACTGTACTATGCTTACTATTTGCTACCAGATTAGACTTCGTTACCTCTCCGGCTAATTTAACGCGTTTTAATAGCTCTACAAAGTTGATAAACTACCGCTGTTCACAGAGACGCCCTCCTAACATAAACGGAGCTTTGCTGATCTCTGCACTCATCCGTCGTAACTGTACTTTTGGGGTGACTGATCATATTCCCTGAAGCAAAATGATGGATGAGGACAGCAGCAGTAAAGGAGTTAACGCTGACAGGAAGTTCAAGGAGTCCGTGTCCACGGGGGGCACGTCAATACTCCTCTCTCTCTCGCGCTCACTTACTTTCAAGGCACATGTAGCCTCCAAACTCACTTCACTCTTTCTCCACTAGCGTTTTCTTAACATGTTTAAATGAATACATTTCCGACTCAGTCTAAATGTAGTGTGAGTGTGGATAACGGAGACTAAGAAACCAAAAGGAAGATGTTGCATTTGAGTTTTTGACGCTAGCGTTTCTTTCAGCGTTCGCACGCACGGAGCGTCTGTAGTGGGTGACGCGCGACTGTTACTCATACGGGACAGTAAATCCAGTGAGGATGACACCTCATAGGCTACTCAGCGCCGAGACTCTCAAGAAAGTTGGAAACTGAACACTGGAGCATCCAGCGTTGCTTAGTACATTACAACACGGGAAGCCAAGTCTCCAGACGCGCTGTTTAGTCAAAGCAAGCAGGAGTACTCACTGATGCGCACGAGCTGGGAAAGCTGTTGATCCTTTGCATCAAAAGTGGGATATTAGGATTGGAATCGGAGTACGTACATTGGCTGCGTTACTTTTGATGTCTCCGATCAGCACCGCTGTAAAGGTAGGCATGTATTACAGATTGTCACAGTTTTCAAAGGGATTTTCTCAGGATCAAAGATAGGGAAAATATGGTTTATTTGCGAACCATCTTAAAGATAGATTATACAGCATTAACACTTTACAGAGTAAGCCTATATTTAGCTAAATTAAAAATATATATTTTTAGCCTCTAACAACTGGCACATAAATTGAGTAGTTAATTAAGCAAAGAGATTGATATAACATACAGTAATGGTGTATTCATACGTGTGCAAGCCAAGACGTGTGTGGGTGTCATTATCATCATCATCATCATCATCATCATCACTGTCATCATCATGTCTTGAACATGTAAACTCATTCTTGTTTAGTAGCTTCAACCAATCCTTTAGTCTAGTAATAATTCTTTAGATTTGTTTACTCCCTCCAGATTAATGTCACACAGTTCCTAATTATGTTTTCATAAAATATGCAGTATGCTTTTTTCACTGTAGCCTGCATGGGAAAAAAAAGGCTTAAATAAACCTAAGATGGTTAGCTGGTCTTAACTGGTCTCCCAGGCTAGTTAAGGTTGTCTGTTCTGGTTTTTAGAGGGATTTTTTTTGCACTTTTATCTAGTTAGAGCAGCAAAACCAACTAAAAACACTTGATTGTGAGACCAAATCTGACAAAGACCATCTTAAACCAGCAAAGACCAGCAAACCTTTTTGGTCTGGTTTAAGGGGATTTTTCAGCAGGGTTCTACTGTAAACTTTGTCACTGGTTAAGGTTGGTTTAAGCTTGGCAAGTGTCCAACACCCTTCTAAAACCATCAAACCAGACTTGTTAGCCACCTTTGGCTGATTTGAGATGGTATAGACTCATTTCTTAAGATATGTGTATTACCTCAGACTTAGCTCATAGGCAGCAGTGGAAAACCCGTCAGCATGGGATTGCTTTCAGCATCAGATCTTTTGTCAGACATTTAAAGTCCAAGCTTTCTCAACCTCTCTTACAGCCCCCCTCTTGCTCAACAAACACTATTTTCTTTAGCAGCTGGAATGCTGACTATTCGGGTGGACAAATAAAACTTCCCAACGAATCCTGTCTGGTCTCAATTTACTCACTCGTTAGTTCAGCCGGGAATACAAACTCATTGAAAAGATGTCAGTCGTTACAAGTGGGAATCTGTATGTGCAAATATTGCATCGTTAACCCCAAAAATATGTCAGTTTCTATTCAAAGGCTTCAATTTGGTTCAATGAAATCATGTGATTGATTGGACAAAAACGTATGTAATGCATCCCAGCTATTCTGAATTTCATTATAGTGTTGTTTTGGGAGTTCGTGCTGATGTGCTTTATGACTTTAACACACACCCACACAGTTTGTCTGTCATTTTGTCTGTCAGTAGATCAGTGGGGTCATGTTTATTTTCCTTTCAAACACACAAGACACATGCATTCTCAATTGGCTTCAATGTCTAAATTTTCTTTAAAAATGTCAACACACATGGAATTGAGCTCTTTAAACTTCACAAATGACACTTCATTGTTTTTCCAGCTTATTATGTTATTTTGAAAAATGCAGCATATCTCAGGGCAAAACAATATCTTAAATGTCGCCCATTTTGGGTCTTTAGGGGGGAAAAGGGTATTGTTTGGTCATTTTCATCATATCAAAGAGAAGAATAGGCTTCAGGATTGGTCATGGAATCTGAACTGAGAGGCAGGAAGTCAGCCAAACCCTCCCTCTGGATGTTTGGACCTTTGAATGTGAAGGTTAACATGCAAAGCTCTGTTTGCTTTGAAAACCAACATCTCTCTTTCACCATCTACTTTTTCACTTGGAAAACTGTCTTGCTAATGCCGGCCTGCTGCTTAGTTTACCATGAATTTAGGAGACAAACCCCCTCCTCCTAAGAGCTCGGAGGGAATATGCCAAATCCCCATTTCCTCCCAATGTACCCCAGCTACAAGAATTTGGGCTGATGAGCTTCCCAGCTCCATGCTCTGTGTCCTTTATGGAGAGATGTGGTACAACCTGCATCTGAGGTGTACAGCGCAGCTTGAATTCTTTGTATCATCTTTCATAGTGCCAGTATTTTTGTTGCTTTAATGCTTACTTTTGAGTTCTTTATTGGCATTCATGGTTCCATGATATACCTTTAACATTCATAGAACTTTTTACGTTGCACTAAAGGTTTTGATAAAGGTTATTTAAATTATTAAAATTTATCATAGTTCACCCAAAAATGTCAATTCTGTCATTAATTACTCACCCTTATATCGTTCCAAACCCATAAGACCTTTGTTCTTCTTCGGAACACAAATCCAGATATTTTTGATGAAATCCGAGAGCTTTCAGACCCTGCATAGACAACAATGCAACTGACATATTTAAGGCCCAGAAAAGGTAGTAAGGACATCATTAAAATAGTCCATGTGACATCAGTGGTTCGACCTTAATTTTATGTAGCTACGAGAATGCTTTTTGTGTGCAAAGAAAGCAAAATAAATTTGTTTGCAGTTTGTAAATTAAAAAAAGGTCTGCAACTCGGTGATTCTTGGAAGTTTTGTTGTACAACATAAACAACACACACTCACACCCCTAAACCTTCTTAGTAAGTCACTTAGTTACTTTAGTTATTTGGTTACTTGTTACAAACGAATGCTTTTAAAAATAAACAACTGCTTCAAAATTGGCGTATGGGTGTGTCTAATTAACGTTAAAGAGCAAAACGTCCAAGTATCACCAATTTATATTTCCCACAGACCTTTTTTACTCATGAATTAAAAACCCATAGGAAAATCTTAAAGGCACAATATGTAAGATTTTTTTTAAAATTAAAATATCCAAAAACCACTAGAACAGTGTAATATATTTTGCTGACTTTTGTTATCCCAAATGTTTAGAAGAATGTTTAAATCCAGAGAAATAAGCAATTTTAACTAGTGACACTGACCGTGTCCATAGTGTCATTGTGTCGCCTGCCAATGACTACATAATCCCTTGATTTCCGGTTTTGTTTTGTAGAAAACATGGAAATACCAAAGACGTTTTAATAAGTTGTGTGTTTTAATAGACTGGTGATGACTGCACTGAGTAGCGTTATAACTTTCAAACGTATCTAGTATGATAAAACAGCACTGCTTGAATTTGACTTGACAGCTGCAGCACTCTATTAAAAAATTCGATTCATTTTTAGATTTCATTTTCATCTCGAATGCAAATGTTCTCAAATATTCCCTGCTAAGAGCATCTGCCCAGCAGATGTTGAGGTTTTGATGGAGGTAGTAATGCAAACGCAGACAGAATCCCCCCCAACTCCGACCTCCGAAGCAGTCCCTCAGCAGCCAAGAGCCTGACTTTAAACCCATCTCCCTCAAACAGTGGCATTTCCGACACTGGTGGAGGAGAAAAGAGCTGGAAGTGGTTCAAAGAGTTGATGGGTTTGGGAGGGGACGAGCTTGTTGACAGTGGAGTTTGCTGACTCCGTCCATCTCAAGGAGTCTTGTGTTTGCAGTGGTGACGGAGCGGGTGCGTTTGAGAGGGTTTCCAAGTGCAGGTGTGCGTAAACGCACAGCTGTGAATGCCGTCCTCTGTCTGGTGACTCAAAACCGCACTGTCTCTCTGCCCGACTTGGATGCGTCCTCCATGAGTAATTCGTCCCCACCCTCCTATGCTTCTCTACGGCTCTTGATCACCCCAGGTTTCTGTCTGCACCTCTGCTGCGTTCTTTCATCCAAGGTCAAAGATCACGACTTTTCTGCGTCATTCCTTCAGTCTACACTTTGCCCTGCCTGGATCATTATCCATTTGTCTTTTTTTTATCTCTTATCGTTGATCACCAGAAACATTCCTGTTTGTAATATATAACTGTTTAACTTCCCAGGCTTGGTACACTTTGCATGACATAGCGCTTGCTTTTCCTGGCTACTAAAAGGTCCATTAGCCCCCCTTTTCCCGCTGTTGATAAATTGATGGGGCTGTATGCTAGTTTGTCACCTTGAACTTTATGGACAGACACTTATTATTTTATAGACACCATTTGCAGCACAGCTTTCCTTCTATAATTAGTTGCATACACTAAGACAAAGGGAATTTCCCTGATGGAGCAGGCAAGAACTCAGGGCTACAGGCTCTTTTTTTATAGCCCCACTCTTCACTACACCCGATGACACTTTTATTGAGCCTCAGGAACTTGGATGTTTCAGCCCTCTCAGCCAAAACTCTTTCCCCTCACTGTATGTTCTCTGGGGAATGATTGCCTTTCCGTGCAATCATGACATATTTCTGAAAAACCATGAAAAGGGGTCTTTTGAAATATGTAAACTGCTTTCTATTGGTCATTGTGAGGTCACTGGCCTTGTTTCGTCGTGTTAATGGCAGGGAAAGCTCTGCTCTCACTGGCCAGTTGATGATGGCCAAGTTTGGATGATCTCACATGGACTGCATTACTGATGCACAGCTGTTTTACTGTGCGCTAATGGGTCATTTTAAAATGTAGGTCAATTTCCCAAAGCTTCAAAATTTGTGCATGAAATGTGTTGAACATTGAGCTCTGTGTGAACAATCTGAAAAAAAATTGAAGGGACACATTATAAACCTAATCAGCTTTGCTGGTGAATATAAATTATATAAACTTTTTTTTTTTCTACAAAGGCAAAACACAGTGATCATGACAACAGTGAAAGTACCAAAAATGGCTTCAAGGTAATTCAAAATTCAATAATTCAAGAACTGATTGTTTGAATATCAATTTCACACTAAATTTGAGTATAGCGGAATCATCTGTCACAGATCATAGACATGATTCAATCCATAACTTAATTTTGACTAAATTTGAAGTTGCTGTATCTTGGCTTTGTCCAGAATCCACTCCTGATGTGACCATTTGGCAAAAGCTTGGTCTTAAAATCACTTATTTATGTAACTATCTATATTTGTTCTGTTGTCACTCAAACAAAACAAAACTCTTGTAATATTGAAATATGATGATTTTCCCCCTCCAAAAAATCATGGGTGGGTGTGACTCCTATAAACAGAAGTGACATGTCCATGTCTTCCGTTTTAATTGTTTTTCCATTTCAAGCCAATTATGATTTGCTCTGAGAAACAGTTGTGCCATTACCATATTTTACAACCCCCACTTAATGTTATCTAAGAAGATACAATACTGAACAAAGGCTTGAAACAAAAGGCTCGAAGCTCCTGTGATTGAAGACCACATTCAGCGTGGCCTGCATTATTGCTCCTCCCTCCTCACTGCCCCCTCGCTTTCATGCCCACTGCATTTCCTCACTAGTGTATGTGTAAATACGGATGACCACCCCAACCGCGTATTATCCATTGTGTTTGTGAAGCCTTTGTTGTCTAACCGAACAAGGAAAGGCAAAAAAAGAATGTGGTGCTGGTGGTGGGCAGACATGTCGGAGGGGTGGATGGCAGTGCAGTGGTCCGGCTCCAGAGGGAAATGTGAAGGTCAGCTAGAAAAGAAACAATAACCTTCAAAAATTTCTGCGTAAGACAATAGAGCAGCAGGGCCAGGACTGACAATAGTCACGATTCTGTTTATTTATGTGTTTGGGTGCATCAGCATTGACCTCACTTTGTGAACAGGTCAGCTGTTGAACATCAAAACACATCTTCACCCCTCCACACACTCACATGCACCTCTGTTTATGTGTGTTGGCCAGTTTAAGATAGATGGACGTTGCATTGGGTGTGAGTGTGTTTACAGTAGTGGGCTCTGTTTGCAGTATGAATTCATCTGTTGATAATTCTTTGCAGTTCAGTGTCAAAAGTAATAGTTTTTAATGCTTTTTTTATACTTTAGTTAAAACCAGAAGCTTTGCTAAAGAAAAAAGTCAAAATTGTGAGATATAAACTAAGAATTTTTTGATTACAAATCTAAGTTTATACTCACAATTTTCTTCCATATGAACCCCCTGCATTTAGGAAACTCTGTTCTATGGCTTGTCTGCCCCTTTTGGAACTTTAGAGGTTCTGCTTTTATATTACAATACAAGAAATCGTGAACTTCTTCACACTAACATATAATTGTCATCCAGCTCTTCTATCCTTTAGACACGCAAAAGAAAACTCCCCAAAACACACACATGTGCAGGCAAGAACAGGCACACAGCTGTCCAGCTGTGCTCTCATGTAATAGGACTCTGTCAGCGAGTAGTTTTGTCTCTATGACTGTCAGACTGTGGAGCATACGGATGCACCTGGAATGATGCCACAAGAGATGCAACTGTAATGAAAATTACAGGGTGGAAAAAGGCCTCCTGCTCGATATTTTTCATTATGACAAAGTTGCAATTTTGCTTGAGGAGCACGTCAGGGTGTTTGGAAGACGTATGGAGACTGGCTGCGCTGCATTAGGGAGAGTGGAGTCTCGCTAACCTCATTCTAACCTCTGCGCTGGCTAACCAGATGTTGGCTCTCATCCACTCGGCCTCAAAAATACTTGCTGTCCCCCCTAACCCCTCCGACGGAAACATTTATTCGCTATTAGAATCTGTTGTCGGAAAACGAGTTAATTTTTACCACAATTCCAATTCTGGAATTCGGGAATTTCACAGCAAACAAGCTCTGGAGCCAAAAAAGTGCATGGGGTTTTAACCGCAAAGGCTTGTAGTGTTCTACAACCTTCATTCTCGTAGTTACAGGAAGTGAGATGCCTTTAATGAGGCAGTGCTGGAAATGGGCCCTAAAGGCCCCCGGGGACTGTGGTGAGAAACACACTGAAGGACAGTGCATGGAAAAGAGCCAGGGTAATTTTTAATTTAGTCTGGTTATGAGACATCCAAAACAGATCATTATGCTTGGCTCGGAGCGTTCGCTGCAACTGAAGTATGGACACAAACAGAGCTGTCTAAATAACAGGACCTATATCACACACTAAAACTTTAGATCAGCAGATCAGTGATTAGTGGATCATGGCCCAAAATTTGGTTCTGACAGGAGGGACAAAACAATGCTTAATGTGAATGATAAAATGCAACTAGCCATATAATGGTTAGGGATGCGCAATATATCTGTATCATATCAGTTGTAAGAAACATTTTGCAGAATTTTGTTAATTTACCTGTATCATTCGATATTGGATATTCAAATGTAACAATGTAATCATCAATTGTTGAGTTATTACACTGTAGAATCAACAATGTAATAACAAATTACTTTTATTTATTTATTTATTTATTTTTTTTTTGCTTACCTTACATTTTAATATTGTGATGCCTGATTTCACTTATCTGTAACTTATTTAGAAATATTTTCTTTTATAGCAATTTTTTAATTTTTACTTTAAGCATAATTTCATTCACACAAAATATTTGGTTTACACTTATTTACAGTTGTTGAGCATCATGTAATAATACTGTACATATCAATGTTGTGATGTCTGAATTCAGTTGTATCATTTAAAAAGACATATTAAAAATATTTGTTTGATTTTCTGTATAATATTTTTTTCTGTCTTGTTTTAAGGATTAAAATATTTTTTTAATAAACTTATTTAGAAAGAAAATGTCTATATTATATATTTTTTTATTTTATGAGTATTTTATTTGTGATTAATCATTTGTTACAGTTTGGCCACTTGCCTACTGGGCCTTAAAGGGATATTTCACCCATAAATGAAATTCTGTCATTAATTACTCACCCTCATGTTGTTCCAAACCTGTAAGACCTTCGTTCACCTTTGGAACACAAATTACGATATTTTTGATGAAATCTGAGAGCTTTCTGATCCTCCACAGACAGCAATGCAACTGATACATTCAAGGCCCAGAAAGATAGTAAGGACATCATTAAAATAGTCCATGTGTCATCAGTGTTTCAACCGTAAGTTTATAAAGAATGGAAAACAAAAATAACAACTTTATTCAACAGTTTCTTCTCTTTTGTGTCAGTACTCTCGTGAACCTGTGTTAAAGACTGACACTGAAGAGAAGAAATTGTTAAAAAGTTAATATTTTTGTTTTCTATTCTTTATAAACTTATGGTTGAACCACTGATGTCACATGGACTATTTTAATGATGTCCTTACTATCTTTCTGGGCCTTGAATGTGGTAGTTGCATTGCTGTATATGGAGGGTCAGAAATCTCTCGGATTTCATAAAAAATATCATAATTTGTGTTACAAAGATGAACAAAGTTCTTACGGGTTTGGAACGACATGAGAGTGAGTAATTAAAAACAGAATTTTCATTTTTGGGTGAACTATCCCTTTAAGTGAGAACCCCTGTTTTAGATGAAGCCTCTTTATTGAACTTCATAAATCAAAGCGTAGAAAAAGAGCAGTGTCAATTTTATTGTAAGACATCTGAGCAGAATGAGTATGGAGAACTTCTCCCCTATGCTGTGAACTGTTTCTGTTTCTTTCTGAGTTATGGAGGGTGGCTGGATAGTTCACGCTTTCCCTCAGATGTTGAGCTCTCCTGCTGGTGTTGTCCTCTGAGTGACGGGCAGCAGGGAGCCTGCGGAGTGAAGGCCGGGGCAGGTGACATGGGAGACTGCTTGTCGGGATATGATAAATATTAACACATCATAGAGGAGCCCTGTCTATTCCGATTGTTTCCTTTTCCTGAAGTTCCAGCACCAATTGCACTGACAGGACACATGCTCAACATTTGGGAAAGAGAGCTGTGGATTTTTGTGTTTGTGCCAACCATTACATACGTTTCATTTTCTCTTCTTTTGTAAGAGAGAGAGAGAAAGTGTGAGACGAAACCCTTCGGAGCAAGGCTGCGAGCTACACCCCCACTCTTTCTCAAACAGCGTCTATCAAGTTTCAGCTCTTTAATTGCTTTGGCTCAGGCCTTTGGTATTTTTTTTTCCTCTAGTTTTTTTTTTTTTTTTTTTTACTGTCTTCCTCTTTTCGTGAAAGAAGCGGAAGGCACTTTTGCACTGATAAAGAAAGAGGCAGTTTGCTGTGGTTTTTCTCAGTCTAAACTAATGGGAGTATACAGTACATTTGTTGAGTGGTTACATTGTTTCTTACTTGTGTCTGAGTTGACTGTGTAGGACATGGTTCTGTCCTAGAGATGTTTCACTTATGTATTCTTTCTTTCTTTCTTTCTTTTTCTTTTTCTTTCTTTCTTTCTTTCTTTCTTTCTTTCTTTCTTTCTTTCTATGCTTCTGTTCCTCTCTGTGAAGTGCTACTCGCTGAGATTTTTATTTTTTATTTTATTTTTTATATTTTATTTTATGTTTGCAAGCAGACATTCTTGCCACAATGTGACAGTGCTATCCAATGAGCGGTTTTGTTTTATTTTATTTTATTTTACCGTAGTTTTTTTTTAATGATATTTTACAATCAGACCTTCTTGCTGTGAGGTGACAGTGTTTTATTTTATTTTACAAACAGACCTTCTTGCTGTGAGGTGACATTGTTGCACAATATTTTATTTTATTTTATTTTATTTTACAAACAGACCTTCTTGCTGTGAGGTGACAGTGCTACCAAATGATTTTTTATTTTATTTTATTTTTTGTTTTATACATTTTTTTTTTATTCATTTATTTTTTTACAAACAAACTTTCTTGCTGTGAGGTGACAGTGATTACAAATGAAATGAAATGAAATGAAATGAAATTAAATTATTTTAATTTTTTTTTCCAAGCAGACATTCTTGCTGGTCAGTGACAGTGTTATTCTACTGCCATTATTTTTTTTATTGCACTTTTTGCATACATTTGTCATGTAACAATTCTTATAGATGAACAGAAACTGTTTTTTGTCACACTTTGCATTTGTTTTGCAGGTTTCAACTTCCTGTGATATAATCACACCATGCCTGAGGGAGCGGGCCGCGGCAGCCAGAAAAAAAACAGCAACCAAGGTCAGATGCCACTCAGTTAATATCAATGTTTTGAAATCTGAGCCTAATGATGTAATATCCCAGTGAAAAGTCACTGACAGGAACCGCTCATTCATGGTCTGATTTTGAAGTCCCTTTGTTAACTTCTACTGTAAGTTGTGGTTGAGTTCAAAACCACAAACTAGAGCCTGGGAAAATGATGAAAGATATCTTTTCTGAGATATTGCACAATTTTCAATGGAGATAAGCCACGAAGCATGCCCAAGATAAGAGTGTCTATCAGGCATAAAATGCTAACATGAAATGTTATCAGGTTCAGATTTAGACGGGTGGTCTCCCTCTTGATATTTTTGGACCTCAGCCTCTCATACTTTACAAAGAATGGTTGCTTACATTATCAGTTCAAACAAACTGAACAAGACTGTTTGAAATGCGCTGACAGTCACAATTGTTTAGGGTTGGTCACCTCTCTTTGGATTGGGCTCTCTAAACAATTCGTGATTGAAATAGTTCTGATCCTGCAATAGAGACCAAGTGGCACATTTATGTTTAGAAAGAATTTTTAATGTCACATAGAATCTGGAATATGTCAAGTTGCTGTCAATATATTATGCATCCCAAAAGATCAATATACTGTACCTTCAAATATATGTGGCCATTTTCAAATAAAAATGTCATAATACAAACATCTTTAAGCATTTGACCCAAATCATGTCGTCCAGACCTCAGCTAGCAAGAACCTTTGGAGGGAACCACTTATATTTGGTTTCACCACTTCCTGTGACGGGGCCGTCAGGTGCAGACTGGTACGGCGTACAGGAAGTATCTCAACAGACGGATGAGCACTCAGATTCACAGATACAGATAAACATTCACTGCTTGAGCTCAGTTCCATCTTGTACTGTTATTTTATGAGTCATTCCTGTTTTGCAGTACCTTTTGCACTCTTTTGAATTTAAGAATGTATTTCTATAAATAGGCACATTATACTTTCAGAAATATTCAGTGGACAAGCTCAGGCACCTAAATGTTATTCATTCCAACTCTACACAATGACAAGAAAATAGGGTATAACTTAACTTTAACTTTTTTGGATACTGATTTCTGTTGTTTTCCCAATAAAAATGATTTCTTTATCTGGAGAAGGAGGGTGTTATTAAGGAACTCATTTGTGTTAACTTGTGCTTGCTCAATGGTTTGGGTATACTTTTTTTTTAGAGAAGTCAAAGATGCATTTATTTGATCAAAACAATTGTACTTCTTAATTTTTTTTGTGGAAACCTGTCCAGAGCATGTCCAGATCACATTTGTTTCTAAAATCAAATCAAATCTTCTTTTACAACATTTGGAGCCTGTTTTAGGATCATCAAGTTAATGTACCTAATTCAGTGGTTCCTTGTATTGTCCTGTTTCTCTAACACATAAATGCTCTTTAGTATACGAGTTTGGCAGCTCTCAATGGTTTTGCGGTCTGTATGCTAATACACACCTAGACAGGAAATCTCTTTATGAGAGAGAAGTGTGCAACAAGGCCAACTCACATTTTGTGTGCACGTCAGATATGGTGCGTGGTTCCTGTTTGCATTATGACTGATGAGGTCCTTTTAGTACCTCCTGGAATAAGATTCATTTCCAGAAATCATTTGGATACCCGATGTCATTTGATAGCTGTTTGCTTCGAATTAGTTATGAGTACTAACTAAACTTCGGTGAGAAGACCGCATTGGTGGTCATTCCAGCTAATGCTGCAGTGCCTTGCAGATCAGGTATGTGATCTCTTTCTCTTGGCTTTCACTCGTCTGGCCAAACGATCTCCACAGACTGCCGTGATCGATATAACAGGCCTGATTCTCTGTTAGGTGAGCCTTGTTAGGCTCTTTATTGGAGTATGAATGGCTAAATAAAAGAGTTGAACAGTGTGCAGAAGATTTATGATGAAAATACCACAATTACTGGAATTCATAATAAGTACATATCAATGACTAATAATTTATCGCAATTACGGACACAAAGATGTCATTATGAAAAATTGGAAATTAGTTCTAATGTATTATTTCAGATTTCTAAAACAGCTGCACAATTTATCAAGTCGTTCCATTTTCCATTAAGAATCATATAATTATGAAGAACAGCGTATGTGTGTTGGCTCACTCACATGTTCATCAGTCTTATCTAGAGATGGTTAGGTTTTCTTGGACATCCTGACTGATTTATCCACTCTAATTCGTGCTTGGAGGCTCTTTAAAGTCAATGTTGGGGATAACGAAATCCATAGGGATGAGGTTTTGGGTGAAGAACTCCCCTGCTGATGGTTCTTCCATGCCACATGAAAGCTTCTGACTTCATGCCCAAGTAGTGACGGAGAACGCTGTCTGTTTGCTTTTGTTCCAGAGGATGTGCTGGGTTTACGTTGTCACACTTCATGCATCTGTCTGACTGAGTTTATGCTGCGCTTTGAACGTTCTCCTGAATGCTTTTGCACCCAGTACTTGAGATCTTGAGATAGGCATCAAACGAAAAGCAAAAGATGGTCATTTTGGTGATGTATGTCTGGCCATGGAGGATTTTACAATCAGAATTTTTCATGTGCGACTGCCGCCATAGTGGTGCTGATCTTGGACTGGAGCCGGCAGAAGATAAACACATGCCTTCATGTACTTTATGAGTGCGTTTAAATCAAATTCAGGCAATCGATATTACCGAAGTGCCTCCAAACCTTGTATGAACGGGAGAAAAGGCTGCAAGCAGCTTCAGTTAACAGTCAGCTGGAATGCTAGATGGATGATAGGCAGACTTGGCAAGGAAGGGCGTGTAGAGGGCAACAGTTGACTGCATCGCCCTGCCTGCTAGGTCAGAGGAAATGGAGGATTGTTCATCTCCGCCGGCTTGTGCTCTGTAACTGGGCCACCATTGTGACAAGCACAGCCTAGCATTCAGCCTTAAACAATGGCAATCCTCACAGCGCTCCGTACCAGTCTGTGTTCACTTGCTTTGACGACTAGACTGTTGTGTTCATTTTTGATACGGCTCTTCAGGCAGAGCGTTCCTGTTTTGTTTTAGATGTTCTGGTCGTCTGAGGGCATGGCTGATTGAATGACTTCTGTGTTTTCAGGTTTAATCGTCCAGCAAATTGCAGTCAGGAAGTTGTGATTTTTGTTTCCTGTCTATACAGGGCGTGCACTGCACCGTTAGATTGACAGCTTCTGTGGGTTTGCTGCAAGCTAATGTGATGTAGATTTGAACAATCACACCTTTGAGGCAGGCAGAAAAATATTTGCTAGAAACACTTTGTAAGCATGTAGAGTTTGTCTTTGTACTCGACTGCTGGTTTATACCTTACATTGTATAAAAAATAATATAAAGTATAAGAATTAATAATAATAAAAATAATAGTTCATATATTTACATAATAATATTTATTAATATATTTATTACTTTTCAAATACATTGGTACATTTATTGTACATCTATATTAAGTGTGTATAATATGTGTGTGTGTATATATATATATATATATATATATATATATATATATATATACACACACATATATATATATATATATATATATATATATATATATATATATATATTAGGTGTAACTTGAAAGAAAATAAAATGTTAACTGATACAAAATAAACTTGAAATTGTAAAATACTAAATTAACAAGGCTAAATAAACCAAAACATTTCAAATAATATTTAAAAAAGAAAAAAAAAAACTATATAGATATATTTTTTTAAAATATTGAAATTGTTAAAATTGTTTTTAAATCATAGATTCATAACATAACATAACACATATAACATAACATTACATTACATTACCAAAATAAGATAACAAAAACAGAAAACTAGAGAATACCAGACCAAAGACAAGTAAAGATTATCAAAAAATATATGAAGTATTTGATGAGAAATTATAAGTTTTATTGATAATAAGAAATTAATAAGTATTAAAATCTTTGATTTTTGCATGAAGACTTTGGCATCCTGAGCACAGTTTTGAGACATTGTTGAGATCTCTTTTGGGAAGTTTACTGGGGTCTTCAAGAAGCAGGAGATTTAAGCCAAAGTCAACATTTGCTCTTGTCTTGGAGAAACATTTAAGATATGAAAGAGATCTCATTTGTGATTTTGCATAATAGTTCTTAACATTGTCTTAAAGTCAAAAGTGCTATATTATGCAGTGATCATTAGTGTCTTCACACTAAATTGTTTCTGTTTCTCTCTGCTGCAGCTGCCAAGCGCCCCTCCTCTGTGTCATCACTGAGTGGGATTGTGAGCCGTATGGCCTCCTCAGGGGGTGCGTCCCGTGGGAGCTGCACCTCCGTTAACACGGTGTGCTCCGACAGTGACCGTGGCGCCAGTCTCAGCTCCTCTGCCTCATCCGCCTCACTGCAGGATGGACACTCTTCCTCTTCCTCCTCATCGCTCCCCTACGGAGCCGTTCCGGCATACTCCAGGCCACAGCGCAATGGCTCCGACATCAGCCTGGACCTCACCCCTGTCTCCCTGCTGACGGGAGCCGGCCCCCTCCCTGCCTCCACAACACCGCTGCCCAAACTCACTCGTCTGGAGAGGGTGGCGCTGGAGATAGTGGAGACAGAGCAGGCCTACGTGAGGGACCTCAAGAGCATTGTGGAGGTAAGGACCAGACACAAGCTGATCTCTGTTCCTACAGGTTTCATTTTGTAACATAGAAACAATGTTGAGTTAATGCTGACGTAATGTTTTTTTTTTTTTTTCTAATTGTAACCTTAAAGCATTAGTTTACCAAAAAAATGAAAATACATTTGAAAGTACAGTCTAGAAACACCTGAGTAAAAAGCTCCTATAGCGAACACCCAAGAAACTACCCAGAACAACCTAGCAAACATCTAGCAACAGTCTAGAAATCACCTAACCAGAAGCACAGCGAACAGCTAGCAACACCGTAGAAACCAGCCAGAACAACCTAGCAACAGCCCAGAAACCACTCAAATAAACATCTACTGTAGCAACACCCTAGAAACAAACCAGAACAACCTAGCAAACAACTAGCAACATCCTAGAAACCAGTCAAAACACACTAGCAACCACATTGCAATCAGTGGGAACCGATCACAGCACCCTAGCATGGTGGTGGTGAGATTTACATAGGCAAGAACCCCAATTCTAATGTCTTAAGTGTTTTTTTATAAATATGAATGTTAAACTCAAATTATTTAATTAAATTATTAATATGACCCAAACTTGGGGAAGTCATGGTCTAGTGGTTAGAGAGTTTGACTCCTAACCATAAGGTTGTGTGTTCGAGTCTCAGGCTGGCAATACCATGACTGAGGTGCCCTTGAGCAAGGCACTGAACCCCCAACTGCTCCCCGTGTGCAGCATAAATGTCTGCCCACTGGTCCGGAATCCAGATGTGTGTTCACGTTGTGTGTGTTCACAGCTGTGTGTGTGCACTTTGGATGGATTAAATGCAGAGCACGAATTCTGAGTATGGTCACCATACTTGGCTTTATGTCACTTTCACTTTTACTTTCATCAAACAATACAATAAAAACAGAAAATCACTCACTGGTCTGGACGGAATAATTTCTTTATCTTTACTAAGAAGACATTTCTTACTTGAATGTTGCTTTTAAATGCTCTTGCATGAAGATACACATGCTCACTCTGGGCAGGGTCTCTGCTAATACAGCAGTGTGCGTCAACAGTAGTGGGCGGGGCCTGTAAAATGTGACATCACATTTTACAGATTTTCCAAACGGATTGTTCTGAGATACTGCTTATGATTTATGGGGATTAAAAAAGGAGCAGGTGGATTTTTATCTTTATAGGGTGATTGTGTACAAACACTGGCAACACACATTTATGTTCAAACTACATGTAAAGTGAATTTTGCATAATAGGTGCCCTTTATAAATAAATCTCAGAATGACTGTGGAATGAACTGCTGGTCCAAAGCCACCCAGGTGGTGCTGCATTCTTCTGAGCTCTAGGATTGCTTAGTCACAGAAGCTCATCCAGATCGGCCTTTCTACCATCTCTTTACCCGCCGCCCACCCTGTATGTAATCCAGGACTCATATAACAGATCATATAAAAGCCGAGCCCTTTCCCAGTGCCAGCGGCAATTTAAAATGTGATCATTGTGAGATTCTGTTGTGCCATTCATCACACATTCAGGTGGAGCAAAGGAGGTCATGGCACTGGATGAAAGCTGCAATAAATTCAGACTGTCACTTCAAACGCATCTCTGCAATGCTTTTCGCATGCACAGTGCTGATTTAGGACAATAAGAAGGCTGTTGCTCAGCATTTCAAATGCATGCACACACAATTCAAAGCGTGCTGTAAATATAAGAGACTCTTTGTGGATGCTTTTCAACACATTCATCATATTTCCATGCACAGGTTGCTGGAAGATCAGACCTCCGCGGTGACCTCCAACGGGGGTTATGGACATGCACCAAGACATGATATGCTCTGTTCACATGGGCATTGATTTTATTGTCACTAGTTGCTGTTTATTTGCATTTCCTTTTTCTCAAATTTGGGGCCAATTTAATATTTGTTTATATATTTTTATTTAGCAAGGATCCATTAAATTGATCAAAAGTTACAGTAAAGTTACAGATTTCTATAGCAAATATATGCTGCTCTTTTAAAACGTCTAAGAAAAACCAAAGAATCCTGACAAAAAGCATGGTGGTTTCCACAAAAATAATAAGCATCACATCTGTTTTAAACATTGATGATAATAGTAAAGGCTGATTTATACTTCTGCATCGGACCTACGCCGTAGCCTTTACGCTGTAGGCTATGCGTCAGTTTTCATTTATACTTCTGCGTTGTCGTCCGCATCGACGTGCAGTACACGTGCAAACTGCTAGTCTGCAGTGTCCACGGGCATGTTGCTGGTGTAACCCGCAGTACCACGGCAAAAGCCGAAGAAGAAGCGGCTCGTCTGAGAATCATTATAGCCGTGGCGGAGGCAAATAAATATCAAATCATTAAATAATTTTTTTAAAACTACAAAAAGGAGACAACAACGGACCAGGAGAAGATATGCCATTCTTTCCATCTCCACAAGGACTTGTACCACGGCAGATCAACATTGTTTGTCGCGGACAACTACTGATGTATAATGCTATGTAGTATAATTAATGAAAAGACACTTTATCTTTTTAAATATATTAAAGTGCACATAAACACACACAAAACTCAAGCACATATGGAGGGAGGGATTGTAGCAGACCAATCACAGCACTTGCTATCCACGTAGAAATGACACGCTGTTAGATTTTTGGAGAGGTGCATGTCAGCCTACGACGTAGCTACGGCGTAATATATTTTTAAATATATTAAATAGAAAAAAGTTATTTGAAATTAATAATAAATTAATAGTAATAATATTTTTGCAGTATTGCTGTTTTCCTATATGTTTGATCAAATCAATTCAGCCTTGTTAAACAAAAGAAAACTTTCAAAAACATAAAAAATACCATATTTTTTAAATGGTAATGTATATTTTTAGAGCAAACTATTTTATTATCCAAAAATGTATATTATTACTGTTTAATTTTGTTTTCTAAATATCCAAATTATAAGAATAATTTGCAATTTTTATACTATTGACAACACTTTTAAAAAAAAAAAAAATCAGTTTTCTCTCATTTACATTTACACATTTAGCACACGCTTTTATCCAAAGCAACTTACAATGCATTCAGGCTAACATCGAACCCACAACCTTGTGCGCTGCTAACGCAGTGCTCTACCATTGAGCCACAGGAACACTCTTAAATGTTTAGTCATCTAACATTTAATAGCAAGCAAAATAAACAAACAAATTAATAAATACATAAATCAATAAATAAAATAAAAAATAGATATGTGTAAATGTCAACTTAATATAATGTAAATATTAAATAACAATATAAAACATGTTATTTAACATTATTTAATACATTTGTAACTATAAATGGGATATATAACCAATCAAATTCCATCATATTTTGGGGTCCTTGGCATCAATTTTTATTTTTATTTTTTGAAAAACCTGGATTAAAACAACACACTGTGCAGGTTTAGCTTGATTGGTGCTGTTGCATGGGCCTGGAGAGAGAAGTAAAAGTGGTCTGTCATGAGTGACGGTCATTGTGAACAGCCTTTGAACTCATGGGAATATTGCCAGTGCCAGCCATCAACAGGTGTGCGTGTATGTATTGTATATTATGTGTGTGTTATCCTTTGTATCTGTGACTGATTGATTGCAGAGGCTCGTGGGTACTTAGGCCGGAGGTTGGGGAATGCCTGAAATGTTACTCCTTTTCCCTTTTGCTGGTTTATTTGAAGCTGAGCTTTTCATAAGCCAATAAAAAGAGAAGGCATGCAAGCTTATGCTGCTGTTTGAAAAGATGCCTTTAGATCAAATAGCCATAAATTGGTTGTTGAAAGACGCGAATCATGCCGAGGAATGCTGCTGTTTTATCAATCTGTGGTCTCAAAATGGAGGCTGAGTGGTGGATGGTTTCGGGGACATAGTGCTGACTCTGGGATATGTGTGTATGATGTCTGACTGAAGTCATAACGAGCTGGGATCAGCTTCTATTAGTAAGAGCTGTCTGGTTTTGATAGAATGCGTAACAAAGAATGATGTCAAGCTAGTTGGAAAGAGATGAGTGTGAGCTCACTGTGCACGGCTTTGCTGTGTGGGACTGTTTTGCCTGGTGTTGTGTGGGTTATTATTAGTTTGTGAAGTGTTGTTTGGTGACATTCATGTGCGCTGGGTTCAGTTCCAGTCTGTGTGTTGATGTGGGGAGCGTTTTGGGGAGCAAGAATGAGAGATACCCCCTTTTAGTTTCAGCTGCATTTCAGCCAAATAGGACAGGAAATTGGGGGACGAGGGGGGCTTGGCTGTAGCCCCCGTTCTGGGGCACAAGCGGAGATGGAGAGGGGCTGCTCACGAGAGAGAGGGACCAACTCCTGTTCCAAACTCCAAACTGACCTAGTTTCTCAGACAAAGACTCTGAGAGTGTGTTCAACTTCTCTCTCTATTGTCTGCCACCTTTCCAAACTTCCTCTTGTAGATAACATTTCCTTTCTTTCTTTCTTTCTTTCTTTTTCTTTCTTTCTTTCTTTCTTTCTTTCTTTCTTTCTTTCTTTCTTTCTTTCTTTCTTTCTTTCTGTTTCTTTCTCTTTCTTTCTTTCTTTCTTTCTTTCTTTCTTTCTTTCACTTTGTTCATCAGTCTGTCTTTTTCTTTTTGTCTTTTCTTTTTTCTTTTTGTGTTTTTCTGTCCTTGTCTGTCTGTCTTTCTTTCTTTCTTTCTTTCTTTCTTTCTCTTTGTTCATCAGTCTGTCTGTCTTTTTCATCTGTCAGTCTCTTTTTCTTTTTGTCTTTTTTTTTTCTTTTTGTGTTTTTCTATCCTTGTCTTTCTTTCTTTCTTTCTTTCTTTCTTTCTTTCTTTCTTTCTTTCTTTCTTTCTGTCTCTTTGTTCATTAGTCTGTCTGTCTTTTACATCTGTCAGTCTCTTTTTCTTTTTGTCTTTTCTTTTTTCTTTTTGTGTCTGTCTTTCTTTCTTTCTTTCTTTCTTTCTTTTTTTTACTATGGCTGTCTTTTCTGTCCTATCTATCTATCTATCTATCTATCTATCTATCTATCTATCTATCTATCTATCTATCTATCTATCTATCTATCTATCTATCTATCTATCTATCTATCTATCTATCTATCTATCTATCTATCTATCCTCTCCTCTCCTCTCCTCTCCTCTCCTCTCTTCCTTAGTGTTTTCTCTCGTTCTGGTCCATATCTCATATGTGAACATTTATGTTTTTCTTTTTTGCCAGACTGGCTGTCATAACACACTTCATGTATGCTCTAGTAAGTCATTTCGGTAAGACAGCATCTGCCAAGAAAATGTGCACATAACTTATGGTTCCTTTGTCTGTGGCTGGTCCCGCTTGTCTCGCACACTCTGCTTTCATAACTCACAGTGTAATCTTCAGATTTCCCCTCACCTCCTGGATTTTCAATCTTCCCCGAGTAGCTGTGTCATCACTCATCTCTTCATCTAGCGCTCCAGTTTTGCCATCTCATGAGCGCCGTTCGTTCAGGGGAATTCTCTCCGGTCTACAGCTGAGTGTAAATCACCGTAATTAGTTTCCGTGTTCCCCCTGCCTTGTAAAGGTGCTGCATGCGCCAGTCCCTTATTTTCTGGCTCATTTTGCCCCCACCTCAGCATGTTTGCCTTCCCAGATGCCTTCCAGTGGCTCTGGAAATAAACAGAAGAGGAAAAAAGACCCCGCGTTTTACAGTCCAGGAATGCAGAGGCAGGGAAAGATGGAGGGTGACAAAAAGAGCCCCTTATAAAGCCAGACCGCTGTCTTACAGGACTCATTTGGTTTGTTTATTTGTACCTATTTATTGTAGCGGTTCAGTTTGAGTCTTTTTTTAGTTTGTTTTGCCTGGTGGCCTTGTTTTGTTGGCTCCAGTGTCTGTAGTTTCTCTCAGGAGATTGTAGCTGCCGTTCTTGGCACTTTCCCATGCTTTAGTCCGTTGCAGTCTGGTGGAATTTGTTTGTCTATGTTGGCTTGTTGGTTTTTGTCCCAGGGCTTGGTTATTAAGGGTTAATGAGGCCAGGCACTGATAAACAGACTTGATAAATAGCTCTGTTTAACTCTGCAAGCCCAACAGCCAGGAACCATACCACTCCTGAGACCATTTGCCTCTGCTCTATTTTGGTTTCTGGCATCTGTTGGACACAAAATAGGCTGTAAAATATGATTAACTTTCTAATTTAATGCAAAACGCATTTTACTCATTAAAGCAAGAATGTATCTTCTTAACGGCAACATTATTATGATTATAGTGTTGAAAACCACTTCAAGCTGGAAATTGTACAACCCGAGGTTGTTGGTTTCGTGTAAATGATAGCTAATTATTAAGCTATGCTATAGATTGTTTTTAAAGAAACATTCTGGATTTAGTACAAGTTAAGCTTAATGGATAGTGTGGCACAGTGTTGATTATCACAAAAAATAATGTAGACTCATAAGAAAATGACACATTTGCAGTGGATATAAATGGAACCCCTTTTTGAGGATTTAAAAGCAAAAATGTGAAGCATTTTATAAAAGCACTAACATTGTAAAATGTATTTTTTATTTGAGCTGTAAGTTTTTTTTTTGTAATTTTTGCAGTCATTTTACGTTGCAAAATTGGATAATTACCTTTATAAATTGTTGGATTGATAAGATGTTTTATGCTCTCTTTTAAGTCTCTTATGCTCAACTAGGGTGTGTTTATTTGATAAAAATACAGTAAAAATAAATAATATTGTGAAATGTATTACAATCTGAAACGACTATTCTTATTTTCAATATATTTTAAAATGTAGTTTTAACCTAATGTAAACCTGAATTTTTAACAGCCATTACTTTAGTCTTCAGTGTCACATTTTTTTTACTGTTTTTTTACTGTGATGACATTTACTGTCTATGATTTTTAGTGATAAAATCACTTAACTTTTTTTGTGTAAAGTTACACTACTGTTCAAAGGTTTACGGTCAGTAAGATTAATATTTGTAATATTTTTGTATGAACGATTCTTCTGAACAACAGCGTAATGCAGAAAATGTTATTTTATTACAGTAAAATCATGCTAACATGTGTATCATTTACGTCTTTTGGCAAAACTGTTGAAACCATAATTATTTTGATGTCTCGTATTGGTTCTTTTCACTTCCATCCTACGTTTCTCACTGTGACCCAGATCTTCCTTAAACTTTAAACCAGTGGAACTGCTTCCCTTTAACTCAGTATTAACCAACCACTTTAAAACTGAGAAAGTTAGTGACCCTGATTCTCTGTTCCTCAGCAGGCGGCCCAAACCTGTCAGTATTTTACGTGGCATGATGATCAGGCAGTTTTCTCATGAGACCAGATTATGACTTTTTTCGAGGTCAGAGGTGAAAGAGCAGAGAGAGAAAAGATAAATATTGTTAAAGGGGCTCCTTTTAACCACTGTATTAGTTGCATGCTTTGCTTTCCTGCACCGCTTTGTATGTTTACTCTGAAGATCATTGAGGGGTTCAAGTTTGGCGTCCATGGTAATTACATTACAGCGATTCTTGGTGTCGAGAGAGATCATTCAGGGGTGAGAGTTACGTCCTGCTGTGTCGGAACAATTTATAGTCTCTTTTTAGTCCATGAGTTATGAATCAACTCAGTGTTTGCTATGGGAAAATGTAATGGAATAGAGGTACTTCACCAATTTCACAGGTCTCACTGGAGTTTTTTGAATCACTAACAAGCAAAGCAAATTCAAGTGTGAAAATGCCTAGACTGATTTCTGTGAGGTCATCCATTTCTCACTTTCTCGCTCTCAGGACTATCTTGGCTGCATTATTGACTGTGGCGACTTGCCTCTCAAACCCGAGGAGGTCAGCACCCTCTTCTGCAACATCGAGGACATCTATGAGTTTAACAGGTGGGTGTCTTCATTCTTAATGTGTCTGTCTGGGTGGCAGTGGTGTCTGTTGAATTTTTCTCAAACACAATGACTGGCCTGGGTCCTGGTCTGTCCCACCACGAGGGACAATGTGCAGATGTCTGCCAAGAGCAAGCGTACGCCATTTCTGATGCACTCCAGCAGACTGTCCCTGGACTGCTGTAGTTGATCTGGAATAATCTTCAGGAGACGTTTTCTCAGCCATCGTCATAACTTAAGCTCTTTTTAAAAGATGTGCAGCATATGGTTTATTATACTGAGTTCATGCACGGTCCACCGAACAATTTAGTCAAGTCTTGTTATGTATCTGTTTCACACTGTTTATTGCAAATGACATTCTGTGTTTATTTCAGACTCGTACGCATGGTTTAGCCCAGAGGTTTTCTGTTGGAGGGTCGCTGCTACTTGCCACTCATACATCCTGTTTTTACATAATTCTCTTTCTTGGTTCACCTCCACTCCACTTAATGACATTAGGCAGTGTCGAAATTGAACATGGCGCCTTACTGCCAGCTCTTGTGGGAAATTATCTTGGCTTTGCTGAAAACAGAAAATCTTAAAAACTCTTGGGTGTCCTCATGACCTTATTTAATATAACTTCCCTTAATAAAATGTCAGGAGTTTTCTTCCCATCACAGCTGCTTTTGGCCTCTTCTTGAGATTATATTGGCATGTAATGAGTAGAGTGAGTTTTTAGGAATATCATTCTTAAAGGGATAGTTCACTTATAAATAAATGATCTTTAATAATTTACAGTTTGTAGCATCCACAGACTGTCAAGCTTCAAAAAATGACAAAAAAAGCACCATATAAGCAGTCCATACTGTATGACCACATTACTTTTTTAAACGTTTGTGGTTGGTAAGTTTATTTATTTGTCTCTAAATGGCTCTTTTTTTTTTTTTTTTTTTGTATGTGTTTAAAGTGTCTTATACTCACCAAGGCTGCAATTATTTGATCAAAATTATAGTAAAAACAGTAAAATTGTGAACTATTATCACAATTTAAAATAACTGTTTTCTTTTTGAATATATTTTAAAATGTAATTTATTCCTGTGATGGCAAAGCTGAAATTTCGTCATCATAACTCCAGTTTTCAGTATCACATGATAAGAAATCATTCTGATATGCTGATTTGCTGCTTTAAAACATTTCTTATTATTATCAATGTTGAAAACACTTAAGCTGCTTAATGTTTTGGAAACCTTGATAAATTCTTTTGTTATTTATTTTTAGAATTCTTTAATGAATATAAAGTTCTAAAGAACAGCAACTTTTATACATAAATCTTTTTTTTTAACTTTGTAAATATCTTTACTGTCACTTTTGATCAGATTAATGTGTCCTTGTTTAATTAAAATATTAATTTCTTTGTTTAAAAAATCTCAAACTTTTGAACAGTAGTGTGTATTTTCCAGTTCATCTCAAGCCATATGCTATATTTACATGATTAATAGACTGAAATTTAAGTCACTCTAAAATTAAATCATTCATTTAACTCCACATGCAGCCCTCAAATCATATGAGAATGAATAATGGCTGAAATTTGGTCTGTTCATCCCACAAAGCTTCATGTTTATGAAAAACAGGGAGTTGGAAATTATTCAATATTTCTTTGATTGTGTTCAGAGAAAGAATAACAGCATGTGGGTTTGGAACGACAATGATGGTGAGTAAATGATGACAGAATTTTCATTTCTGAGTGAACTACCCCCTTAAATCAGCTCTCCTGCCTTTGTAGTTGTTAAGACTATATAAAATGAATGACTGACCTTGTTTTTTTCCTCTTTCTCATAGTTTAAACACACAAAGGCTCTCTCTTCATCTGTTCTTACTCTTAAAAGCCCTCTGCTCATTGCTGTAGAATGTAGCCTCTGTATTCAGACTTGATTCTGTTGAGTCTACTTTCTTGGCACTGGTCAGAGCTTTAGGACACATACAGATGTCATTTTTCTCTTAGCCAAAGCAGCCGGGCTCCGAGGTAGAGCTCAGGCCCCTGTGGTGAACGAGCCACACATGACCTGTCAGAGAGTGAGGGTGCAGCCAAGCGAGCAGTGCATCCCAGGACAGCAGACAGGACTTATTTTGTTCCCACAGAGATCTGTCCAGTTATAGTGAAGCATAGTAAATTGTGCCTTTGCACTGGAATGCTGCATTTGTCTTTTACAGCAACTACAACAGAACAGGCTGTTTTTGCTGGCTTGGGAATCTCATCTCTATTTTGCAGTGATGAAAACATTCCACTGCTGACTCATTCTTGTTGTTTTTCAATAGTTCTTTTAAAACCCTATTATCAATTCTTATTGTTCTAGGTTTATTTTAGCATTTGTAATCACACCCTTATGTTTTCCCCCCTTTCTGATGGACTTAAATGGGTGTTAAAACTTCAGGGTCAGCTACACGGCACATTGTCCTCAGTGACTCTTCAGAATAGACCTTTTTAAAGCCATACTAAATACATAATAAATTAATCTTGGGAGTTCAAAGCTTTTTGAGCGTTTTTTTTTTTTTAAAGAAAATAATACTTTTATTCAGCAAGGACAAGTAAAATTGATCAAAATGAGAATAAAGACATTTAGGAAGTTCCAAATTTCAGTTTCAAATAAATGTAGTATTTTTGAACTTTCTAATCATTAAAATAATTTAGGAGAACTGTTTCGAACACTGATAATAATAAATGTTTTTTGAGCCCAAAATAAGCATATTACAGGGATTTCTGAGGGATCATTTGACACTGAAGACTGGCTGCTTAAAATTCAGCTTTATCATCACAGTAATAACAATATATTAAAATAGAAAACAGTTATTTAAACTGTAATCAATTTTCACAATATTATACTTTTTAATCAAACAAATGCAGCCTTGTTGAGCATTTGAATAATTTGACAAAAATTACAGCTTAATTTCATATGACAAAATATTCTGCTCAAAAGTGAAATTAGGCTTGACTTTTTTTTCTTCTTTATACATCACATTTTATCATTTATAGTTTGTCTCCTAGGTAACCAAGCACACTAACGAAAGAGAAAAAAAATTCATCACAACCATGGGACAGTCATAATTTAAAAGAAAAACTGTATAATTAATTTTCATAATAATTATATAATATTTTTTTTTTCATAATATTTTTTTTAATGGTACAAGTAGTATGCATACAGTATATATTTTTTCACTTTTCCTCCCAAATTTACATTTTTTTCTATAATGAATTTTCAAAAGGCTTCCAAATGATTTTAATGATTTTAATGAATTTTGCTACTTTAAAAAATATATTTAACTAATGGGTAATAAAAGATTTCTAAAAATGGGACACCCTATGTAGCAAGTACACAAGTGTGCCATTTCAGTCAGGACCATTGAGATACACTTTTATATGCCCAGACAGATTTCCTCCATTAAATGAGACAGCAACAACCTTTACCTCCTTTGTGTGCTCATACGGGATCAAGGCCTGTCAGTTTACCATGCATTTACTTCATTTTAGATTCAAATACGCCTTAACACTGCGAACAGACACTGTTCATTTCTTAATACAGACAAATCTGGTTATCCCATAAGCACACATCTCACTGTCCTCTTGTCTCCCCACTGTCTCACTTTGATCTCATTTGAGAGAAATAATTTGTCCTGAGGATTTGTATATTGCATAAAAAAGAAGAATGACTGTGTGAATTTCCCCCACCATAGGATGCTGTCTCCAGCAAAAATAAAGGCTTGACTGCTGTGGGAAAAACAAGTTAGATGGAAGTGAACTTCTGTTTGAGTTATACACACCATGTTAATGGATGAATGGTGGGAGTAGGACAAAAGTAAGGGATGAGACGAGGAGGAGAGTATGAATCGAGACAAGATGACAACTCATGAGTCGAGTCCAAAAAACAGAAAGGGTGAGGTGAAGACTGAATGGGCCAAAGGGAATTGCATTTTTTTATACGCAGGGCATATTGCAGTTAACTCGCTGGTTTTGGTCATATGAAAATAAATATGTTGGACTTATTCATTTTTTTTCTGGTGTTTATTGTAGTATTGGATTCATACCCAACATGGTCAAAGAACCAATCTCGAGTCTTAATGTCTTAAATTTCTAATATTTCCTCAAGTAATACCGCAAACACTTTTGTATGTACTGTATCTGGTGAAGAAGAACCTGGGAAAGTATTTAGCATGCACGTAACACACATATTTCAAGTCTTAAACTATTGGTCCGCCAACACTTTCCTGGGATTTGAGTGAAGGGGCCAAAACCTCACAAGATTTGCCAGGATCTAATTGAATCCAACTTATCTACTACATTTCGGACTAGAAAGCAGATACTTGTTGCTTTGAATCAATATTAACGTCTTTATTGTTTTACAATTCCAAATTCACTATGTTTTGTTATTATGCCACACCTTTCAAGACAATCAAGTCATCATTCAGGAACATCCCATGCTACAGGCAACTCAAACACCAAGCTCTATGGACAATCCAAGAAAGCATGCATGAACTCAATTCAATTTCATTTATAACCACAGCGAAGTCCCCCTACCACAAAGGTCAGCCACTAAATGAATTTCGTCTTCAGAGGGGAAGAGAGGATGATGAAGGCTGGAGTGCTGCGGTTTCCTTCCGAACTTTTCCCCTCAGCCACATGAAGTAAAGTCCATAGTGTTTAGAAAGTGTCACGTTGTTTTCTTTCACGATATAGAAGGAGGGTTTCCCTTGAGACTGACCAGCTTGGCGGTTTGGGGGCCTCTTGGGAACGTCAGTTGGAGTTTTGCTAACGGACTGAATGAAATACAGTTTGCCTGGTTGATAGCGGTATAGCTTTCATTCAACCCTTCCTTCAAAACACAGTCAGGGAATGTCAAACCACTCATCCTCGGTCGAAAAAGTCCCATCGGCCACAAGAGATCATATCAACTCCATAACACTGAGGGAAAATCCATTTGATTCCATCTAGTGTTTGAGTTACAATAGAGATTGTTTCACTAAACCAAGCCCAAGCTTCCTTTATTGCATTCCAGACACTGTTACTAGCCAATATAATTCAAAATCGATATTTTCCATTGATTTACCACCTGAAATGAGACTTTTCCCCACTAGAAGAATGCACTACAGAAAGGTTTTCAATTTTGACTTTGGGGATATTGGGGTATGTCTGGAGGAAATCGAGCCAAAATGAGAAGTATCCCATCTGTTTGCATTTAAGCAATGGTTTGGTCTAAATGATAAAAAAGAAATGAATGCTGTTTGGAAACGCAGGCCGGAGTTGGAGACTCCGGTCCCAGATGTTTCCTCAGAAAGGGAATAACATCATTTAGACAAAGACATAGTCCAAGGCAAATCTCATGTCAGAAAACTGGTCTTCATATGCCACTCAATTAATTTGTGAGAATATGTGAGCAGGAATACATGTGTCATGCACCAAAACTGACTCAATTCCTTTGTTTTTTTTACAGTGAGCTTTTAGAAGATCTGGAACGTAGCCCACATGCAGCAGCCATAGCAGAGTGCTTTGTGGAGAGGGTAAGCACATGACTTAGTAAAATATACATTTCTTCCTGTTCCTTCCACACAATGCACATTTCTCAAGACAAGGAGTTTGTGTTTTAATGCACGTCATTCTAGAAGTGTTGTCTAAGGAAAATCCAGTTTTGCTCATTTGTAATCTTGGGGGCCTCGCTTAGCAGTATGGCAGAAGCACACAGATATGTTTGGGCCAGAAAAACAGATGGACTCTGTGAAACGAAAACTAAACATATCAGCAAACAGCGTTAAACTTTTAACACATGCACACGTCAGCTAAGTGCATTTGCAGACACTATTGGCGGTCTTGTCTCCACACCACAATGACACAACAATGAGCAGACCTGGCTGGGATGGGAACCAGACAAGGACATCATTGTTTGGAGTGCTAGAGAGGTCGAATGTGCTCATTGCTTTTTCTTGAAAGTTTTTTTATGGTTTGGAAGAAGGAAATCATTCTTTACCTTTAAATCGGCTGAGGCTGTGTCTCTGTCTCAAGCACCGAGACCCAATGTTTACCTCCTGCTGAAACGGCCACTGTTAGGATCAATTAGCGCTGGCCTAGGAAGCAGAGAGTACATTCGATTAAGCTATTACCGGTGGGTTATTTTGAGGGTTTAGCTCAATTGAACCTTCTCTAATGTTGTCTCAAAGTCAAGTTTTTTTTCCCATAATCTCTGCAACATCAAAAAAATAAAAACTGGATCCAAATCCAGCAGTGCCTCTAGACTAGATATCAGGCTCCAAATAGAGCAGAACATATTAGATGTGTTTACATGCTCGTACAGATGTAGTTCAGTGACTGTAACTCTGCATCTGCTGAGCTGCCCATATCTGGTCAGATCTGGGTACACTGGCCATTGCCAGAGCAGATGACAGGGTTCATTTGATCGGCTTGTTTTGGTACTGCTTCTGTTTTTGGTACACAAACATTTAGTGGAAAAATCTCTCACATACTGCCAAGTGAATGCCAGTCTAGATTGTGCCATATTTATTCGTCTGTTATATTTTTATCTGGTTCCATAACTCTGAAGTCTCTGCATATTTTTGATGTCCATAGTTAGTAGTGTCATTGTAACAATAATTTATGATTTTGTTTTTTTTTTTAGAGTGAAGCTTTTGACATTTACACCATATACTGCATGAATTACCCCAAGTAAGTGAAAAATATTTCTATTCCTCTGATATGATCATTAAAGTACCATTCAAAAGTTTGGTGTGTTTGTGTGTGTTGAATAAATGAATACTTCTATTCAGAAAACGTTCAACAAAAATGACAGTAAAGACATTTATAATGTATTTCAATGTATTTCTATAGTTTTCAACATTGATAATAATTAGAAATGTTTCTTGGGCACCAAATCAGCATATTAGAATGATTTCTAAAGGATCATGTGAAAACTGAAGACTGGAGTAATGAAGCTGAAAATTCAGCTTTGCCACCACAGAAATAATTTAGAGATATATTCAAATGGAAATGCAATATTTCACAGCACACTCTTTAAGATAAAGGTGCTTCACGATGCCATAGAAGAACCTTTTTTGTCTAAATGGTTCCATAAAAGAACCTTTAACAGATTATAAAAAGGTAAGAAAGAGATGGTTCTTTAAAGAACATTTGACTGAATGGTTCTTCTATGGCATCGCTGTGAAGAATCTTTTAAGCACCTTTATTTTTAAGTGTATTACTGTTTTCACTTTATTTTTGATCAATTTGTTGAGCATAAAAGACAGAAAACAAATGATTTAATGTATATTTAAAACTTATTTTAACTGTGTATATATAGCATTTTGAACTGACGAAACAGTTAAAAACCTTAATTGCCCCTCAAGTATCCCTGAAAACTCTGTTGCATAATGATAAAAGTATGTGGCATATTTGTGGACAGCCTAATTAGAATCATGTGATTTAACCACAGTGATGATGTATAGTCATGTAAGATAATTTTGATGAATGTCATGTGGTTTTAATTAGTCAGTGTTAGCTATATGTCTAGTAGAAAAATTAGACATATCAGAGGCAAACATGCCTGGGTGATGACTACTTGGAAATACTTTTCAGCCCCTCTCTTAGTATTCCCATGGGCCTCTGGTACAGCAGCAGCAGCAGATGTTCTCCTAGAGCTGATTCTGGTCCACCTTTAGAGAATTAACTGTTGCATATTAATGCAAATAATTCTGCAGTTACTCAGATTATTAAAATAATATTTATTATAAAGTATTTTATTATACATTTTACAAGGAAGTACACATTATATATGCATCTAATGGTGGTGAAACAAACAAACAAAACAAAACAAAAAAAACGTATGAAAATGTAAGATACAGGAGGTTGCACAAAAACAAATATTTCTGAGTTGTATTTAATATTCGGAGACTGAGCGTTTTGTAAGTGCATTTGTAGGTTTACACAGACACCAGCTGAATACATTACTGCAGAACTTAGGCTAAGATGAAGTGCTGTCAGGCAAAGCTCAAACTGATGAGTCTCCCAGTAGACCACCCTGCTTAAACGTCTTCCTCCCTGTTTCCATCCAGCTCAGTAACAGTCCTGAGGGACTGCATGAAGAACGAGAGCCTGGTGCGCTTCTTCCAGGAAAGGCAGGTCACTCTGTGTCACTCATTGCCTCTGGAGACTTACCTGCTAAAACCAGTGCAAAGGATTCTTAAATACCACCTCCTGCTGCAGGTCAGTGGAGTACAATGTCTTAAATCTGATCCCGTTTTTTCAGAATGATATGTTTTTTGCTGGAAGATGCTGTAGCTTTGGCATCTGCTAGCAGGGGCAAATGGGGCCATGCTAAACTTTAAAACAGACGTGTAACACTTGTCAGACGGTACAGCTGAACTGTTGTCGCCCCCTTGTGGTAGGAACTATCCAAACACTTTGATAAAAGTGATCCTGGGTATGAGGTGGTGGAAGATGCCATTATAACCATGACAGCAGTTGCCTGGTACATCAATGACATGAAGAGGAAACATGAACATGCAGTCAGACTGCAGGTAATCCCAGCCATCAAATGCTCCCTATGACTTTTTACAGAATCTGATATTCTGGAACTCTGCAATTAATTCTGTTGCAAATGCAAATGTTACTTCTTTTTATAGGAGATTGAGAGCTTGTTGCTGAACTGGGCTGGGCCTGATCTCAGTGGTTTTGGAGAGCTGGTACTTGAAGGCTCATTCCGAGTTCAGCGTGTGAAAAAGGAAAGAGCATTCTTTCTTTTTGACAAAATGCTTCTCATTGCCAAGAAGAGGCTGGATCATTTCATATACAGCACTCACATCTTTGTAAGTCATCATCATTTGTGATCAGATTTCAGTTCTAAATCTACTATATATCTACAGTTGGGAGTGTAGCATTTTACTTATAGGATTCATGATATGCAAAACTCATGTTTTTCTCTTTCTCCCTCTCATCTTTGATGCTGTAATCTGCTCTTAGTGGAGAACATGAAGGATCCCCTCTGTTTTAAGGTGTCGGACCAAACGATCCCAAAACAGCAACACATTGTTCAGGTAAAATATTAAGACAGGCAACTTCATTACTGGGAGACTTTGTAGTTGAATTACTTATTTTGTGTTAAAAGTAATGAAAAAGGCAATGATAGTAATGAGAAGCTAAAAACCATACTATACTTCTCTGTAGGCTAAAAACCAGGAGGAGAAGCGGCTGTGGCTACATTACCTCAAAAGGATGATAGTGGAAAACCATCCTGCATCCTTACCCCAAAAAGTAAGAGTTTTTTATGTCAAATAATAGTTTAACTATGTATAACACCAGAGCACTAAATATCTATTTATAACATGTTTTTCAGGCAAGGCAGGTTCTTGGTGACAACTTTTGTCAATGTAAGTAGGCTATTATTTGAATTTGTGTCATTTTCAACTGTCGCTTGTGACAATGAGTGTGACTGGCTGTGGATTATTCATGTTTTGTGCCACACTTAGCCCCACAGTTTGATCAGGAGCCAATAAGAAAACCAATGCCTTCTCCACGACTGGATGATGTTCATAACTACCACAGAGGAAGAAGGCAATCAGGTCTGGCATGTAGTGTTCATTAAAATACCTTAAAATGTCAAACTGCGCTATTTCAAATACTCATAAAAGTGAACTTCATTACTCCTGACAGAGCCACCAGAGTTTATCTACACCCCTGAGAAAGCAAAGAAAAGCCTTCCACTCCTCCTTGAGGGTAACCTCCCATACAAGCGTGGGAGGAGACAGTCTGGTAAATATATACTAATCTCAGATTTTTTAAAAATCTAAAAATATTTTGCTTTTTTTTCAGTATTTCAGTATGTTTTTTATTGTATTTATTTTATAGGTTTATTATTTATTTAGTATTGTTTAAGTTATATTAATGCTGGCACCAAATTAAAATTCTTGTAAAGTTGTAAAGTTTCTAAAGTTTAAAGTCTAAAATCTAATCTTTATATGCCTCAAGCACCTGCCAAAGATATCGAAGCTGCGTTCCAGCAAAGTGGTGAGTGTGGACTTTAGTTCTTTCACTTTCTATAATTCTGTTATCTTCTTGTTCTTTGATCAGTTATGAAATTTCTTTGAAATTGAATGTTAAAAAGTAAACACAAATCATTTTTGTTTCTATCTTTCTTTCTGATCTGCCATGGCTTCACTGTTCATGGAATCCAGGTTCTTTAAAGGTGTGAGAGGATTTCACTTTCTTACATAAAACATTATATATCATACAGCCTTAATTCTATCATTTTTGCAATGTATTGCAACCATGTTGCAATAGGTTTTGTTTATACTTTTGGTATCATAGCTGTGATAAAATGTTGTTCTAAGGTCACAAATTACATGATTTAAATTTTTGTCTATCTATGCTTCTGTCCAATTAATGGGTTTTCAGGCTGGCAGTGAAGGGGAGCTGTGCCCACAGGCTGATAGCATGGGTTCATCAGGCAGTACCAGCACTCTGGCATCCTCTGTCATTGAAGTTGAATCTGGCCGTGATGATCTGGCTTTATGTCAGGATGAGGATGACATGACCCCACTCCCTCCACCACCAACACTGTCCATTACTGAGGAAATCATGCAGTTCATTAATGAGAGCCGTGCTCGACAAGGCATGGCAGAGTTAACATCTGAAGTGGTACATATAGCACATTTTGACACCTAAAACAATATGCCAAGAAAGTAATTGCTGTAGTAACTCAACACAATGCTTCATTGCTATTTGTATACACATTGACATCAGTGACTTTGTAGTAATAATGCTGTTAATGTAAGGTTCTAGTTATAAGAAAATTAAATTTAACTCATTCAGTTTTCCAATGTGCCAGTTGACTCCAGAGTCTCCAGAAGTCCAGCCATCAGAGCCACAGCAGCTAGATGAATCCAAACCACTAATAGCTGAGGTGGATGAAAATAAATATCAGACCAACGATACCGAAAGATCAGAACCAAAAGAAATGTTGGTAGATGGGTCAGACAAAGAAGAGGACAGCCATCCATCCTGTGAAGCAAAGGTTGATCCAGCAGAGGAGCTTGAGAAATCATCATCACTGTTGCACACCTCCAAAGAAGTGAATCAGTCAGAAGAGTTGACATTAGCAGAGCCAAGTCATAGTGAATCATCAAAACCAGAAATGGTAACGGTCACAGGTGAAAAGGGGGAAAAAGACACTGAGGAGGACTCTGTTAGTAAAAGTACAGAACCTCATTTATCTGACAGTTTGGACAAAACCACTGATGACACAGCATGTGCGGCTAAGTCAGCTTGTGCTCACATTGCTACTGCATTAAAAGTAACTGACAGCTCTCTTGTCCCCAAAGGAGAACCTGAGCAAAAACTAACCAAAAGTGACAAGCAAATTATTGAGAAGATACGCAGCTATTATGAGGCAGCAGAGGCAGGTGTTGAGGAGGGTCAGACACCCCGAAGAAACAGCTTCTCTCATATTCCGGCTGGATTAGTGAAAGATTCGGTGTCTCGATTCAATGTTTGTGTTCGCCACGACAGTCTACTTGAGCCTGAGAGTAGCCACTCAGACTGTGTTGAAACTGATGCAGCATCTTCATTACTCCCAATATCAGACCAAGTTGACCAGAATTTCAACCATGAGGAAACTGCTGATATAGACATTTCACTTGCACATTCAGATCTTATCCAAGAACAAAAAGAATTATTAAACAACAAGATTGCAGATGAAAAGGATGAAGATATTTATGAGTTCAGTCCCTGTATGGAACTCTGGAAGGAGAAAGAAAGAACTGGCCAAGATTTTCTGAAAGTCCCTTTCTCAAAGGAAAAGATCTGTGAAGAAGAAACAGTTGCTTCTGAGGAACTCAAGACATTCCTAAATTGCACAACAACCCAAGTGCAGCATAAACATAATCATTCACAATCCAATCCAGACACTTCAGACACATGTAATCTGCAGACGAAAGAGACTGTGGATACATCTCTTCAATATGGAAGTAGAACAAGAGCTAGGATTTCCTCTCATGGAAACCTGGATAGCCTTCCCAGTCAGATTAAAGTTGGCCGATGGTCTCGTCATGGCAAGGTGGTAACTTGTAGTCGTACCCTTTATGAAGGAATGGAAGAGGTACCAGATTTAGGTTTTTTTGATGGTGGACCAATCAATCAGTGCTTGGTAGAAAACTCAGAAAAGATTCTTAATAAAGTGCAAATGCTTGCACGCATGTACACAGCAAAAGCAAGCAGCATGAAAGTACCACTACACCAGAAGAAAACACGAGTGAGTAGGGGAGCATGGTCAGTGGAGGGAAAAGGGAGCACTTCACCCAAGTCTCGGCGAGTACAGCTACACCAGGGGGATATAAGGATCCTAAATCAGCCCACGGGTGAGTTCATAATCCATATATAATTCAGTTATGATTTTGTGTGATATTATTCTACTCATTATGTTAAAATGTTGCTTATTGTTTTGTTGCAGAAGAATCTTCAGTATCAACACTTCCTGAACCTTTTGGTCACATCATTTTAAAGGAGAAGCTGTCTACAACATATCACCAAGAAAATGATTGTAATCTCATTGGGCCCCCAGATGAGATCTCAACAAATGGATCTGATTCACTGTATTTTTCATCTGCTGAATCCTCTGCTACTTCAGTTCAAATATTAACAACTGTTGTGGAATCACAGATTTCTGTGATATCAGATCATAGAGAAAGCTCCTTAGAAAAATGTGAGTCTAACCTACATGCAGGAGATCAATCCTTGTCAACTTGCGCTGGAACTCAAGTCCAAGCTGAGCCAGAAGTGCCATCCAAACTAGCCAGAATTCCATTGGACGAGCATGCTGATAATGTACTACAGTCCGTTCAGGAGAATCATTCACATGCTGTGGACAAATTCACTGCAAGAAATAGGACTGAAGAAGAACCGATATTGCAAGAGGAGAACTTGGCTTTTGTGAGCAATTCTGTTCCAAGTAGTGAACTTTTTATTGACCCAGTAATCATTGAACATTTAGAAGAAGAGACTCACAGTGTAGAGGAGAAAAGGAGCTTAACTGTACAGCACTGTGAAAGCATATTGTCCATAGATGATAAACAAGATGAAATACATACAGGACATATGAATTCCAAGCAGGACCGAGCTGATATTGAAACCACTAGCATGGAGGGAATAACACCTGTAGTGTCCTCTGTTAGTGAAGTTGGTGCATGTCCCCCATTACAGCCAGCACCCTGTGTTCTAAACAGTGTAGTTATCTCTGAAGGATCAGAGCTTTCGTACCGTGTAGCCCAGGAGGTTACAACAAGCCCTACACAACTGATGCCTCTGCTTGGTTCATGCGGCAAGTGTAGTCCACTGGATGTTAAATCCAAAGGAGACCTAAGCAATAATTCAAAGACTTTGAGCCAACCCCGTACACCCCCTGTAGGTGGACCTACTGTGGATGAGCTTCCAAGGTTTACTAGCCAAAGACCTTCCAATCTACCCTCCACCACAGGAAAGAGAAGTCCCTTCACCAATTGGAATCCATCATCTCCAGCCACTCAAAGGTAGTCTGCTAAGCATGTCACAAACCAAGCTGTAGTTATAGGGTGTATACATTTGATATTTAAGTTATGACGTTGTAGTTTATATTACAGCAGTCTAAGTATTTGATTTAATTTTAATCTGTCTTATCTTGCCTTTTAGAGTGCCAAATACTTCATTGTGGACTGAGGAACAGATTCAGGATACTTCAGCTTCTGGCCTTTCTACTCACCGACAATCTTTTTCCCAGGCTCCTAATGATAAGCCTTCAAACATTCCTTTTGGTTGTGGACATCCATTAGATGCAAAACCACCATCTGCCTTTAGCCCAAACCTGCGAATGCGGTCACCCTCTCCAATTAGAAGTGCCCAGAACTCCAGACTGTCCTCAACAGCTTCAGCTCTTACAAAGTCTCTTGCTGCCTCTTGTATCAGTCAGACAATTTCCCAAACCATGGCCAAGAGAGGTGCACATCTTCAGACTGCTTCCCCACCCGTAAGCTCCGCTCCTCTGGCCACATCTTCTGTAAGGCTGAGGTCACCATCACCCAAACCCATCACCTTCGACTCAAGTGCGGAGTCAGGTTTTAGGAATACATCCTTAGGGGTAGGGAGTCAACCTCTAAGGTCTTGTCCATCCCCATTCAGATCGAACAGTCTTCGATCTAGTCCAGCAACAGTTCAGACACCTCCTCCTTACCGTAGTCAACGCTCAATATCCCCTGCACCTCCAGTTAGCCTCCATTCAACTCCATCTCCTAACAACCTAAACTCTGCTGCTCTTGAACAGCCTTCTTACACCAGTTTAAATGGTAATAATAACAATAACAACAGCTTAAGTAATAATGGCTGGGCCACTAACCATAAAAAAGTACCCCCCTCAAATACGGATGGACTCCCTCATTTCCATGATCCTCAAAGAACAACCTTGCACAATAGGGTTGCTCGTCCCTTTCCATCCTCTGAGCCTAGCTCCCGTGTACAGTCCCCTTCTATTTGCCCATCTCCAGTCACCCGAATCTGCTCCCCTCCACCTGCTCCAATCCACTCCATTCATCTGGTAACAAAGCCACCAAATCCCAGAGCCCCCAGGCAAGGTGGCTTTTTCACCCCTCTATCTTTGGAGATCTCAAGATCAACATCAGCTTGTTCATTATCCCCCTGTGAAAGCCCCAGAATCACCTCTCCACCCCCTATTGGCATTCCTGCAAGCGTATGGGGTTTTGCTAATCCGCAGCCAAGGAATCCCTCATTAACAAATGCATATTCTCCAACAAAAGTGGAAACAAACTCTACACAAAGAGGCACCAGAATCATCTCTCCTACCCCAATGGGAACGTCTTCATGTTCAGCAACCAACTCTCAGAGCCAGAGGAGGCTACGAGGAGCCAGTTTGCCCTTTGTTGCTCTAGGGGATAGACCACCCAGTCCAACTAGACACGAACGCAGGTCTTGGGCAGAAAGTGGACGATGGTCAGTTGGTTCAGAGTTGGGGTTAATAAGTCCTCATGGGGGTTCATCTGGTGGTAGCCCATCTTCTATCAGCCCTGGCCCTCTTTCACCCATTAGACTAACAACTGAAAGGACCACTCTTAGTGGAAAACCTTTCACAAGCATCGCCTGGCCAGATGTACATGATATGTTAACCAAACACAACACAGAGCCCAGTACTGAAACTGTTGCTTTGTCCTGCACCAAGACAGAGCAAGATGACATAGAGGTTGCAGAATCGACTTGTCGGAGCACCCTGATCTGTCCCTATGTCGCTCCAGCTAACCCAAATTTGATAGAGAGTCCCATTCAGTGCCCAACCGAAAGCAAAACAGAAGAAAGTATTCCTAATCAAGGGTCCAAAACAACTTTAAAAACCAGTTATGCCACCACTGTCAACTTGCAGATTGCCGGCAGTGGGAGGATAGCGTCTTTTAGCAATGCACAAGTCAGCCTGACTCAGACACTCTCCCCTGTATCAGACAGCCAGAGCAGGAGGAGGGTCAGCATCAATAGCTGCAACTTCTCAATGCAGAACTGCAAAAGGCTTTGAGTGGTATGCTCCTGGGGTCTGGTATGGTGCCTTGTTCTTCAAAGACACTTATCTGGCACTTTAGCATGTAGCAGAGGTGTCAGCTTAGAGATCCATCCACTCTACACAGACAAAAAAAAAAAATATGGACTATAAAATACGGGTGTCAACCAGTTGATGGTCAGTGAGTTTATTTTATTTTTTTAACCCTCAACCCTACTTTCTGGCCAGGATAACAGTAAAACATCAGTAAAATACTGCTTTGTTATATTTGGCAGTGTTTATTTTATTGCTTTTAAGACTCTGTCATATGCAAATGTATTATACGTAATAGAACTAAAGCCTATGTCATTAAAGGCTTTCAGTTGGTTGTGATATATAAAGAACTTATTTATGAAGTAGTTGTTTTCTGGCACTTAACTCTTGTTTCTTTGTTTTGCACATTTTTCTCGAATGTGGTCCAGACGTGTCTGGAAAATAGTGTGTTTCAGACAAAACATTCTCGTGTATGTTAATATAATTTTTTATTGCCTGTGTTCTGTATGGATTAGGTTAATAATACATTTGAAAACAAGGGAACATGAATCGCTGCTTTGATTGTTGTTAATACAAACATCAAAACATCTGATCTGATATTTTGCATTGATAAATTTTTGCTGTACACAGTGAAAAAGCATTCCATCACGCCCAAGAAAAGTATTCTGGTGTGGACTGAGACAAGGCAATGCTAATCAAATGGACTCTTGATTTTGTTTTAATTTTTAGTGTATTTTTAATGTTATACATTGTTGATTTCTAAAGGAGATCATCACAATCAATGGATGCTTAAGTCAATTGAACCTATATCTCAGATTTGTTTACCTAAGGCCTTTATGCTTCACACCATGCCTGCTAGAAATGGTGCAAAGAAAACACATTTCCACACCTGCTCTCTGTACTTGCTGTCAAAAAAAAAATACATAAATAAAATAAAAAAATCCATGATTTTCACACTGTATGGAAAATGTGTTCTGTTATTTGTACCTAAATAAAACCTGCATAGTGTAATTCTGATTGAGCCATTGTATTACCACACCTTTATTTTTAGTTAGAAAAAAAAATATTTTGCTGTGATATCATGAAATTTTGTATGGGTGTGTCTAAAAGGAAGGGCGTGAAGAAAAAGAATGTCACATTTTTCTAAATGCTAAGTAAAAGGAAGTAGTGTCTTTACAGACAAATAAATAAACATGTACAGTATAGATAAAGTTGCATTAGTGCTAAATAGTGAATGTCAGTTAACAGACATTTAGCAAAGGCGGAACCATATTGTTTTAGTGCAGCAAAAACCGGCTTACAGTTTAAGAGGACGATCGCAGTATTAAACTGTTCTTTAGACAGGATTTCACTGTTAGTCTCAGCATGCCCAACATCAAGGCATATTTAGCGCGTAATTATTGACGTATTTAATTGCGTTTTATTTAGAATCACATACATTAAAACTAAATCGTCTATGCATTTATTAAACATTTACACTTCTAAAGTCAACCTAGCGTACTTTCAGTTTCGGTGGCACCTCCATGCAGCGCAGTTGTTTCTACGACTCGTGAGCTCATCAGATCGGAGTCCAGCCCAATCACGCGGCGGTATAAAACACACAGGACTGTACTCCACTCACTCGGTCGATGTTCTGCTACGCTGCGGGACTGCAGAGGACGGATACAGTTAACCTATTCATGTAAAGTCATTTCAGCTGGAAGTGGAAGGAGACTCGGATCTCAGCGTTTTATTATTGTACTGGTTTACCTTGGAGCTGTGGCAGATGAAAACAAACTGACTCATTCTGCATAATGATTAAGCGTGAATGTGCAATTCTGTCTAAGGACGTCTTAAATTACTCTCTCCAGAAATGTTTGATGAGGTAGGTCTGTGCTTCAGATTGTTGCAGTTTTAAAAATGTCTCTTATTGTCTATTAAGTCAGTGTTTTATGAACAAGCCTAATTTTTACTAGGCCTTTAAAATGAACATAATTGATCAGAATAGGCCTGGGTAAATAATAATATAAATAAAATATTGTTGGATCTTTTCAAGGCATGTTCCTTGTGATTCTCTAATTCTGTATTTGTTTCTTCCCTCTCTGTATTTGTTTTTAGATTACAGGCAAGCAGAATGTATCTTCAGCCATGTGCTCTTTATTGTGTATCTACAAATAAAAGCCAAACCCTAAGGTGGGGGAAATGTAGCCACTCAAAACGCCCCATCTCTTCCTAGGTCTGATGACAGATGTGTTTATGAGGGAGAGCTGGATATTTGATATGAGGACAGATTTACTCCACTATTCCATGCGTTTTACTTCATTACTTCTGTATCTGCTGATCATGTTGACAAGACAGATCAAGTGTCACTCAGAATGCAGCAAAGAGAGCGTGGAGATAGTGAAAAGGATCACAAGGGAGCTGAGCCAAGTGGTACCTTATTATTTAGTACTGTTTTTTTATTTTAAAATAAAATCTGTATAGTTTGATCTTACTCTGCTTTTGTTTAAGGTGTGGTTTCTCTTGTAACAGAAAAATGATAGCATGCTGTACACTCCAACTCTAGCAGATTATGAGGTATGTGATTTTACTCGCAATCTTTAGTTATCAGTATATGATTTGAATATGCTGCCAAAAATAATTTGCCTGAAGGGGCCTTTGAATCTTTGGCCTTTGATAATGTATTATTTACTCATTCTGATAACTGAACGGTTAAATTTAATTGCTTAAAAACTGGAGGCAAGATGAAGTGCTTTTGATAAATTGCATTAATATGAAGGCTAAATGTTTACTGAATAATATTGAAGGCAGTGATGTTGACGGTCTGGGCTCATAGATTTTTGTGAAGAACAGCTGGGATATTTTTGTGCTTTGTTTAATCATTTGTTGACCTTTAGTTTACACCCAGTTGTAACTGGCACTCATTCTTGCACTCATTCACTGATGGGTTTCAGAAAGCTTCTAACATTAGCTTCAGAACCATTTTGGGTTGTGTAATTTGTTTAACTAACTACATACAAAGCACAGATGTCATCACAATTCATCACAAAGTGTTATGACAATTAATATAAATAACAAAAAAAAAATCAAAGTAATTCAGATTCACAGAAAGTGTTTTTTCCGTATTTTTAATATAATTAATGAGTATACAATTAAAAGAGTAGCAGCTATGTAATATTTTAAACATGGCTTAGTCAGGGACTGGCACTCATCAATCAAGCCATCAAGGCCATTTAATTCATTTTGGCCGGACAGATGACAAAATTCTATAGTCATTATTTAATAATGTGATTGGGTGCAAGTTATGAATAAAAAGTTGGGATTTGGGATTTAAGTTTTAGAGTAATAATAGTATCCTCTTTCATTGATGGTGAAAGGCATCCAACAAATGAACTTTCATAAACTGCCAAGAAAATTTAGATAAAGAGTAACCTTTTTTTAGAATGATCTGAAGTCAAACTATTACGCTTCAGAGATTTCTTTTCACATTTAACACATTAACAATTTCTTTAGTACATATTTCTTCTCCAATCTCTACCCACTGCTTTCTTGAGCTAGTAAAGGCTCCCATAGCTTGCACAATAGCTTACACACAGCGCAAGCCTGATTTTGTGAGTTGTATGTGCGGCGGCCTTTTTCTCCAGGTTCACACATACTCCGTTTGCAGTGCGCATGCAGTCCATGTGTGGTATGTAAGCAGTGCAGAAGCAGCACAGACTGTGATCCGTGGCAGTTTACTACAAACATAACATTTATCCATCATTTTGATTTCAAATCCAAACATTGTTACTTTAAATGCTTTTTCAGCATTGTGATTCTTTTTTTACACAGTGCAGTAGCTAATACAATCTTTCATAGACATGTTTAAACACAATAAATATAAGAAACGCATTATTCAATGCTTTTTACTTTTGCATTTACTTCTAGATTGATATATTAACTTGCTCAAGCAAGTGGCAAAACATTTAAACTACTTTTCTTACATTATCACAAACATTCTAAATGAAAACTAACCATTGACAGAAACAGTCAGCTCTACTGCCTTTTCTTTTTCATTTAATTCTTTATTACAAGCAATCCTGCGGTTCATAAAGAACTTTGTTTTCCTACCTCGACGAGTGCCATCTATTATTGCGTTGTTTATGTAAAACTGCTATTTTCCTTTAATAAAACATTATAAATAATCAAAAGCTTAGTTGTTAACAAAAATATAATGAAACTTTTCTAACTGTTTTTTTTTTTTTTTTTTTAGCTTTTCTAATGAGTTAAAAATGTATTTATTCTAAACTTACTAAGACGCGGAACGGCCGTAGGCCTATCTCTTTACTACTACAACAAAAGGGAGATTTTTCAGAAGCGCACTTCAGCTTGCCCTAAGCATGCAAGTCAAACAAGGGTGGAAAAGGTACAGTTGCCAGATGAGCTTCAGTAGAACAACAGTGAATTGAAGTATGATGAGATGTTATTACTGTATATGTCAGTAAAACAAACTTTCCTGTCCTGTCCCGTTTTATCGCGCTCACGGTACACTCTCTTCAACTCTGTTCGCGAACATGACACTCACATTCTAGATCACTTAATCATAAATAACCCGCACAAGAAACTACAACCAACCATCATCAATTGACCATATGCACGATTACTTCCTGGTTTTAAATAGGCCAGCTCAGTCATTTCCGGTCAACTGTACTGTGCCTAAGGGAAGCGCCATTTGCTTGGTTTCTCTACATAATCCATTCACAATTTGGAGAAAAGTTTTGTTTGTCTAAGATGACCAAATGTCCACGTATACCATTACAGGAATGATGAACACGAATTTTGAACTTACGTGAGAGAATCCGTTAAAGGGATACTCCATCCCAAAATGAAAATTTGTCATTAATCACTTACCCTCATGTCGTTCCAAACCCGTTAAAGCTTCGTTCGTCTTCGGAACACAATTTAAGATATTTTGGATGAAAACAGGGAGGCTTGAGACTTATTTGGCATAGACTGCCAAATAAATACCAGTGTCAAGGTCCATGAAAGTATGAAAAGCATCATCAGAATAGTCCATCTGCCATCAGTGATTCAACCATAACGTTATGACGCGACGAGAATACTTTTTGTACACGAAGAAAACAAAAATAACGACTTTATTCAACTTTTCCTCTCCTCTGTGTCTCTCCAAATTAGCGTAGTGCCATTTTGGCAAATCTGAGCTGTACGCAGATGGCTTATGCTCTTCTGTAAGCCATCTCAAAATTCTCTAGGCTATGGCACATATAAAATGAGCTTCACCAGAAGATTACGACCTGGCTTATCTTTATCCGGAAGTTCTAAAATGAGCTTCACCAGAAGATTACGAGCTGGCTTATCTTTATCTGGAAGTTCTAAAATGAGCTTTACCGGAAGATTAAGAGCTAGCTTATCTTTATCCGGAATTTCTAAATAGCGTTCCGTGCATACGGTCAATTAAGTCATGAAATTACCAAAATGCCGATTAAAGCTGCAAAACTGTGCATGCATGTCTCTTAAATGCATGTACTGAAATATTTTGCAATTCGTGATCACAATAGGGTGCAAGACAATATGTAATTTTTTATTTGTAATTTAATGGACAAGTAGGCTAAATGTGAGCACAGTGCAGTTGTACTAGAAAATATGCACTCATTTTTCGTTAATCTGTAAAAGCACGAAAATGAAACCATATTTAAATGCATAAAATAACTAATTTTACATTGTTGACTTCTGCCCCTTTTCAAATCATTGCAGAATGAAAAGATAACTTTTTTTTACTTTTCTTTGTACAGAGCTCAATTAAGGTATGAGTAAAACTGTTGCAATGAATTTATATTGACAACTACTAGAATGTTAAACATTGACTGTTTACTTTTTCAGAGTTCATTGATTATACAAAATTCAGTTAAGGTTGACTAAACTTTGAACTACAGTCAGGTCCATAAATATTGGGACATTGACACAATTCTAATCTTTTTGGCTCTATACACCACCACAATGGATTTGAAATGAAACAAACAAGATGTGCTTTGACTGCAGACTTTCAGCTTTAATTTGAGGGTATTTACATCCAAATCAGGTGAACGGTGTAGGAATTACAACAGTTTGTATATGTGCCTCCCACTTTTTAAGGGACCAAAAGTAATGGGACAGATTAACAATCATAAATCAAACTTTCACTTTTTAATATTTGGTTGCAAATCCTTTGCAGTCAATTACAGCGTGAAGTCTGGAAAGCATAGACATCACCAGACGCTGGTTTTCATCCCTGGTGATGCTCTGCCAGGCCTCTACTGCAACTGTCTTCAGTTCCTGCTTGTTCTTGGGGCATTTTCCCTTAAGTTTTGTCTTCAGCAAATGAAATGCATGCTCGATCGGATTCAGGTCAGGTGATTGACTTGGCCATTGCATAACATTCCACTTCTTTCCCTTAAAAAACTCTTGGTTGCTTTCGCAGTATGCTTCGGGTCATTGTCCATCTGCACTGTGAAGCGCCGTCCAATGAGTTCTGAAGCATTTGGCTGAATATGAGCAGATAATATTGCTTGAAACACTTCAGAATTGATCCTGCTGCTTTTGTCAGCAGTCACCTCATCAATGAATACAAAAGAACCAGTTCCATTGGCAGCCATACATGCCCACGCCATGACACTACCACCACCGTGCTTCACTGATGAGGTGGTATGCTTTGGATCATGAGCAGTTCCTTTCCTTCTCCATACTCTTCTCTTTCCATCACTCTGGTACAAGTTGATCTTTGTCTCATCTGTCCATAGGATGTTGTTCCAGAACTCTGAAGGCTTTTTTTAGATGTTGTTTGGCAAACTCTAATCTGGCCTTCCTGTTTTTGAGGCTCACCAGTGGTTTACATCTTGTGGTGAACCCTCTGTATTCACTCTGGTGAAGTCTTCTCCTGATTGTTGACTTTGACACACATACACCTACCTCCTGGAGAGTGTTCTTGATCTGGCCAACTGTTGTGAAGGGTGTCATCCACCACAGTTGTTTTCCGTGGTCTTCCGGATCTTTTGGTGTTGCTGAGCTCACCGGTGCGTTCTTTCTTTTTAAGAATGTTCCAAACAGTTGATTTGGCCACACCTAATGTTTTTGCTATCTCTCTGATGGGTTTGTTTTTGTTTTTTTTCAGCCTAATGATGGCTTGCTTCACTGATAGTGACAGCTCTTTGGATCTCATATTGAGAGTTGACAGCAACAGATTCCAAATGCAAATAGCACATTTGAAATGAACTCTGGACCTTTTACCTGCTCCTTGTAAATGGGATAATGAGGGAATAACACACACCTGGCATTGGAACAGCTGAGGAGCCAATTGTCCCATTACTTTTGGTCCCTTAAAAAGTGGGAGGCACATATATAAACTGTTGTAATTCCTACACCGTTCACCTGATTTGGATGTAAATACCCTCAAATTAAAGCTGAAAATCTGCAGTTAAAGCACATCTTGTTCGTTTCATTTTAAATCCATTGTGGTGGTGTATAGCGCCAAAAAGATTAGAATTGTGTCGATGTCCCAATATTTATGGACCTGACTGTATGTAGTTACCTGCATGTCTCATCCATGAGTAGGCCTGTGCAATGATGAAGAACAAGATTTTGGGGGTGTTTATACCCAGAACCACGCTGACTGAGCAATAAAGCTATAGTGAGCCCTTTTATTAGGTAATACAAAAATAATATATAAATAATCATATTCACTCAGTATTACTTGATCTAATTCACAGCTATCTCAATTACAAATAAGTACAAATTAATTGTATTCAGTTGTGCTTCAGACACTAAAACAGTTCAATACATTATTGTCAAATACATTTTTATATTGAAATAAATGAAGATTTCGGTGCCACCGCAGACTGTTTGCTGGCCCCTTTGGCCACCCCTATGAAAACTGGCTCCGCCACTGCCTACAAGGGAAATGTGATTAATCTCTATTGCCCCAAAAAACAAACAAACAAAAAAACACCTGTTTGTCAATGGGCGTTTGATTTACATTTGAGAGAAACTAAGATTATAAACAAGGATACAAACTAGCCACCTTTCGCTGAAAATGCCGTTTTCAATTCAAAATAGGCCATCTGTGTGATTTAAGTAATTAAATTTTTAAATGCTATAATGGTGATTGTATAATGTCTAAATATAAAACCTTTAGCAAAACATGTGAAAAGAACTATATTCCAGAGTGGAAATGGTAAATGAGACAAAAGATGATCCTCCGCTGCCATCTAGTGGTCATAGTGGGAATCATAATATTCAATTTAAAAGTATTTATTTTTCTACCAGGTGAAATATATTGGCTGAAACTTCCACTTAGTATGGCAAATTTTCCATGAATTATCTCTATAAGTAAAAATGAAAAAAAAAAAAAAAAATTCCAGATGTTCTTTAAAGTAAATTTTACTTACGGTGTGCAAAAATATATGCAACTGCAAAAAAGCTGCGACTGGTGGGAATGTGATTGACAAATTGCATCACAAATGACTTCTAAAAGCCAACATTTGATCTTTCAAATAAGAAATATTAACAAAAATCTGTTTTATTTTAATCAGATTTCCAAACAACTACAAAGGTGGTTGCGACTGTGCTTGTGAAAATGTGATTTCATGTGTTTTTTCATGTTCTGTCTACAAAAAAAAAAAAAAAAAAAAAAAAAAAAAGGAAGAAAGATTTGAATATGCAAAAAAGTTCTATGTGAGTGACACTGGTGCATTTACATTAGAAAACACATCTAATTATCGTAGGATTTTGGGATTTCAATTACTGTATTTATGACAGAAACTTTCACTATTTAGGATCGGGCCTCTATGATTAAAAACTCTAAAAAAAAAAAAAAAAAAAAAAAAATCACTCCAAGGCAAAAATGAAAAAGCCTTTATTCACATGGCTTTACATTAAAATCAACACACAAGTGCACAGACGCAAAGGGAAGAAGGATAAAAAGGTTACAACAGAGAGATTCTTTCTGGATCTATACATTAAAGGCAACTCATTTGCCAGGATTAAATGTGGATTTCCCCCCCCCCCCTTTTTTGTAATTTTTTTAATCTATGTTGTACTTTATGATATTATCTTGAGATTTATGTATTTTTTCTCTCTCTTCTTCTGTTCTTCTTCTTCATTTGTGATTTACAAAGTTGTGACAGTTCTGTTTTTGCTTTGACATTATGGTGTATGGAGTGTAGATATATGTGGGGAAAAAAGTGGTTTAACATAAGGCTGCAACATAACAAAACATGGAAAAAAATTAAGGGTTTTGAATACTTTTGCAAGGCATATATATATATATATATATATATATATACATATACATACATACATACATACATACATACATACATACATGTATGTGTGTGTGTGTGTGTGTGTGTATATGTATCCTGTTTATCTTTCACATATATAGTGTATTTTGGCTGAAATGTCTGTGCATTCAAGCCTCATCGCTGTCACAGTCTATTAATTGTTGTCATCTCCTTTAGCAGAACTGCTCCAAGTCCACGCTTAAGTGCTTTGAATTGGAAGTGAACGTTTTGTTTGTTGAAATCCAGAGTGCGGCTAAATCTCAGTCTAGGCGCCTATTAAGGATCCTCAAGACGCTGACACATCAGGTGAGTTCAATATCTGCAAGACATTTAGGATGATCCAGTAATGGTATTTACAGAAATATTTGAAACGGCTTGTAATGACTTCAAGGCTAGCAAGAAAGCAGAGATCACAGATCCACAAGGAAACGTTTCAAATATATGAATTCAAAAACAATTTGTTACATTACAATACTATTCTTTTGATTATTCAACAGTTATTGAAAAATTGTCATTAAAAGTAAGGTTAAAAAGAGGTTTTCATAGGACTCACACACATACACGTGAACAATATTAAAAACACTTAAAAAGTAGTAAACAGACAGTAAGTTGTTTGTTATAAGTGGTGTGCACAGAGATATTTTTATTTTGTGTTGTGTTTTACACGTGTTTAACAACTTAAATAACAAACTTTTTTTTTTTCACTCAAGAGGGCATTAAAGTGCATACAGTAATATGGGTTACACTGTTTTTAAAGTCTCTAGTAAATGTATTTACTGCTCATGTTTTTGTTTTTACTAATGGATGAAGTGAAATTATTTGCATTACACTTCTATGGACTAGAGTACAGGTATAGTTTGTATAAGTTTGTAAACAAAGTTTGAAGTTGGCTTGAGAAAGCCTGTAGCCAAAAAAGAAAATTTAAAGTAGTTTTAAAGGGGACATCGGATGCAAAATTCACTTTTGCATAGTGTTTGCATTTACACTCACCTAAAGGATTATTAGGAACACCATACTAATACTGTGTTTGACCCCCTTTCGCCTTCAGAACTGCCTTAATTCTATGTGGCATTGATTCAACAAGGTGCTGAAAGCATTCTTTAGAAATGTTGGCCCATATTGATATAGGATAGCATCTTGCAGTTTATGGAGATTTGTTGGATGGCACATCCAGGGCACGAAGCTCCCGTTCCACCACATCCCAAAGATGCTCTATTGGGTTGAGATCTGGTGACTGTGGGGGCCATTTTAGTACAGTGAACTCATTGTCATGTTCAAGAAACCAATTTGAAATGATTCGAGCTTTGTGACATGGTGCATTATCCTGCTGGAAGTAGCCATCAGAGGATGGGTACATGGTGGTCATAAAGGGATGGACATGGTCAGAAACAATGCTCAGGTAGGCCGCCGTGGCATTTAAACGGTGCCCAATTGGCACTAAGGGGCCTAAAGTGTGCCAAGAAAACATCCCCCACACCATTACACCACCACCACCAGCCTGCACAGTGGTAACAAGGCATGATGGATCCATGTTCTCATTCTGTTTACGCCAAATTCTGACTCTACCATCTGAATGTCTCAACAGAAATCGAGACTCATCAGACCAGGCAACATTTTTTCCAGTCTTCAACTGTCCAATTTTGGTGAGCTCGTGCAAATTGTAGTCTCTTTTTCCTATTTGTAGTGGAGATGAGTGGTACCCCGGTGGGGTCTTCTGCTGTTGTAGCCCATCCGCCTCAAGGTTGTCCGTGTTGTGGCTTCACAAATGCTTTGCTGCATACCTCGGTTGTAACAAGTGGTTATTTCAGTCAAAGTTGCTCTTCTATCAGCTTGAATCAGTCGGCCCATTCTCCTCTGACCTCTAGCATCAACAAGGCATTTTCGTCCACAGGACTGCTGCATACTGGATGTTTTTCCCTTTTCACACCATTCTTTTTAAACCCTAGAAATGGTTGTGCGTGAAAATCCCAGTAACTGAGCAGATTGTGAAATACTCAGACCGGCCCGTCTGGCACCAACAACCATGCCACGCTCAAAATTGCTTAAATCACGCTTTCTTTCCCATTCTGACATTCAGTTTGGAGTTCAGGAGATTGTCTTGACCAGGACCACACCCCTAAATGCATTGAAGCAACTGCAATGTGATTGGTTGATTAGATAATTGCATTAATGAGAAATTGAACAGGTGTTCCTAATAATCCTTTAGGTGAGTGTAAATGCGTTTTAGCAGTATGTGGACACAGCTACCCTACAATGATAAAAATCCATTCACTCTATTTTTTTAATCCCTAAAAATCCTAAACAGTCTCAATTATTGATGGCCCCGCCCACAACCGCTGACGGATTGTCCTACCATTTTCTCCACGCACGAGCAGCTGTAGCAACAACAGTGTCTTGTAAGCAATGTGGGTGTTTTACAGTTGGATGTAAATGTACATGAGTTAGCAAATTAAATTGAATCTAGTTTCAGTTTCGTTTCGTTCCATCAGCAGGAGGAGTTAATGAGACAAGATAGCGGCACCATCATGAATCAGTTTCAAGTCACTCCACCAAAAAAAAAAAAAAAAAACCTTTAAAGTAGATGACTGGCTGAAATGGATAAAACGTTTCCAATGATTTCCTATTGCTTCTGGCTTGGAGACACAGGCAGATGAAAATCAAGTGAATGCCAAGTGAAAAAAAAATGACTTTATTCAACAATTTGTCTCCTCCGTGTCACCCTAGCGCCATTTTGGAGAGTATCCACTAAACGCAAATAGCGTATGTTGTTCTGTGTGAGCCGAACCACGCGGATACCTTGTTTTCATTCGAATCAAAGCACAAACAATGTAGAAAACATTTGCATTGGCATCTTTCTTTAATTTCTCTGATTCATGAGTGAAGGTGGTTCCATAGTCATAAGACACGTACACGTGTTTAATAAACAACACCATGTCAAATTTCAACCTGATACACTGCTGAAATTGAGGCTAATGGTGAGCAACTCCTTAACTCCCCAAAAATAACTCTTTAATTAAACTCCACATAAGACTTTGCTCACAGTTGATTTCAGTTTGATGTTAGCAGGTTGCCAAGCTAAAAAAAACATAATAATCGAACAAGCAACTATTAAAAATAATGCTCCTCACTTTGACACTGTAAGTTAAATAAAAATATGTATTAATGAGAATCACACATGTACACATTATAGAACTAAAAAAGGACAAGGAATAAAATGCTGTTTCTGATTTTGTGAATCAGGATTCCTTCTAGAATGCTTTATCTTCAAGACTGTGCACTAACCTTACATAATACCATATTAAGTTGCAGGACAAAAGGAATCCATGTCCAGACTGTGAGTTCTATCAAGAAAAAAGTTCCAGAACTTTTTTGGAAACCTTAGAAAATGTTTTACAACGGATGAATGCTGAAAAAAGCTGTGGTCCAAAGAAGAATAAGAGACATTTAGAGAACATTATGAAAAAAACGCACATTAAAAACATGATCTGAAGGAGCAGATTCCTGTGGATTCCTGAAGCAGTTCTGGAGAAGTTTCTGAATGTCAAAACAGACACCATATACTAAGCTACAGTACCTACAGTACGTATCCATCTGTACATGAACATGAAAATATATATTTTCTTAAATAAATGACTTATGGAATATTTGTTACAATAGTATGTTTTGACAACAAACTAAACCCATGCCATGACCACTTTTTGTTGACCATTACCTTTCCTATAAATTATAGCTGTGTAGCTAATAATACAAGTATAATACAAGAATTGCTGTAGCATATTCTTCTGCATAGAATAATTAGTTATCTTGATTATAATACTGTAATATATCTAAAGTGAAGATTTAACTAGTCAAAGGAACCAAAGTCATGAGCCTGGGCCAAAAAATTAATTAAAAAATCTGAAGACAAGTTCATTGAACCAATGTTTGAGTTATTAAAGTTATTAAATTGACAATAATAAGTGTTACACATTATTGGCTATTTAAAGGGATACCTCATCCCAAAATGAAAATTTTGTCATTAATCACTTACTCCCATGTCGTTCCAAACCCGTAAAAGCTTTGTTCATCTTCGGAACATAATTTAAGATTTTTTGGCCTGTGACTGTCCCGTAGACTGCCAAATAAATAACAAGGTCAAGGGCCAGGAAAGTATGAAAAGCATCGTCAGAATGCTCCATCTGCCATCAGTGATTCAACCGTAATGTTATGAAGCAACGAGAATACTTTTTGTACATGAAGAAAACAAAAATAACGACTTTATTCAACAATTCCTCTCCTCTGTGTCTCTCTAAATCAGCGTAGCGCCATTTTGGCAAATCTGAGCTGTACGCAGATGGCGTACGCTCTTCTGTATCAGCCGCGCCACAAGGATACATTTTTTATGTGTATTTACGCTTTTGTTTGAAAGCAAATAATGCATTGTGCAGCGCGGCTGACACAGAATAGCGTACGCAGTTCACGAGTTCAGCTCAGATTACCCAAAATGGTGCTACGCTGATTTGGAGAGACACAGAGGAGAGGAATTGTTGAATAAAGTCGTTATTTTTGTTTTCTTCGTGTACAAAAAGTATTCTTGTCGTTTCATAACATTACAGTTGAATCACTGATTGGCAGATGGAGCATTCTGACGATGCTTTTCATATTTTCCTGGACCTTGAGTCTCAAGCCTACCGGTTTTCATCCAAAATATCTTAAATTGTGTTCCGAAGACAAGGGAAGCTTTTATGGGTTTGGAACGAAATGGGGGTAAGTGATTAATGACAAAATTTTATTTTGGGATGGGGCAACTCTTTAATGACTTGCAATATTGGCAAATAAAGTTATACTCATTTGCTGCTGTGTAACTTTGGAAAGAAAATGCATCTGATTCATTTTATGAAAGCTCATTCTAAAACCAGTTGCTATAACTGTGCTCTGCTTACAACACTGACAAACATGTCCTTTGATTTGGGTAGGGTTTTTACCCTATGATTATCAGTGTCTTCAAATGTCTGGACATATTTTATTTAGGCTGCTCTTTCAGACACCAGCATCTAAGGTATGTTTTATATGACCTTGAATGCCTTTGTGTGATTATCTGCAGTTCAGATGTTGTGATTATGTGCACATAATTATGTAAAGCAACTTCTGTCTGCAGAATATTTGATACGCTATGATTGGATACTCCAAATATAACAATGATTCATGTCCACAAGCAAAACTTTATAAGGTTGCTGTAAAATGAAATGTTTCAGGACAATAATAATTATAATTTACTGCAATTTGACCTTTACAGTTGGTCTATAACTTTGCGGAGAACATATGATCAAACTACTTTAAATGTATATCAATAGGAAAGCTTAACTGTTCAGCATACATTTACAATGCTAGATGTTTAGAAATTGTTGGGATGTTTTACACCATTGTTCTACGTTGTGACATTAAAGGAATTTGATAGCCTTCAGGTATTTCAGTGGCATGTTAACATGTTAGACTTTGGCACTCCTTCCAAAAATAATGTTTTATATAACCTGCTGAAATGTTTTATTGCATTTATAATGGTGTACAATAAAAAGAAAACACTTTTATGAGCTGTTGTATTTCCGATTCATTTTCCTTCCTTTTTTTTAATTTCTTAAAGCTGCAGTCCGTAAGTTTTGCCTATTTGTCGTCATCTCTGTTTGAAAACCTGGAATCGCAGCTGTTGGAATTATCTTCCTTGCGTGGGTTGTGCGCCGGTGTTCTGACAATTTGTGCTATACTCGCTCACTCGTTCCAGTGGGTGGAGTTTATGTGAATATTCATTAGTTCCGCTATTGTGGGCATGTCCTTGCAAATGAATGGAACTGAAAATATTAGTGCAAGCTTCTTAAATCGCTACTTGTTTAATGAATTATTCGAAAAGGTAATGACGTTTCAGTGTTAAGCATTAAAGCATTAACTGCAAGAGTGTCAAAACAATGCATAGTTTGTGTAATATGATATATCGTCCAAACTGTTTTGCCTGACTGATTACAGGTTACTTGGAAATGCACAGAACAGGCTTTCTTCAGCTTTCCTTATCCTGTTTGCAATTGGCTAAAAAGGAAATTATATATATATATAATATATATATATATATATATATATATATATATATATATATATATATATATATATATATATATATAATCCGTTAACAGTTTTATGATAAGCTATTAAATCCTTATAATCAAATGATGATAAACTTAATCTTTGTGAATAAGTGACGTTATTGAAATTGAAGAGCGATGCTTTAGCTCCATCCCTAATCCTGACAGTCTCAGACTTGTCAAAGTCCTCACTGTACATATTGTGCTCATAACACAATTTAGTTTATGATGTAAACTACAATATAAGTTAAAACTTAATAAGAATTCATTTAAACTTTGTTTTCTTATAAAGTCTCAGCTTTCACAGCTAACTAGTGATATCGCTAGCTATTAATAGTCTGACACTGGTGGCTAATTAAGCTGTCAACATAATGTTAAAAACGATTTAAAAACATCCAGAAACAACTGTTCAGTCTTACCTGTGAAAGATAATACCCCGAGATCTGTTTTTATTATTGTGCGACGGTTTGTAGATGCCCAGGCTGCCAACGAGTCTTGAATGTTTTCCTCTGTCCCGATATGAGAGTTATGGAGTGTTGCCCGCTCCAATATGGCGGCGACGTTGACGTGCGGACGAGCGGCCAGTGAGGCTTCTAGGTATTTTGATATTTATGGAGTGTTGCCCGCTCCAATATGGCGGCGACGTTGACGTGCGGACGAGCGGCCAGTTCATGCTGGCATGATCAAACACAGAGCATAACAGGCTAAGATTCTTCTTCAGCTAGCTTACACATCCCGTTTTAACTACTGCATTGCTATTGCCACCTAGGGGAAAATTCTAATATAAAGCGAAAACCTTCCCCATGCTACTACATTCTCCCCCCCCTTAAGCTTTTACAACAACAGTACACTTCTTGAAAAAAAAACATTTTTTTTTTTTTTTTTTTTTTGAGTCCTTTAAATAACGAGGCTTGGATACAGGTCTCGAGACGACCTTCGTACCACGGCAGTCGAGGGATTGTGACTGCATTGGAGTACCTGGAGTTTTGAATATCCAGCCCTGATGTTTTGGCCTGTTCTAAAACAGGCCTTGCCACACCCTCAGTGTCTGCTTCTGGAACCAAACAGCTTTCCTCCAGAATGGAACTCTCTGGTGCTGCAAAAGCTGCAGCTGCCGATTCAGTAACGGCTGGTTCCCTAGTTCCATAGGTTCCATAATCTCTGGTTCGCCAAATCCTTGTCTTCCGAACTTGCCAATATCTGGTCAACATGTTGCCTGCGTACAATGTTTAAACGTCTCCTAGCATGACCTTGTAGGAGACAGGACCTGTGATCTTGGCAATGAACCCCAGGAATCCACTTAGTCCATGACTATAAAAGATGATCACGGCGTCTCCCTCCTGGAAACTCCTCCCTAAACCTTGCTTGTCATGCTGTTTCTTTTGAATGCACTGCTTCCGTTCCACCTTCCTTCTGCTGGGTCCGGACAGAATTAGGTCTAAGGTCGATCTCAACTTCCTGCCTTGTAACATTTCAGAGTAGTGGGACTGTGGTGTAATGCGGTAAACCTAACAGCTCTTGACACTTTAGTGATCAGGGCTTCCGGCACCCGCCTTCTTCATCATTGACTTAATGATCTGCGGACTGCGCGCGTCAGCACAACCATTGGAGGAAGCATGATTAAGCAGAGTAATGTGTTCAATTCCATTTTTCTGCATAAACTCTCTGAATTCGGCACTCACAAAACATGACCCGTTATCGGACACAATTGTTTCTGGAATTCCTTGATTGCTAAAACTCTTCCGGAGACACTCAATCGGTAATGGCTGAAGTTGAGGTTGTTACAGGATAAACATCCATCCATTTTTGGAATGAGCGTCCATCAGGATCAAAAACAGGGTGTCCCATGAATGGTCCCCCATAATAATCAATGTGTAACCTTTGCATGGTTTGCTCGGCCAACTCCCAAGGATGAAGTGGTGCGTGGAGCTGGTGAATTACGGTGTTTCTTGGCATACAACACATCTTTTAACTACAGCTTCGATGTCGGCATCTAACTTGGGCCACCAGAAATAGCTTCGCGCTAATGCCTTCATTCTAGTGATGCCGATGTGACCGTGATGGAGTTGAGTTGCTGTATCAAGGCATCCCGGCCTGGTGGCGGCACCACTATGCGTGAACCCCACAGTACACACACCCATCCTGCACACTCAGCTCTGTTTTTCCTAACAGCATATGGTTGAAAGCTGTGTCCCAGTCTTGAGGCGGCCAACCATGTTGGACAAGCTGCGCCACTCTGGACAACCACAGGATCTGCCGGCAATCGGCCTCCATCTACTCATTGCAGCTGCCGAGACGAGGGTCACATTCTCCATCATCAGCACTCGTTCCTCCTGTCCTCTCTTGACAGCCTGTTGAGGAAGAGGGAGTCGACTCAACGCATCAGCATTGCTATGATGTTTCCCCCGGCTTGTAAAACCATCCCATCCTCGTCGCCAAATGTAGTATCCTGTGTACTCATATAAGGAAGACGGACAGCGAGGTAGCGCTTAGCCAAAAAGCTTTACTTCATGCTGGCATGATCAAACACAGAGCATAACAGGGCTGGCAGATTCTTCTTCAGCTAGCTCTACACATCCCGTTTTAACTACTGCACTGCTATTGCCACCTAGGGGAAAATTCTAATATAACAGCGAAAACCTTCCCCATATACTACAGTATGAGCTGATATTGTCTCCTAGGTGTATATTTTTCTTTTGACTGCGAGAACTTTACCATTTTTGTAAGATAAGACAGACACCAAAAGCGTGTAGTGTTGGGGGTTCCCCAGGACCAGGATTAGGAACCGCTGTCACAGGAGCGTGCATGCCTGCGGCGGTATGGCAAGCCTTTTTAACATAAATTGTTCCCAGCGTTACTCGTCGTAATTGCATTTTTACTAGTAACAATTCAATTAGAGAGCTGTACAATTTAATTCTTACTAGTAACAATGCAAATTAGAGAGCTCTCTAAAATCAATTTTTACTAGTTACAATTACAATTACAGAGCTCTGTGACTGAATTAGAGAGCTCTACAATTGCATTCTTACTAGTAAGAACTGAATTAGAGAGCTCTCTAATTCAGTATTTACTAGTAACAATTATGATTATAGAGCTCTCTAATTCAATTCTTACTAGTAAGAATTAAATTAGAGAGCTCTTTAATGGAATTTTTACTAGTAACAATTGAATTAGAGAGCTCTGCTATTGCATTGTTACTAGTAAGAAATAAATTAGAGAGCTCTACAATTCAATTCTTACTAGTAACAATACCAATTAGAGAGATCTCTATTTCAGTTCTTACTAGTCAAAATGCAATTACAGAGCTCTCTAATTCAATTCTTGCTAGTAAGAAATCTAGTTACAGAGCTCTACAATTGTATTCTTACTAGTAAAATCTTGTATTCAGTAGATGCAAAACAGATTTGCAACTACACCCAAGAAAGGTTTTGTTTTAATGTTTTATCACTTCATTAATTCACACCTTTATATTATTATTATTCCTTTATTCCAGACCCTTATCCATATCACAAAAATGAAAATAAAGAGTATAGTCTTGAAGATATCATCTCATTTTGGTGTTTATTATGCACTGTATCATGCATAGAGCTTTAAGCTACAAAAATAGGCCAGTTAATAACTTAATAGTCACTCTTGACAAAATATCTTTCTTTCTTTTTTCTTTTCTTTCCTTCTTTCTCTCTGTCTCTTTCTCTGTCACTTTTTGGTCAGACATTAGGCAATAATAATAATAATAATAATTGTGACATTATTTGGGGGGATTTTTTCGATAAGCTTAATTAGATGATATTTTGCTGAGTGTGATTTGTGCTGGAACCGTGTCTGGTTTTGGCCAGTATATGGCAGCATGACTCTGTCTTACTGAGTGATTAATTTAAAAACACAGATTCAAGTATGAAACCTGTTTCTCCGAGACATGTAACAGTTCTTCTCTGGCTTTGTTTGGAATCATTTGTGTTGGTGAAACAAAAACAGACAATACTGTGTCCAAAATGTAACTCACTTATATTAATTTCTTGGTTGTTGAACTGTATTAAATCAACATCACATTCACGATCATGCTCGTGCGCTGATATTCAGAAAACTGCACTTTTGCTTGTGACATTATTTAACTATATCAGATGTTATAAATATAAAATCAAATACTCATAAAGGGATATTTTTGCCCTCATAACTTTAATTATAGCGCCATTGTAACAGGCTTCATCATGCAGTAAATGCTTCTAGTAACAGAAACGCCTCAGCATTATTGTGTGAGTGGAAAATGCGAATAAAACCTTTGAAAAGCTTAACAAAAAACAGGTATTTTACAACCAATAATTAAATATGCATATTTCTGAGTATACATTTATATGCATGTTTTCTGTGGAAGTGTGAATTCACCTTTAAAAATAACTTTCAGTTGCTACATACTTATATTTCTTCTCTGTAAAGCATAATCATTTTACAATGATTTTAATCAATATGGCCTATAATAATATACTTAATAGATCAACAGAGCCTCAGCGCTGCTATTCGTCAAAAGCTGCTTGACTGAATAAGCTGCTTGGAAAAAAAAATTCACCCATTTCAACGGAAAAACTTATGTTTTGTGGCTGCCTTAAAATTTAAAGTTAACTCAACTTAAAAGTACAAGTCATTTCAACTCACTAAGTTAAATCTTGCCTAGTGCTGAATTGCTTTATTGAAGTTTATGACTTTACAATATTTGCCGTTTCAACTTAAGTTCAAAAGTTTTAACACAAATTTTCTAGTTATGATAATGTAAACTTTATTTTAGATACAGATAATATATATATATATATACTACAACATTTGTTTGAAACGTTTAAAATATATAAAAAAAAACCTGTTTATAAACAGGTTTTTAATATTCAGAACAGTACACAGCCTGCCTCTGCATGCTCATGTGTGAATGCCCAGTAGGCTGTATGTACTGTATACAACAAGGGCACAAAAGTAGCAAAAAACTGCCAAGAAACTGTCAAACAAAGCTGAAAATGTACTCATTCCTTTTGGCTAACAACCACTGAGACAAGCTTGGGAAAAAAGAAAAGAAAAAGAAAAACACACTTCTTGAACATTTAAAAGGTGAAAGGTGTCCTGCAGTGCACCATTGTAGTCTTTGTATTAGGAGGTCAGCTTGCATGTCCTTCTTGTGTATGAAGTGTCTCACTGAGCCTTTAAAATCAGAAAATAGAGTGAGAATTAATAATTGTTGGTTGTTGTTTATTCTATATACACTGACAGACTTCAATATACACACATTAATGAAGAAACACATTCAATATTTTGAATGACAAAAAAAGTGATGGTTTAAAGCAGAGGTGCTCTGAGGGTCACTGTCCTGCAGAGTTTAGCTCCATCCTTAATTAAATACATCTGAATCAGTTAACTAAGTTCTTACTAGGCTTTCCAGAAACTTCAAGGTAAGTTGTAGCTAAATTCTGCAGAAGAGTGGACATCCAGGAGCGAGTTTAGACACCTCTGGTTTAAAGGAACCTTTTTTTTGAAAATAATTGACCGCGGAAAGAGGGGGAATAAAGAACAATTTACAACAATATCCAAGGCTATCTTTACTTTAGGAGGAAAACGATCGATATGGTAGTCTTGGTTTTTCAGTAACATTAGACATTCTCAATTCAGTGAAATGAAGTTCGATCGTTAGCCTATAGAAGAATAAAAGCATTTATTTTGATAGATGGGCCATGTGATAGCTGTATTTGCTAAACCTCACTGATAAAAGAACAATAGCAAAACGATAATTTAAACAATTCATATGTCATACTGTGACATAAACAATGGTCCGCCACTGCTGCTCTTTGCCGCTGCAGGCATGCGTGCTCCCATGACTGGGGACACACTTTTTATCAGGGGAAACACAAAACCAATAAAACCCATTACAAACAAGGCATTTTTTTGCATCCAGTGGGGACATATTTATGGCCCGGTTTCACAAAACGGGGTTTAGCTTAAGCCAGGACTAGACCTAAGTTAAATTAAGATATTTAAGCAACTTTTACAAAAATGCCTGAGAAGAAAACATTACAGGTGTGCATCTTGACACAGAACAATGACACTGGTATATTTTAAGGTATGTCAGAGCAAGATATTTTTAGTTGAGACCGTTCAAACATGCATTTTAGTCTGGGACTAGCTTAAGCCTTGTCTGTGAAACCGGGGGATAGTCTTTTTATGTGTTGCATTGCATATCGCGGCGCGTAAACATAAAATCATGTCTGCATTTTTGATCAGAGAAACGACAAACAGCAAGTGCTACTCTACACTGCTCAAAACTCGCATTTGAATCATCAGTGGCAAATTCTTTAAATATGAAAACGTACTTACAGGCTGTGAGTCAGAAGTGCCAGACAGTCCTTGCAAAGTTGGAATTGCCCCACTTTATAGAAAAAGCCTTTGTGCACAGATGCATTGTAGACTACTCTCCCAGGTTCAGGAAACAGTCCTCCATAAAAAGCAGCAAATACTCCAGCATGGTCTTGTCAGTCATCTCTCCTTATTCTTTGACCTGGCTGTGATCAGTCAAATCTGACTCCTGCAGCTCTTTTTGGATGCAGGGTTGGCAAGTCTGCATTTTTTTCCACAGAATTGGGCTACTTTTAAACTGTTTTCATGGGTTGTTTTTCCCAAGTGGGTTAAAAGTTTGAAATATTGCATAAAATACATTTGACTGAAATGCCAGTATTGAAACATTTTGCGTTTAACCTGTGATAAAACTTTCATGGACTTTTTCATTAACTGTTCCATCCTGGTGGAATGACCTGCCCAACTCAATCCAAGCAGCTGAGTCCTTAATCATTTTCAAGAAACGGCTGAAAATATATCTCTTTTATCTTCATTTGACCTTCTAACTCTAGTACTCTCTATTCTATTTCTAGGCTACTTGTTTTATTTAAAAAGAAGAGAGACTTTAACACTAGCATTCTCTATTCTTTCACTATTCTTTCTACTTTATTTTCTTTTTATTTATTCTAAAAACAAAACAAGCAAAAAAAAAAAAAAAACTTTGCTACATACTGTTAAGCGAATCCCTGCCTCCTACCCACGAACCCTTGCCCCCTTCTGTCCTCTTTTTGGAAAACTAAAATATGGTCACCCTATTATTGTTATAGTTTATTCTCAAATTGTCAATGTTAATGTCAGGATTACGTGACTATAGTGTGTATAAGCGAGTAGATTTCAGTTTCTGTACAGTAATCTCTAATTGTCATATGACCACTCGAATTTCATATTAAGAAATTCTTTTAACCTAAGAAGTAAATTATGCTCCCTTCGAACTGGTTGTTTTTAAAATACAAATCTTGTGTTATCCCAGGCTGTCTGTAATTGGAAGCACATTTAAAACTGGAATATAATTTAATTTCAGTCACGTGTTTCATAAACACATAATCCTTTCTGGATTACAATCTGCCGTCAAAATGATAAATTTTATTATTTCAGCTGCTGTGAGAAAAGGTAAATGATCCTCCACCTGCAGGATCCTCACATGCGATACCCTACTAGCTGGGACAACTTCTTTATGTTTACAGACCTAATGATACAGCAGCATGTTCGAATTTCCCGCAAAAACTTACCCCTACCACTCAAATTAGAAAACATTATTATAAGATAACTGTTGTGAAACAGGCTAAAGTAAGGCAAGTTTTAAACACTGGCTGGTTATTTACTTGCTTAAATATTGATTTCAGATCATTTTTAACCAAAAAAAGTTATGGACTACAGCTTTAAGTTTTGTGTGTGTGTGTGTGTGTGTGTGTGTGTGTGTGTGTGTGTGTGTGTGTGTGTGTGTGTGATTTTGCAGTTTTATAGCAATAAACATTAACATCACAATTAGTTAGAATGTAGGCTACCATAAATTACAAGGTAGCAGATTGTAACAGATTTATGTTAATGTGTTACACATATATTATTTCTTTCATTTTTTGGTAATTAAAATGTTTAATTAGGCTATTAACAAAATGTGTTGCATCACAGTGAATTGTATGGGGAAGTAAAAATCTTCTGTATTTCCTGTAGTTTCTTTATTGCAAAAAAACAAAACAAAACAAAGAACAAGAAGAATCACATAAGATTCAAGATTCAAGATTTTTTATTTGTTACATACACGATTATATAGAGAATATATAACCAGCAGTGAAATGTGAGTCAGGTCCGCTCCATGGACAGTGCAGTTAGGGACTTTAAGCAACAGCTGCGAATGGAACGGCTACAGCGACCGGAAGTTTGCTGTCACACCGCCGTAGCCAAGAACGTAAAAATCACTAAGCAACGGTAAACAGGACAGCGCAACGCGGCATTAATTCATTTATTGAGATACAAAAAAATGTCATTTAAAAAAGCAAGAGAAGGATTGCTTTTGGCATTAAATGACAATCTTTTGTCGGAATTGGTTTTTTTAATATTGTATGATGTAAATAAGTCTAAAAACCTAGATTTACCATATAAGCAATACTTGCCTTTTAACCTTGATTACATGGAGGAAGACGAATGCCTAAATGAATTTTGTGTCAGAAAATGTGACCTACCAATTCTGGTAGATGTTCTCGGGATTCCCAATGAGATCGTTTGTGATCAGAGAAGTGTTGTGGGAGGAGTCGAGGCACTGTGTATGCTCCTTGGCTGGCATACCCTTGCCGGTACAGTGACATGATGCAAAGGTTTGGTCACCGACAAGTCCCAGTCCTGTGCATGGCCACAAACTCCGTGCTGGACTATATATATTCTGCACATCATCACAGGATAACGCAGTGGAATGTAAACATACTGAACCCTGTAGCATTGAGAAACTATGCTGACTGCATCCTCCAAATGGGAGCCCCTCTGGATAATTGCTTTGGGTTTATTGATGGCACTGTACGACCCATTGCCAGACCAGGTGTAACACAGAGGATCCTATATAATGGACACAAACGCATCCACAGTCTAAAATACCAGGCTGTAGCCATCCCTAATGGTTTGATTGCCCATCTGTACAGCCCTGTAGGTATGTCTGAATAATTTACTATCTATGGAAACATTGTCATTCCCTTTAAAATTTATAAAATAAAATAAATAAAAAAAATTATTTAAAAATATATTTTAACAGAGGGAAAGAAGCATGACTCTGGAATGCTGGCAGAATCTGGGCTGTTGGCATTGCTGCAACGTCATGCCATCTCTGTAGATGGCCATCCAATGTGTGTGTATGGGGACCCAGCATACCCACTGCGTGTGCATCTGCAAGCCCCATTTCCACATGTTCATCTCACCCCTCAAATGATGGAATACAACAAATGAATGAGTGAAGTCAGAGTGTCTGTGGAGTGGTTGTTTGGGGACATAGCAAACTACTTCAAGTTCATGGACTTCAAAAAGAATTTAAAAATTGGTTTGAGTAGTGTTGGAAAATTGTATGTTGTATCTGCTTTGTTAAGAAATGCACTAACTTGTCTGTACGGTAATCAGACATCGCAGTTTTTTAACTTGGATCCTCCACACATTCGTGACTATTTTTCATGAGGTAACACATACATGCAAAACTACACTGTGCTATGTAGGCCTATGTATATATAAATACATTTAAAAATAAAGATAAATAAATATAACATAGTATACAAACACAATATAAAACCAGAATTGTATTTAAAAAGAATGAGACATTTTATAATAACACATTTTTTATTTTATTATTAACAAAATTATAGTATACATACACAATATACATAAAGTAAAGTAATAAAGTATAGGCTACTAACAACATGTTATTAAAAATATGCTATTTTATGTTAACAGATTTTATATTTTATTATTAATAGAAGGATTTATACATTGAAATGTTTTATGAATGAAATCACAAATAAATGTTTTTAAATTGCAAAAGAATAATCATTTCTTTGACATATTTTCAATGAGGCTAAGTAATGCTTGCCCTTGCTGTTGCTGTTGCTGAAGTAGCATAGTCTGCATTGCCTGCATTTGCTGTTGCTGTTGTTGCATTAGTTGCATCATATCATTCATCTGCTTTTGTGTTTGTTGTGCTGCTTTTGCTTGCTCTTCAACCTGTATTTTTTTCAATTCCAATTCCTTTTCTCTTAGAACCCTCTCAGTCTGGCTTCTCTCCCTCAAAAACTCAATGGTGTCATTCCCACTCCTTCTCCTACGTTTGTTGTTTGTCCAGTCCTCTCCCTCTTCACTTAGCCTCCTGTTGGTCTGGCTAACCCTCTCCATGGCCTTCTTCCTTGCCTCTTCTGCTTTGGCCCTGTCCGTCTCTAACTTCCTCATACTCTCATCACTCCCTTTGTTTTCCTCAGCTGCTCTTTCTTTCTGTTATTTCTTCAATTAGTTCATCATGTTCTGTTATTTCTGCAGATGTTCCACTGCTCTTCTCGTCTTTATTGTTTCTGGCCTTGTATTTCGTCTGAATCAAGTTGAATCTCTCCCTCAGTGACCTCTGCATAACTCTGGATTTGGGTTCTTGAGAGCAATTCAGTGTGTCTGCTATACTTGACCAGGCCTTGCCCTTGTCAACACTGCCCTTTTTGTACCTGTATGGTTCTGTGAGCAGTATTTCTGTACAGAGAAGCACATCATGTTGCTCTTTCCACTCCATAGGGACTCTAATCAACAAGAAACATGAAGTAAATATAGCTAATTTTTGAAAAGTAAGTATAATTAACAGTCTTGATAGATAACTAATAAAAATAACTAATCCATTAATCTATTTCTAATCTGTTAATCTACTTTACCCAATTAAATATACATAAGTATAGCTATGAAAGAATGAAATGAATGTAAACAATAAAAATATAAGAATAAAATACAAAATAAAATGTATACTGTAGAATTAAATATAGAATAGAAAATAAATAAATAAATAATAAATATTAAGATACACAGGAATGTACAAGAGGCGAATGTGCAAACAGGTTGTGACACTGTCAATATGTCAATATGAGATAGAGAACGATGAATATCTTACTGATTAAGTGATTATTAAGTGGAGACATGTAGATGTTAAGAGGCTGGTTTTGAGTTTAGGAGCCTGATGGCATGGCGGAGGAAACCCCTCCCGAGTCTCTCAGTTTTTGGCATCAGGCTACGGAAGTGCTTACCGGATGGCAGCAAAGTGAAAATGCAGTTAAAGAGAGTGCGTGGTTGGAGTCCTTGATGATTTTAACAGCCCTGCTTTTGCAGCGTTGAAGTAGATGTCTTGCAGCGAGGGAAGAGCAGACCCTGAGATGCACTCAGCTAAGCACACAACTCTCTGCAGCACTTTGCAGTCTTGACTGGAGCTGTTCCCATACCACACTGAGTCAATACACTTTCTGTGGTCCCTGAATAGAAAGTTTTCAGAATTGCTGGTGAGACCCTGAATTTCCTCAGCTGTCGCAGATGGTACAGTCTTTGCCTGGCTTTCTTAACCTGTGTTTGATTGTGAGTAGTCCATGTCAGGTCCTCTAAGATGTTTACACCAAGGTACTTGAAGCTGCTCACCCTCTCCACAGGGGTCCCGCTGATCATAAGAGGAGTATAGAGATTGCTAATGTGTCGTCATCATGACGTATTCCCAGTGGTAAACGCAAAGCATTTTGGGAAACCGCGGCACAAACATAACGCGCCAGACTTCTATGCATGGAGGGAAGAACGCTATAAACTGGAATAGAAGTGGCGTAAAGCTTAAGAACCGAATATCCTTTTATCGTTTTCCAGCGTGGAAAAATAATAGTACAAGCCATGTTTCAGAGGTGACAAATAGTTGACGAATGGCATGGATAGCAGCAGTAAGGAGCCCAAGATTACCTACGATAACACTCCACCACACATGATGGTGTGTTCAAAGCATTTTCACAAAGGTAAGTTACAATTACTCTCTGTAAATGTTATGTTGTGGGCAAAAACCAGCGTGTTTTGTTTGACTTAACCAGACCATTAGCTTAAGTTACCAACGTACTAAAGCGTAACGTTAATCAGTTTTTAAATGTTGTACATCTAGGCTACATAGCAATTTATTTGTTGACTCTGTTTGCAGGCAAACCTGCCTATGAAATGTTGGAGTGTGATCCTGACTGGACCCCTTCTCTGTACCTCGGCCATACTGAGGTCAAAGCTACGAACACAGACGGTTTCAAGCCTTTTTGGAGAATTATATACCATGCTCACATCTAATATGTAAATGTTTATTGTTTTCCAAAAGATTTTGTAATGTCTCTTCTCACATGTAATGATTTTTTAGCCATGTCTGTAAATAAAAAATACACAAAGACCGAATGAAATTCTGCCTCCTTTATCTGTATTAAGGAAGAATTGTGCAAAATCAGTGTTCTTTTGTTTGCAAAACACAATTACATAACTTAAATAGTAGTAACAATCCAACTTAATTTCAGTTTCTTTACATATTTAACATGTGAAACACATTTAGATGAATACATTTACATTATTAAAAAGTCCATAGAAAACTTCGTGGGTGTATGCACTAACACTTAGTATCATGTAGTTGTAAATATATGGGTGCTGGAAGTTGGGCAACAGTTTGACGTCCCTTGACCAGTCGCTCTGCTCGTAAGGATCCAGTCTTTTGATTCCCTTTTTTTTCTCGTCATATCTCGTCTTTGCATTAGGATTTAGTTTTAGGCGGTATGGTACGACAATGTTTTCTTTAGTCCGCTGCATTTTGTACGATTATATTCTGTTTTTCACGCTAATTTTTCATTTATTTTCATGCCAGAACACTAGCCTGTTATGCCAACCCATGTAAACTGGCCAAACATACCCATAATTCTTTGCGTTCTGATGACGTTGCCGCCCAGTTGGTCACATGTCTTAGCAATCTCTATAGGGCTGCTGCTCTCTCTCCCTGAAGTCAATCAGCTCTTTAGTTTTGCTCACATTCAGAGAGAGACAATTGTCCTGGCACCATGATGTGAGTTTCTCTACCTCATCCAAGTATGCAGTCTCATTATTGAAGGAAATGAGGCCCAGAACCACAGTATCATCAGCAAATTTGATAATAGATGTGGAGCTGTGGGAAGACACGCAGTCATGTGTGAAGAGAGAGTAGAGCAGGGGACTCAGGACAGAGCCCTGTGGGGCTCCTACGTTCAGGGTGATGGAGCTGGAGATGATCTGGCCTACTTTCACAACTTGGGGTCTGCTGGTGAGGAAGTCTTGAATCCAGTCGCAGAGTGAAGAGTTTAGACCGAGGTCTATGAGTTTAGAAGCAAGCTTGATGGGGACTATAGTATTGAAAGCTGAGCTATAGTCAATAAATAGCAGTCTTACATAGTTCCCGTTGTTGCCGTCAATGTGCGTGAGAGAAGAGTGCAGGACGTGAGAGATGGCATCTTCAGAGGATCTATTGGGGCGATAGAAGGCAAACATGAAGAGGGTCTAAAGTATCCGGGATGGAGGAGCAAATGTAGTTCTTTACCAGTCCCTCAAAGACCATCATGACTATTGATGTGAGGGCAACTTGGCGATAGTCCAGTCCATAAAGTCCATATAGTCCATAAAGGAAAAGCACAAAAACAATACCACCTCATTTAAAAAGAAAAATATTATCATAAGCCTGAAGAAATGTGTTATTCTTATTGTTATCAGTGAGTTAATAGATTAACAAGAGTAAAACCCTTGAGATAAAAACATACTAATATAGTTAGTCAGCAACTATTAAATAAGTTGCTTGGACCACACCTTTGCGTGGGAAACAACACGGTTGTCCTCCAAAGCACTAAATGGCGCTCTGCAGCTCTCGCGCTGCTTGTCGCTTACGGAAGTTTAAGGAAAGAAAACAACATTGGCCTTCGCTGCCTGATTGAAGCGAAACCAGACAGCTGTTTAAAGGTAAGAAGACTTTTTTTATCCGCTCTTTAATGGTAAGTTTAAGACATACTTAACGGTATGGTGTTATCGTAGTAAACTAAGCTGTGACCGTGGTAATTAAGCCACGAGTTATTTGTGTGATAAGATGTGTGCTAGCTAGCTCGTGTGCTATTTCCTTGTCGACTGGATTTAGCAGCATTAGCCCGAGCACATCACCCTAAACACTTAAATCCCAAGACAACAGGAGCAAACTAGATTGACCGCTGATGTTTACCTGCAGTTTAAACTCGTAAGTCGTATTATGCATACCCAAGTAAAGAAATACAGTGTACTGTTTAATCACATTGCGTTTCATTAGCCGTGTCTCTTTTTTCTGTCTGGTCAGATGGCTGGTTTCAGTCTAATAACATGTGAACTGTTATGTGCATGGACGAATCTTGCATCTGTTTGTAATTGTTTACTATTCTTTGCTTTATACATGTATTTGATGGTTTGTACAGTAGTGTTGTCGTCTGGATAACATAGAGAAGAAAACAAAGAGATGTCTGACAGCGATGACAGCGATTTCTCTGATAATCAGAGCGAGAGGAGCAGCGAGGTGGAGGAGAACGAGGTGAGACCACCAGCTCCTCCCAGAACGTGTCAGTAAATAGTAGCTTTTTATGGTAGCTAAAACCATGCTATTTTTTGTTTATCTGAAATGGTTCATAAAAAAAAAAAGCAATCCTCAAACTCAACACATTTCTTTAAGGATGAGGAGGAACAGGGGAGTGTAGCTGGCAGTGACAAGGCTGAGGAGGAGGAGGGAGAAGATTTGGAGGATGAGGAGGAGTATGATGAAGAGGAAGAGGAGGATGATGACCGGCCCAGGAAAAAACCTCGGCATGGTGGCTTCATCTTGGATGAAGCCGGTTAGAAAATCCCTTACCAACATATTTTTTAGATTAAGTTTGCATAGATGTCATTTGAAAAGCTATATTGTGTTTCATTCTATCTTTGACTAGATGTTGATGATGAGTATGAAGATGAAGATCCATGGGAGGATGGTGCTGAAGACATCTTAGAAAAAGGTAAGAAATTATTTTTATTATTATTTTAAATGAATTGTGAATGTTTTGTTTGTTACATTTAAAACAGTATCTTAAGTTATTCTATATTTAATGTTTGTATTATATGCAATGATGTTCCCTGTATGCATACTCTAAACTCTGGCAAGTGGAGTTAAGATATATTTTGATATTATGTGACCAGTATGTGTTGTGTGTTTAGGCCTGTATGCGTTATATCATATTTCTATCTTTATGAAATGGAGGCATTTTAAATGAAATACCAACAACGACAGACTGTGTTAAATGTGTTGTATAAAATGATGCCAGTTATTGGAATCTAATTCTTGCGCTCATTAATTTTTTTTTATTTCTTATGCATGCCTCCTTCAGTTAACGGTAAACCAACTCCAGATTTCTCTGCTCAAGTTTTCTGTCTAATTGAACTGATTCTCAAATCATTGTTTCTCATTCGTTAAAATCCATACCCATGATCTGCACCCCTCTAACATTTGTTTTTGATGTTTAAAGTTGTTTGGCTAATGTTTAATTTGCTTAAATGTCTAAACAAGGAGCATGGATGGCAAATACATTTTTAGCGATACACTTCTTTGCATCATTGAAATATGTTGAGTAAGGTCAAAGTTAACACAGGCTATAATTTTATACAAATGCATCATCCATTGAACAGGGGACTTTGTAGGGGGACTGACTGAGTTCTGAAAGGGAATCAAATATGGTAATTTGCCTGAAAATGCTCCTTTGAACAGAAAACAAAACCCAATTCCTTGTTTTTGGTAGTATTCAAGTGTGCGTATTGTATTGCATCAGCTAACAGTGACATAACATCATCACGTAGTTTCCATCTTTAAAATAAACCACATGTGTGAGCATGTCCATCATTGGTAATTTCCCTTTTTATTTCTGTTTACCTGGTCCTGTCTATGCCCTTGCCTGAAAATGCTGTGTGCACATGACTTTGTTTTATGGCTCATGTTCCTCCTTTCCTCCCTCAACTCTGGATTTGAGCAGAAGAGGCCGAAGGTATGTGCTTAAATCTTCATGGTGTGCATGGATATTCAACCATGTGTTCAGTAGCTGTGTTTACATGCACTGCTTTTAGACCATCTGGTTGCAGATTCACAATAGTTTTGTTTTTACTGTATTTTGGATTTGAATGAATTCAGCCTTGGTGAGCTTAAGACTTCTTTCAAGGACTTTTAAAAAAATCTTACAGATTAAATTACATTTAATCACACATCATATATAAAAAAAATTATGTGTAATAAATAATTGTTTACAAAGAATCAAAAGTTTAGATAACAATTATTCGATTTAATGGATTAAGATCTGCACCACTGGATCAGAATTAATCAGATCATTCAGCTTGAGTGATCAGTCATTAGTCAAATTAATAATGGATCATTACGCTGCATGTAAACGTAGCTACTGACGATTTTTTAGTTTTCTTTTCCAGTCACAGTATACATTTTTTTTGTCATTTAATTGTTCATTCCGTTTTCATCTGTTAGTGTCCAACATTGACCATGTTGTATTGGATGAGGATCACTCCGGTTCAAGGAGGTTGCAGAATCTCTGGAGGTGAGACAGCTACACTGCTCACACTTTCACATGACTGAATCTGAAGTATGAAAGTCATGTTAAATACCTCCTTTTCTCTTTAGGGATTCACGTGAGGAAGCTCTGGGGGAGTATTACATGAGAAAATATGCCAAGTCCTCAGGTGGCGAGCAGTAAGTCAACAGAGTTCACCTATACTCAAAGCGTATGCTACTTTTACCAAGTGTGTGAGACTCAATTCAGCACGAGCATGTTGAAATGCAAGGATTTCTGGTTTTGCTGCGTTAACTTCTCTAAATATTCCTGTTCTGCTGTTTACTTCAGTTTCTATGGCGGCTCTGAGGATCTTTCTGATGACATCACCCAGCAACAATTGCTTCCTGGGGTCAAGTATGAAAAAAAAATATTGCTGATTAAACATACTAAATTAAGTATTTCTGAAAAGACCACTGGGCTTGTGTTAAGAGATTTGTCTTTTGCAGGGATCCTAATTTGTGGACTGTTAAGTGTAAGGTTAGTATTATCTAACATGTAGCCTGTAGGTGTTGTGATGAGGCCGCTGTGTGTGCAGGGTTTAATTCTTCTGTTTCTCTGTAGATTGGAGAGGAGAGGGCAACCGCCATTGCCTTAATGCGAAAATTCATTGCTTATCAGTGCACCGACACAGTAGGTTTTCCACATTCCCTCTGTCTTGATGTCTGTTTGTTTTGATTACAGCCAGCCTTAGCGCCATGGTTGGTTAAAGGGATGGTTTACTGATCCTCATCTCATTCCAAACCTGTGTGAGTTGCTTACTTATGTTGAACATAAAAGAAGATATTTTGAAGATGGCTGGTAATCAAACAGTTGGTGGTTGATAACCAACTGTTTGATTACCAGCATTCTTCAAAATATCTTATTTTATGTTCAACATAAGTAAGCAACTCACACAGGTTTGGAACGGCATGAGGGTGAGTAAATGTTGACAGAATTTTCATTTTTGGGTAAACTATCCCTTTAGTACCTGTAATGTTGCCAGTTCTTTTGACATAATTTAAATCCTTATCATCTAAGGCACAGAACTGTATGAACTTTATCTTGTGTGCCTGAAAAGCAGTTTTCCTGAAAAGCAGTTATCTCAAGTTTCTGTTGGTTTTCGTTATCAAATTTTAGGCCAAGAGAGGAGAGAAAAACTGCAATGTCTGTGGTACTAATATGTTGTTTCTCTACACAGCCGCTTCAAATCAAATCAGTGGTGGCCCCTGAGCATGTCAAAGGCTATATCTATGTGGAGGCATACAAGCAGACCCATGTCAAGTCCGCCATTGAGGGTGTTGGAAACCTGCGTATGGGCTTCTGGAACCAGCAGATGGTGCCCATTAAAGAGATGACAGATGTGCTGAAGGTGGTTAAGGAAGTGACTAACCTTAAACCCAAGTCTTGGGTTCGTCTTAAGAGAGGCCTTTATAAAGATGACATCGCCCAGGTGGGTCACCAGGAGACTTGGCTATATAGTAATAAAGGAAATGTCTTCCAAATAGGGTACTAGATATTTTACTTACGTTATTCAATTTGTCATTCATACAGCTCTACATCTGTGGCATGAAAACAACTGATGCATGTATTTATTTGTCTTGTTTAGGTGGACTATGTTGAACCGAGCCAAAATACGATCTCACTGAAAATGATTCCTCGTATTGATTTAGATCGAATTAAAGCGAGGATGAGTATGGTAGGTTACATCATCACGATCATATATTATGATACATTTATGCTACTGTTCAAAAGTTTGGAGTCAGTAATTTTATTTATTTATTTTTTTTTTTTGAAAGAAAAAAATACTTTTTATTCAGCAAGGATGAATTCAATTGATCAAAAGGGCAGTTAAGATGTTACAGAAGATTTTTGTTTTAATAAATGCTGAACTTTTTATTCATGAAAAGATCCTGGAAAAAGGTTTTATGGTTTCCAAAAAAAAAAAAAAAAAATTTATGCAGAATAAAAACCCTCTTTTTAACATTCATGATAATAATAAAATGTTACTTAAGCACCAAATTAGCATATTAGAGTGATTTCTGAAGTATCATGTGACGCTAAAGACTGGAATAATGCAAAACAGTGATTTTTAAGGAAAAAAAATTCACGGAATTACTGCCTTTACCTTTAATAGGATGAATGCGGCTTTCGTGGTCATAAGAGGCTGCTTTTAAAACATTTAAAAAAGAAAATTACTGACCCTAAACCTGGATGGATAGTGTTTATATGCTATGTGACCTTTTAGTGATGTCACTCTGGCTTTGTCTTTCATCGTACAGAAAGACTGGTTTGCGAAGAGAAAGAAGTTAAAGAGGCCCACTCAGAGGCTTTTTGATGCTGAAAAGATCAGGTAAAGGAACACTCTGATTTTGAGTCACTCATAATCAAAACATATTGAAATATGTCAGCCACACTGACACATGCTCTGCTCTGCAGGTCTCTTGGTGGCGAGGTCAGCCATGACGGAGACTTCATGATATTTGAAGGCAACCGATACAGCCGCAAAGGCTTCCTGTTTAAGAGCTTTGCTATGTCAGCTGTGGTAAGAGATTCCTCATGCTTATTGTGGTTCTGGGTGTCTGTCTAATTGTTCTTTATTGGTTCACTGGTTCAAGCCGTTTCTCTTTTTGTATAGATCACAGAAGGGGTTAAACCCACTCTGTCTGAGCTGGAGAAGTTTGAAGACCAGCCAGAGGGGATTGACCTTGAAGTAGTCACAGAGACAACAGGCAAATACATCCAGACATCATAACTTTTTTTTTGTACCAATGTGTTGCGCAATCCTTCCGTGCATGCATTTTTGCAAAGTTAGTCACAATGATTTTATTAATACAGGTAAGGAACGTGAGCACAATCTCCAGGCAGGAGATAATGTTGAAGTGTGTGAGGGGGAGTTAATCAACCTTCAGGGTAAAATCCTGAGTGTGGATGGCAACAAGATCACCATCATGCCCAAGCATGAGGATCTCAAGGTGACTAGATCAACACGAGTTTCTGTTCCACTAAATGAAATACAAAAGATTTGTGAGAGTTCAAATATCCTGAAAATCCTGTTCTTCCCTTTTACACCATGATTATTGCTTCACTATCTTGCCTTTTGATTTTGTTTAGGACCCTCTTGAGTTTCCAGCTCATGAGTTGAGGAAGTACTTCCGTATGGGTGACCATGTGAAGGTTATCGCAGGGCGTTTTGAAGGTGACACGGGCCTCATAGTCCGTGTGGAGGAGAACTTTGTCATTCTGTTCTCTGATCTCACTATGCATGAGGTAGGTTTCTTTAGTAAGCTGTATAATTTTTCTGTATTATACTGCAGTCAAATTTTGTGTTTTCTCTGTCTGATATGATGTCTGTTTTTGTTCCAGTTGAAGGTCTTGCCCCGGGACCTGCAGCTGTGCTCTGAGACTGCCTCAGGTGTGGATGCAGGAGGCCAGCATGAGTGGGGAGAGCTGGTACAGTTAGATCCACAAACTGTAGGTGTCATTGTCAGGTTGGAAAGAGAGACCTTCCAGGTAAAAGTTCAAGAGAAAGCAAGCTCAAGTGTAATGTAAACTAAACTCAGCAGTACACACTTGCTGGATATGTTTCTTCACAACAGTAGCACTCTGTGACTATCTTGACAAAATCCCAGTGCGACTGTAATGTAGTCATGCAGTTACAGCCCCTAGGCTTGAATTTCAATAACAGTGTTACAACAGCAGGAACGTGATTGCAATATGATCATGAATCAGGGCTCAGCACAAAGGGTTGAGTTGGTGGTTCATGTTTATACTTGAGCTGCCAAACATTTCATTGGTCTCAGCATGAAAAAAAAAAAAATCTATACATTTTTTTTTTTTTTTTACTTAAAGCAACGTGTATTTTTATAAAAGTATAAAAATATTTTTATGAATTTATTGCTATTTTTGACCATTCTGTCTGCTTGAAAGATAAGAATTCTTGCAATGTATCCAGGTAAATAACAACTTAGACACAGTATTGTTGTAGAATTTGGAATTGGGAAGATGTTTCTGAAACAAGTCTCACCAAAGCTGCATTTCTTTGATCAAAAATAGTGCCAAAACCATAATATGGTGAAATGTTATTCCAATTTAAAATAACTGCTTTGTATTTTTAGATACTTTAAAATATAATTTATTATTATAATGGCAAAGCAGAATTTTTAGCAGCTCTTACTTCAGTTTTCAGTGTCCTATAATCCTTAAGAAATCTTAAATCTTTCTTGCGTTCGAAAAACATTATTATTATTATTATTATTATTAATGTTGGAAACTGGTGTGCTGTTCATCCTTGCTGAAAGTAAAACTTTCTTTAAAAAAAGCTTTTTAAAAATAATTTTATTCTGATCTCTGAATTTTCTTTAACACTGATTCATTTTTAGGTTCTGAACATGCACGGGAAAGTTTTGACTGTACGGCACCAGGCAGTAAATAGACGGAAGGACAACCGCTTTGCTGTCGCTCTCGACTCTGAGCAAAACAACATCCATGTGAAGGATATTGTAAAAGTCATTGATGGACCTCATTCGGTAACTACCAGAGACATGATAAAGGTTTGACATTGTATAAGGAGGAAGTTAATATTCTCTTTTATGTGATCTGTCAGGGCCGTGAAGGTGAAATTCGCCACATCTTCAGAGGCTTTGCTTTTCTTCACTGCAAGAAGCTGGTTGAAAACGGAGGCATGTTTGTCTGTAAAGCACGGCACCTCGTTCTGGCGGGTGGCTCAAAGGTAGGTGTGTTCTGCTACATCTGTGGATAAATCTTATACATTTCCCAACTTCCCTGTAGTAAAAGGGTCCCGTTTTTTCCCAAAGCCCAGAGATGTGACCAATTTTACAGTGGGTGGCTTTGCTCCTATGAGTCCACGCATCAGCAGTCCAATGCACCCTGGCGGAGGTGGTAAGCAATTTCACGTAACTCACAGGGTTTTGTAACATAGTGGTTGAAAATCTGGGCTTTTATCAAAAGGTTCAAACCCTGCAAGAGGATGTAATTATCCATTTAAACACTTGTGTGTTTGTCTGCCAGTATCTTAACTTAAAAACTTACCTATCTGGTTGCCATTTGATCAATGATATAAAGACTACTTATATTTTGATCTAGATCTTTTTTGGTCTTCCTTTCAGGGCAGCAGCAAAGGGGCGGAGGTGGTGGCATGGGTCGTGGCCGTGGGCGACGAGACAATGATCTGATTGGGCAGACTGTCCGTATATCCCAGGGACCATACAAAGGTGAAATGAATTGTATTCTTATTATTTGGAGCGACCTTTTATGAGAAACTTTTTGTTTTGGTTTAGTGTTTTGTATAAATTTTATAACATGTGGCTTCAGTGTCCAAATACTTTGAGACCACCATATGTTCACTTTGTCTTGTATTCTTATAAGGTTTTGTAACACCTCCTACATTTCCACAGGCTACATTGGAGTGGTGAAGGATGCCACAGAATCAACCGCTAGGGTAGAGCTCCACTCAACTTGCCAGACCATCTCTGTGGACCGGCAGCGTCTCACAACTGTGTATGTTGTACACAAACATTTATACTTTATCTGCTTCTTCCACATTTGTTTATTCCATTTTTTGGCTAATTTTTTGACATTACTTCAAGCTGCCAGTGAAAGTCAGTATGGTTAGCTTTTTTTAACATATCTTCCTCACACAGAAAATGTAAATAAAAGTGGTTGGTCCTGTGTGGGAATGTTCTATGTAAGAATCCTTAAATGTTCTATGTGAGAATCCTTACTGTCATTACACTGTAGACTTGATTGTGTTTGTCTGACATGTTTGTTATTTTTAATTTCACTGGTGCAGTGAACTATGACCAATAGGACAGCCCAACTGTAGCAGCTCTCTAAAAAGCACAGGATTAGTTGATCCTGGAATCTATTTGCATATTACACACCTCAGAGTTTGCTAGACAGAAGAAAAAATGTGATGGTTTTTGAAAGAAGTCTCTTATGTTCACCAAGGCTGCATTTTTTTGATCAAAGATACAGTAAAACAGTAATATTGTGAACTATTATTACAATTTTAAAGAACTTTTTATTTATTTATTTATTTAAAAATTATAATTTCTTCCTGTTATGGCTAAACCCAAATTTTCTGCAGTCATTAGTTTTCACTGTCACATGATCTTTCAGAAATCATTCTAATATGTTGATTTGCTGGTAAATTTTATTATGTTTGTTTGATGCTGGTATGCTGCTTAATATCTGTGGAAACATATTTTTTGCAGGATTCTTTGAATAGAATGGATAAAGATTTTACAAAAGATTAATTTTAAATAAATGCTTTTCTGTCACTTTTGATCAATTCCTAGTGTCCTTGCTGAATAAAAAGTATTAATTTCTTGCAAAAAAACAAAATCTTACTGACCCCAAACTTTTGAATAATAGTTTATAACTTTTGTTCTTCTAAATATATATTTTTTTAACACCTCAATCGTTTTGCTCTCTTTAAATCATTTTTTTTAAAGAAAGTTTAGGAATGAATTGTTTTGTTTTTTGAATTCCGATGTATGGTTCCCAGACACCCATTTATGGATCTGGCTCACGTACCCCCATGTATGGTAGCCAGACACCCATCCATGATGGTAAGAAATGCCAAAATATATTCTTATAAACTTCCAACACCTTTTTTTTTTTTTTTTAACCCATCTTTCATTGCTCACAGGAAGCCGTACTCCTCACTATGGCTCCCAGACTCCTCTGCATGATGGGAGCAGGACGCCAGGTCAGAGCGGCGCTTGGGATCCCAACAATCCAAACACACCATCACGGTAAGAAGCAGAGCGAGGACAAAACATGCACATGCATGCAATCAAACAATCACACATACCTCAGCTTCATCTCTTTTTCCTTCTGTTTTCAGGCCTGATGACGAATACGAGTTCGCCTATGATGACGAACCCTCTCCGTCTCCTCAAGGCTATGGCGGTACGCCCAATCCTCAGACTCCTGGCTACCCAGAAGTGCCCTCCCCGCAGGTCAACCCTCAGTACAACCCTCAGACTCCTGGGACTCCTGCTATGTGAGGGCTCATTCAGATGCTCGATGCTTTTGTTCTGGCTTGAGAACATCTTAAACTGAGTATGTTTTTGCACCGTAGGTACAACACTGACCAGTACTCCCCATATACAGCTCCCTCTCCGCAAGGCTCTTACCAACCCAGCCCCAGCCCACAGAGTTACCACCAAGTGGCCCCAAGCCCAGTGGGATACCAAAACACGCACTCGCCTGCCAGTTACCACCCCACCCCATCACCCATGGCCTACCAGGTACAGTTTTGGCCGCTGAAAATAAAAAGCAAGTAACCAGCTACTTAGAGTAGTGATGCACCAAAAATGATTTTTTAGCAAACCTGAAATTAAAGTTTTCATTTAGTGAAAATAACATTTATATAATAATAATTTAATTAATCAAATGTATTTAATAATCAGCTCTCAAATAAAAACTAAGTTGTATACAAACCTTCTAATTACACACAAGGCATATCAAATATTGAGTCCGATTTCTTTTATCTTTTTTTTTTTTTTAGATTTTCCAGTTTAAAAAATTTGTAATAATTATATGTACAGTGACCTCCATAAGTATTGGAACAGTAAAGAGAAAATTGCTCTGCTTGCTGTGGAGTAAAGACATTTGCAAATATGTTTAAAAGATGAATATGAGACAAAACTACAGAATGTCACATTTAATTATTAGCTTTTTCAACACATACATACTTTTCCAAGATGACGGCGCGTCCTAACGCAGCGGCTTCTCTCGCTCCCGTCAGAATGGTGTTTTTGTGTTTTTTGTCTTGTGAGTTGCGGTGTTTTTGTACGTCTTCATCACGTCTACCTGTCTTTAAGCGTGCATACAGTCATGAGTTTCTGCTGGATTTCAGCAGAACCACATTTTTAGAGTTAAACTCCACGCACACGGAAGAGCTGCAGGACCTCGGTCTGCTCCAGAGGCCTACACCATCACCGACCCCCACTACTGCATCTCGCCCACAGCGGAGGCGCCACAAGCGGCGTGAGAGGAAGCAGAAGAGGGGTAAGCGCAGCGGTATCCGGGCTAGACTAACGGCTAACCCACACAAGCCAGCTATCCCCACCATTGTACTGGCTAACGTATGCTCTTTGGACAATAAACTGGACTAAATCCGATTACTACGCTCAACTCAGAGGACTGTAAGAGACTGTTGTGTTTTTGTGTTCGCGGAAACATGGCTTAGCAACAGCGTTCCAGACGGCGCTATTCAGCTCGATTAGCTGACATGGTAAAGGTAAAACCCGCGGCGGTGGGCTTTGTGTTTACATCAATGATGCTGTTGTGGTCTGCAAACACTGCTCACCCCTGGTGGAGTTTATGATTATTAAGTGCTGGCCGTTCTATCTACCGAGGGAATATACAGCCATACTGCTCTTTGCTGTATACATTCCTCCGAACTCCAACAACAGCAACAGGAACAATGCACTAAATGAACTGTACAAGTAAATGAGTGAGCATCAGTGAGCAGCAGACAGCGCTTTTTTATTCTTTTCTGGTGATTTTAACAGTGCAGACTTAAAGAGTGTTTCCAAAAATACACCAACACATTAACTTTCCAACACGAGGTAATAACATTTTAGACTTTGTTTACACCACACAGAGAGGAGCTTACAAAGCCGTCCCCCACCTTGGTGCCTCAGACCACATCTATGTCATGTTAATGCATGCATACAGACCGCTCGTTAAAGTTGGCAAACCAGTTCACAAACAAATTCAAGTGTGCCTGGAAGGGTCGTCAGAGGCTCTTCAAGACTGCTTTGACACAACTGACTGGAATATGTTTAAGCAGGCTGCCACATACAATAACACCACAGACCTCCAAGAGTACTTAGAGACTGTCACTGCCTACATCACTAAGTGTATATATGATGTAACAGTCACAAAGACCATCACTGTCCGGGCCAACCAGAAGCCGTAGATGACAGGGGAGGTCTACAGTCTCCTGAAGATGCGGAATGCTGCCTTCAGAGCTGGAGATGAGGTGGGCCTGAGGACAGCTAGGGCCAACCTATCCCGCGGCATCAGACAGGCTAAGAGACAGTACTCCAGGAGGATAGCCCATCGTTTCAGCGACAGCAGAGACACTCGGAGCCTGTGGCAGGGGATACAGACCATTACAGTGACCAGGTGATGACCCTGACCCCAGACAGCATGAGGAGATCCTTCATCAGGATCAATGCATGCAAAGCTCTGGGTCCTGACAACATTCCTGGGTGTGTACTAGGGCTGTGCGATTAATCGAAATCGTAATAAAATCACGATTTGAGCGTGCACGATTTCTAAATCGCTTTATAGCACGATTTTCCGTGGTCCCGACCTCCCGCAGTATGTTATCCGATCCAATCAGAATGCAGCGCACCCAAGTGGAGCGCGAGAACAGAACAGACTGGGCATATGCCTAACTCCAGGTTCACACACTCTGTCTGTGATGCGTATTTTTTCCGAGCCCATGTTAATGGATCAGAGCGTTCACACTGCACGTGGTAAAAGATGTGAACAGAAAAGGTTAGAAATAGAAAGGTGCGAAAAGAATGAATATCTAGCGCATGAGCATAGAGTTGTGAGTGAGTGAGTGAGAGGAGACATGTTTTAAGTGCGCGCACTCTCTCCGGAGGAGAGCAGCGTGTATCTGAGCACGCGTGTCTGGTTTTGTGACAAAGCAAAGGAAATCTGCATGCGAGCGGACAGATTCGCGCTCGCGCATTATTTTAATGAGCTTTCACGTTACAATAACTCGCTCTCGCTGCTACTTCTGCACCGCATACACATACTGTATACGCACTGCTGACGGAGTACGTGTGAACCTTGGGCAATAAATATATTTCAACACCTGAGTCACCGCAACAATGAGCTCTATGAACAATGCATGGCAAAAAAAAAAGAAAAAAAAAGCCCTGGACACGGGTTTTATTTTATTTTATTATGCCATATGTCTAGACATTTTGTTTGACATCTTTATTTAGTGATTATTTTGACCTATGTCTGTTCTAGAGGAGTTACAACTTTTTGATAAAGCTCTCATTGGTTTTCTTTTGGAAATATGTTTCAAATTTATACTGAATGCATTTATGACTGTAAAGCATGTCTGTGTGTGTCAAAATCGTGATTAAAATCGAAATCGCAAAATTTATCAAAAAATCGTGATAGGTTTTTTTTGTCCATATCGCACAGCCCTAGTGTGTACTGAGAGACTGTGCAGAACTCACTGATGTCTTCACAGACATTTTCAACATCTCACTTAGTCAGGCTGTTGTTCCCACATGCTTCAATGCTACCTCCATCATTCCAGTCCCGAAGAAGCCGTCTCCATCCTGCTTCAATGACTACCATCCAGATGCACATACTCTTATTCTCATGAAGTGCTTTGAACGGCTAGTCATGCACCATATCAAGTCTGCCCTCCCCCTTTTCCTGGACCCCTTCCAGTTTGCATATCAGTCCAACCGCTCGAATGATGACTCCATCGCAACTGTCCTCCACTCGGCACTCACACATATAGACAAAAAGGACTCATACGTCAGAATGCTGTTCATAGACTTCAGTTCAGCATTCAACACAATCATACCTCAACAGCTCATATACAAACTGGTCCGGCTGGGACTCAGCACTTCGTTGTGCAACTGGCTGTTGGACATTCTGACTGGAAGACCTCAGGCAGTACGGGTCGGCAGCAACACACCCAGCACTATCACACTGAACACTGGGGCCCCCCAAGGATGTGTGCTGAGCCCCCTCCTCTTCAATCTGGTGACCCACGACTGCACACCGTCACACAACTCTAACCTCTTTATTAAGTTTGCGGATGAACACAACTGTGGTGGGTCTCATTAGCAACAGAGATGAGACAAACTACAGGAGCGAGGTGAGCCGCCTGGCCAGGTGGTGCAGTGACAACAATCTCTCTCTAAACATGGACAAGATGAAGAAGTTTGTTGTTGACTTCAGGAGAGTGCACACTCAGCATGCTCCTCTGACCATCAACGGTGCGACTGTGGAGAGAGTGCACATCACAAAGGACCTCTCCTGGACTGACAACACCGCAGCACTGGCCAGGAAAGCACAGCAGCGTCTCTACTTCCTCCGCAAACTGACAATAGCTATAACCCCAGCCCCCATCATGTGCACCTTCTACAGAGACCCTTCAACGCATAGTGAGAGCAGCTAAGATCACTGGTGTCTCTCTCCCCTCCCTCCAGGACATTTACGGAACCCGTCTCACTCGCAAAGCCCTCTGCATTGCAGGTGATCCCACTCACCCGTCACACAGCTTCTTCAGTCTGCTGCCATCAGGGAGGAGCTTCATTCATCAGGCTGTCAGGAAGCTGATCTTGCTCCCGAACTTGCCCCCCTTCCCTCTTCTGCCCCAGGCACCACTGAACCATGAACCATGTGCCTTGCGCTTCTTTAACTTTTTTTTTTTTTATATACATATTTGATCTGTATCGATCTGGATTTTTAGGCACTACTGTTAGTGTTATCTGTATGCATCATGGGTCTGAGAGTAACGCAATTTATATTCTCTGTATGTATGTATGTACTATACATGTGGAAGAATTGACAATAAAGCAGACTTGACTTTACATATTTGACCAAATAAAAAGGACAACACTTTTAGAGTTCATCCCACTATTTTATGTGAGCATAAGTATTGGGACAGATGAACTTAAGGCAGATGTAAAAGATTAAAAGCTATTATTTAGTTGCCAGTAATCTGAGCAGTGAGTCATCACCAGACTCTTGGTCTCATCCTTTGAAATGCTTTTCCCAGCCTATATTGCAGCCAATTTCAACTGTTGCTTGTTTTGGGGAGTTTCTGCCTTTATTCTCCTCTTCAGCCAGTGAAATTCAAGTTCACTCAGATTTATATCTGGAGATTGATTTGGGCAGTCTAAGACTATACATTTCTTTGCTCTGATAAATTCCTCGACTGAACTGGCAGGGTGTTTTGGGTCACTGTCCTGATGCGGTATGTAGCACTTTCTAATGAGTCTGTTGGCATTTTCTTGAATATTGGTAGCCAAGATGGTTTTGTACCCTTCCAAATTCATTTTGCAGCTGCCGTCATACATTAAAATTGAGAGGGCCTGTTCCAGAGACAGCCATGCATGCCCATGCCATGACTCCACCTCCACCATGCTTTACAGATGAGGCTGTATGCTTGGGATCATTTGGAGTTTCCCTTTTTTTCCACACTTTTGCTTTCCCATCACTCAGAAAAAGGTTCATCTTTGTCTCATCTGTCCATAAAACTCTGTTCCAAAACTCTACTGGCCTTTTCTATTTTTGGTGCTGGTCAGAGGTTTGCATCTTGCTGTGTAGCCTCTGAAGCTCTGTGTCAAGCGTCTCTGCGGACAGTGGATTGTCAGAGCATCACCCCAGGTTTCTGGAGGTTGTTGGTGATTTTACAGACACATATTAGCGTTTATTTTCACAGCTTTTATGATTTGTCAGTCATCAACTACTGTTGTTTTTCTCAGCCGATCAGGTTGTTGTTGGTTGCTGATGTTGCCATTGGTTTCCAAACTCCTGATTTCTCCATCATACCCTTTGTTTTTAATCGACTTCCTCTTTTCTTTTAGCATCCAAATTGCTTGCTTTTCTCTCAAAGTCAGCTCCCTCGTCTTCATCCTGGTTTGTGTGTGTCGAATGCAGAAGCAGTGGATTTAACTGACACATTCCCTGCTTTTAATATCTGAAGAATTAATGTAACAGGACACAGCTGATCACTCAGAAAGCCTTGTGAGGCAACTGTCCCAATACTTATGCTTACATCAGATGGGGGATGAAACTCTACAAGTGCTGATCTTCTTAGTTGGTAAAACATGTATGTGTTGAAACACCCAATAATAACAGGGTGTCCGCGGGTCCTTAAAAAGTCTTAAAATGTCTTAAATAACGTTTTCCTAATATAAGGCCTTAAAAAGTCTTAAAATGTCTTAAATTCGTATTCGATGGGTCTTAAATATTTTTGGTCACATTACCGCTAATATATTAAGTCTGATGGACCTAATGACGGTTTACAATCATTGGACAGACCGAAGATTTTTTCTTCCCCGCGGTAAATACTACGTCATCAGAGAATTGCAGTAAATTAGCAGAATACAGAATACAAGTTCGCGCTGAGGCTCACTCTGTTTGTCTGTTTGTCTCTTTGTGAGAGACTTCAGAACAAATGAGCGTGACGGCACACATAAACTCAGAAGAAACACACTGAGGTAAAAATTAAAATTGTTTAGTTTATTCATAACATGATATAGTTAAGTAATACCAGGACAAGTGAGCTATTTAGCTCAATATTCGTTAAGTCTAGTGCGCTTGCGCATTTACAGTGCACTCTTTCATGATTACCATATACAGTACAAATGTAATATTGATTTTTTTTTTTTATTTTTACAACAGTTCAATAAACTAGAGGTTTTATTAAGAGACTTACGTTTTAGACACCATATCGCCTATTTATGCTCTATTTCGCCTACAAAAATAATTCCAAACAAATCCACAGCGCTGTTTTGTGTCTTTGAGAAACATTAGAGCGTTGCCATTTTGTTCCTGAATGAATCACCCTTTTAAATGATTCGGTTCAATCACAATGACTCACTTATTAACAGTGACTTTCTGCCACCTGCTGGCGGTTTTAATTTCACATTTAATGTATCTTTTCATTTTTTCATTTATTATTATTTCAAATATCAGTATTCAACGTTTTATGTTTAATATATCAGATTATTTATGCATTTGTAACTGCCGGTTAAATGCATACATGTTTTGCATTAAACAGTATGTAAATACTTCTAAATGCCACTTCAGGTGCAGCTTATGTCTGGATTTTAAAGAGGAATTTTGTTGATACTGATTTCATTTGCTTAATAACAGCCCAAATGTCTTATTATTCTAATTCACTGATTAAATGTAAGATTTTGACTCAAAAGATAATGCACAGTGAAAATGGCTTTATAAAGGTAAAATGCCCATAAATGGTAAAAAATCAATTTAAACTTATTAGAAAAGATTAATTTCTATTTGACCACCACACACAATATGAAGAATATCAAAAACTTTAGGAGTCAGCTGTCCACAAAAGTCCTTAAGATACCAGCGTGATAGCATACTCAATCAGTTGAATGAATGATTCAGTGACTCACTCATTAAGTGACTTACCGCCTGCACTTACTGGTAGTATAGTTGAGAAGTCTGTTGGAAAGTATGCATTTTTCCCCTCAACCTTTCTTATTTGTATATTCATAAATGCATTTAAAACATTAATCTAATAACATTATTGCAGTTGTAATTATTTTTATTTGCAGTGTAAATTATTTAATCTGCCTTGTAGCAGCCCTATAGTGTACATTGAATTTATTGATAAATAATTTGACATGAAAGATGATGCATACATCTAAAAAGGTTAAACATAGTCCTTTGTACAGGTAAATAAAAAATATGCAGATTTAAGTATGTAAAAGCTGATAGAACAGAACACTGATGAAAATATTGCTTCAGAATAAATTGTTTACTCCACCAAAAATCGCAGTTATTTTGCAGGGATATTTTGAATGGAATATTGTCTGCTGACATTAAAAGTTTACTGTGTATTGTAGTAATAAATATCATTTATTACAGCAATGATATTTTGTTTTCTTTTTAATTTAAACACATTAAATATTACATATGAATGTAATAAAAATGTGTGTTTACATTACAGGTTTAGGTCTTAAATTTCATATAAGGTGGTATTAAAAAGGTCTTAAAAAGTCTTAAATTTAACTGGTTTATGTCTGTAGAAACCCTGAATAAAATGTGACTATTTGTAGTTTTCTCTTATATTCATCTTTTAATCATATTCACAGATTTCTTGACTCAACAGCAAACAGAGCAACTTTGTCTTTACTAATGTCAAATGTTGCCTTGGCCAATAACGGAATTAAAAATTGTTTTCTGCTTTCAGTTAATAGTTTTTCTCAAGTAAATAATACATTTCAGTTTAGTTTTAGTTAACTGTAATATAAACTGTAATCTAACCGACGTTTAAACATCTAAATGGTGGATGAAATAACTTCATGAGATATTCGTTCAAAGGTTTGTTAAAAAAAATCACTTAACAGGTTAAGTAAGAATATAATGAATATATTATAGTGCATATATAACAAAATACTCTAAAGTTAACTTACAATCTGTGGACATTGAATGTCTTTCCTGAGGTAAATCTGATGTTACATGACCATGTTTATAAGCAGATTTCTGATGTCTTTCCACAGTTAAAACACTAAAACAAATTTGGTGGATAAGCTTGGAGCAATAAAGCTTTTTTTCACAATAATTGGCTGCACAAACAGTATTGAGTTGAATTGTGCTTCATGTGATCTTCAGGCCAGTCCGAGTCCCAGTCCGGTAGGGTACAGTCCAATGACTCCTGGAGCTCCATCTCCAGGAGGATACAACCCTCACACCCCTGGATCTAACATCGACCAGGCCTCCAGTGACTGGGTCACCACAGACATCATGGTGCGTGTGAAAGACACATTCCTGGACGGAGGCGTCATCAATCAGACCGGTGTAATCCGCAGCGTCACCGTGAGTGTTGTACATGTGATTTTATGGATCTGGATGTCCTGTGACTTTCAGCAAAGGATCTGCAAGTAGAAGCATGTGAAGTTTGGATTTGCATATTGGAAATGCAGTGCTGAGATGCCCCGGGGCTGATTTTTGAATTGGCAATGGATTAAGCTTCTCTCTGTTATAATGTTCCATTCTTTGTTAGATTTTATGATGAAACATACCCTGATAGTTTGTTGTTAAGACATCACAATTTCACTTGGATTCATCCATGGAAAAATTCTTCTTCCACTTAGGGGGGGATGTGCTCCGTTTTCCTGCAAGACCCGGATAAGGTTGTTAGTATTTCAAGTGAACACTTGGAGCCTGTTACACCAACCAAAAACAATAAGGTACTGCTGGTCTTATGAACCCAAAGTGATTGATTTTATTGTGATTTAAGTATCTTAGCACAAGGCCTTCGAAAATTTTGAGGTGTGTTATTTTGATTTTGAACTTGAACTTTTTCAATTTTGGCAAATAAATCTTTTTTTTTTTTTTACTTTTCCAATCTACTTTCTTGGTTCATTTTAAAGCAGATATGTCAAGCTTTCTGTAGATACATTCTTTAGTCAATTAATGTTTAGACAGCCCTACAATCTATTAAATATGTGACCCTGGACAACAAAATCAGTCTTAAGTGTCAATTTTTCTAAATTGAGATTTATACATGATCTAAAAGCTTTCCATTGATGTATTGTTTATTAGGATTGGACAATATTTGGCCGAGATACAACTATTTGAAAATCTGGAATCTGAGGGTGCAAAAAAATCTAAATACTGAGAAAATCGCCTTTAAAGTTGTCCAAATGAATTCTTAGCAATGCATATTACTAATCACAAATTAGGTTTTGATATATTTACAGTAGGAAATTTACAAAATATCTTTATGCAACATTATCTTTACTTAATATCCTAATGATTTTTGGCATAAAAGAAAAATCAGTTAATTTTGACCCATACAATGTTTTTTTTTTTTTGCTATTGCTAAAAATATACCCCAGCGACTTAAGATTGGTTTTGTGGTCCAGGGTCACACATGTCATGATCCAGTATGTACTGTGTATTGCTTCTAAATGAACAAAAAGTATGTTAAAGTATGCAATAATTAACATTTTAGACAGTTCTGTGCAACGTTACCATCACCTTATGTTTAATTCTGCTCATGGAGTCCAGATATAATATAATACACTTTAAAGTGTCCTCGTTATTACAGTATAAATATATTTTCATGCTATAGATTTAAACCAAAGCAATCAAACCAAAGCAACCAATTATTTACTGTTATAGCTAGAATAACATGCAACTTTTTGATAGATGATCTAACTTCATATACACATACTGAAACTCTTAGGCCTTTAACTTGTTGGGAAATACTGAATTTAGTGTTTTTAGAGAACATCAAGACCACAATCATGAAAAGTCACAGCTGCAAGAACCAATGAAGCATATAATTCATTCAAATGAAGCATATAATTGCCTGTAATCGCTTTTGAATCAAGTCCATGCTGCAGACACTGAAGTGATAAGAATTAACAGGGCAATTTTTGATTGTCTCCATTTTAAATATATAATGGATGAGCAGTGCGGAGCTTAGGAAATAAACAGGTTGCAAAAGCAGAGACAGAGTCAGAACCCTGTTATTATTGGTCACTTGTGTTAAAACAACAAATCTGGAAAATGTTTCTCCCACATGAATCAATGTGAGTGTGTGCTTCTCAGGTGAAGGTGATTCTGGGAGAGGACAGGGAGGCCACAGGAGTCCTGCTCAGTATTGATGGTGAAGATGGCATTGTTAGAATGGAGCTGGATGAGCAATTGAAGATTCTCAATCTCCGCTTCCTTGGGAAATTGGAAGTGTGATGAACTCCACGCATTTAAACATTTTGCTATTCGAATGCAGATGCTGCGGATTAGTCACTTTCAGTGAGCTTTGATTTTCTTCTGTTCACCATCATCTACATTGTGAAGTAACTAGCCTTTCATTTATTTGTTTTTTTTTTTTTTTTTTTAAGGTTTTAGTGGATAGTAAATTTTCTGTTTCTTTTGTTGTGTTGTGTTGTAATTTTTTTTTTGGTGATTTGATTTCAAATAAAATGTGAACTGTGAGTTCCCAAATCCATCCATCCTGAGTGTTTGCATGAAATATTTCATAGCTGATGGCTGTTCGTTTTAAACTTTTTATTGCCTGCCAGTGTTAAGAACATTAACCATAAAGAAGAATTCCATTTTTATTCACTTACGAGTGGTTTGCGCTCCAGCAGATAAGAAAAAAAAAACAGTGCTCTGTACCACAAAAGTTTATTTAACATCATGGCCGATTTTTTTTTGAAATTTTGATGTATTTAATTATTGGTGTTTATTTTGATTGAATTTTAGTTCTTTTAGATAACTTTTTTTTCTTATGATTTTAATATTTTTTTTCGTTTTTTTTTTTTTATTATTTTCCTTTTAATGGGAAAAAAATGCCCCAAGGTTAAATACTTTAGGAATTATGTAACATTTTTATTAAAAGACATGCATCAGGTCTGAGGACAGGAAAAGGACAGTCAAACATGAAAGCAGTGATGGTCTATAGCTTCAGCTTCTCTTAGTTACATGGTTCATGAGGATTTTCGTAGTTAATTGGAATGTAAAAGATGGTGGTGTTCTTTGGACAGGGATGTCCTGTGCTGTTAAACCACGCTAACAGATCAAACTTTTGCTCTTGTTCTTGTTTGGGGCATCCAAGGGTTTGGTTCCTGAAGAGATGGATCTTCAGCTGGATCCACGCTTCACGACCCTAAAAATGAGGAAAGAACATTTATGCCTTTTGTTTAAATTTGATTGTAATGTATTTCTCATAATTTATTAATGTTATTAAACCTGTGTATTAGTAGAGATTTTACAGTCCTAATTTATCTGAGTAGGCCTATATTTCCGTTATAATTAAGTTTTTGCTTCCCATATGAAAGAAACTCTCGAGAATGTTAAATTTATACAATATTTAACAGCTGAATCATAACTCGTCTTCTGAACTATTAATTAAAAGAACTGACTTATAAGATGCATTTATTTTATGATTCTGGTTACACTTTTATCTCTATTCATTATTTGTTCGTGAATCAGTCCACACGCGCTGTTTTTGCGTGACGCCCACGAAGACGTGTCTCTAATCACAAAAAAAAGGCTAATTCATATTCTTTTTGTTTGGTTGTTTGTGATTTATTCTACTAAGGCTAGGAAAGCTACCCTAGCAATGTACAAATGTGTTTTTAGGCCTAAACCTCGGGATTTCGGGATAGTTCAGTTGAGGATCTCTATAAAACTGTATTTCTTGATATTCTCGACTTTAACATTGAATTCTCTCACCTCGTTGTCCGTCACACATTGCAAATCATAGTTTTGTCCCAGCAGCGGGGTCAGAACTTCACGTATGTCGTCATGCTGCAGATCACATCATTTAAAGACTGATGAAGTGTTGTTTTTCAAATGTATGAGATCCAACACATTATGATACATAGTGTTTCTTATAAAATTTAATTGTATGATGAGTAGTGTTGGTTTTTGATTCCAGAGCTTTCCAAGATGCTACAAAAAATGAAATGGGGGGGAAACAGATGAGCTCATGGTAAGACAATATCATGGTACAGTATATGTGCTAATAACACCAGCTTATCAATGTCAAAGAGTTTCTGGATCTTGACTGCGGCCTGGAAATAGACAAGCTCTCCTCACAGCCTCTACTCCTCCCTCCTGCCAAACCAAACCAAATCAAATCAATCAATACTCGATACTTAAAAATGCTCTTTTTTTGCATTTTGTTCTACATACACTTTCTCATGATGAGTGGCCTTTGTCAATTATGTATACGACGTGTAAACTTTTCCGGATACCTGCTGGAATTCGATTTCACTTGCAAATTTTCACTAGGCAACAATACAAGTGACCACCTTTACTACAGAAACTTACTGTGGAAATATTCATATTATTGTGCTTCAGGTGGCGAGACATTAAATCACAAAAGGTCCTAGTTTGTGTTTACCAGAAGAAGAAGAAGTGTTTTCCTTTTATTAATGATGGCCACAGCTGAGTGAGTTCATGCTCAATTTCCTGAACATAAACATGATGTTAAATTTTATATTAACCGCAATTTTGCAAATGGTTTTGTTGTTAATACCCTGTGAGAGGACAGGAAAAAAGAAGACTGACAGTTGCTCTATATATGATTTCAGACAGATTGCAATAGTCTTGTGTAAAGTTTACTAGCACTGGTGTAATATGTAATATATCGTCGCTGTCCGATGAAAACCACGTATGTCCATTTTGCCGATTTTGAGATTTTTCGACGGATTGAATGTCCAGGTTCATTTCCGTATACAGTATGCTTCACATATCTAAATGGCCAATGAAAAGTTGTGAAATCATATCATCTGATTTTCACGTATATCTATTTGGTGTCAAAGCTGTCAATCACGCCGCGTATCTCCCGCCCTGTGGAAGCATCTCGCCGGTCTCGCGAAGTTTCATCGAAGCTCAGCACTGGATAGCCGAATAACACTGTGAGGTAAAGTATCAGCAAACGTTTGTTTTTGACAGCTGTTCTCAAGTTTATTATATATTTAATAAACTAAGACGTAGGCTATTTAATAAACTGAGCGTATTCATCTGTCAATATGAAACGCGACTTGGCCATTCTAATTAATGATCGGAAGAACGCGTATCGACCACTGTTACTGTAAAATATGCACGTATGTCCATTTAAACTCAATTTTGGTCAAATGTGGATTATATCATTACACTGGCAAGAATATGGTTACATGTAAAGATGCCGTACCAAGTATGACAACGCTACATTCAACTGCTTTTGAAATACGGTGTTTTTTTCACTTCCTGAAAAGTAACCGTTTTGGACATACGTGAGTTTCATCGGGCAGCGACGATATGAAGACATACTATACAGAAACTCCCAGGCCACTGAAGAGTGAGATACATGAAAATGAGCAGTTGTACTTTTTCATTCTATTTGCTGTACCTTTCTCTTTTTCAAATTCTGTGCAGCCCTGCATTTCTGTTTAATTACATTCTTTTATTGTCTATTTAACTGCAGTATTTAAAGGAATAGTTCAACCAGAATGAAAGATCTGGAGGAATTTAGCATTCAATCACTTCTCACAGAACAGCTGTAAACCATTATGTTAGTGGATTTTGATGTGAGAGAACAACGGGAAGGATTTAGGAGGAAGCATTATTATGGATTATAGACTGGTATTTTGTTCGGAAGCGACAGTTTAAAAAGCTAAAATGTCTTAATGATAGATTTGTTTATTATGAACATGCAGCTTTTCACGTCACAAGATTATAATTGATGGAGTCGTGTTGATTCCTGTGATGTTTTAATCAGCTGTTTGGACTCTCATTCTGACAGCACCCATTCACTGCAGAGGATTCATTGGTGAGCAAGTGTTAATGCTAAAATGGAAGGCTAAATTTATCCAAATCTGTTCCAATGAAAAAAAAAAAGGATCATCCACATCTTAGATGGCCCGAGGGTGAGTATAAACAGGTTTGGGCAAAGATACATCAAAATGTATTTTAAAATAAAATACCAAATGCCTTCGTTTTAAGTGTATCAAAATAAATTACAAAATACAGCAGCCACAGCATGTATCAAAATAAAGTACTGTATCTTTGTATTTTAAAAATACTAAAAAAATACTTTTCCAAGGGATCATGAAATTTCTTTGCAAACCTTCAATCTATTGGCATATTTGATCATTCCATTCACCATTAAAATGACAGTAAAATCAAGTAAACAATGTTTGATAGCAACAGCTTTTCTCTGCCCAAGTCATGCAATAAATCTGACACATGCAACCAGTTAACAGATCAAATATTCACATATCCCTGTGATCTCCCAGATGAAGGTTAGTTTTAAAGTAACCAACAGTTTAATGTTTAACAGTTTGTGAATGACTCATAATTGTATCCTAATTAAGTTACTTGGTGTTTGGTAACGAAGGGCCTACTTTGCATCAGCAACACTGATTTTATGACAAACAATGATTGCAAACTGAGCAAAGTGATGGCACCTGAATTCATAGCAACACGTTTCTAACCATTTAATCATTTGAATGTTAATCATAAATATTATAATATATTATGTGTCAGGTATGCAATGGTATGCGAAATCATGATCCTACTTAACAGCTACTTCAATTAGGGTACAATGTTCAGCAATCAAACATTTATTTATCAATCATTGGACACCTATTTGGAAGTTGAAAAATATTTTAGCTTTTCAACAATTATTAAATGATCAATATGTTTTGTTTTTAAATGTAGCCAGAAACGTAATCAGAAAGTAGCAACAGAACTTGTCAAGGAGTATTAACCCAACTCCAACCCCTGAATCTACTGAGAGCCATAGAAGTATAGTGGACACATACACATTACAGTTTTTTTCAATTGTTTACATGCAATTTTGAAAACCGGGTTCTTTTTTTCAAAATAAAATCACAGTTATCCAAACACCACACTCAATTTGCAGTATTCCTAGATTGATTGCAAAATGACACACTTCAGTCAAAACATATACACATTTGTGAAAATGCTATTAGTTTTCATTTAACCAACACAGTCCTCAATGATCAGACACTATTGCAGCCAGTTTCACACTGCTGTGATAAATAAAAAACACATTTGTAAAAAAAACTAATTTTAGGAAATAGCATGTGCTAGATTTTTGGCCAGACATTGTTACGTAAGGGATAATTTAGATGAAAAAAAATTGTGACAAACCCACAACATTCTTCATGATTAGTTTGAGATATAGGGAGAATGTACACAAATAGGCCTACTATAAACCTACCAAGCACTGCACAACACTGATGCTGCAGACTGAATATTTCAAGTATTTATTTCAATACTTACAGTATTTCTTACCATAATCAGTTACAGTAATCAACCAACAATAATATCAATTACTGTAAACAAATAAAATCTATAGACAAATAAAAATTACTGCATGAATAACAGTACATACACATTGACTCTGAAGAAAATAATACTGTAAAAGCAACAAGAATACTGTAACCATTCATCATCTCTCCGTCTGGCTGAATCAGGCCATAAGATTTCATCCACATCACAGGCTGTGTCTTCATTGGCAAGGCACCTTTGGAAGAATCGCCTCGTGTGACGAATCCACCCCTGCACAGAAGCTGCTTCGATATGATCACAGGCCTGCTCCATGGCCTGAATGAGGGGCAAATGGTCATAAGGCCGCAGGTCATATACCTTCCACTGCCACGCTGAAAAAAATTCTTCTATAGGATTCAGGAAGGGGGAGTATGGGGGAAGGTATAAAACTTCAAAATCAGGGTGATCATGGAACCAGTTCTGGACCAGAGCAACCCGATGAAATGAGACATTGTCCCAAACGACAATGTAATGCATCTGGTCCACTTGGTTTAATGCTGTGACAATCTCATGCAATCTGTCAAGAAATGGAAGTATTAGATTTCCATTATAGGGTCCCAGATTTGCATGGTGGTGGAGGACCCTATTTTGTGTAATAGCAGCGCAAAGGGTGATGTTATCCCCTCGCTGCCCTGGCACATTGGTGATTGCCCTGTATCCAATTACATTTCTCACTCTTCTTGTTTTCACAAGGTTAAATCCAGCCTCATCCACATATATAAATTCATGTTGAATTTCTGCAGCATCCATTTGCAGGACTCTCTGAAACACAGTAAAAGACAATAGGATGCTATTCAGTAGCTATTGCACAGTAATTTTTTGTGCCAGAACATTATGAGTAGTGCACAATACCACACCATAGTAAGATGAACAATACATACCTCCACATACTCATTGCACAGATGTTTCACTCTCTCTGAATTTCTGTCAAATGGTACCTGATACAGTTGCTTCATGTATATTTGATTTTTCTTGAGGATTCGACCTAATGTCGACAGAGAGACTCGTTGGATGTTATTGAAAATATTGTCATCATTGATGATACTGGCTTGGATTTCTCGTAGCCTGATACAATTATTGGCCAAAACCATGTTCACAATGGCGGCCTCTTGTGCACGAGTGAACATACCTTGGTGTCCTCGACCCTCAATCCTATGTAAAAAAAAAAAATATATATATATATAAAAAATACACATGCAGCCTACTGTCAAATGTCACAGTAAACAATATTGATGATAAGTACAGCAAGCTTCAGTTTCAATGTACTGTGTGGTTAGCTTACCTGTTTTCTCGATGAAATGTCCGAATTACTGACGCAACAGTATTTCTGCTGAGATTTGGTTGAACTCTTTGTCCAGCTTCCATCAGTGTCAGTCCATGGTTGATAACATGGTCAGTAAGTGTTGCATGGATTTCTTGAGTCAAATTTGGTCCTTGTCTTCTTTGTTCAGGTTCTATCAACTCTTCAAGTCCTTCTCTACCTCTTCCTCTATCTCCTTCTTCTCCTCTTCCTCTACCTGGGCCTCCTCCTCTACCTCCTTCTCCTCTTCCTCTACCTGGGCCTCTCCTCTTTGAGCTCTCCCTCTCATTCTCACTCTTCTTCTTCTTCTTCTTCTAGCTCCTTCCATTTTTTTGTTGAAGACAGGTGAACTCACCTGCTGCCTTTTATAGCACACCTGAGTGCTGCGTTTTCAAATTAGCACATGTGTGCTTCCACACCTGGTGGATGTGATTATCCAGTTCGAACATTAGTGTGGTCATTGGCAATCCTTGTCAGTGGCTTTGTAATGACAAGGAAGTAACCTCACAATCCTTATCTGTGTCTAAGGTGTGACAATGTGTGTAGAGTTTTACAAATCACTGTGTGTAATGTTTTGCAAAAAGGGTGAAGCAGACATTGTGTGTAATGTTGTGCAAATCTGTGGAGGTGTTTTGCTCATTGGAGTAGAATTGTGCAAATTGTGTGGAAATTTTTATTTTGGTGTGTAAACAATCGTAAAAAAACGTAATAGTGTAGTAAGAACATTTACTTAAAGGGGTCATATGATGCGTAATTCTGAGTATGGGTCACCATACTTGGCTGAATGTCACGTCCTGTAAAGTTGCAAAGACTAAAATCTCAAATCCAAAGAGATATTCTTTATAAAAGTTATTACTTGTTCACGCCCCCCTGAAATGGCTCATTCTAACATGCCCCCACATCTTTACGTCACAATGTGGTAAGATTTGCATAACGGCGCCCAAATGTTCACGCAAAGAAAGAAGGCGTAACTTTAATTCTCGCTGTTGCCGCCGCTGCTATGTTGTGGAGATGCTGTGTGTTTCGTTGTGAAAGCGAAACTACTTTGTTTGGCCTTCCAAAAGAGGACACGACTAGAAATCAGTGGTTAAGTTGTATTTCAAGACTGTTTCAGAACAATCCAACCTAAATATTCAGATGTGTGCAGCACATTTTATGGAGGATGAGTTTTGTTTGCTGAACCAGTAGCAATGCGTCTGTGGCACAATGGCTGTTTCTATAAAGTTGGGCAGTTCAAACTTTGCAAGGACAGTCTGGCGCTTCTGACTCACAGACTGTAAGTAAGTTTTTTATATTTAAATAATTTGCCAATGATGATTCAAACATGAGTTTTTAGCAGTAGAGTAGGCTTGTTTTTTGCTGTTTCTCAGATCAAAAATGCAGACATGGTTTTATGCTTACGCAGTGTGATACGCAACACGGTGCATAAAAAGACAGTATAAGTCATTATAATCAGTATTATGTCCCCACTGGATACAACAAATTGCTCGTTTGTAATGGGTTTTATTGTTTTTGTCTTGTCTAGTGATGTCCAGATCACAAATGAATCTTTGAAAATCGTGCAGTCTGAACTCGGCTTCATGCTGCTGGCCTGGGAGATGGAATAGTATGTTAAGGGGCGTAACATTTCCATCACACGCTTGAGGCATTCGGCCAATAACAACTCACTGGAAAGGTGGCCAATCAGAGCACACCTCGTTTTTCAGAATGATGAACTTTGTAAAAATCAATGCGTTTCAGAAAGGCGGAACATAGAGGAGAAACAATTATGTACATTATATGGAAAACAATGTGTTTTTTTATTTTTAGTAAAATACTGTAAAATACTTTGTAAGAAGTCTACATGATGACATCATAAAAGAGCGGCCTCTGATTTGTGCCTACGCAACAGGCTAGTTTGCCCTGACTTATTGAGATCAGAACAGAAAATTGATGCATATGGAAGAAGGTGGCCAAAGAAACGTGCAGGCTGCCAGCTTTCCATCAATTTCTTTGCATAAATTGCTACAATCTTTAACAGTTCATGTAAGTTTTGGTGTTCATTTTAGTAGCCTTTGCTAGTAGTTTACCAATTTACATAATGTTCTTGAAAACTGTTATACCGAGCAGCAGCCCCACAATTAACGTTAGCTTGCTACTTTCAGCCTATGTTAAGTTTGTCGGTTGTGCATGAAAAAAATTATAATATAGCTTTTCAGTGTTCTACAACAGCATATTTTAATGCCACAATGTTGGTGTAATGATCTAAACTCACGTGGAGCAGCAGCTTTTACTGTGAGCCGCTCTGAGAAACTTGTTGTGCTTAAAGGCATCAGTAGCTTAAGAGACCTCTGCAATGTAGTCCACAGGCTGCACACACTCATTCAGTACACTCACTCACACACACACACACACACACACACACACACACACACACACACACACACAAACTTACTTTCTTACCCACATTCACACATGAGTTTCAAATGTTTTGGAATACCTGCTCTGTAGTATTTTCTTTTGGATTATAAAGGGGTCATATGATGTTGCTAAAAAGAACATTATTTTGTGTATTTGGTGTAATGTAATGTGTTTATGTGGTTTAAGGTTAAAAAAACACATTATTTTCCATATAATGTACATTACTGTTTCTCCTCTATCTTCCGCCTCGCTGAAACGCATCGATTTTTACAAAGCTCATCGTTCTGAAAAGCGAGGTGTGCTCTGATTGGCCAGTTATCCAGCTCGCTGTGATTGGCCGAATGCCTCAAGTGTGTGATGGAAATGTTACGCCCCTTACCATACTATGCCGTCTCCCAGGCCAGCAGCACGAGACTCAATCCAGCTGCTCTGCTCGTGCACATCCCATCATCGGTTCTCTTTTAGCAGTTCAGTCAATGTAAGTGAATAAATCAGGGATATTCATTTATTTCGAGTCAAAGGGAATGTAAGGCATGTTTATAAACCGAATAACTTAAGTAATTTGTGGTTTAGTGCGTACTGGAGATGCAAACTGTTTCACATGATTCGGACATCACTAGATAAGACAAAAACAATAAAACCCATTACAAACGAGCCATTTGTTGCATCCAGTGGGGACATAATACTGATTGTAATGACTTATACTGTCTTTTTACGCATTGTGTTGCGTATCGCGCCGCCTAAACATAAAACCATGTCTGCATTTGTGATCTGAGAAACAACAAAAAACAAGCCTACTCTACTGCTGAAAACTCGCAAATTATTTAAATATAAATAACGTACTTACAGGCTGTGAGTCAGAAGCACCAGACTGTCCTTGCAAAGTTTGAACTGCCCAGCTTTATAGAAACAGCCATTGTGCCACAGACGTATTGCTACTGGTTCAGGAAACAGTCCTCATCCTCCATAAAATGTGCTGCACACATCTGAATATTTAGGTTGGATTGTTCTGAAACAGTCTTGAAATACAACTTAACCACTGATTTCTAGTCGTGTCCTCTTTTGGAAGGACAAACAAAGTAGTTTCGCTTTCACAAGGAAACACACAGTGACTCCACAATATAGCAGCGGCGGCAACAGCAAGAATCAAAGTTCAACTTCTTTCTTTGCGTGAACATTTGGGCGGCATAGAGATGTGGGGGCGTGTTAGAATGAGCCATTTTAGGGGGGCGTGGACAAGTCATAACTTTTATAAAGAATATCTCTTTAGACTTTAGTCTTTGTAACTTTACAGATCTTCTTTATGCACCAAGAGCTTGTAACACTCCAAAGAGAAAGGAAAACTTGAAATCGCATCATATGACCCCTTTAAGTAAATGTTCTTACTACACTATTAATGTGTATGTGTCCACTATACTTCTATGGCTCTCAGTAGATTCAGGGGTTGGAGTTGGGTTAATACTCCTTGACAAGTTCTGTTTCTACTTTCTGATTACGTTTCTGGCTACATTTAAAAACAAAACATATTGATCATTTAATAATTGTTGAAAAGCTAAAATATTTTTCAACTTCCAAATAGGTGTCCAATGATTGATAAATAAATGTTTGATTGCTGAACATTGTACCCTAATTGAAGTAGCTGTTAAGTAGGATCATGATTTCGCATACCATTGCATACCTGACACATAATATATATATAATATTTTATGATTAACATTCAAATGATTAAATGGTTAGAAACGTGTTGCTATGAATTCAGGTGCCATCACACTTTGCTCAGTTTGCAATCATTGTTTGTCATAAAATCAGTGTTGCTGATGCAAAGTAGGCCCTTCGTTACCAAACACCAAGTAACTTAATTAGGATACAATTATGAGTCATTCACAAACTGTTAAACATTAAACTGTTGGTTACTTTAAAACTAACCTTCATCTGGGAGATCACAGGGATATGTGAATATTTGATCTGTTAACTGGTTGCATGTGTCAGATTTATTGCATGACTTGGGCAGAGAAAAGCTGTTGCTATCAAACATTATTTACATGATTTTACTGTCATTTTAATGGTGAATGGAATGATCAAATATGCCAATAGATTGAAGGTTTGTGAAGAAATTTCATGCTCCCTTGTAAATTTGTTTTTTAGTATTTTTAAAATACAAAGATACAGTAGTTTATTTTAATGCATGCTGTGGCTGCTGTATTTTGTAATTTATTATGATACACTTAAAATTAAGGCATTTGGTATTGTATTTCAAAATACATTTTGATGTATCATTGCCCAAACTTGTGTGTGTGTATGTGTGTGTGTGTGTGTGTTTGTGTGTGTGTGTGTGTGTGTGTGTGTGTGTGTGTGTGTGTGTGTGTGTGTGTGTGTGTGTGTGTGTGTGTGTGTGTGTGTGTGTGTGTGTGCGTGCGTGTTTTTGTGACATATCAGGGCACAACTTTGTATAATGACATGGGTATGACACAGGTATTAAAAGGAGAGGGTGACTTATGAGGACATAACCCATGTCCCCATTTTTCAAAGCGCTTATAAACCATACAGAATAAGTTTTTTTGAGAAAGTAAAAATGCACAAAGTTTCCTGTAAGGTGTAGGGTTGGTTTAGGGCGACAGAATATACAGTTTGTACAGTATAAAAACCACTATGCCTATGGAATGTCCCCGCTTTTCACAAAAACAAACGTGTGTGTGTGTGTGTGTGTGTGTGTGTGTGTGTGTGAGGGAGTGTATTGAATGAGTGTGTGCAGCCTGTGGACTACATTGCAGAGGTTTCTTTAGCTATTAATTAAAGAATATTTGAATGACTGTGTCTTACTGCTTCGTGACAGTCCCAGAACAGTGTCCATCATCTTTCGTGAGGACCCAACCAGTGACCAGAGCAGCAGTGCAAGCCTAGAGGATGTGCTTATCTGAATCAACACAGCACAATACAGTTAAGGCAAAATCTATGAATTCTAAACAACTGCAGTATGACTTCAGAAATTAGGTTCTATATAGCTCTTGTAAATGTGTGTGTGTATATATATATATATATATATATATATATATATATATATATATATATATATATATATATATATATATATATATATAAAACTAGAATTATATAAATAACTACCATAGCTCATGTTGATCCTGGAGTTCTGAGCTCCAGTGACAGAGTGTCAGCATCAGTTTCCTTTCCCCTGGTCTAATGCAGAAGCGAAACATAGTGAATCTTTTATGTTTGCATGCCTAAGAAAATAGGAAGTGATACTGCCATGAATTATGATTAGAAAGAGACTGGGGAGAATGTGAGAATCACCTGTGCAGTCTTAACTGTGGCAATTGAAAAATGCAAGATTTAAATGATAATACAGTACCCTTTAATGACATAGTTTTAGATCCATATATGAAAAAAAGAGGAAAAAAAGGCAAAGTTCTGTAACCCACATAAGGGTGAACAGGCTGAAATGACTCCTTTCTTTTAACCAAAATAAACAAAAAAAAACACAGTGGAATGTTACACAACGTGTTACTTCACAAAGCAAAATGTCACTTAAAATTGCCTTTGAAAGATGTGTACCAATCAAATGCTAATGTTTATAGGAAACATTTTAATAAAAGGATTTAATAAAAATGTAATAAAAATTAAATATTTTATTTTTGAAGGTTTGTATAAATTAAGTTTGAAAGTTGTCAAATTAAATTAAACGCTTGTTTATCTGATGTGTTATTTACTTCAATATTTTATTTTTCATTTTATTTTTAACTTAATTCTATTTTTATTTTTGAAGGTTTGGTATGTGAAGTTGCAAAATAAGCTAGTTGTGGAAAAGTCAAAATTGTTAATTCCAAACGAAATCATGACTGTGTTAATATTTTAAGAAAAGTTTATCTGTTGTAGAAATGATGGCCCACATTCTTGAGAATGTCAGATTTTGGGACAGTAATGAATTGTGTTGATATTAAATAATCTTTAACTTTAGGTGTAAACAGTGTAGGACAGGCTCTATTCATGACAAATAGTTTAAGACATTTTAAGGTATTATGCTTCAATGAAAAACTTGAATAATTGTTAATGCTTTGAAGTTGTTTGAGTCATTTTGAGGCTTTGTTGTTCAGTGTGATACTTATTATAATGTGTTCCTGGCTCTGGTTCAAAAGCTCGGCAATATGTGTGTGTCCTTGTAAGGGCCCCGACTAGACAAGAATCAACAAGCTCAACAGAGAGCAGCGTCGGACATGAGGCATTTACTGGTAAATCCACTGCTGTTCTTCTTTATTCTGCCATAGTCTGTGCCATAACAGCTGTAGATGTGTTATCAGGAAGAATCTACTCCTAAAATATTTGTGAAACAGGAACTATGCCACACAACGGTACCCTGTTGTACTGCAAACATTGCTTGGGAATGCTGGTTTTTAGATGGTAATCTTGTATATTTGATGTGAACAGATTTCGAATTTGTTTGATAACACTGATAGCTGCTGTGGCTTTTGAATGACTGGCTGCCTTAATGACCTCTAAAGAAAACACTCATCATTCAACAGTCATCTGGTACTGAAACTCATACGAGCATACAAATCTTTGTTTTTGTCCTTTTATTCTTTTATTGTCTTTTTGATTGTGCAAACAAATCTGTTTTAAAAAACCTAATCATTTCACTTTTGTGTATTACTCAGTCAGATATTTGGTTGTAGGCTTCTTGAGTTGAATGTGTTTTTTATTTTGTTTTGACACAAGTGTTTGTTAAATGGACACTGAGGAGGTCATGTCACCATTAGCCTCTCCACATTTAGCATGTCTGCATGCACAAACACACACACACACACACACACACACGCTGGTGGACAGTAAAGTAAAAGGGGCGGGATGTTCTTAGCCCAACCCACCAGTGTGTATTACGATCTGATTGGTTTGCTCCAGGTGCTGGTGAGCAGCAACTGTCTAAAAGCACAACTCATTTCTGCTCCACATGAGCTGGGTTGACCTTCAGAACCATAAAGTGTTACATTCCTTTCACATGTTTTGTTCTACTTAACGTACTTGAAATATAGCAAAGATATTCAAAATATTTAGGTGTGGAGTTACAGAGTCTTCTGTTTGGGGTCTGTGAGTCCCCAAAATATAACGTACTTAACCCTGACTTAGGTTAATATTTCATTAATTTTCATAATCTAACAAGAAATACAAACAAAACAGACTTTAATGTAAAAAGTTAATGGTAAAAGCAATGGAATCTATGTGCAACAGGCATGTTACCATGTTTAAGAAACTACAAACATGTTGCTAATATGTTTTAGCACATCACCAGCATTTTTTGCTGCTACCATGTTTTAACGTGATTCTAGCATGTTTTAGTATTTTGTTAACATGCTGCTACCATGTTTTAGGCTACCATTTTAGGTGCTGCTAACATATTTTTGCATGGAACTAACATGTTTTAGCATATTTGCTATTGTTTGTTTATAGAATGAATGTCTAATTGACATGACTGAACATCACTGATTGATGTTTTGTTTATTTGAGTGTGTTTCACTGATTGTGTTTAAGTATTTCAGATAATTAGTATGGCAAATGAAAAACAAGGTGCCTGACAGACAGAAGGTTTTCCTGGTAAGAAGAATACACGCTCAAACCATAAAATGTATTAATGTTTAGATGACATGTGAACTGTGCTCTGAGTTACATTTGCACATTTCAGAGGTCAAATATCATTTATCATTCAGCATTTACTTACTTGATAATCTTTATTTAAAACTTTTACAAATTATTATTATTATTATTATTTTTACAGTGTGTATGACAGACTGTTTCAGTTCTCATTGACTTCCATTGTATGTACGAAACTGGTTACTTTAAAATAACTTAAAATATAAATATCTTCTATATGGTAATGTAAAATAAATAAGAATATATTACATATTAATTGTTCATCACTGTATAATAAATAATATACAAGAACTTTACAGGTTGTTAATAATTTAGAATAAATAACAACTAATACATATATATCATTATATAACAAATTAATCATAAATAAATCAATAAAGAACTATATTAATTATTAATGTTATTCTTTGTGTATCTAATACGAAGAAACATTTATATCTGCAAAGATTACTTTCGCACAACAAAAAGGACTTTTTAGTTGATACAACTATAAAAATTTTATGTTGCATTGTGGCCGTTCATTGCAAGATTAACATCTTTTATTTATCTACACTTACAGGAGGATAACGGTCTGCCGGTTCACATTAAAGGAGGCTCTACTGATGTCCTTCTGTACCGTTTGACCATGACCATCACATTAGCAGGTACGAAGAGAAAATAATAATAATAATTAGGTATATTATATATATATTTATATATATAATATATATTTAGGTTTCTAAAATGTACATACCAGTATTAAGAGAAGTATTCTCTCTCTTTGTGGTTCTCTTTAGGCACTGGCTTTTCCTGTTACTGGTTGCTGTTGGCATGTATGCCCAAGAGTAAAGCATAATAACTTTGATACTGCATGATGCTGTACAAATCTATTTCATTTCAAATACCTTAAACAATAAAAAAACACATATATGAAAACTACTTTCATACAGAAGTGTTTGGTCACTACACACTACACTATTTTTTTGAAAAAAGTATTTATGTACTTGTAAGAAGCACTTATGCCCACCAACATTTTAAATATCTTTACTGTCGCCTTTGATCAATTTAATGCATCCTGGCTCAATAAAAGTATTAACATCTTCCAAAATCTTACGGAGTTCAAACTTTTGAATGGTAGTGCGTCGCTTGCATTAATCAACAATTCGCTTTTGGCGCCACCTAGTGCCAACAGCGTAACAATTTATAGATTGCTCAGATGTATTCAAAACATTATTTGTGATCTAACTGCTTAATACATAACTGAATTACAAAAATTTCTTATCGAATTGGACTTGTGCCAACAATTTTTAAAACTTTGCCCCAAAAAGATACCAAACAATACTTTGATTATTGTTCAAAATTATTTAATATCATTCTTATAAAAAAATGAAAAAAGCAGTTTTTAGTGGTTTTGGTACAGCATGCGTAAGTGCAGTAAGGTGAGGTAGCCTTTCTTTTAAAATTGCATGAAGCATAGCTGCACTGAAAGAATAACACATTTTTTGAGATGTAAATGATTTAGGATAAGGATTCAGGATTTAGGATAAATTAATGTACATTAAAATATTTATGAAAAGCATCATGCAACCGAGATTTGCCAAGTGATCCGTATATTTTGCTGAAAAACTCTGAGATGAAAGTGTACACATCTAATAAAACTTCAAGCTTGGGAAATCTTATCTTGAGATTGTCACACTTCACAGAGAGGAAAAAAAAAAAAAAAAAAAAATCCCCATATATGGAGATATATGACAATTCAACACTATGCATTCTGAACATTATTACAAATTCTTTCCTGCTAGTTATAATTATATACAAAATTAACCAATCAATTCAGTAAAATGAATTCATTATCAAGAAACAGAATGCAAAAATCCACAGGGGTCGGTAAGATTTTACTGACCCAACACTACTTCGGTAAACTTTATATTATTTGTCAATATGCAGTTTTTATGCAGACATTACCAGTGCATTAAAGGCGCTGTATGTAGGATTGACACAGAGTGGTTGAACTAGGTATTGCTGTCCAAATTCAAAATACAGGAGAGGGTTTTTTTCACCAGGCCCCTCCTCCTCAGACTTGACACACATGCAGGTTGCCAGATTGACGACACAAACAGGAACGAGTGCACTTGACGATGAATGAAATGAAATACACTGTGTTTTCCACCAACTGGCAACCTGGGATGCTGAAATACAATTGGGTTAACTGGCGAGTGGGCGGGTTTCACAGAACAAAACAGAGGCTGACATTCCGGCCCAGAACACACATTTCCAAAAGAGAATTACTAACTGAAGCATTGTTTTTCAGATAAACAAGTATGTTAACTTAGCATGTTTACTAAATATCTTCAAACATATTATGTTATTTAAGTATTTTGTTAATTCCTTTTAGACAGACAAACCCTGATCCCATTATACTGTCCTGGGCATTTCAGACATCCCTTCCATTTTCTGAGGCTTGGAGATAGAGGTTGTTGTACAAGCTTTCCCATGATGCTCTAGTCTAGCGCAAGAAGCGAATGCTCATCTTGTGGTCAATGTTGATCTTCTCCAGAGACTAATACAAAACAGGTTGGAACACGTCAGCAGTCATATCCCACCGACATTATAACATGTGCTTTTATCAAACACCGTGAATGCAGAATTTTAGGTGATACCTTACGAAACTCCTCGAAGGATATTGCTTCATCACGGTCTAGATCTGCTTCCTGTATAGTGCGGTCTGCTATGCTCTCCAGCTGCTCGTCTGTCACCTGCATCCCCAGCATGGACCGGAGAACCTGGATGTGATTAGTTTTTAGTTCTACATGTATGCATTTTTCGTACTCGGCACGCATTTTGACCCATAAGTACGCTTGTACGATTCGCTGCTCTCTAGGTACGCATTTTGTTGCTTCTCGCATTTCGCCGATTTCAGTTTCTATGCAATCTATGACGCTGATTCTGCCGCTGAGCACAGCGTGTAAGTGGAGTGAAAAGCTTTCGGCCAATCAGAGCGCTGCATGTTAAACCGCCGCCGCCCACCTGCCCCTCCTATCCACAAGCTTCGCGCTCAATTCAATTCAGTCACAGTGCCTCTCAAGCAAGCCAGACTGGCCGGATAAGATACTAGGCTTTCATGCCATGGCTGAACCGCCACAAAAAAAGGTTCGGAAAAACACAAAGATTTTTAGACCCGCTATCGTGAGAGATGGCCTTGCCTCCAGATGTCCAGGCTACCTCATCATGCGTTCTGCATCGTCTGCAAGACGGGACGTCGACATCAGTCACCAAGGGGCAACAGGTAACGAACACAGTCTCACACACAAATACTCCCCATCCCCAGAAACATAATTATATTAAAAATAAAAAGGATGATGAAAAAAAAAACGTTCATAGTGTCAATATGCTAGCTTATCAAACCGGCCATCCTTCCCATTAGTGGGGATATTAGTTGGCAGTTAGAAAAGTGGTGGAATGGTTAGAAATCTAGAAGGTTTTAGACAGGCCAGGTGCTGATTAACGTAGATAAAGGTAACAGTTAGGCTAGTTTTAGCCTAATTGAATTTATGAACATTAAAAATGACCTTGACATCATAACAGGCAGTCCAGCTGTGACGAGCTCAGTTCAGTTCACGCGTTCATGTAGGCTAACATGTAAGGGTGGCGCTGCCAATAACGCACCTAAAAGCTGTCACAAAGAACCGGCAAAAGTAATGATTATGAATAATGTCAAATATAGAAAGTAGAGTTTTAATTGTTTATTGATAAACAAGTGTTTTCTGTATCAATGTCGTGTCGACTGCAAAGATAAAGTTGACGATGCTGTCTCGCGATCTTCGCAGTAGTGAACGCGCCAGAGAAATGCACATTTCATACGGATTAACGTTACATAAGCAGAGAGCAGTCTGTTTTCTTTCGTTTTGAATTGTTCTGTTTAAAAATAGACAGGTCTGTGAGTCAAGTAGGCGCTGAGTTTCGGTTAATTTATGAGGCGAGCTCCAGTTCAGGCGCTGCCGCCTCCGTGTCGTGATTATCTCTTGTCTTCTGTATTTACTTCTTATTTATTAAATCCAGGCAATTGCTTGATGAAACATTGATTAAAATTAAGATACAATTTATACAAAACGAAATTCACTTTAAAGAAAGGCTTTGTGCTTTCTTTTTGAGTCTCTGTGAAAGTTGTAAAGCAACTTTTAGTGCCGCTTTCAGAGCGCTCACGTCCGTAACTGAGAACTGTCACCTCCGTAACATTGTTTTTTCCTCATAAATGCGAACACGAAAAATAAAATAAAATGAATATTTTATGTTCTGTGGAGAACCAGCCCTTCTTCCTCCAGTGGGTAGGATTACTTCTGGTTTGCGCAGTGTAATTCAGAAGGCTAAGTGTAACCTGGTCTTACTCTCATCTTTAACACATTACTACTTAGGCCTATTTATTAGCTCACTCCGCCTCCTATTGGTTAGACTAACAAAAAAAATATGGGCACAAAATATTGGACGCGATATAAGACAACATTTGTGTAGTTTCAATACATGTACAGCCATTCATCCACTCCATTACCACTACACAGTAATAATAATTTATTGTAATCTAGAAGGTACCAGTGATGAGCCAAACAATGTATTTTAATGTAAATTACATGTATCCTTTGAATGAATTTTGAATGTTGATGTGTGTGTGTGTAACGCAATTCATAATATTTGTAACAACATGCAGGAATATAATCCCCCGCCCCTCTCCACCTACATTTTCAGATTGCAGACGCCATGTGGAAGGAACAAAGCACAAGAAACTGGAAAGTGCCATTGCCTCAGTCCCTAAGATCACCACAAAGTTTTTTGGAGATCAAGATCTACGGACCATCAGGGCAGAAACCTACTTTTTCGAACTTTATTGCTGAGCACAATGTGCCAGTGTCTATAGCTGACCATGCTGGACCATTATTTAAGAAGATGTTTCCAGATAGTCAAATTGCCCAGCAGTACGGCTGTGCCCGAACCAAGACAGCAGCTATATTAAACACACTTTCCTCAAATGATGAACAGGTCATCAGTGACCTTATGTGCCGTTCCCCATTCAGCATTGCAACCGATGGTAGCACAGACATGGATGATGTCAAGCTTTATCCTTTGGTTGTCCGTGTCTATGATCCCAGTGTTGGAAAAATAGTTGTAGTACTCCTGAAAATTGTTGAGTGTAGAGAGTCTACTGGCGAAGGGATATACAATCTCATTGACCAGGAACTAAACAAAAGGAAAATACCATGGGGCAATTGTGTAAGCTTTTCTGCTGACAACGCCTCTGTCATGCAGGGGTTAAGAAAAGGTGTTGCAGCATTCATTAAGTCACAGAATCCCCAAATTTACATGGTCGGCTGTGTATGCCACCTAATCCATTTAGCTGCGGAAAAGGCTTCAAGAAGTCTATGTATTGACATTGAAGACATGCTCATCTTGATCTACTACTACCTTGACAAGAGTAGCAAGAGGAAAGCTTTGCTGCGTGACCTACAAATGCTGTGCGACACTGATGTGAGGAAGATTTTGAAATTATCCTCGACCAGATGGCTGGCTCTTGGCAAATGTGTCAATCGACTCCTCCAGCAGTGGGAACCTCTGACTCTGTTTTTTGCTGAAGAGGCAGCAGGGAAGACGGCAGCTAAACCTCTCACATCCTCAGCTCATCCCTCTCTGAAGAGCCCAGCTGCCCCTAAGCCCTCAACTCTCACACCTACCTCGGGTAAGCTTGCTGTCTCAAAGACTTTGTCCTCCAGCTTTTTGAAGACCAAAGTCCACCAGAGAAAGTCCAAGACCGGACCAAGCTCCACACACCAACAGACAGGGCCTACACCAAAACGGCAGCAGACATGACCTACAACCAAACAGCTGCCGGCAGGACCCAAGCACTCCACGGCTGCAGACAGGACCTACAACCAAACAGCTGCCGGCAGGACCAAGCACTCCACGGCTGCAGACAGGACCTACAACCAACAGCTGCCGGCAGGACCAAGCACTCCACAGCAGTCAGCTCAACCACCTAAGGGGTTTGACTTAAACCAATTTATTTTTAAACAAAAAGAAATGGGCAAAAAACAGAGGGATCTGTCCAAAAAGAAAACAGAAAAGGAGAAGAAGAAGATAGATAAAAAAACAGAGGTCACAAAACCACAGAGGTTGTATGCTTTCTTGACTGACCCACAGTCCAGCTGTATGCTCTTTTTTAAAGAGAGCTATACCTTTATTTGAAACCGCAAATCAGGAACCTGCAGAAAGAAGAGCCATGTGTGCCCATATTGATGCAGATATTGGAGCTACAGTTGCAAAAAATGCTTTTGGCCTTCTGCAAACCTGAGTGTGTTGTGGAAATGATGGAAGAAGTAAAGAGAGGGATGCCAACCCACTCTGTACAAATCCAGTGAACACCAGCTGCCTGATGATGAGCTGTCAATTGGACATGACACAAAGACATTTATCAAAAGTCAAGCTAACTTACCTCTTGCAGCTTTCTTCAGGGATGTAAGGAAATATTTCACTGCAGCTGTTGAGTACATGCTCTCTAAATTCCCCTATGGCGACGATTGCTTGCGTCATGCTGCCGTAGCTGATATAAGCAGACGGCAAACAGCCAAATTCTCCTCACTGACATACTTCATAGACAGGTTTCCCTGCTTCTTGGGAAATGGTGTTACAGTGGATGAAGTGGAGGAGGATTTTCGGCTCTTTCAGTCCTCCACCTTGAATGATGGTTTTCTTACCAAACGGGCTGATGAAGCTTGGAGAGAATTAGGTGTGATGGAATCAGGAGGGAAGAAACTTTTTGCAAACCTCTCCACAGTTATGCTTGGGGTGTGTGTGATTTTTCACAGCAATGCGGACTGTGAAAGGATTTTCAGCTTGGTCACTAAAAACAAAACACAATGTCGTGCTAGCCTGAGCACAGAGATGCTTAGTTCTCTGGTGACAAGAAAAAGTCATGATTGCCTCCAAAGGCAGCATTTGTTACAAAGAGACTTTCACTGACGCACTACTTAAAAAAGCCAAATCTGCAACCTTTAACAAGTTAAACAATGCAAAAGTTGAAAACACTATGCATGGAAAATTATAAAAAAAATTGTTGTTTGTTTTTAGCAAACTGATTTTGATATTGATAACCTGCTGGTTTTGCACATTTATTTAATGTTTGATTTATTTATTTACAAAGAATGTCCTCAGTTTACTTTTTATTTCTGACAAGATTTTCAGGTGGAAGAAGTTTCCATGGGCTATGCCTCCTGTACAAAATGTTCGGAGTGATTGCAGTAATGTGTATAACATTTATGGTCTACTTGTATATGTTATGGAGTAACTAATAAATCTTAATTGGTGAAAGGATATTATGTGTATAATATGTATTATAGTGTTAGGTATCTCATAGGTTTCTCACAGGTGTGTGTGCAACGGTGTAGCATACATTGGGGCGTGGGGCTGTCAGGTTCTCGCGCGTGCGCGCGCGGGGGGGGGGGGATGTGGGGGTTGTAGTACTCATAAAATTTATTTAAGGTTGGCAGGTATGGGTGATCAGCCTGCTGTCAGTCTTATTCAGTTTGTAAGAAAACAGCTGAAAATATGAATGAAGAAGCAAGTGACCTGTAAAAGCTCATCTCTGGAAATCTTGCCATCCTTGTCTTGGTCATACAACTGAAATGCAACTACAGGAATGAAGAACCAGGCGAGATTTAATGGAACAGGATTATTTTGACTCAAATCAATATCCAATGTCCATTTATTTTTTGATTTGGTGAACAGCAGTGTAATAAGCATGATTTTATTCAGTCAGATGGTCATTATCGTGAAATAAACCCTTTCAGGGTGTCCTTTATTCTGTGATAATGGCCGTCTGAATGCACATTATCTCTACAGTAACATCGCCCATTCCATTACTGAGAGGATGTGGTTTATCTATCAGGTAAAAGCAAAAGCAAACATACATTTGAGTTTGTTGCTCCTGCTATTGATGGGTTCAGGAGAATTGGGCTCTTTGGGTCGGTCCTTGTCAACGGGGCGGAAATGAGCCAGGATCTTCACAAAAGTGTGGAAGTCCACCGTTTCCTTCCTGAGATTAACATCTCATTATTTATGACTTAAAGACACAACTGAAAAAGAGCTTTTGAGAAATGTATTCACGCATGCTGTCTTTTTCAGAACTAATTTCCTGATCACTGTGCAGTTTAATTTTGTTAATAACCACCAACTTAGACAGGAAAGACTGTCTGACCAAAATGCGAATCGACTAACCACCAGTTTAGTTTTTCTGAGTCATTTAGGGGTGGGGTTATCAGTTTGGCATGGAAAAAAAAAAAAAAAAAAAAAAGCATTGAACAGGCGGGGTTATCTAAAAAATATATACCACAATAACAGGTTGGCATGGAACAACATTAATCAGAAAGTTCAGGACTTGCTACAGTGTTTTATGTTAGAATCCTATATTCTTCAGTGTAAACATCGATTATTTTCACTCCCCTAAGGTTTGTATGGGGTTCATTGCCAGCTCCTTTATGGCTCCAAAATCCTGGGGACTATGTGAGAATGAGACAAGACCAAAGGGCCGATATTTATGTAATTACAAAAGACATCGTAACTGAGCCTGTGTCATGGATATAAGAATCTTTATGTAATTAGATTAATCATGGATTCTTTATCCAGGGCTTTGAAGCGATCATGGAGACGAATAATGTGGGCAGGCGAGACTGGAAAAGAGAAGTCACATTAACTGTGAAAATGTTTCACTGAAGCCCTGTAGAATCATGACTCAACAAACGAGTTCAAGTGGACCGTAAACAAACTGAACTGACCATTTAAACAATTCTCCTCTGCAACCAGCTTCACTGAAATTCATTAGTGCATTTTTATTTTTAAGTTGTTCGACATAGGCTACATGTATTTTTTGTGCACTGTATTTGAGTAGCCTAATACTTTCGCAGCTGGTAAATTCTCAAACAGAACAGCACCTGTCTCTGTCAATCTAGGACAGTTTCGCTCATGCAAACCGAATTTGTACCCAGTATTTCAGATACTTTTATCTTAGTGATCATACGCATGAGAGTTACAGATAAAACTGGCAACAACCGTGCAGGAAAAATGTTATTTTATATCGTTGTTTACTCGTTCAAGCGAGACAACAATAATAAGCCAGTAACAAAAAAAAAAAAAAAAAAAAAAAAATGTTATTTTTTTTAGATGTTTATTAGTTCGTTTTTCTTGCATCAACACCTCGACGTTTGGGATTTTTAATAGGGTGGAGCTCGTCGAACCCATTTTATATGTATTGACAGCTTTCGAACATTTAGCCCATATCCAGAGAACCGGAGAGCAAAAATGGATGAAAACTAAAAAGCCACGACATTAAAAATCTGATTTTACATGTTAACGGAATGTTCGCATATGAATTTGATTTTTGTTGTGTTTTCTTTGAATATTAGAAGTTGTTTTTTCTTGTGTTTGAATGACAAATGCTCTGTTTAAATATGTTTCTTTTGAGTCTAATCTTTTTAATTATTATTCTTTTGGGTTGATTCGTTTATGAATTGGACTGAATCGGTGAACTGACTTGAACTGAGAACCGTCTCTGTTCGAACGTCCGACTTGTTATGAGCCAAGAATCGCAATGTTAGACAACGTTCCAGAATTTCCAGAATCGCGATTGCATGAATCTGACAAGACAATTCTGTACAGTTTTGTAGAAAATGAATTTTAGATTGGAGCTAAATCATTGTTGCGACTGAACTCGGGCGCATGAACATCAAACGTTATTTAAAATAAAACTATAAAATCGTAATAAACAGCAATATGTGTCTACATGAATTCGTGTTTAATGCCCGCTTGCGCTATTTCGGATACAACGTGATTACGTCATCACGTACAGCATGAGCATAAAATGAATCATTGAACCGGTTCTGTGAAATTGTTTAAGAGAACCGATCAGCTGAAATGAGTCTCTCTGAAATTGTTCGGAATTTCCGTTAAGCTGAAATTTGTAGGAATTTCATTCAAAAAAGGTTTCAGTTTTTTTTATGTGCACATTAATAAACGATTTTTGATGTTTGTGGAATTTTGTAGAATATACGATTATTGTTGGCTGGGTGGAGTTTTGTTATTTTTTACACATTTCATCTTTCCATCTACTCTGGTCCACTGTCTGCTGGCCTACATGTTGCCTGCTTATGTAAGATATTAAAATATTACTGTACGATGTTCCTCAAAACCATTTATTTCGTTCAGTCTTAGCTGCATCTTTAAAATAATATTTCGCCTGATGCTATTGATCTTATGTGCTTGAAGCAACTCTGTCACAATAAGATGTGACTACTGGATTCAGAGCATGGTGTCTGTTGCTTTGTCTAATGTAATTTTTCGATTGTTTCTGTTGATGTGTTTTTTGTTTAAAGTATATTTTATATTTAAAATCATTTTGTGATATTATTTTTTTACAAGCGTAGAAATACATTCACTTCCATGTAGGTCAGGATGTGTTACATGTGTTTAAAAGATAAAAATGTAAAGATCATGTTGATCTTGATTACACAGGTTTTGCAGCTTTTCTCATGTCTTATGAACTAGAAATATGTCTGGGACCTGATCTAAAAGAAAGAAAGAATTGCACAAAATTATGTCCTCAAACACAAATACTTTGTGTTAAACACCAGGAGAAGTTTTGCCCTGAGGAAAGTTAAAATAATAGTTCTGAAGTACTCTATTTACTAATACTTTATGGCAACATCAGAATGAGAAAGTTTAATAACAAAAAAATTATTGCAATAAGAAAATTAAAAATATTTTTTTATGTATGTTGGAGTTATTTTTATATCTCTTGGCATGCTTTTTATTGCTTTTGTTATTTTTTTTTTTGAATGATTTTATTTGTTTTTTATTTATATTATAATGTTTTTTGTTTTTTTGTTTTTTTGTTGTTGTTTTTTTATTTTTATTTGATCTTTGTTCTGCTGCAATGTAATTTTATTCATTTTAAAAGCCATTAATTTGATTACATCTGTTCACTCCTTTTATGTTCTATTAAAAGGTCTTTATTGCCTTGCGTCGGGTAAAATGCAGTTTCAAAATTGTGAAGTTGGCAGTTGTGAAGTTCTCTGTGAACTGAACATACCATTCATTCCCTGGTGGGCTCAATTAAGAATACAGTACATTCCGGTTGGAAGCCATTATTATCACCAGTTATATGAGATTAGAGACCTAATTTAATCCCCTTTATATACACAAACTGTAACTGTCAGCGGGGATTTATTCTCATGGGAATTTAACAGAGTTATTAAACTAAACCCATAAACTTGAAATAAAAAAATAGCTAAAATATAATACAACATTTAAAATAAAAACCTATTTCATCACAGCTGCCAAGAAAAAAAAAATCAAATTTTCCATTAGTTTAACTTGATGTACAAAGATAACTGTAAATTACATAACAATTTCTGTACATTACATATACATGTAAATTACATATAATGCATACAAAATAATATTACATATAAACTATATAAATTAAATCTAAAACTAAAGTTAAAAATTAAATAAAGATTAATAAAAACTATATAGACATTTTAAGATGAATAAAAATGACAAACACACACACAAAACTCATTTAAACGATTAATAAAAACTGTACTTAGTATCTCAATGATACAAAAATAATAGACACCAAGGAATGACATTTCATGTTGTGTTACAACTGCATCAAGAGCAGATGGCTAAAGTAAAAATACTGGGGAATCTTATGATAAAAATTCATTGCAAGTTCACTTGTCGAGATAGTCAGCATGACAATAAAATGTCAACTGACCAGTTTGTGTTTGGGATATTACGCTGCATGGGGATGTGGGGACTTTCATGATGTTTTTGTATATTTTCATGGTGAGGACACATGCATAAACACCATTTGCACATGGTATTTTCAGTATATTTGCAAGTTAACATAGTTCAAGTGACAAAACAGTCCAAGTTAAACCATTGTAAACCATTATGGTTAAAGGTTTATTAAAAGTCCTGTACTTAAATCATATAAATTAAACGAGTAAAATTAAAGGTTGATCAATTGCTAATTGGTTTGTAAACACACAGGCTGGACAGGGAAAGATCTATGATGTCACAAACCTTGTGATGCAGGCAAAGCACCTGGAGACTCCGTGGCATGTACCCAAATGTGTTTTAAGTTACATTGCTTCTGTTCACGCTTACCATAATCAGCATGTTACTCACAGTGCAATAATCATGGTTTTCCAAGTCAGTGTAATAGCTCTGGTGTAATCGAGAAAAGCATGACTATAAATGGTTGCACATTCCTGCAAAGAAAAGCCTGGGGGAAATTCAAAGTAAACAGTTTCAAAAAGAAAGACACAAAACATGGCATAATACCATCTCACTGCTGCCTCCTTCAGGGTTCAGCACTTTGCACAACCCAGATTCTCTGAATGCAGTGTGCTTTAATTCTTCATACCATTGAGATCATTCCTCAATGATCCATTGGCATTTTATGCCACATTTAAAATAAGTTTCCTCAGGATATAAAAAAAGACAAAAAAGGCACATTTATAATAAATCCACACCTTAATCATAGACAACGGATGCAGGTTATTCATATGTAAAACATGTATTAGATTGTTCTGTTACTGTACAGTACATGCATGTAAATCTATATTCCTGTCACCTTGACAATGGATAGTCTAAATTTTTTGCATAAACAATTTTAACTCAGAAATTGCTAGCAATTTTTACAAATGATTTCAAAGAAACAGCAAGTAACAAATTGAATTGTGCGAATTTGTGAAGCAGAAAGAAATTTTTAAAGATAACATTTTCTTGTGAAACGTTCTTCAGTAATCTTCATTTACAAATAATGTTTCACATTGCATCTGTTATTGTCTTTATCACCTTAAGAATTATGTTGCACACGTTGTCAAATGTGTAATTAATTATTAATGACGACTTGTTTATTCTCAAACCATTTGGGAGTAGAAGAGTCCACCTCTGGAAATTCCCACATTAAGACCTCATCTGGCCACTCTGACTAAGTGTATATTTCTGTCTTTTGTCATCTTTATATTTGCAAACTCGCTCCACATTTACTCATCACAAACATATTCATATTGGGATAAATGAAAAAGCAATCTGTATATTCCTTTGAAATCCATGTATTCTATATCAACTTATCAACTATTCTATATGTGGTGTATATAGCTTTTTAATATTTAATATTCATTTTGATTTTTATGGAATGTTAATAATATTTGAAAATGCTGCCAACACCCACACAGTGCTTCCGGAAGGTCTGCATTGCTCAGCGACTGTTTGTTCCAGATATTTATCTGAAAGAAAAGCAGCACTCTCCAACTCACATCCTTTGTTAACATTTATCCTGACGCACAACATCACAAACTGTTTTGAATTTGAAACATTTGCTTTCTGATTTGTCATGCAAAGAGTCATTAAAATAACGGGAAAGTTCCATTAATATTGGGAAAAAATAGGCGGATACAAATCATTGATTAAATCGCAGGTCATGAAATATAAGATGCTTTCTACACTGTAAAAAAAAAGATTTGAAAAGTTGTAAGTTGTAATAAACGTACATATACCAGAAAATACTATCGTATAAGAAAATACCCATGTATTAATTAAAATTTGCCATTTCTTGTAACTGTTTGAAATGAACTAGCCTTTTTTCCAGTGTATATCCTCATATTATTGTATTATATTACATTATATTACAATATATATATATATATATATATATATATATATATATATATATATATATATATATATATATATATATACAGTAGGCATAAAAATGAAAATTCTGTAATTATTTTTTAGTTATGTATTTATTTTTTTCTATTTTCCTGTTTTAAAATTTGTTTATAATACTTAATAAAATAAGTAGAGATATATATAGATATATATATACAGTAGGCATAAAAATGAAAATGTTGTAATGGTCAAATGTGTTTTGCACAAATATAGGATAAAGGAAAATATTTTATACAAATTCCTGTGGAGTTTAACTACTAATGTGTATCAAGGTGATATTTGGCCGGTTTAATGTTTGGTAGAAAAATAGTTATCGTGTATGATTAAAAATACTTGCATATACTTACTGTAGTTAGGAACACAAAGTATTATTTAACACAAACTTTTTTTTTCAGTAAGATGGGCATCTTATTGAAAAAAAAAGTTTGTGTTAAATAATATAATAATAATACAATACTTAAACTGTCAAACATTCAAAGGCATTACATAATTTACCTTTTAGCCAGACATGTGAGTCATTCAGACATATAAATAATGAGTGTATGACTTATTAGGGTTTGTTTCATGAAATCAGATCCTTACATTAACTCAGAAATTCAATGAAACTATCACAATGGCCTTGATGAACTCATGATGAACACATGAAATGAAACCTTCCATCTAACTTCACAAAGAATCAGCCATTGTTTGGAATGAAGGGAAAGCCTTCAGCAGTTTACCTGGTGAAAACTCTTCTGAAGAAAACGCGTCTGTTTTTTATTTTGTTTTGTATTCCTGTAACTGAAGAAAACGCGTCATGGAAATGAAACTTGTTTGGATGATTGATAGATACTAAAAATGTCATCTTTTTGAGTTGACACCACAAATGTCATTATCGTTATACATAGATGATAAATACACAGTATAAATACAGAGAAAGGGGAGTAAGAAAACATTCGCCCATCAACTCTCAAGGTTCCCATTTTAGTGAATTATCAACCCAAAAGGAATGTGCTTTAATAAAACAGGTAAAATTTTGAAAGTGAAAGTGTGTTAAAGGGAAAAGCGTGTTTCCTGTGTATCAGATTAATTTCTGCTCTGGTTTTTATGGTGGGTACACTTTGACCCTTGCTTTCATTGGAATGCAGAAATTATGGTCAAAGGTCTTTTGCGCAAATGTTTTGCTTTCTTGGGATATTCCAAGCAACACAATAAAAACCTCTGAATATGTTGGTACTTTTAGCATTACATCCAATCCTATCTATGCTACTCTTAAAGGGAATTTCAGGTGTGGAAGGTGAACCTGTTGAGTCACAATGACAAACAAATAACTTTGGTCTATCTGGGATTTTGCCAGTGTTCTGAGAGTAAATGCCACTTTATACCTATGAAGATGTCAAATGGTGACTGAAAACACGTAAATTGGAGTGAAGAAAATACTATTTTATTTTTACTTGTACAGTTTAATGAGAAATTCAGGAAAAACTTATATACTGTATACAGTAAGAGAAAATACCAGGATGCAACGCTAGAGCCGTTATGTAAACAAATCGTGTGTTGCTTTCGACCAATCATCCAAAATGATGAATTGTATTTTTGACTGATGGTGTGCTGTGAAGAATGTGCCTTGAAAAACAGGAAAACAACCAGCTTTTAATTACCACATTCCTAAAAGGAGGACGAACTTCTCATTGGTGCAGAACAGGTCGACGGGACTCTCCTGCGCTGGCAGCTGACGCCATTTAATAAAGGCTGTAATTGCTGAAATCACTGAAGGACTGTTTGTGTGTCCTGTTCATGTAACCCTGTGCAGCTCTGATGGTTGGGCTGTCAAGAAAAGCACTCAGTATGTGTTCATTCTGGATACTTGGATTTTAAACTTTATTGAGACAGATAATAATAATAATATACATCTATAATTATAATAAAAGTAGCTGACCATCTTGTTTAAATTTTTATTGTGCTGTTGATCAAGGGAATAAATTAGTGTGCAAAGGCCTTTTTCTTTGACTTGTGCAATCTCAAATCATTGAGAAAACAAGCAGGGAGCTAAATATTTCCCAGAAATCAAACATCTGTGTAAAATGGCTTATCTGATTTCCCCATAAATGCATGAATACCAAATGGGATTTACTTCATTTGTTTTAATGTAGATTTGATTATATTTATTTATTTTATTATTATGTCTATCAACCTCCACCTTCCAAGCATTTAAGTCCCATCAAAACTTGAACATCCAGACACACAAAAACTGTTTCTTGCCCTGGGCAGTGACATCTGTGAACAATATAAAACTAGGCATGTGTCTTCACCATAATTCTGTTTGATCAATAGAAGCAAGAACAACTGACAATTCAGTCAAATTTACTTAAATCTGTGACATAGAATATAATAGAATATAAAATATTTCTTATTCATTTTACATTGTTTCTTTGTATTAAAAACAACGTTCATGGTTTCAGTGTGTTTTCAGCCTGTATCAACATTATGAATAGAATAGCTTTTTTTTATTTTTTATGCACTGGTTAATCATGCCCTAACCAGTGCATGACATGTATGTTTGAAGTCCCATCTGAAATAGCAGAACAGACCTCATTGTCACATAATGAAACCAGTTGCTTTTTGACTTTCATTAATGATCTTTGGGATGATCGGGAAAAGTTTGAAACAAGCTCGCTCTCTATAGACGTCATTTGCTTATTGTTTTCTTTATTCAAAATAAACAAAAAAGAAAATCCGCTGTAGGTTTGAGGGGGAATTTCCAGTATCTTTACACTGGTTCCTGTCATTCCTTCACAATCAGTTGTAAAAGAGCTCTAATTAGCCAAATGCATTTACAAAGAAAGTTTTTCTTGAAGTGAAGCCAAAGCAAGTCCTCGGCTTCAAAATTACTTTATTTCCTGATTACATTCCTCAGAAATTTTGCCCATTTAATCTCAAGATGCCAAGATTACAAATAAACTGAGAACTGAGTCGGGTTCTTTGAAACTCAAACTTTTCACACAGTTTAAGTGAAATATCACTTCTTCTTAAGTGATGAGTCAGTAAGGGTTTTAGAAGTGTTGCATGTTTTAAAATTCAGCATGTAGAGAAAAATAAGCCTGTTATCGGGAATCGTAATTCAGTTTTACAGTTGTACTCTTCATGTCAGTTTATGTTATGGGTTTTTTTTATTTTGCAGATAAGATTTTGTGTAGGTTTATTTCAATAGAGGGCCAGAGTTGTTTTTTTTGGTTTAGGTATAGACATGAATTGTTGTTTTGCTTTCAAATCAACACAATAAACATCACATGCTATTCTTATTATAACTAATACATGTAGATGGTGATTGTTTTAATCAATTGTGCTTTTGGTTTTGTTTTGTACTTTTGCTTTTGTTTTAATGTTGCTTATTTTTCTAAAGGGACAGTCTTCTATCACACACATACACCACAGACACAGTCCTCCCAAGCAATTTACTGTGAACATTTCCTAAAAAGGTCAGCCTTTTCTTGAAAGAGCAGACAAAATGATTACTCTAAAACCATGTTTAGTAAGGAATGCTTTTAATAACAATATCAATGCAGAGGGACGAGAGATTTGGTCACTGGCAGAGCTTTCAGTCCAAATTCTCTTAAACGCCAAAACATTGTATGCCGAGACAGATCCTTACCCTGTTCAGTGCTGAACTGGCAAGCAATTCCAGCTGCAGTGTTGAACCAATTATCCATTGAGAATCTCCGCATTATCCTGTCCTCTCGTGCATTTTCATGGATGACCAGCCTTTTTGGGGGACTTGAATGCGTTATTGACACTGTAAACATGCAGTTTTCTAAAAATCACAGATTTGGAACGACCAACTTCTCTTGCTATTACTGCTGTTGGCCTTCATCTGGACAACCTGCTGTTGGAGGGTTTCAGTCACTTTAGAACAGCGCTTCACATATATTTAAATATGCTTAAAAAACTGCACTTTTACTCCTGCGCTTTTAGGATAACTTCAAATAGGATTTAGCAGTGACCTTGGAATTTAGGACATTGTAGGTTGTTGTCTAATTATGATCTCCACTGTTTATCTGATCTGTATCCAACAAATCTAACATCAGTTGCTGTGCCAGATAGCTATGGGTGCAGTTACAGTAGTATGTATTTTCAAATGCTTGCATGCGTTGCATAATTTTAACATCACACATGTTTTGTAATGGAAAACTTATACACCTTGATCAAATTATACAAAATTATGGACCATTCCCAATTCCCGTCTGTGTGGGTGTGCATGCAGTGGAAGTCTGGATAACCATAATTCCTGGCATGTCTCTGTTAGCCATTAATCACATCTCAAGGTCCTGTTGTGTTCATCCAACAGTATAAAACAAGGACTAGAACACAATTGCACTCTCTGTTTGTCTAAGACTTGGTCTTTTTTGCTGTGATGGCTGCATTATTTCCCTGTTATGAATGTAGAATCATTTGACACTGCAATTGGGTATTTGCTTTTTAAAACACACGTTATACACTTATGCACTTATGTACTAATGTACTTCTTTACACAGTGATAATATGAACAAAAACTCATCAGAAACAATTATTAGGTCAAATTTACAAATATAGCACTAATATTCATTATTTCATTAAATCTACCATTAACTGCATCTAATTTTGTTGATTTAACAAAATTTTTTGCAGAATGGGAATTTTAGAACTGCTTGTTTCTTTTGTTTTTTTTTTATTTAATTATGTTTGAATGGAGTTTGATTTTATTCAACAATCATAGTAAACATTGCTCTTTTTGGTATTTAAATAGATAATGGTATTTTACTAAACAAAACATAAAATGTAGGATTTTTACCATTTGGATCTCATGAACAGAAAGAAAAGAAAAAAAAAACAGATTCATCTAATGTTTCTCTGTACTGTTATTTTGATTTTTGCTGATTTAACCAGACTTAATTCCGGTCAGAATACTTATTAGACACTGCATAGATTACAGACATACTTTTTTGTTTATTTAAAGAGAAATAATTAAGATAGGATTATTAGTCATACTTTATAGAATCAATGAAAGTCTCCCGAGTGAGTCATGCATACGTACAGTGTTCTCAATACTTCTGTATTTTCGCTTTTATTACTTCACAACACTTTCATTCAGAATGTGACTGCAGTAAATCTATCTGTTTTATGGCATGTGATTTAATTTATTGTAATATTGGAATATTGTATATGTGTCTCGGGGTGTAAAGGTGTTTTTCAGGATATATACAATCTTGAATGTAAAACAATGCTTTTGGAAAAGCCTCTTCACTGAGCAGAGCTGACATGTTTGTTAGATGCCAGAAAATATTTCAGGACAAATATCAGGAAGTTCAAAGTAGCAGAAACAAGGAGGGTTGGAGAAACAAAAGGCAATAAAGTTGTTTCCCACTGAACATGCAGAAACAACAGAAAATAAACTTTATTATAAATGAAAATCTGAAAAGGGAAGTCTGTATTCGCCACTTGTTCGGTTTTTACATGTCAATGGAAAAACCTTAATAGCATAATTCCTCTTTAATATTCATCCTCCTACATCATAAGAGCAGAAGATTAGTGAATTCACTCAATCTCAATTCAGACAAGCATGCATCATTACTTTAGATTTTGGAACAGTGACAACAGGATGTGTCCAATTTCACTATGTCTGTCCTGCCTGCAAAGCTTTCGGTAACACCATCAAACAATTCCAAGAACTTCTGGGTCACTACATTGAGCATGTTCTCATGTTCTTGAGCATGTATACATCTTATAAATAAGTTAGTAATTCATCCTCAATGCACTCAGCGCCAAAATAAACTCTTCTGACATTTATAAACTCTTCTAGTGCATATTTTGCATTCCCTTTGTGTGGATCATGAAACAAGTTTAAGCAAAACTTCCTGTTTTTTTTTTTGTTTTTGTTTTTTTGAATGTTTAGTTTGTTCTAAAATGTTCGTCATTAATGTCATTATACTCGTGTTAAATGATCAAAGTGTAGGGAAAATCACTAGGATTCATCACTGCAGGAGAAACTAAACATTGTTGGGATTCCTCCGCAGCTGGTGCATAAATGCATTTCATGTCAACATATGATCCTGTTTGGATTTGCCCTAAAATTTCAAAGATTTTCCCCAACAGGGAACATGAGCTTAGAACTCAAAAAATTATATATAAACCAAATGCACACTTTCCCCCATACAGTATTTAACAAATGCAATGAAGTCCCAACAGAAATATAGTTCTGATGTTGCCTGATGCGTGATTTTCATAAATTTCAGTGTATTAACACATCACTAGCTGACCAGTGGCCCTATTGCCCAGTCATCATCCTTTACAAAAAAACAAGGGCCTTCAAAAGATATCCGGACATCAAATATGATCACAGAACACTGTTCAAAACATCCTCATCATTAACATCCTACCAACACATCCTCATTATTTACTGCCTGCTGGTTTTTTTCAGCACGCATCCTGTTTTCTCAGTACAAGTTAAACGGGAGATCAGGAAGCTGGCAGGTTGTGTCTTAATGCTTTACTTCAGAGCGTCTGAACGAGAGGAGGGGGAGAGAGATGGCACAAGGCCAACCCATCAGCAGCAGCCGCCTGGACCATTTCTCCAAAAGCACATTCCCTAAATTCCTCCCATTATTTGTACAAAAACGGGTATCTTGCACGGGAGGTTGATGAACGTGGACGAGTTCCAGAAGACGATAATTTGGAGTAACAATCACATTGTGTTATGGTGCTCACAAAAGACAAGAGGTGGACAAGGAGTTTGGATATGAGACTTGAAGTTTCATGATGAGATGAGTTTTTAGGTAAACTTAGAAAATGGGTGGAGAAATACAATAAAATGTTGCCATGTATTTCACATCAGCAGGAGTGATTTGTCCTTTTGTCCTCAGAGCTGTTTTGTCGGGTCAGTTGTCACATACCATTGTATCAGTCATCTGACAGCTGGGAAAACTGCAAAACTGGGCTCTGTCTTCTGAAAAGCACAAAAGTGAAAAGAAGTCAGAGCAAAGTAAAACTATATATTCCTTTATTATGTCTTTCCATTAAATTCACTTTATTTTATAAGGACATCTTATTTTTTTTTTATTCATCTCTCTTCTATTTTCTTTTCTTTTCCTTTCTATCTAACCCTCTCACAATACATTTCCCCTTTGATTTGTTATCCACTTGCATCCAATTCAAAACTGGCTCTACCTGGCATGCACAATAATAATTTTCCAATTGTTTTCCAAAACGCCAGACCACCCGTACCTTTGCTTTGTTTTATGACCCTAAGTTTTACTCTTGGTTTCCCTTCATTCAATCAAAACAAATGTTCTAAAATTGTCATATGCCACAGTTTAAAACTACGACTGTGCTAGGCTATGAACTGGACAATTTTAAAAACAGAAATAAGAAACGGAGAGTATGTAGCCTATATTTTAATTGTGCTTATTTTCAAAATGTTATTAATTTATAATGAATTCATTATAATTAATTATAAAATAAATGATTAATTATATTTATCAGTAGGCTACCATTGATACCAATTCCTCAATTAAATGGGCCTTTTTAGTATAATATATATATAATATATATATATATATATATATATATATATATATATATATATATATATATATATATATATATATATTTAAACACTTAATAGACCCACACTGTAAATTATTAGACTGTTCTTATCATTTATTATTATTATTATTTTAATTGAATGTTTTTAATAAGACTTTTACGCATTCATTACATAAATTAATAATAAAATAATTCGAAAAATTATTTAATAATTTAAAATAATTAGCCTATATAAGAAATGTTGTATTTGACATTTTTAAATTTCTCAACGTTCTACAACAAGAAGTGTGTATATTTTGTCTGGAAATTCTCTTTATACTTTATTGCACTTAACAAGAAAATGAAGTTATTTTATGAAATCCAGTTTCCACCAGATGCTTTTTTTTATGTAGTTTATTTAGGTAATATCCTGTTTCCATCACAAACTACTGAGAAGGAAGTGTCTGTTAGTAGTCTATTCCAGTGTCCTCTTCCTGTTTGCAGTTTCAAGGACTTCCTGCTTGCAACCTTTATTTTTGTTTTTTGTTTAAAGTTATTTATGTTTGCTAAAGTAATTTTCTTCCTTCTTTCTTTTTATATATATTTCTCTTTTCCTCTCTTCTGCTGCGTGTGCAAGGTCTTTGACCTGAAGGATAAATCGTGTTCTCTGACTCCTGATGACAGTTGGCAGATTAGCGCCCCAGCAAGAGGTCAGAGGTCACAGAGCTCACAGTCAGCTCCCGTTTTAACAAATCAGAGAGCGGGTCGAGCAGCAGCTGTCCTGTTTTCTAGAGAATGTTTTAAGGATTGTTAAGGGGCCACGTCGAATCAGGCCTACCAGCAGTGGTGACGGTGACCTTTATCTGTTATCAGTCTAAGGAATGTTTATTTATAAAGTCATTCTCGTGTGGTCTGTTAAAAGAGATTCAGAAAAGAAGCTTTTATGGCTATGGTATGCATTTGAAACCAGATTATCTGTTGATCATTACGTTTAGTGTAAACAGTTGTAAAAGAAGCATTTATATGTTTGTACTGAGGAGGTTGTGACTTATCAGCACATTGTTCTTTCTCTCTGGGCTAAAAATACAAGCCTTTCCTGTTGGGTGAAGTGTCAGCTTCTGCGAGAGTGTGTGCACTTTCACCTGTAGGCTACTTATGCATAGTCCATTGTCTTATCATACAGTGTTTTATGTGTATTTATTACTGATGTGGCATTTCTAATAGTCTGAAGATACTTTTTATGATGTAAAATGCCATAACAGTAAGGATGTTTACATTAAACATTTTGATAGAAATCATGAAGGAGCAATGAAATTACTGATTAAACTCAATAAATAATAGAAATCGAACTAAAAAAGCTACATTTTAAAAGTTTGGGGCTGGCAAGATTTTTTTTCATGTCCATGTTTCGTGTTTTTTGATCAAAAATACAGTAAAAATAGTCATTGTTAAATATGATTAAAGTTTTAAATAACTTTTTTCTATTTGAATATATTTTAAAGTTTTATTTGTTTTCCTTTTATTCAAAGCTGAATTTCCAGCAACATTACTCCAGTCTTCGGTGTCACATGATCCTTCAGAAATCATTCTAATACGCTGATTTGATGCTTAAGAAACAGTTTTTATTATTATTATTATTATTATTATTAATGTTGAAAAGTGCTGCTTAATATTTTTGTGGAAACCCATATGTGTATATATATATTAAATCAATTAAATTTCAAAACAGCCTTTGGTTTTTTAACAATGTAAAAAGCTGGTATATCTGATAAATTTAATCCACCCTTGGTGAATAAAAGTCGGGATGCAAGTGTCATTCATTCAAAGGCTATACAGGCTATAAATATATTTATACAGTCTCATTCACTTTGATCATTTTTTAGTTTACATTACTCTTCCCCCATGCATGATGACCTTCCCCGTAATGAATTTTAATTACTCTTTCCTCTATAAAAGGGATGTGTTGACACGGGAAATTTCAAATGAAGCCTTTGATCCTTTAGGAAGAATGAGGTGGTCCACTCCCATCTTCCTCACCTTTGTAACCCACCTCCTTCCACCATCTCCTCCCAGAGACTGTACATGGACTTATAAGCAACCATGTGTTGACAGCTGCACACTTCCTTGCATGTCTGAGATCAGGGGCGTTGCACAAGATCCCGCGCCCTATGCATGGGCAGTCCTGATGGGCCACCATGCCCCCCCCATGAAAATATCCAGGTAAAATAAAATATATTCCAGACTTTTCAAGGGCCCTCTCTTCCTTTGGGGCCCTGGTAATCAGTACTGGTTTTACCCCCAGTCCGACACCCCTGTCTGAGATTTATAAGAATGGGAAACTCTTTTTCAAGCTCTCTGCAAAGACTATTACTCAGATGTTCTCAATTAATAGCAGTCCTTTTGTTGTTTATTTATAGTCCATGTGTTTCTTTTGTCAAGAAGTTTCTTTGAAAAGGTTTGGCCCCTATAGAAACTGCTTGATATGTCATTTAAAACTAGTGAGAAGTTCCAGCACACTGCCTAGAGGGAAATTGAGAAATACTGTAGCATTTGAGCGAAGCCACATAACAATGTAAGTGTTAAAGAAGTGCTAGTTCATTAGAGCCAGATTTTCGATGTAACACTGATTTAACAGGAACATTGTGATGAGGTCCTTGAGATTACGACATGCTCATATTCTCGGGAAAATCCTGACATTTCTTTGGCAAATATCTAGAGAAAAATGTTTAGAGGAGCTTTAGATCCAGATGCTGGGGCAGACTCTTTGATGTCTGAGTAACCTAGCTGGCACACTTTCCTTACACCTCTCTTGAGGTGTGACTAAAAGGAGTAAAGAGAGGGCCACCACTATGGGAAATTACTTTATACCCTCAGGCCCCCCTTTTTCTCACTCAGTTTGGGCTTTCATGTTCATGGGAAGTCTTTCCTGGACATTCAGGGTGTCTGTATGAGTTAGCTGCCCTTTCACCCAGATATAGTAAAGATGAGACCTCTAGCAACCTCCATAAATCAAATTAAGGAACTAGGATGAAATTAAGGAACTAGGATTGGGCCTTAACTTTGAGTTTAAATGAAATAGAAACATCTGGTCTGATTGAATCAGCATCCGTAATGAAACACTTTACTTTGATATTGCTCAGTATATTCACAAGAGCAATTTGTATGGTGACTCAGACTCTTTCACAGAATGATTTCATTAGTATTTTTGGACACAACTGGAATACTAGACTACTGTGTATTGTTTGGGTTGGTACAATTTGGTAATATTTTTGAAAGAAGGCTCGCCAAGGCTTCATTTATTTAATTAAAAATACAGTAAAATGCTAATATTCTAAAATATTATTACAGTAAATGTTTTCCCTTTTAACATATTTTAAAATGTAATTTATTCAGCCATTACTCCAGTTTTCAGTGTCACATGATCCTTCAGAAATCATTTTAATATGCTGATTTGATCTTGAAGAAACATTTCATATTAATGTTGAAAACAGTCACACTTCTTAATATGTTTTTGGAAACTGTGACATTTTTTCAGGATTCCTTGATGTTCAAAAGAACAGCTTTAATTTGAAAGTTTTTTTTTTTTTTTTTATTTAATTATATTTAGTTTTATTTTTATTTGTTTGAATTTGTATTTGTTTTTGAGTATGTCTATATACATGTAAACACTTTTTTTTCCCTTGTGAAAAAAGTAGTGTATACAGGAATAAATTAAAAATGACATAATAGGAGAAAAAGGAAATTTTTATTTTTATTAAGAATAAATCTGTCCCGAGAAAACTGAGAGGAAGTAAAACTGAACGGTACGGGGAGAACAGCTATTTCAAAGACTTCCCACGCCTGTCTCTCTAACCCATAAAACCAATCCAGAAACTGTGTCTGCGTGTGACAAGCATAACATCTCAAATCTATGAAAACAAGATGGTGTTGCAGGAGTATGGCGTTTATTGTAAGAAAATGGCTTTTCGTCACCCCTCTAATCTCAAAGAAAGACTCAGCTGAGGCTTGTTTGCAGTGGAAGTGATCTCTGACCCTAGCGTGTGTGTTGTTGAAGATGGCCTTCCTATACTCAGCGAGACTAGAAAAATACTTTTTTGGAAAAGTACTTGTCTGGAAAACAAGTCTAGTAACTTGATTTACATCTTAGAGGAAATGTAGCCTGAATTGATAAGCAGTTTAAATCCCTTCCTTTGTTTTAGCAGGATTTAGGCCTTGGCTGATGTTCTATGCAGCGTTTACTGTGTAATTACTTACAGGTAAACACGTCTCACCTTTGTTTGTTTTGTTGAGTTTAATAAGCAGGTTCACTAGGTGAAGTTCACATACCCATCTTGTTGTCACTGTTAACAAACTAAAGCTATTAAGTTATTTATTAATTGAAATAGGCCTAAAGCTGAAATAAAACATAAATATTACATTTTAAAAAATGTTAACACTTTATTTTATAGTTCCCTTGATACATGTTTCATGTAGCATATTTACTATTATAATAGCAATAAATTATAATATAATAATATAATAATTGCATGCAGGTAATCTTAAGAAAAACCCTAATCCTAACCCATGTAGTTAATTACATGTAGTTAATTAATATTACTCAGTACCTAAATGTATAATTACACTGTAACAAGAACACCTTACAATAAAGTGTAACCACTTAAAAAACTTAAATTAATACTGAAATAAGTACTAAATATATAACTGAAATGAAAACAAAGCTAATTAGAAATATTTCAAAACAATAATGGCAAAAGTAACAACTTTACTCAAACCTAAGCTGAAATTAAAAGGAAAACGGAAAATCTAAACGTAAAAGCTAATTAAAATATTCATAAATACTGTATATAATATTATATAAATGTCTGCATGACTTGCTGTCTAGAGGATGAGACATGGCTTAGGCTTTTATACTAAATAACACAAAAAAAACATTAAAACACCATAATTTAAGTCACATAGGAATTAACATCAGTATTTAACTAAATAGTATATTATTTGGTAAAGTTATTGTAATGAAATTGTGTATATCACTAAAAAATATGTAAATTGCTGCATGTGTATCAGTGAGACTCAAATTAATCAATCAATCAGTCAACACATGATTTTGGAAAATAAACCAGTGACTCAAATGAAAATATTTTAAGCGAGTTGAGTGAATATTACCTCTGTCCACTAACTAAAGTAGCTACTTTGATACTCAAATGGAAAGTAGCTAGTTACTGGAAACGCAACTTTTTTTTAACAGCTGAGCTGCTGTCAAGCTACTTTTGGTTATCAAATCGCTAACACTGCATCTCTGTGAGATAAGCGTGTCTGATTGACAAATAAGTTGAACACGCGTCCCCTGCACTTTCACTTTGGAACCCTGTGTATTGCTTTGGTCAGTGGGTTGGTCAGAATGGAATGCCCAGTTTCGGGATCCAGCACAGGGGTCAGTCCAAGCTGTTCTTCAATGTGTTTCCCCCACGGAAAAGCTTCCTGCTCCACTCGGTAGATGCTTATCATAGCTCTCTCTCTCTCTGAGTGAGACTGAAACCCATTTCCTTCCTCTGCCTCCTTTCCCACACTGGACTCCATTGTGCAGTTGATGGAGCTGTCAGAGTTTTAAGAACTTACTGTGTAACAATGAGTTCCACTTAGGCTTGTTCAGTAGTTTTGGAGATCAAGTACAAGATATTGCTGATCTCACAGTCAGAAAGTATTCAGGGAGAAGTGGTATTCAGCTACGGTGACTTCCAACTTGATGTATTTTCTTGTTTGTTTCTCAGTGATCTGTTAACCTAAATGATGCAACTGAAACTACTGGCTACAGTCCTGAGGGCAAGAGAGACGTGCTTGGTTGAGAATGCCTGATTTATTTCTATTGCTTTAACTAACCTAAACCATCTGAATCACTGATTGTCAGAATGTGCCACTTACACATGGTGTCCGAAAGTCTGAGATCAATAGTGAAAATGCTTCTATTGCATTTTTCAAATTTGATACACATGGTCTCAACAAAACAATTCGATTGAAAAGCTTTAAATAATATGACATTTTTGTAAGTATACATACCCCTGTACACTGTGAGAAAACTATATAAATTGTGATATTATTTAAAGTTCAATCTTAAATAAAATAAGTGGCTTTTAAAAATGTATTTGTATTTGTTTGTTTGTTTGTTTACTGGCCCTTTAATGCTATCATTATAATAAAGTGCAATAATATGAAATATTTTTTTGAAAGTTGAATCGCAAATAAAATAATTGGCTTTTTAAACTGTATTAATATTTACTTTTGTTTGTTTAATGGACCTCATTAGAATAAAGCAAAATTATATAAGATATACATTTTTTTTTTAAAGTATACAGTCCCCTTTACACTATGAGAAAAATATTAAGTGTTATTTAAAAAAAAAAGTTGAGTCCTAAATAAAATAAGTGGGTTTTTAAAATGTATTTGTATTTATTTTTTGTTTGTTTGTTTAATAGCCCTTTAAAGCTATATTAAATATACAATTTTAACCCTGTACACTATAAGTAAAATATTAAGTACAATATTAAAATAAATAAATAAAATAAGTGGCTTTTTTAAGATGTATTTGTTAGTATGTTTGTTTAATGGCCCTTTAATACTATTATAATTATAGTATAGCAAATTAGTATAAAATTAACATATATTACTTAAGTAGCTAAACTGAATATTAAATTATTATTATTTATTTATTTTTTTGTTGAAAACAAAAGGGCCTTACAATAAAATACAATTATGGTGATTTATCTCATAATTTGCATCTTCAAAATTCTAATTCTTTAAATGTGTTGAAAATCAATAAATTCTTAATGTTATGATTATGTAGAGAAAATGGGATGAATGCAAAGATTTCTTCAGTCTCTTTGGGAGGACAGGGGTTTGGTGAAGCTCCACTGACTGATGTCTGAGGTAGAGAGGAGGAGGACAGGTGTTCGCCCAGGTCTGCTAGAGTCATCTGTGTTAATGTCCCTGGTCACGCCAGTTCCCTATACTCTTTCTCTCTGTCCTGCGCTGGGTGGGGTGGGAGGGGAGTGGCGTGTAGGGTACTCCCCCAAAAACCCATCCACCACACAGATCACCCCTAAAACTCTCCAGCCAAAACTATTGCAGCTTTAGATGTTCGGCAGATGACTCTTGCAAGCCATTTCTCTCTGACACACTTAGTAATACCAAACCTGAAACCTACCAGATCTTCTACTTCTTTAGGGTCATTCAACTTTGTAAGAAGATCCCTAAAATGCCAGTAAAGCTGTTCAGAATGTCTGTTTAGAGAGCTCTCAGACCCTCTCATATGCAAACACTGCAAACACACACTTGAATATTGCTACAGTCCTAATTTCATTGCAAAACAGATTTGATTTGAGTCTACAAAAACATGCATAAATTAGGCATTATCATAGTGTTGGACAAACTGAAAGAAAAGCATGAGAGCACACAATTCTTCAGGGAGAATATAAGGAGATAGTCTCAATCTCATCACTGGCAATCACTGATTTATGAACCCCTCCAACCCCAATGAAAGATCCTCTCTTGGGATGGGGTCTGGAGGGGAGGCGTGTGGGGGGATAATGTTCTTGGTCTGTATCCCGCTGTTCTTGTTTTTATTTATGTTTGGGAGTTTATATTGCCACTGCTTTTTCTCGGCTTGCAAAGCAGACAAGAAGCCTCCATCTGTTATTTGCTGGAAACTGGAACAACATTAGCAACAAAAGACAACATTAGTGTGAACAACCATTTAATGGGATAGTTCATGCAAAAATGAAAGTTCTGTCATCATTTACTCACCCTCATGACTTTATATTTTGAAAAATGTCTCAGGGGTGTTGTTTTCTATATAATATTAGTCACTGGGGTTGATATCTGATTCCTCGTACATATCAGAAGTTCACATAACGTCCCCTTGGAATTATAAGGTTCTATCTGACATTTTTGTCAAAATCGAGTTATTCACATATTCTTACTCTGTGACAACTTATTTATATTATGTTATAGATTTTTTAATGTTCTGTACATTTTGGGACTTTTTATTTAAATAAACAAAAAAGTTGTATCTATACAGTCGAATGGAATGCAAAAACTTTGAAGCTCAAAATCTCAAAAATGCACCTTATAATTCCAAGGAGACGATAAGCACCTTCGACTTGTTTCCCTCTGAGACAATAGCAGGAAATCCAGTGACTGTTCAGTTCGTTTTTTTCCATAGGTTTGATGTGGGACTATGCACTTGTTATGCTGTGTTTCTGCTCTGTAAGTGTGCGTCGAGATTGTGGCACTAATTACAGTGAGAAGGAAGGGTCTCTTGTTTTCTTTTGAAATTAGGTTTGTTGATTCTTGCTCTGGCATGTTTTGTTATTGCCTGCTGTCATAGCCCACCCCTCCCACATTCCCTGTCCTCCCTCTACATCCCATCCGAAAAAACCAATCCGTCAGTAGTACCTATAATTCTGTTGGGCACTTCCTATTTGTTCTGACCTTTGACTTTCAGAGGGCCGGCAGCTGAACCGTGGAGGGTGGTGTCAAACCCTGACCTCACCATGTCTCAGTACAGACATCACTGCATCCACATTCCCGGCATGGCTTTTTACTTGGTGAAATCTCCTGTTGATGGGTCAATGACATCAATTACTTTACTAAATATCTACTGTTCAAATATTTGGGGTTGCAAAGATTTTTTTTATTGTTTTTGAAGGGGAGTCTTATGTGCAGCAAGGCTGCATTTATTTGATCAAAAATATAATAAAAACAGTAAAATTGTGAAAATCGTTACAATTTAAAGTAACTGTTTTCTATTTTAATATGGTTTATTAGCATTTTTTCATTCTTTGATGAATACGAAGTATAAAAGAACAGCATTTATCTGAAATATAAATCTTTTGTAGAATTATAAATGTCTTTACTGTCTTTACTGTTTGATCAGTTTAAAGCATTCTTGATTAATACAAGTATTACTTAATAAAATTAATGATCTCAAACTATTATAATCAAATGATTTATTTATCTATAAAAAAGAATACAAAAGGATTTAATATCTTCTGTGACAAAAACTTGATTATTTTCTGAATTAAAATCATTTCGATTTTTAAAAAGTTAAAGTTGTTTTAAAAAGAAAACCTTATTAATTTCCTATTAATATTATTTCTTCAATGAATCTCTTAAAGGGTTCACTTGGAGGATAGATATTTCCTAATAATTCATGCACAAAGAAATTAAAGTTTTTGAGGAAAATATTCCAGGATTCTTCTCCACATAATGGACTTCAACGGGGACCAATAGATTGAAGGTCCAAATTGCAGTTTCAGTGCAGCTTTAAAGGGCTCTACACAATCCCAGCCGAGGAATAATGGTCTTATCTAGCGAAGTGATTTTCTTAAAACAATAAAAATGTATGTATAGACATAGACGGAAGTACCGACCCAAAGTTTACAAAGCGAACTTGCAAAGAAAGTCAAATGCTGTATAAAATGATGCAGAAAGGCTGTCGACTAACACAAGGAAGAGGGATCACATATCCCCTGTCCTGGCTGCTTTACACTGGTTATACCTGTTCATTGTAGGATAAAGTACAGTATAAGGTGCTTTTGTATACTTTTTTTGTATACTATAATAAAAATAAAAAACAATCATTTCACTATATAAGACCCTTATTCCTCAGCTGGGATCATGTAGATCCCTTTTGAAGCTGCATTGAAACTGCAATCTGGATCTTCAATCCATCTTCAATCCAAGTCCATTATATGGAGAAAAATCCTGAAATGTTTTCCTCAAAAACCTTAATTTCTTTGTGACTGAAGACAGTAAGACATGAACATCTTGGATCACATTGGGGTGAGTAAATTATCAGGAAATATTTATTTTGGAAGTGAAACTATCCTTTGAGATGTTTCTTGAAAATGGTACCTTTTTTGAACCTTTTTCAAAACCATATGAAACCATCACAAAGTGCTTTTGGCTGTTTGTTTGAGTGAACGTGTGTGTTTCAGGGTGTGTGGTCAGGAAGATGCACAGTTTCCTCCTTTCACTAAAGGAAAGAATAGGGGCCTAGGAGTGATGAGTGTGCCAGAATAAGGTCCACTTCCCTTCCCATGTCAAGACCTATAAATACTCCGAAAACAGGAAGTTAGGATGGAAGGATTTGTGGTTTGTGTTTAATCTTTGATAGTAGATAGTTAAAATTTCATGTACTTTGACTTCTCTATGCACAGGTATTTTTGTTGGTTTGATAACACATACCATAAAATGTGCATAAGAGTTTCCTTGAAGTTCTCAATCATGCGTATCTTTTCGTAACAGTAGACCCAAAGGTTTATAGTAAAATGAAAGATGGCGGTTAGATTGGGGTGTAGCTGATATTTATCAGAATTGTGAGTGGAGGAGCAGGTGGAATGTCATGCTTACCACAACTTGTTTGTATTTGGTAATGGGTCAAAGAGCTGTACTACAGAGCGTCATTTTTTGATTTGAAACCCCATAACGTTTTGACATAACATCTGAGATGTTGGTTTATGAAATACATTTTGAAAAGTAGTTTGATTTAAATTATAATTACACAGATTTAAAAATTCAATTGGCTAATTACAGGGCCTAACGTTAACCCAACTGATGGAAATAAATAATAACTGAACTTGTAACAGTTTTGTTGCAAAGCACAATATTATGGTGAAATTAGATCTCGTGTTTGTTAAGTTAAAACCGAATTATTGTTGTATAAGCATAGCAAGCATCATAGCAAAAAGGGCTAACAAACATTAGCCCTTCATTCATGACATGGATACCGTAAAAATCATACAGAGAGAAGATAGTTGCATACCTCTATCTTTTGCTCGTTTCTCCTCTTTTTCTTTTCTTTTTTTTTCTAAATTGGGCCCCTGATGGCTTTGACCTTTTCCTGTCCATCTCTGTGTTTATTTGGCACTCGACAATCAACAGATTTCACATCACCCCCCAACACTGTCACTCATGACCAGAAGTCAAGACTAAACCAATTCACCTTGGAGACCACAAAATTGTTTTGTATTACCTATTTTAATTAGACATTTCACACTTTTCATAAAAACAATTGTGCAGGAACTATAGGCCTGTATTTATTATATTATGAATGAAATGTGCGTTATTTGGAAGAAAGTTGAGGTGTGACTGACTTTAGCCAACTAATTCCATTAGTATTGCTCTATACAGTGGATCAAATGTTTCAAATGGATTAATCAACATCGGAGTAATCTTGCAAGTAAAGTGTTTAATTTCTAGCATCACCAAACAGAATTGCAAAAATAATGGTTGCCCCACCCCCAAACTCACACTATTGGTTGAGCCAGTTTTGCTATGTTGGGCTGGCCAGGATGTTCAAACAAACAGAACATCTGACACATGGCTTACTTAAGAAATAAATAAATATCTTTATTCAGAAAGGGTGCATTAAATTGATGAAAAGTGACAGTAAAGACTTTTATAAGGGGTTCAGTGTCAAATAAATGCTATGACCATCAGAGCACAGTGTGTACACTCTTAAAAATTAAGGTTCCAAAGGTGATGGTTCTTCCAAAAATGGTTCTTCTCTGGCAGTGACTATAAAGAACCTTTTCTGCATTTGAAAGGTTCCATGGATGTTCAAGGTTTTTCATAGAACCATTGATGCCAATAAAGAACCTTTATTTTTAAGTGTAGACACTTTGAGTTTGTCACTGTCCATCAGGAAATAAAAGAGAATATGTGTTTCACTGGGATTTGCAACTGTCTTTTCAGAGCATGTGCGTGAATTGTGCGTTTCCTCTCTCTGTTTCACAGGACAGACGCCAGACGGGGTTCTCAGGGTCATGAAAAGAAGGAAGAAGGGTGAAATCAGCAGTGATGTAGTGATGACAGGTGTGTCTTTAATCTATGTGGGATTCTCCCTTTTACTGCTTAGTCCTTTTTCTGTTTTCATTGTTGCTTCCGTCCTCCTTTCCTATTTATGTTTTACAGTAATTACAGTGGATAATTATATTGCTTCACTGCAGGCAATGACTGGAAGCTGGTGTTCTGTTAGCATAACGAGTCTTTAAATAAGGAAGTGTTTGCAGTTGTAGATATTATGAATAGACATTATGACATGATGTTCTTGTGAACTGTTTGAAGTTGGAACTGGAATTTGGAAATGTTTGAATGCAGTGTTTGAGACAGTGACAGTAGACGTTCACCCTGCAGGGATGTCTGTCGTATCCAGATTGCATGTTACTGGTATTAAGTACGTATTTCACTGTGTTTTACTGTCTTTCACTTAGTACGTTCTCAAGAAACAACCCCAACATTCCCCATTCTATAGTCAAGGAAACAAGAAAAAGGAAGGACGATGGAAATCCTGTTATTGATCAAAAACAGCTTATAGTTTTCTAAGAAGAGTAGTTAGTTGGACTGTTAATGCAGACTAATGCTCTGAACCCAAAAAATTCTGTCATTTACTCACCCTCATGTTGTTTTTAAAACTTCATCTTCGAAAAACACAAATTAAGATATTTAATGAAACCTCCATTAAAAGCCCATTCCACCAAATTGTGATGCTTCAAAAATGTTATAAAAACATTGCAATTATAATCAATATAAACTGAGCTGTTGAAAACTTCTAAAAAGACATTATTACTTAATGAACAGATTTCATTTAGGCTTTTATTCACATTTAAATATTAATCAACGCACAAATATAGAGTATACAAAATATAGTAAATGCCAGATCCAACCGTACTGGCTTGAAGTAGTGACTAGTGTAACAAGAGTTGGGAGTTTAGGATGACAACTATAACATTTTAAGAATCATCTATGAAAATAGGAGAACTCATACCACAACAATAGCAACAATATCGTTAAAATCACTTTTAGAGCAATTTGTTCATCTTATAAATGATAAAAACATTGACAACCATTCAGAATCCACCAACTTTAAAGAGCTTGAGCATTTGTAAATACTGTCATTAATTGCTCACCCTCATGTCGTTCCAAACCAGTAAGACCTTTGTTTATTTTTGAACACAAATTAAGATTTTTGATGAAATCCGAGAGCTTTCTGACCCTCCATAGACAGCTATGTAATTACCATGTTAAGGCCCAGAAAGATAGTAAGGATATTGTTAAAATAGTCCATGTGACAAGAGCTACGAAAATACTTTTTGTGTGCAAAGAAAACAAAAATAACTTTTTTCAACGATTTCTTCTCTTCCAGGTCTGTCCGCTGCCATTCATGAGAGTACCACAAGGGTTTGGAACAACATAAAGGTGAGTAATTAATGACAAGAGTTTTAATTTTTGGGTGAACTAACCCTTTAAACACAACATTTTAGTGCGCTCATGTGGATGCTAATATAGGCTAGTTATGGTTATAGTTATCATTCTTGGTTGTGAACTTGTCTTTATACTACAAAATTAATAAATTTTTTGGCCTGCCGTATAGCAAGTTCATATTTGCTATGCCATCCAAAAGGCTCATAAGAACATAAGTGTTAAGTGACCAAAGTTGGACATTGACAGTGTAGTACACTTCTGGTACATCATGGCATAAGAATGCCATATCACAATCAGAAACAAAATTAGCAGGTGTGGGTTCAAGCGCTGACACACATCCTGACTATACAAAGCTTGAAAGAGAAAACAAAAACGATCCGTTTAAAAGTTAAACATTGACAATGATGTTCGATATAAAGGTCCTTATCACTTCATGGGTTTTTATTGGTGTTCTGTTTTCTTTTTGTTTTATTTTTTTTTTATCTTTAAGTTTGATTTAAGATTTCCCCCTATATGACCTCACACAGAAACCTCTTATGCGCGCAAACATATTGTGTTCCTGGTGCGGCTTACATCACTGTGACCAATTAGCTTAGCTGCAGGTGCTTTCTTATCAGAGAGGCACAGAAAACTGCAGGGAAAAGATTGTAAGACTCCCGTATAGAGAAAACAAGACTGATGAGCAGAGAGAGAGAATGATGAGTATGAAAGGAGTGTTTACTTTCAGATGGAGAATTTGTTATCAGTTTAAAAAATCAAGCAGACTTATTGTAAACAAAAGTAAATGCTAACACAAGCCATTTACAGGAAAAGGCTACAAAGCTTCTTAAAACTAGCACAATTATATGAAAATACAGGACAGCATTTATTTGTTTATCACTTACACTACCATCCAAAGAAAAAATATGTATATGATAAAGAATTTTTTTTTTTTTTTTTATTTTGAATACTATGCTCATCATTGCTGCATTTATTGGATTAAGTATACAGTAAAAGCAGTAATATTGTGAAAAATGTCTTACAATTTAAAATATCTGTTTTCCTTTTTAATATATTTTAAAGTTTTATTTATTCCTTTGATGGCAAAGTTGAATTTTCAGCATCATAACTCCAGTCTTCAGTGTCACATGATCCTTCAGATATCATTCTAATATACTGATTTGATGCTCGAGAAACATTTATTATTATTATCAGTGTTAAAAACAGTTGTGCTGCTCAATATGTTTATGGAAACTGATTTTTTTTTTCAAGATAAATTCAAAAACTGCAATAAACTGCTTTTATTTTAAATACATTTCTTTTTTTAACATTATAAATGTCACTTTTGAAACAATTAATGTTTCTTTGCTGAATAAATGTTTTTTTTTTTCTCTCAAGAAATAGAAAGTTAAATAAATAGAAAAATTACATAAATGCTCATAATCTTTCTCCCGTTCTACAAAATTCAGAATTCGCTGTAAACTGAGGCTGCTTTTATAATTGTGTGTGTTTTGGAGAGTTTAAAGGAGACAAATAGAAAATCTTCATGGTGGGTCTCAGTACAGAGACATATCCGAGTGTCTGTGGGCTGGTGGTGAGGACAGGTGTCAGGCCAGGCTGGGCCCACATGTCAACGCTCCCCAGGGAGAGCGAGAGTGGCTGAGGCCTCCCTCCCCCTTTTCAAGCCTCGGCTTCTCTCTTTGAATGGACGTGTAATAGTGTGTGTGTATGTTGGTTGGTAGTGTCTGGGTGGGATTAATTGAGCTTCTGAGTTTTCTCTGGCTTCATCTCCACTGTTCTGATCAGAGATGCTAAGCATATCATATAGCCATTCAAGTTATACAACAAAAAACGCAGTAATTACTTAATAGTGGATTAGTAAAGGGCATACTGGAAAGCTTTCCTATGAATTTTACTAGATAATAGTAACACTACAGCTGTCTTGATAATTTACTTTTCTAATGGTGATCAAACATTGATTCATATACCTGTGTCACAAGTTCTATAGCTAGTTGTTTAATGTTAAAAGCTGAATATTTCCATCCTAGTATTATCTCAGCAGTTTCATAAGAAAGAAAAGAAGTCATGATACAAAGTAAATTATTTCAGGATTTATTGTATGAAAAAATATATATTTTTGGACTTGTGCACAATACATAAACATATATACATTTATCTTTCATAAATACAAATTATTTACAATCCAGTTAAATAGTAGGAATATCTCCAAATTTTGTACAATATTGCATTGTTAAATTAAGAAAGACCGTATAAAATATAAAAGTATCTATTTGGTTTAAATTGTTTAAAAAAATTAAAGAAACAAATACCACATACAAAAAATTCTACTCTGTTAAGAATCTTGATCTTACTTTTTTTTTCTTTTTGAAAAAGACCCTAATGCAGAGGTTCACAAAACCAGGAAATCTTGACAATGATTGACCATCGTGCACTGCGGGTTAAACAATTTGTACCCAAGTCAACCCAAACATTTTCTGTGGAAAAACATACTCCAACAGAGTTAAAAATTAGTTTTTGTTTTTTCAGTGTTTCTAAGGAGTACCCTATCCATTGAGCTATAACACATTAAAAGATGAGGCACTTAATTAAGATTGGGTTTGGTTCGAGTGAACATCACTGATAGTCAGATTCATTGTAGGCACTAAGTAAAAGTCATGTTTAACTGAAGATTCCGAAGACAGTTGTTCACATTGTTCACAGTCGAAACAGTTTGTTTCGATATCTTTGATTGCTTTCCATCACAGATCCGTATATAAATAGCATTTCGAACCATATCCAAAAAATTAAAATTACTCCATGCTCACAGTTCCAGATCCTTCAGTTGCACCTCCTCCACCCATAAGGCTGATTGATTGAGCTTCATGTGATTCACAGAGTGAGATGAACTTCAGGATGCCTGTTTGCTTCCTTTCCAAGGCTTCTGTGATTAACAAATCCTTGATTCTTCTCAGCTCTTCCAGAGAGTTCAGAGTCTTTATGTACATTTTAAATATGATTGAATTTTTTTTAATTGTTTTTGTGGTTATTTATTTGGGTAATTAAAAGAAGGTAGTGAAATTGTTGAAATTTGTTAATTTGGTCTTTAAGTCTCTTGCTTTGTCTTCGCAAAATCATTGTCCATATCAAGAAGTAGTCCTTTTACTCAGCAGCATGAATAAATAAACAATAAATGTAGATATAATATATATACCCTCTTCACCTCTTCCTTATGTCCATTAAGACTGTAAACATTTTAGGGTCAGGCCCATTGGTGATTGAGGTGCAGAATACTGTTAAACCTGAGAGAGAATGGAGAGAGAATGTGTTAACGCATGTTCTTTCAAAGCATCACACTGAAATCATGATAAATAACAATGAAAGCACTTTAAAAATATGTCTGAAGATGCTTACCTCAGTAGCAAATACACATTGTTCTATGTGTTCAGGAATGATGTACACAGGATGATACACTCCCTCTTTTGGATAGTTCACTGGTGGAACCAGTAATGTAGAGTCCGAGTTTTTCCTAAAATGAAGTACATTAGGTTAGTCTTAGTTTTGCACTTTTTTTGTGTCAAGCAAATAATAAACCTCAAAGCAAGACAAAAACTTGAACTTACATGTCTAGTTTGTTGTTTGTCGGTTTTTCGTCAATGCTCATATTGTAGTCCACCATCTTCTGCTTGTAATTTGATTTTTCACTGGAATGACTGTCCACAGTGGTGGATCTGAGTGCCACATCTTTATTGGACACCTTAAACAGACCACCAGGAATAAGCAAGGCCTCCTTTTCTCGGCTTAAAGTTGAAGTCGGGGTCAAAGAAACGCGGTTGTTGACAGACTCCAAGTCGTTGCGCACGTTGGTGGAGGTTGGTTTGTGGCCTTGTCGCATCTGTCTCAGGACCACAATGGCGGCGCAGACCACTAGAGTAAGAGTGATGAGGCCTAGAGTGAACGAGACCACCAAAGCCGCTGGAATAGGAGGGCTGGAAACAGGTGGCTTGTCTTTATCCTCGCAAAGTGTGCCCATGAAGCCCGGTGGACAATGGCAGACGGGCCCAGAGAAGTGGGTGTAGCAGGTCCCTCCATTCTCGCAAGGCATGAGGCTGCAGGCGTCTGAGCGGATGGCACAGTTTTTGCCTGAGAAACCAAGCGTGCATGTGCAGGTATAGCCGTTGATACCATCCACGCAGGTGCCAGCATTTTGGCAAGGGTTGTTTGCACAGTCGTCAATGTTGATTTCGCAACGTGAGCCTGAGAAACCGGGATGGCATCGGCATGTCAGTCTGTTGCCTAAATCGAGACACTGGCCACCTTTAAAAAAAGGGAACACAAGGGAACCACATTAAAGCATTAGCCTAAAACTGAGGGAACTTCAGGGGGTAAACCAGGGCGAGTAATCATAACCCTTGCGAAAGCAAGTCTATTGCTTTATGACAGCTCTATCTCGCCATTAATATCAGTTTAAGAGCCTCACTGGCGTCTGTTCTATCATGCATGAGTAGTATGTCAAGCACAGTGGATGCATCTCAAAACAAAAAAAACTGAAGGTTCAGCATTTTGCTGGTGGCGGATGACGTTGGAATGTTTTGCATTTATGACTGAAGATAAGGGGAAAATATGCTTACCATTAGCACAGGGGTTGCTGCTGCATCGGTCGTTTTTCTTCTCGCAGTTAGAGCCCATGTAACCAGCAGGGCAGACGCAGGAGTATCCACCGGTTCCCTTCACCATGCAGGTTCCTCCATTGAAGCAGGGTCCTTCGGCGCAGGTCATAGCGCTGACCTCACAGTTCTTCCCGTAGAAGCCTTTAGGGCATGTGCAGGTGTAATCATTCACCAGATCCTGTGAAGAAGAAGCAAAAGCCATTAGCATTAACATCCGAGCTCCTCCAAGGACAAGACTCGAGCATAGTGTCGCAACTGGCTGCTTACGCTGCAACTGCCTCCGTTCTTGCATGGGTTGCTGTCGCACTCGTTGGTCTCCATCTCGCAGGTTTTGCCACTGAAGCCAGGCTTGCAGATGCAGGTGTAGCTGCCCTGGCCGGTGTTGGTACAGGTGGCGTCGTTCATGCAGGGCTTGTGATTTGTGCAGAAGTTCAGATCCTCGTTGCAGAACAGGCCTCCCCAGCCTTCCTTGCAAGTGCACTGAAAGGGCTGGTTGCAGGTGCCATGCAAGCACCCCGGGTATCGCTGGCACTCGTCACAGAGGGGGCCCTGCCACCCTAAGCGGCACTTGCACTCACCAGGGGCCTCACAATAACCGTGCTCCTCGCTACAGCCAGACAAGCAGATGGCTGTTTAAAAAGGAGAGGGAGAGAAAGGGGGACATTAGAATGACTGGGCATCATAAAACAACCCCCCTTCTGGAGGCTCAGGCACATCAAGTATTTGTTAAGTACTAAACTAAGCAGCTGGGACTCACACAAAAGAAACACATGCTGTCTTTTGCATGGAAGGCAGACCATATTAGGTTTCAGCGCGTGTCCTTGTTAAATCGTGCTCTTTGCTTCTATTGTTACAGTGAACAAAAGCAACTTAGACGTTTTATGTGGCGGCAAGAAGCCGTTGACCTTGCCCGCGTTATTTATTTATTTATTTATTTATTTTCCCTGCAAACGTTCGTTTATATACGCGTAAATTACGTAGGCTACAACATTCAGCAACACTTACGTTCCGCGCAATAGTCGCCTTCCCATCCAGGCAGGCAAATTCTGTTGCCAGCGGCGTCACAGTTGAAGTGGCCGAATGCGTCGTTCCGTGGGCGGCAGAAATCCGAGCATTCCTCGCCGTGGTAGAATTCATCGCACACAACACGATAAGAAAAGCGCAGTTGGCTTTGCTCTCCGACATGCACGTACTGGGACCAGTCCTCGCCGATGGCGAGTCTTCTTTTGGTGGCCAAACGGCTGATCATATTGTTGATGTTCTCTGAAATAAATAAAACAAACTGTGTGTTAACATATTGATCTGGAGGTAACAAATACTTGTTGTGTAAACTATTAAAACTACTCAGGTGAGGCAAAAGTTGAGCGCATACCTGTTGACCGGTCAGAGGACTCTGCGTTCCAGGCTTCTATTATCAACGAGACGGTTCCCTGTAAAGCCAGAACACTCTGTTTAATATTACTTACATGCATTGGAAGTGCGTTCTTTTTGATGTTACATGAATTTTAAGTGATTATGAATAGTTGGGTATTGATTTTGAGTATTGTGTAATTTTGTGCCACTTGAAATTAAAAGGCACGCGGATATGCGCATTGCTGGAGATGGAGTCTGCGCTGAATATTCCTGTCATTCCAGTGCCGTAAGTGCACGGCGGCTCTGGTAATATGATGTCGTGTGAGTGCTTCAGGCAAACACGGAAAAAGATCTGGCAGTCGCTGGACCGTGTACACACACTGCTTGTGCTTGTAAAAGAGTGCACTTTCAACTCAAACACACCGGATGATTCCACCTATGGAAATATACAACGGGACTCATATTAACACGTCGTGAAAGCACTTGTCAAAGGAACGGCTTGCATTCATATAAGTGGGAAATACTCACCAGATGCGCTGGTAACAAAATTAAAAAACACGTTAATAAAACACGAGCCATTTTGGATCTTCTTGTCTGCTACTGAACGATAGCAGACTGCGAGAGTAGTCCGATATGAATGTTTGTAGTGGTATCCACGATTTAAGAAAAAAAAATGCAGTTAAAAATATCGAATTCCAAAGCAAAATGACTTAACTATTAAAAAAAAATAAAAAATTACAAAAAAATAAAAAAATAAAAATAATGTCGTCAATGTGGGAGCTTACAAAGCAAAAACAAACAGATGTCTAGCTCCAGGGGACTTTTTGGACCCGTCAGTTAGTGTCATGGAGTGTGGACTACAGTGCGTGTGTGCTTTTAAATACAGCAAGGGTAGGCGTGGCTTATGCGCAGCTCATAAACGTGCTTTGATGGATTTAGCCTATACTTGATGATCCCCTGAACATCATAGCGCTTAAAGTTCATTTTATACTCAAAGAGATATTAGAGAACAACATAAACTGTACATAACATAGGCATTTGTAAACTTTACAAAAGTGGCTAATGTCGACAGCAACCTGACATTAGTTAAATATTAACACTGTTATCATATTATATAACATTTAGGCTACTAAGTGAATTCAAAAGCCAAATCACAATTTATTGGACATTGCTCTGCTGTCGTGTTCCTGAACTTTCTTAAGTTCTTAAGTTTTTTCTAAATATAGCTACCTGGGGCCTAATTAGACCTGTGCCTCTTGTCATATATTTAAGGATGTGCGTTGTTTTATGTCAATTTGTACTAATTATCTTATTCTTTAAAACTACGTTGGCTACACTTTGTGTTTTGTAGAATTTCACGTGCCACGCAATTTTGGAAAAAAGTTTTTCGTCACCGATCGCGGAAGGGGGGTGTTCTTGGGTGGAGGGGATTCGCACATCCCCTTTAATTCAGCCCTAAAATCTGTAATTGTTCTGACGCGTGTGAGTCGTTAAACCGGCAAGCGCTTTATTGTGCCCTGGAAAGATCCGGAGGGCTCTTTTGTTATCTTGGGTTTGGATTGTGGGTCTTTGGTAAAGAGGCTGAAATGGCGGGGGGTTGCGCAGGGCATTTAAGATCGCAGATAATTGCTTTTTCTGGAATAAGAGTGTGTGTACGCGTAAAAGGAGGGGGCTCTCGCTACAGCTGTATGATAATCCTTGCACCTGCGCAGTGTTTGCGCTTCGCTTTCTTGAGATAGCCTGTGTATGTAGGCTACACATACACACACACACATCACCTTGTCACCAGGACACGAAAATATGCATAATAGGATGTGTTCTGATATACTGATTTGTTTATTATAATTAAAATAATCAATTTATTGTATAACTTTAAGGTTAATTAGTCAAATGCGCTGAATTAGAGCACGCAGCAGCAGCAGTTGTTGAAGTAGCTATGCGAGCAGAAACTCAAAATTAAGAATTGCAGGTAGCCTATTCCATTTGTGATTTCATTTAAGAAAGAAAGTTTCTGTACCATTATACCGGGCCATGTCCAAAGGGGAGACACGCGCGAACAATGCGCAGCGTTCCAAACTGTTGCTTGTGCTTTAGTGATTTTCTATTGTGATTCTAATGAGTGCAGCGCGTGCCTCCGCTGGCCCCATCTTTACCCCAGGCACGCTTTGCCCACTGGACGGCACCATATGATTAGGGGGGTTAAGAAGGGCTGCTATTGTTAATTTATTGTCGGACAATTATTAAGACAGTCTGGTTTCTTGGCTTCTGGTGAACAAAAGGATGAATACACGAGATATATTATCTGTGTGGACAAGAAAATTGTCCCATCAAAAAATAAAATAAAAATAAAAATAAAAATAAAATCATGGAGTTTGGTTGAATAACACACTTTATGCATACAGCATGTCATTTGTTAATATACCAACCTATCTGGGTTATATTTGTATATTTGAAGAGTTTATTTGCAAAAAAACTTAAACTTTCTTACTAAAAAAAAATTTTAGTATGTCGGATAGGTATTTATTTGTTAAATGTAAAGCAGATTAAAGGCTTAACATATTAATGTTACTTGTTAATGTTTAAACAAGAGTATAATTTTGTAGGACCAAGTCATCTGCGGCCTAATCATATATCATAGGGCATATATAAAACTACTACAATTAGATTTTTTGACCTGCCTGTGCCGTGAAGCTGTATTGATGCGCGCTTTATGGGGCACATGTTCAGCAAAATAGGTGTCGTGTGCTCATTATGTTCATTCGACAAAGAGAGTGATGAGGGGGATGTGGGGAAATCGGTGGCCATATGGTTAAATAGTAGATGGGCATGTTGCTTATTTGAGGACGGTTTAGTTGTATAGGTGGATGATAGATCAAACTTACACGAACCTCCTTTCCCATTAATGAGTGTAATAAAGTCACCACGGTAATGGTTTCATCGCCTGGTTTTGCGTCTTACAAAATTAAGCTCTAGATGTTATGCTTGGCGCGCCAGTGCTTAACACTTTCCCATCCACGTGTCTCACATCCAAACGGTGTAAGAGCCGTCGCTTTGGCTGGGGTAAAGCGTGTCTGTGACTGGGTGCTAGTGAATTCTGGGGGGAGGAGGAGGAGAATTGGCACATGGGGGTGAAATGACACTTGGCGACAGTTATGGTGAGGTGTTAGCCAGTGGCAGAAGGCGCAATAATAAATGTGAATTGGTGCTCCTCTGCCGAGGTGTGAAGTGCGACACGTGGTGCCCGACGCGGACCGGTTCCCAGTCTTCCTGCACGTGCTTGATGCTCCGAGGCGTCATTTTATGCGCCTGTCATTTGTTCACACCTTTGGGAAACAGTCTGGTGGGGTTAAACTATGGCACTGGCGAATTCATTTAACAGGTCAGCGGAAACACTTTGTACAGATGTACCAAAGTTGAGAACGTTTTTCCCATAACTGGTGTTTGGAACCTAGATTTATTCGGGACAGGTTCCATTTAAAATGCATGAACAGAATGATTTTTATTTACTTAATTACGTACTCATATTCGCGAACCAATAACTCTAATGAGCTGGTTCTTTTTAGTGAATCAAACACATACAGTGTGATCTACACTGCGATAGTTCGACTCCCGAGCAAATGACTCTTAAGAGTCGGTTCTTTTAAATAAATCATACAGTAGACATACAGCGTGGCCCTTGACTCTTACGAACCGGTTCTTTTTATTGAATCAAAAACACTTAAATCGGCCGGAATTGTTACTTAGCCTGCTAAAGGTCGTCATATCCTAATCTAAATCATGTATTTAAGGCTCTTCATGCTTTGTTGTTGGTTGTTGATATGACAACGTTTAGTTAAAAATATTCATTGTAATTAGACTGTTTTATACAGATTAATGAAATGTCACCACATTTTTGTTTGAATGTTTTCTCAGTTGTTGGGAACTATTGTTGTACTGCGTTTTCTGTCTCGTATCACTAAGCAAAACATGCAGAGGCAGAGGCCAGACAGAGGTTACAGTGAGGCCATAATGGCACGTGTCCTCTCTCAAGATAGAGGTTTTTTGATTTTCAGAGGTTTAAATGATGGCATTCTGTGTCTCTCAGTTGCCTCAGATTGTGTGCGTTCTGAAGCGTGCTGCTGCATCGACTCGTTCAGAGAGGTTATCCGCATTATTAAGTTAATGAAACAGAGAAATTGAATTAGTACTGGATTCTAATTCACTCGAGACAAACGGAGGAACACAAACAGTCTAAACACATTTGCAAGTTGTAGTTAATAGTTGATATTGGTAGAGTTTGCAGTGATTTCAAACTCCTAGCCTAATATTTTTGGAACAAATGACACTAGAAATATCATGAGTTAAATTCAACCGTTTAATTATTTGAATTCTTATCATATTATTAAAGAAATGTTAAATATTTTAGCTAAAGTCAGAACTGAATGACATTTTTATATAAAAACCCTTTGCACAGAACATTAAAAAAAGGGCAGAAAATTATTTTTATATGAAAATTTTTATTATAGAAGAATAAAACAAGTTTAGAAACATATTATTGTTGTCTCCATAAATTAATGTTTGATAAAATATAACTGTTTAATTTCTCTCATAATAATAATTTTATTCCTCAGAACTGTGAAATAGGCTTCCTTAACATTGAGTGTTGCACTTAATCTACAGTTTCTTCCCAAAAACACCTTATATAACTATCTTTCATATAACAAATTATGATTATTAATAAATTACAGTACAAGTTCATCATTTACAGCATCATCATAGTTCAAGCAGATTTGCTCTGGGTGAGACCTTTAAACAGAAAAAAAAAATCCATGGAAAATGGTTGAACATTAATGGTGTTTTGTTTTGTTTTTTGTTTATTTTGTGTGTTTTTGGTGTTTAAAGAAATAAGAAGTACATTGAACGTTCACATCCTCAGACAAGACGGGCCATTTCTGTCAAGAAGAGAAATAGCACCAGATTGAGCTCTTTATTTGAGAGGTTACTGCAACAGTATCACCATGACAAAGACAGCACATACACAAATCCAAGGTTTTGCATCATGTGCCGTTAGCTGAGCAGATATATTCAGATGAAATTATGAGGGTGTTGGGTATAGAATTAGTTGTGGTTTTGAATTTGTTTATTGTTGTTGGTGTGAGGTTTCGTTTTTAAGTTGTGATGGGAGTTATTTTTTCTTGCAGAGATAAGGGAGCCAAGAAGTGGATAGAAACTGGTCCAACCACTCTGAAACAATTTCTATTCAGTGAGATCATACATTAGGGCAACATGTCTGTGTGTCTGCTGTCCTGGAAGTGCTATTTTCCACAGGAATGGAACGTCTTTTGGAAGGTAGCATCTCCTCAGATGTTTTTTGCACACATGCCCTTCTGCTCCCTTTCTTCCCTCCCTCCCACATACACTGTCCACCTGACTGACTATGATCCTCATCTCAGTGGCTGGTCACAATCGAGGTGGGACTGTATTAGGTTTGTGTGTGGGTGTGGGGTGGTCAATTCTTCTTTGATGGTTCAGGGACGAGATGCGATGTTAGATGTTGAATATAGATGTTTCTTGTTTTTTGTGTTGTATGAAAGTCTCTGTTCTTCTTCCTGTATGTGCAAAATATTTATGTTGTATTATTAAATGTATTTGTATATGCCATTTGATATGGCATATGAGAGGTGTGATGAGTTGTTGTGAGTGCTTTTGTTGTCTTTTTTTGTATTCTTTTGTGGGGTTTTATTGGTGGGCATAGTTTTCTAGTACTGAACGCACATCCTCCACTCCGCTGATGGCTATAGCTATAGAGATCAAATGATTTGTACAAATGAACAATAATCCAACAACTCCAATTTGCCCAGAACTCTTCTCTCACACATGCATACTTACTTTTAAGGAAAGCAGCCAAGTCATAGAGCGTGCGATCCTCGGAGTTGCCATCCCACTTGCGCAGCGCCAGGCCATTGAAAGGCTGTAGACCGAATGCCTCTCGCTTACAGTCCACCACAATGACTTTAGAGGAGTCTCTGTTCAAACAAGACACGTCCTGCAGGACAAACAGTTAGTGTCATTAGTGAATATCATTTAAGCATATGCACCATATTTACCTTTGGGGTTGTTTTTGTTCATTCAGGAATATGGAGTGACAAGACACATTTGTTGCATCCAGTGGGGACATAATTCCGGATTATAATGACTTATACTGTGTTTGTACGCGGTGCGTTGCATCACGACACATAAACATAAAACCATGTCTGCATTTGTGATCTGAGAAACGACAAACAAGCGCTGCTCAACACTGCTTAAAACTCGTGTTTGAATTATCAGTTGCAAATCCTTTAAATATGTAAACCTAGCCTACTTACAAACTGTGAGTCAGAACAGCTGGCATTGTAGTCTTCTCTCCCAGGATCAGGAAACACTCCTCTTTAAAATGTGCTGCACACATCTGTATATTTGGCTTGAACTGTTCTGGAACAATGTTGTAAATACAACTTAACCACTTCAGGAAACAGTCCTCTTTAAAATGTGCTGCAAACATCTGTATAAGTGCTTCACTGAGCTGAAATTTAAACTTAAAACATCAAGATAAATGAAATAAAAACAAAATCTAAATTAAGTGTTTTAAGGGCTTCAAACTGAAAATCTCATGGCTCAATGTCTTATGGACTATCCTCGATTGCAGTCACATGCCCCTCGGATTGCCAGCTCCTGTAGTTTGGCCTTCTTGATTTTTGGCCTTGGCTAAACCAGCTGGCCACACTCTCTCTAGCATCAAAATCTTCCAGACTTGGCCCCTCTACACTGATTCTGATCAGATCTTCCACTGTGTCTGAATGAAGGGATGCTCTAGTGTCTGATTTGAACAGCTAAACAGTCCCTAAACAGCTTATACTACTGTCTCAGCTATTAAAATAGTTCAGTTTTGTATGTAATAACAAAGTGATTATATTTCATTTAGTTTTTTTATTAAGTTGATTTAGAAAAACGTTTGGAGCATTTTTTGTTTGTTAAATAGGCTATAAGTTTTAGTTTTTTTTAAAAAAAAGTAACGACTAAGCGGCCAACGTTAGACAGTGAGCCTATGTTTGACCAATTTAGCCTTCTCAAATCATCACGACTCGCCTAAAATAAAATCTATAGATATAAAACAGTTCAAGCATATAACAATGCTTAAACATTAGACCCAGATAAATGTGCGCTATATCCAATAGTTTGTGCGGAGTCGCTTCAGGACATGGAGATGCCAGCGTGATCACTTGCAATTTTTCAGTAGATACACCATCACTTTTGCACATAAAGGTAAGAGTAATACATCATTCATAACTGCAAAGGGTCTTTTATTTGTGTGCACTCACAATATCAACAAAACGTTGCGCTTTCTGCGTCTGGTCTTTCACAAAAATGAACCGACACTCAGTGAAAACATGCCTCACAGACATAATAAATATATCTATAGAAAGCTTTAAATGATTACTTAACGAAATAAAACAAATCGAAAACAAAAACTCTTTCATTATAATCATAATCCGTAAAGATTTTTTTTGAGAAATTTTTGCACGATTGAGAAATTAGGTCGCATGTGCGACCAAATTGGTCACACTCTAGAGCCCTGCCACTGATTTCTAGTTGTGTCCTCTTTGGAAGGCCAAACAAAGTATTTTCACTTTCACAATGAAACACACAGCGTCTCCACGACATGGCGCCAACAGCAACAGAGAGAATCAAAGTTACGCCGCCTTTCTTTGCGTGAACATTTGGGCGGCGTTATGCAGATCTTCACACATCGTGACGTAGATGTGGGGGAGTGTTTAAACGAGGCGTTTTAGGAGGGCGTGGACAAGTCTTATCTTTTATAATGAATATCTCTTTGAGTTTGAGACTTTAGTCTTTGCAACTTTACAGATCTTCTTAACAGATGCACCAAGAGCTTGTAACACTCCAAAGAGAAAGGAAAACGCATCATATGACCCCTTTAATACATTTAAGTTAATGGTTTTATATTAGTATAATTTAATAAAATTATATACTTGATTTTTTTAATGTATTAAATATCTAAATATAAATATAGAATATAGAATTTATTAAATATATGAATATATTTATACTGTTTGTTTATAATTTAGCACCATGTAAGCTATCACAGCTTTTCTCAAAAATAAAGAACAAAAACAAAGAAAAAAGGTACATAATTTATTTATTTTTAATGTTTGTTTATAATTTAGAAGGTGGAACGGAGCGAGGCCGGTGGAGTGATTGGGAAATGAGCGACACCTGCTCCACTCACCGGTCTCGAGTCCCACGGAGGAGATCGGGAGGATACAAAAGAGGAGCGACGACAGTGAAGGACGAGAGAGGACCAGGCCTGGGTTTTATTTTGTGTTTGGTTTTTGTTTATGCGCGGCAGTCGCCCGTGAGGGGCTGTCGCGCTGTTTTAGGTTTATTTTGTCATTAAAGTTTTATTTGAGTGTTCGCCGGTTCCCGCCTCTTTCTTCCCGTAATTATGGAGTTTTTTATTATTATTGTTACACTGGTGCCGAAACCCGGGAGGAAGGAGGGACGCGCTGCCGAAGATCCCTTGCCGCTGGGGTGAATCCGCGGTGCCATCGAGCTGGGCGTAGCAGTCTGGCGCCGTGGACACTCGAGGCGGTGGGCTGGAGTGAGTTGCCGGGGACGGACAAACTCGCTGCTGGCCGCCCGTGATGTGGAGGGGTGGCTGCCGTCCGTAAGGGGGCGGAGGAGTGTCGTGCCGTCCACCGAGGGCCGTCCAGTGCCACCGCCAGGCACCGCGGAGGACTTCACACAGCCGGTGGAGGGCCGAGCGGCAGCGGGTCTGGGAACCGGATTTTTTTTTTTTCCTCTCTCCCCTCTCTCGTCTCTGTCGGTGAGCGACACCTGCTCCACTCACCGGTCTCGAGTCCCAAGGAGGAGATCGGGAGGATACAAAAGAGGAGCGACGACAGTGAAGGACGAGAGAGGACCAGGCCTGGGTTTTATTTTGTGTTTGGGTTTTGTTTGTGCGCGGCAGTCGACCGTGAGGGGCTGTCGCGCTATTTTGTGTTTATTTTGTTATTAAAGTTTAATTTGAGTGTTCGCCGGTTCCCGCCTCCTTTCTTCCCGTGATTGTGAAGTTTTATTATTGTCCTCATTTTTTCACGTGTTTTTTAAGTTATAAAGAACAAAAACAAAGAAAAAAGGTACATAAAATGGTCTCACTAAAAATGATCTCAATTTTCTCAAAAATCAATCTAAAAGAAGGGAGGAGTTAAAACCATCACAGTTCATCAAAACATACTCCAAAGATATTGCACTTGAAATATTGCTTATTTCTGTTGCTAACATTCTAACGATTTAAAATATATATAAAAAACTAAAAAATAAAATGAAGAAATAAAAATAGAAATAAATATGTAAAAAATATAATTAAAGGGATAGTTCACCCAAAAATGAAATCTCTGTCTTTAATTACTCAACCTCATGTCGTTCCAAACCTGTAAGACCTCCATTCATCTTCGGAACACAAATTAAAATATTTTTGATGGAATCTGAGAGCTCTCTGACTCTCACATAGACAGCAATGTAATTACCATGATTAAGGTCAGTCTGTTTACGTTCAGTGGATACCCTCCAAAATGGCGCAAGGGAGATGCGGAGAAGACGAATTGTTAAATAAAGTCGTTTTTTCTGTTGTCTTTGCATACAGAAAGTTTTCTTGTAGCTTTGTAAAATTACGGTTGAACCACTGATGTCACATGGATTATTTTACCGATCTCCTTGCTACGTTTCTGGCCCTTGATCGTGGTAATTACATTGCTGTCTATGGAGGGTCAGAGTGCTCTCAGATTTATTAGGGCCTTGAACGTGGTAAGTTGTGTTGCTGTCTTTTCAGGGTTATAAAGCGCTCGGATTTGTGAGGGTGAGTAATTACAGGGGCCATATGATGCGATTTCAAGTTTTCCTTTCTCTTTGGAGTGTTACAAGCTCTTGGTGCATGAATATTGCTGTCTATGGAGGGTATATTGCAGTCTCAAATTCAAAGAGATATTCTTTATCAAAGTTAAGACTCTGCCACGCCCCCCTAAAACGGCTCGTTTAAACAAGCCCCCACATCTCTACGTCACTATGTGGAAATATTTACGTAATGCCGCCCAAATGTTCACACAAAGAAAGAAGGCGTGGTTTCAGTAACCGCAGTTAGTGTTGAAGCAGCCATGTCAGGGAGATGCTGTGTGTTTCTAGGCACTTTATTTGGCCTTCCGAAAGTAGATGCATTTAGGAAGTTTTAAGATTACTTACAACAGAACAGCAACGCAATTATGGACGACCGTTTCGTGAACCTAGGAGAGGAGGTAATTCTGACTTTCCTATGACAATCTGCCACTTCTGAATCAGCTACTGTATGTATGTTTTGTTTTTAGTTTAAGTATATGCTGTTGACTGTTCAAATGTGGAGTTTTGTGCGTTGCGTGCATGTGTGTGTGTGAGAGAGAGAGAGAGAGACAGGGTCACACAGTGGAGTCAGCTGTCTTAACCGTCTGTGGCTTGTGTACTGCAAACACATAGGAGCTTCATCACTGTGTCTGTCACGCGACTCTGTTCCCCTTTCGGGCTTGAACTGATGGTAAAACTAAGGACATTATTAACTGTCTTTACATTTATTTTAAGACATGAAGCTCGCGATTATGGAAAGGGCCGTTACATTTCTGACGAGTGCTTGCAGTGTTTGGCCAATCACAAATCACTGGGTCAGTTGGCCAATCAGAGCAGACTGCGCTTTTTAGAAGGAGGGACTTTATAGAAAATGATGCGTTTGAGAGAGGCAGGGCAAAGAGGACCTACAATAATGTACAGTATTTGAAAAATACTGTGTTTTTTGAACATTAAAGTATGTCAACATATTCAGTTACACCAAATAATGATCTTTAAAAAAGCATCATATGACCCCTTTAATGACAGAATTTTCATTTTTGGGTGAACTATCCCTTTAAGAATATAAAAATTGAAATATGTAAAAAAAAAAAAAAAAAAAAAAAATTATATATATATATATATATATATATATATATATATATATATATATATATATATGTATTTTTTTTTTTTTTTTTAGACTTTTATTTATTTGTACAGATGTTTAACAGAGCAGTCTTTTTTTTTTTTAATGAGCAAGTGAACAGTAATGTGATAAAAGCCACTCTAGGCTGTGTGGTACAGTGATTTTACTATGGTTAAATCCCCAAAACACTCCTTACATGTGTTAAAATCATTGTAATGCTCTGCCTCTTGTGGGCTTCAAGAGCCCTGACATCTAGTAAACTAGCTGCAGTCTACTTATCACAGCTATACATACAAATTGAGGTTAAATGTGACCTCTCACACCCCAAACGTCTCTGTGACACTGATGCGAACCATATTTACACCTCTGCATTTGTGTAGGGGTGCATAGACTTAACACCAGCCCATTGGCCCCGGCGTTCACCCACTCGCTCACACACAAACACACACACTCTCTCTGGGCCAGCTGTCTCAGTGGTGGTCCTACAGAGCAGATGGACAGGGACGCTGCACTCTCTCTATCACTGAGGTCATCAGCATCCCCCCGAGGGACCGAAAAAAAAAATTGCGTGGCGAGAGATGGAGGGGCCCCGAAAAGAAAGCCCTCTTGACAGTGGCACACTCCGTAGCATTTACAATAAATTACCCACATCTGCCTCCAAATGAGGGACCCCCAAAACCCCCCGGGAGCGAGAGTGTGTGTTTCACTGTATTTGTTACTGAGTGTATGAGCGTGTATGCATACATAATGAGATTTTTATGGATTATAGCTACATGCAATCTTAATGGTGTCTAAATCGCATTCAAAATGTGAAACCTAATGGTAATTAGTAAGTTTATGTAGCTAGTGTGTATTTGTGTGTATGCTATTTATAGTTGGTGTGTTTATGAGTGTAGTGTTTATTTGTCTCTCCAATTCCCCAGGTAAAACACTGAAGCACGAGCCGGAGGAAGCGTGCCGCTAACTATACGCACGTGCCACGCTACGCACCTGCCAATCAAAGTCCGTCCCACCCCCTTTCTGTGTTGGGGGAGGGGAGCAACAGCATCTACTGGTGTCATAACTCTACCAAACGGTTCACAGAAAGGCCATCTTGGGAAACTGAGCACATTTGTGAGTTTCACATAAATACCAGGGAACCTTTCCGTCATGCATCACTCAAAGCGATCAAGTTCATGCTGGCCCAAAAATGCATTCTGCTGCTTTTGCATTCAGTCTTGTCATGGCACCAGTTTTCTACAAACTTCGCATTGTTTTTAGAAAGTGTACTAGACGTTAATTCAGTTCTTTAGAAGACACACTTATCTGACTTTGTTTGCTCCTTCCCTCACCTGTTTCTGAGAGCCAGATGGGAGGTGAGGGAGGAGGAGAGGAGGGGAAGCGGAGTGAAATAAATGTGGGTTGGCAGAAGGTGGATGGAGAGAGAGTGCTGATGGGGGTCTGGTGGACAAGGCCAGACAGGCAGTGGTGAAATGTGACCGGAGAGAAGACCTATTGCGCAAATACGCATGCATACACTCATGTCTGCTTGTGTACGATTAGAAGCAGCTACGAAGTAGCGTGAGTGTATGAACTGCAAATCATTTCGGTTCGGAACATTAATGACGCATTAAATTTAAAAACATTGTTAAATGTATTCTTTAGCAACTTCATTAGCAAATGAATATATATTTTTTCATTTTATACATTATAGGGTTGTGCCGATAGACGATAGTATCCGCATTTTTAATGTTCCGCGTTATAACCAATCACACACTATTATGCTGAGCTTATGAATGCAATGGCCAATCAAGAGGCATTCAGATGAGTCATCGCTGAAACATCAGTTTTGTTGTTCAGAGCGCACTTGCTGACTGAATTCAGCTTGCAAATTCTCAGCATAAACAACAAAGTGCAGATGTACATGCAATGTAAGAATAAGATATCTGAATCGATACCCAGTCCTAACTAATACATTATAACACTGTGTAAATTTACTTTGATTAATGACAAAAAAGAATGAAAAAATAAATCAAAAGACATTTGCTCTAACTTGTTTTAGGCTATTAGCAAACATGTTATGCAATCTTAAATGCAATATCTTCATAACGGTATTTTAACAACATTTAATTAAAGAAATGGAGTTAAAAGAATTACTTTTCAATGTTCTATACACTACAACATTTGGGGTAGGTAAGATTTTCTTTTGTTTTTGGAAGATGCCTCTTATGCTCAAGGCTGCATTTATTTGATCAAAAAACTTAAGTAAAAACAGTAGTATTGTATAATATTATTACAATTTAAAACAACCGTTTGAATAAGTTTTTAAATGTAATTTAAATTTAAATTTTCTTCTGCTGGCAAAGCTGAATTTTCACCATCATTACTCCAGTCTTCAGTGTCACAAGATCCTTCAGAAATTATTACAATATGCTGATGCTAGTGATGCAGAACTTTCCCCCCCAAGAGTTATTTAAATAGAAAGTTCAAAAGAACAGCATTTAAAATAGAAATCTTTTGTAACATTATAAATGTACTATCACTTTTGATCAATTTGATGCATCCTTGCTGAATAAAAGTATTAATTTCACTCTCTCTAAAAAAAAAAAAACTCCAAACATCGAAGGGTAGTGTATAATGAATAAAATAATATACAATGCAACCTGGCACACTGTAATATGATTACAGATTCTAAAGTTAATTTTAAAACTGTAATGCAATTGTAAAGTGTTGTTGCTAAAGTTGATTTTAAAACTGGATTTAGATTTGTTAATTTTGGTGGGATTGTAGATGTGATATTGGGGGGGTGAGAAGGTTAATGAGCCCTGGGAAGAGAGACGGGGGGAGGAGGAGAAGGAGGGGAAGAAATTTCTATTGTCTTGGGCTGTTGAGAAAATAAAAAATGAATAAGGACATAGCAGTGGGGAAATCAATGGGCGAACAGAAGGACGGCATGCAGAAGAGACACAGGGGGCATCGCGCCATAATGTTGCCCGGGTCACTCAGGAGAGGGGGCCCACGGGGCGGGATCTTGAGCAATAAGATCAGACCGTACTGTATTACATACACATGGAGGAGTATTTTACTCCTTTACTCAAAGCCATTTGTGAGAAATTAGGAAGTTAGGAAATGAACGTCTGTGAATCAGGATTGTAGAACACATTTCGAAACTTCACAGTTCTATGAATGGGTTTCCCCAGAACAAGTGGACTTTAGTGAAACCAACCTATCAACAACTGTACAAGAAAACATTTTATGACAATTTATAGTCAAATGAGCAGCATCTACCTGAGGGCAGTGAAATATTTAATTGTTTTGGGACATATGGCTTATCTCAAATACTGTGACTCAAAAGACCCATGGCCATGTAGGGGTGAAATACCAGACAGCTGAATTTTTTACGGTAAGTGGTGGACACTGTTTACAGGAACAGAGAAGTGTCCTAAATACTGAGAGTGAATTTGTGCACATCACCAGCAAAGCATGATATCGAGAAGCAGATGTATAGACAAGCAGATTGTGTAGTTTACCTTAACATGGTGGCCCTCCATGTAGCGTGTGGCATCTCTGAAGAGCCGGTACATCACAAATCCTTGAGGGTCTATACTGTCAATCAAGGGGTATGCCGTCTGCTCACACACAAACATACAATATTGTGTGTGCAGGAATCGTTTTTATGTACATTATGAAATGTTTAACAATGAGAGATGTAGTTCATCCAAAAATGAAAGTTTGCTTAACATCAACAACAACATAGAGGAGTTTGTTTCTCCATTGTCAAGTCAAGTCAAGTCGTAAGTTAAGGTGGAGCTGATTTGAAGATTTTAAGAATTTCATCATTTGATCATTTGTTGATTATTTGATTTTATGGGGTGATGTGGTGCTGTCAGAATGACAGTCCAAACAGCTGATTAAAACCACACCACTCCAATCCATCAATGAATGTCTTCTGAAGTGAAAAGCTGCATGTTTGTAAAAAACAAATCCATAATTAAGTCATTTTAACTTTAAACTAGGGCTGCACAATTAATCAAATTTCTAAATCGCGATTACAGTTATGGATGCCACAATTACGTAATGTTCAAAGTGGCAATTAATTGTTCAAAGTCCACTTACGTTATTCTGCACGCATGTTTTTTTTCTTTCTACGTGTTATCTTAAGGGCTTTTCCATTGTTTTAGTATAACATTATAATACTATTCATATTTTTACTTTTTTTTTTATAATTTAAAGAAGAAACCAATCCGATGTATATTTGACATTTGAGGCTTAAACATAAAAACGCACTAAAGGTTTTTCAGTTAGAGTTATTTCAGCTTGTTTATTTTCATATAAAAATACAGCATGCAGTTGCATTAAACAGTGGTATGAACATCATTCAATGTAAATTGTGATAATCATAATTAATAAATCGCAATTACAATTTCAAGGGAATAATTGACAATTATGATTTTTTTTGTCATGATCGTGCAGCCCTACTTTAAACCATCACTTCCGGCCAAAATACGGGTCCATAATCCATAATGTTGTCCCCTCACAAAAAAATTTATCAACATATTTGTTTAGAACTTTTTTGGACTGTTTTCACTTGTAAACAGTGTTTGATCTATGCAGATTTCTTTCCAAATTCAGACAAGACAGATTTTTCACTGGAGAAAGCATTATTATGGATAGACGACTCATATTTCAGCAATGGTTTGAAGTTAAAAATGTCTTAACGATGGATTTGTTTCTTACAAACACAAGATGCTGACTGAAGAACTGTAGTGGTGTGGATTACTTGTGGATTATTGTGAAGTTTTTATCAGCTGTTTGAACTCCCATTCTGACGGCACCCATTCACTGCAGAGGATCCATTGGTGAGCAAGTGATATAAAACAAAATGTAGTGGAATCATGATATCTAAAATCACTTCTTATATCATATTGAGCCATCAAATACTGTCAAAAGCCTAAATTACAAATGCTAGTTGCTCTAAAATTTAAGAAGCAGCCCATCAAGACAGTAGATGGGCCATTTTTACATGGCTGTAAAGCTGAATTGACATTCGCATGCATTAGAATAAAACAAAACAGCAGCACCAAATGGCTTTTCAATCAAAACAAGGCTCATTTGCATGACTTTACAAGTGTGCCACACCAACAAAACAACAACAGACACACAAACACTAGCAGACTAAAGGTCTCACTGATGGCATCATTTAGGAAATGTTATATTTAAGCACAAGAATGTGTGTTTGTTGGATCAACAGACAAGTAGGTGTGCCACTGTACCCAAAATAGCATCTATTGTATGTGGGTTCTATGCTAAGCAGGGTTCAAGAAACTTTTCCTTTTAACTGCAATTGAAACAGTGTATGCAAAAACAAATAACAAGCACTTCATACTTGCATTATTGTGGTAAACAGGCAGTCCTCACCACCCCTTAGACTCACCATGCCCGTCTCTGATGTGAAGATGACTATCTCATAAAGTGGGGTCAGTTGCTGGAAGAGGTAGTCTATGCCAGGCCTCTTCTTAAAACGCCAACCTGTGGCCAACTAAAGGGAGAGAGGAGATCCAGAAAACATTAAAACACCCTTTAAAAAAAGTTTACATTTATTAGTGTTTAGAATAAATTTTACATAGCAGAATAATTTTCATTAACATCATTTTAAAGGTTAAGAATTTGTATATATTTATTTATTTTCATTATAATATACATTTAATTAATCTTTTTTATTTACTGCTTTTGTTTTTAACTGGTCACAACAGCAGTTTTCAACATTGATAATATTAAGAAATATCGAGCATCAAAGCAACATATTAGAATGATTTCTGAAGGACCATGTTACACAGAAGAATGGCGTAATGGCTGCTGACAATTCAGCATTGCGTCAGAGGATATATGCAAATAGAAAACAGTCATTTTAAATTGTAATAATATTTCAAAATATGTTTTTTCCTGTATTTTTGATTAAAATAAATGCAGGCTTGGCGAACAAAAAAGACATATTTGAAAAACATGTATATATAAAAAAAAAGCTTAATGACCCTAAACATTTGACATTGACATTTACAGTGCATTTATTTTAATGCATTCAGTTGTAAAAAAAAAAAAAAAGGAAATAATATACAGCAGATTTTTGCTATTAGCAGTGCTTTGCTCAAATGTGCGGTTTCAGATTTCCTGAGCATAGTTATTTAATCTCAAACATCTTTAGATGCCCATCTGGAATATATTTTTAAGCAAGCATGCGGTTGAACAGCCTTTCTCAGTCATTTACTGGAAAACAAGCGCGTGACTATTGTGATCATCTGTCTTTAAAATAGAAGCAGAGCAACTTAGAAGCATTTTTCACATCAATTCAATGTTAAATGTCTTTAGTCAAGTAAGTTGTATTTTAGCATCAAACTCTTCTGTACTGTGAGCTACAACCTGTACTTTTGTATAGTTTAGAGTAACAGATACTTTCAACTGCACTTTTATGTGGCACTGAACACCTATGCCTGTGTATACATGTCAGACAAAACCAAAAAGTAAGAGTACAGTCTCAGACAAAGCTTCACTTGAGGTTCAACAAAAATCAATGTGCTATGAAGCACGGTAACAGTCTGCTGAGGTGTGTCAGGTTACAGCTCGGCTATGCTCCACCTGTCACCTGTGTGTGGCCCTTCCCTCACAGCTGGCTAGGTAGAGGGAACAGAGGGGAGGAGGTAAAAGTGGGCGACAGGTGTTTGTAGAGGGAAAGAGTTGGAGGTTGGATCATATGATTAACAGAAATTGATAAGGATAGTAATAAACTGACTAAGGGTTGTTTAATAGTAAATCAAACCGATCAAATTGTGACACTTTATTGTAGTCTGGATCTGTGTGCACAAAAATACACATTATACAGCACTGTACATAATGAGTGTGTGTACAGAATATACGAGAGCAGCCGCAGCTGTGTTTAGTTTGAAACAGGACAGGGCCTGCAATTAGGAGCCAAACGCCCACGAGAAGTTTACTAGGGGCTCAATCTAACCAATCTAGTTTCATGATAGCTCTAGAAATATAGATCTGAGAATGTGAAGTCTATGTCTCGAAGATCAAGGTGGCTCTTTGGGACGGGGAGCTGACATGCTCTATATGGTGTGAAATGCTGAACTCCATCTTAAACTTAATAAAGCATTTTATTATTATTGTACATGCAATTACTAGAAATAAAGATTTTTTTTTTTTCAATTGGAGACAGGCTTCCACAGAGTTTTTTTTCCCATCCTATTAATTGTACTTTTAAAAATGTATTTCTCATAATGAAAGCCTATTAAAATTGAATTAAAGGCAAAATGAGTTAAAAAAATGAACAGAAATATTCAATTACACTACCATTTAACAGATTTACAAAGAACTGTCTTATGTTCACCAAGGCTGCATGTATTTGATTAAAACACAAAAAAACAGTAATATTGTTAAATATTATTATAACTTAACCGTTTTCTGTTTTAATGTTAAACGTAAATCGTAAATGACAAGAAGCTGAATTTTGAACAGGTTCTCTCATGGTTATTTTAATCGAGCTGACACCTACCGACCACTCTGGATGGAGGAGGACGTCGGTGAGCTCCAGCACTAGAGTGTATGGAGGCTGGTAGTAGGGTTCTCTCAGAGGGTCTGGGAGAAGCTTTGGGCTTGTGGGCTCGATGATCATCTTACAGAGAAGCAGAAAGAAAACATTCTAAATCTCTGATTCTTTCCTATGCAGATATAGTTGGGAATATTTTTAGTATCCTCTAACCTGTCTGTAATCTTTGAAATATTTAAAGGCTCTTCTCAGCTGCTGGATGACAGGAACATCTAGAGGACAGAGAAATCATAGACTGGTAAAGTCAGATGAATTAAATATTATTCATGTTTATTTTAGCTTCTCAAATGCCTTCAATTTAATAGGGCTGGGTAAAAAAAAATATTGATTTCTCTTTTTTTAATTTATTCTCATTTTCACGACATGATATCGAGTCTTAAATTCGAAAAAACATTAGTCTGGCCTGTTTTCAGTTTATGAATGGAAAATTATAGCTCACTTCCCACCCAAATAAATCGCAATAAGCAATTTAGTCCATTTTATTACAATATTCAAACAATAAATGCCATTTTGGCGCTGTTTAATGTGACAGATTGCTGTTGTGCCAAAAGTGGCAACGCGAAGCGCACATGAACTGATCATGCCCTCCGCTTTAACCAGTTACAGCTTGTAAACAATGTCACGTAACGTCACATTTAAAAACATATTCAGTGGCCATAAACCTGTTGTCATCTAGAGAAATTAACTCTGGAGAGGAGCATTTTGCTAAATACATGCACTATATAACATATTCATTATATTTTTTGTACTGTTCTTTAGTGTCTTATTTAATAAATCCGTCAAGTTTTTATAACAGCTACCACTTAAATGTTTATATTGCAAAAAATAAATTGGAAGAGAAATATAATGAAGTAACTGTAACTTTATTATTATAAAAAACTTAATTGAGCGCAAACGTAATCATTTATATACAAATCAGTTAATTTGCATGCATATTTTAAAGAAATAGTTGGGAGACTTTTTTCCTTGAGGAAATTGTGTTATGTACTTTTAGATATAGATCCGAAACAACTGATATCGAATTGAACGGAATCAAAAATCGAATAGGAAATTGAATTGAAAGGTTGTCAATCAAACAAATTGTGAAATTTGTGTCAAAACCCAGCCCTACAACATACTGTATAAAATGCAAAAAATGTTTAGTCGTTTTAAACCATTTATAGCTTACTGATATTAAATCCCCACATCCAACAATAATGGCTACTTCAAGACAATTTACAACATCTCCACATCTTTCAAACTAAAGTTATTAGCCCCATTTCATGGCCTCAGCTCCCTCCAGTCGCCACATGCCATATGCCACCTCAAGCGGCAGAAAGGACAGATAAAGTGGCGGCACACAGGTTCCACGCGACTCGCTGTGCATCTGTTAAGGCAGCCAGCCCGCCAAGGGGCCTGACAATAACATCAGAGCACGAGGAAGGAGGCTGATTGGGAGACATTGGGGGAGGGATGATATAAACTGCTTAAACACCATCTCCTCTGGACGCTTGAGCCCTTTCCCTCCTTTTCTCCACTGTTTGATTAGTTCAGAGAGGGAGTGTTTGCGCTCTGTGAGGGAGCATGTGCCTGTTGGCAGCCTCCAATGGAATAAGCTTTCCCTTGAGACTAATGAATGAGACGAGATGGACGTCTCGTCATCATACTCATATTGAAGGGAGACAGTGGTGGTGTTAGTAGGTGACATATATATGGTATCAGCAACACAGATTTGTTTTCTGTAAAGTAATGGATTTATGAAGCAAATCTAAAGCCGTGTTAGACAAAAACACCTGTTGAACAACAAATAGTTCTCCAAAAATTGTCTCACTTCCTCACCAACATATTGTTCTAAAGACACTCTTGCTTTGAGAAACCCAAAAGAAAAATATTACAGAATTAAAATCACCATAATAGTGGTCCATGCATGATATTTAAAGTCTTCTGAAGCCATATGATGGCTTTGTTTAATAATTATTTATTTATGCAACTCTCAAATCAAATATGGTACCTGAGATGTTTGAATTCCTGTATTGTGAATGACGACTTAAAGGGGTCATATGATGCTGCTAAAAAGAACATTATTTTGTGTTTTTGGTATAATGAAATGTGTTTATGCAGTTTAAGGTAAAAAAAACACATTATTTTTTCACATACTGTACATTATTGTTTCTCCTCTATGCCCCGCCTTCTGAAACACGTCGATTTTCACAAGGCTCATTTCTCTGAAAAGCGAGGTGTGTTGTGATTGGCCAGTTATCCAGCGTGTTGTGATTGGCCGAATGCCTCAAGCGTGAGACGGAAATGTTACACCTCTTATCATTTTGTGAAGCCTTGTCCGGTCGGAGCGACGAGACATAAACATAAAACCCATTATAAACGTGATATAAACATGATTTCTAGTTGTGTTTTCTTTTGGAAGGCAAAAACAAAGTAGTTTCGCTTTCTCAACGGAACAACGTCACACACCGTGGCCTTGAGTGAGCGGAGGCCGGAGGCTTAGAGTGAGCCGTGGCGGGCTTGAGTGAGCAGATGCGGGCGGCTTGAGAACGGTGCAGCAGGCGGATTCTATGAAGGAGTGTACCTTGGGCTTGCGGCAACCACATGTGACGACCCCGGACTGGACTCCGCTTCATCCACGGTGAAGGCCGATCCGGCAATCCACAGTGCAAAGTTGATGTATTTCCTCAGCAACCAGCACGGATCAGCTCCAGGCAGATATCGTCCTCTTTTGGAAGGCCAAACAAAGTAGTTTCGCTTTCACAGTGAGACACACAGTGTCTATACGACATGGCGGCAGCGGCAACAACAATACTACAATGAGAATAAAAGGTACGCCTTCTTTCTTTGCGTGAACATCTGGGCGACATTATGCAAATCTTCCCACATACTGACGTAGATATGTGGGGGCGTGTTAGAGCGAGACGTTTCAGGGGGGCGTGGAGGAGTCTCAACTTTTATAAAGAATATCTCTTTGGATTTGAGACTTTAGTCTTTGCAACTTTACAGATCTTCTTTATTCACCAAGAGCTTGTAACACTCCAAAGAGAAAGGAAAACTTGAAATCGCATCATATGACCCCTTTAAATTTGTATGAAGTAATTTGGAGACTTTAAGAGAACTAGATTAAGTTTATAGTGCTTTTGTGACATTTTGGCACATTGGACACCAATAATAACAAAATTGGGAACTGGAAAATCTATTTTTATGTTCCATGGAAAAAATTAACATCACATATTTTTGAAGCAAAGTTGGTGTTGGTAAGATTTTTTTAACTGGTTTCTTATGAGCAACAAGGCTGAATTTATTTGATTAAAAATACAGTAAAAAACTGAAATATTGTGAAATATTATTACAACTTAAAATAACAGTTTCCTATATGAATATATTTTAAAATGTAATCTATTTCAGTGATGGCAAAACTGAATTTTCATTATTATGGACAGTTGTGCTGCTTAATGTTTGTGGAAACTGATAATTTTTTTTCAGGATTAGTTGAACAAAACAAAACAAAAAATAATAATAAAAAGTTACTGTAGAAAAACGTCTTTTCTGTCATTTTTGATCAAAAAATAAAATAAAATAAATCTTTGAACGGTAATGTAGAGTAACCATTTCTTTTACTTTTTGTATGATTCTAGAAAAAGTTTATCCTCTTCACATCCACCTCAGTCGCCTGTTAAACTCCATCCCAAACTGGCACATCTGTCCTTCCTTCTCCACTAGACCAAGATCAATACAAAGGGTGAACAGTTGCAGAAACCGTTACCAAGACTGATCCAAGACGACACCGGTAAAGCGCGGAACAACTGGGTGCACTTTGAAGAGTCTCTTTTGCTAACCTTGTTTGTCAGTGTAAATGCGAGGAGTCCCATTGTTGCTTCACAGAGGGTCTGTGGCTCTCTGGAGGGATGTCCATTGAGTCTCCGGCAACGAGGGAGGGAGAGGAAGATCGATGGCTAGGCCTCTGGACACAACAAAGGCCTCCTTTAATCCTGCACTGGGTTAGCATATGCTTCGCTAGTTTGCCAAAGGCCATTACTCAATTGCCTTTCTTCCATCCCTTTCTTTGGGAGCCTCTTGCTTTTTTCCTCCCTGTCAATCGCTCCTTTCTCCAGCCGTGAAAAGTGGTCTTTATTTGCGGCCTCACTCTCGTTGCTGTTATATGGGGATCTAACTGTCCTATGGATAGTGTACCAAGCCTAAGCTTGTGTTTTCTTGGGTCATCTACAGCTCGCCATTTGTTTGCTTTGAGTATCGGAGGCTTTTTGTGCTTGAGGATGAAACAACAGTTCTGACCCCCTAACCTATTCCTCCCTATAACAGGGACAACTCTACAGTCTACCTGGAACTTAGACCATTAGAGTAACATAAGATGTTTAGACCTGAAGATAATTTTTTTTTTTTTTTTTCACGTCAAATATGAATTCATTAAAGGAATATGAAACAAATTTGAGCTTACAGTAAAAAAAATTTAACTGATACTTTTATTAAACAAGGATGCATTAAATTGATCAATAGTTACAGTAAACACATTTATAATGTTACAGATTGTTACTATTTGTGTTTCAAATAAATTGTTCATTTAAAAATTATTTTGTTGTACAACAATGAATAACACATTAGAATGATTTCTGAAAGATCATGTGACACTAAAGACTGGAATAATGATTGCTAAAAATTCAACTCTGCATCACAGGTATAAATTAAATTTGAAAGGGATAGTTTACCCAAAAATGAAAATTCTGTCAGTAATTACTCACCCTCATGTCGTTCCAAATCCATTAGACCTCCATTCATCTTCGAAACACAAATTAAGATATTTTTGATGAATTCCGAAAGCTCTCTGAGATGTCTCAGAGAGTTCTTGGAATGCATCAAAAATATCTTAATTTGATGTGTTATTTATTGCATTTTTGGGTGAACTATCCCATAAACATACATTCAAATAGAAAAGTTATTTTAAATTGTAATAATATTTCACAATATTAAAATTTTTACTGTATTTTTGATCAAATAAAAACAGCCTTGGTGAGCATAAGTTTTAATAAATATTCAAATGACATGAGAGTAGCCATAGCACAACAATAACGATAGCAACAAAGAGGTACAATATTGTTGAAATCAATTTCAGCATGTTTTTTTTGTTTTTTTTTTAGCGGATTAATGATAAAAACATTGACAGCCAATCAAAGTTTTAAGAAACTTGTAAGTGGCAGATGATAAAACTTCAGCACATGCTTATAATAAAGAGAATTTTTCTTTGAGTTTTCAGGTTTATGAGATCCATGCCTGGCAGACTAAAAAGGGATTACAGAGATAACCGAACAAGCCCAATGCCTTCAATGGAAAGTGAGCTTTCACACCTGAGAATTACACTAACCCTCCTTTTTTTATTTCCTGATTTTTGTTGTTGCTATCGGTTGGTGATGAAATCTTTGCGTGTTTAAGCCCAAGCAAAACAACCCCTCCTCCTGACACATTTGAATCCACGCGTTACCACTGCAAACAAGACTACACTTGTTGAATAACTAGACCCAGGTGATTGTTGTCCTGACGTTTTTTTATACTCCACTCATCACTTTACACAAGTGATTGGTGTACGAAACCAAAGTTTTAAACAAACAGACACAAAGAATTATTTTTAGTCTCGGTGATGTGATCTAATAAAAACAACAGTTTGTGACTCCGTAAATTACATAACTGGCCAGTTGCCATCTCGTACAAATTGAGTGATGCAGGTTTTGATAGGGGGTGGGTTGGCGCAGGATGTGCATATAAGTGTCTTCTATTGAATGCCGTCACTTGGCAAGGCAGAAAAGGTTTTTTGGAGGCACGCTTGTTTGCCTTGTCCCCTCTCCGTGAGGTTGTCGCTTATGAAGGGTCCTATCTTGGTTCCGATGTTGGTCTTCTGGTTTGTTTTGTGCTGTGTTAGGGAGGGTGAGCATGGGCCCAGGAGGCAGAAAACCTGCTTCTCCACTCCCTTGAGGGAGTAGGCGTTTCACCTCGGTCCCTAACGTAATCATGGGCCTTCGTTATGGCATTAAAAGCTATAAGAGCTTTAGTGTTGGACAGCAGCGCTCTGGGCTCAGAGGTTATAAATCGGGGCTGGAGGGGGGAGATGGATACTTCAGGGAATGCGTGGAATTAATTACGTAATTATGATAAGAGTGTGCGATCACGTAGAGAAAGCGAAAGCAGCCTGCTATCTCAATTGACATCAGCAGTGAATGAAAAGCGCAGGTGTTCTGCATTTATCGCTATTAAGTGGCGTCTCTACCTTTACTCTATTAATGGTAATGCTCTGAAGATGGCATATCTGTACTCGATGGTGCTATAAAAGTGAAAGTCAAATAACCACATAAAAATCACCATAAAGCCCAAGCCATTTCACAAACAGGAAGCCAAACTTAAAGGAACAGTACACCTTAAAAAAAATAAATTAATAAGTAAAAAAATGGAATAATGCAGGTTTATTTCAAACCTATACGACTTTCTTCTGTGAAATTCTGAAGAATAAACCCTACTGTTCAAACATTTGCCCTAAGATTTTTTTTATTTACCACAGATGCATTTAGTTGATCAAAAGTGACAAAAATGTTTATAATGCTGCAAGTGATATCAATTTAAAATAAACGTGGTTCTTCTGAACTTTTGAATTATCAAAGAATCCTGAAAAAAATGGATCTCAGATTCCACAAAAACATTAAGCAGCTGCAGCACAACTGTTTTTTAACATTGAAAATAAAAATAAATGTTTCTTGAGCAGCAAATCAGCATATCAGAAGGATTTCAGAAGGATCATGTGACACTAAAGATGGGAGTAATAATGGTAAAAAAATTCAGCTTTGCATTACATGAATACATTACATTCTAAAGTACATCAAAATCAAAAAATAATCTGTAATAATATTTCAAAATATTACTGTTTTTACTGTAGACTTCTTCTAGAAGACACTTCTTTCAAAAACCTTTAAAAAAAATCGTACTGACCACAAACTTAAAAGTAGTGAATTTCCCATCTACAATTCTGTGAAAGAGAACAGAGTTTCTAGCTCCAAAATGAACAAAAAAAACACAGCGTTGTGTGTTTTACAGGTCACAGAAAGTCATACAGGTCTGGAACAGCATAGTGGTTAATAAATGGAGGCTGAATTTCTATGTTTGTGTGAACAATCCCATTAAAATGGAAAAAAAGAGGCACAAGCCTCATAATTCAACCACCCACAATTAATAGTCAATGTAGCGAGAATGAATGCAATGAAATAACTGCCAATTTGAACTGGCGCATGCGCCACATGCCACTGGTTAAGGGCCAATCCGGGTGTGTGAGAGACTGATGCTTGCAGGGGTCATTTGCAGGGGCTTGGCCCCATGAAACATTTGGTTGTGCAGTGGGCTGACACCCGCTGGCACTGGGTAAAAGGTGCTGCATGGCACCAGAAATCCATCATGTGCCATGCTAACTGACAGGTCAACAAACACACAAGCAGGCCAGAAGGGTCCTCATCTGCTAAAAATGGCTGTGTAGCAGGGCGAACAATACTCTGCTTTCAAAAGGAGGGGCAATGACAACATTTTGCGCTTGCAGACTGAAGGTCTACAAATAATGGAGTTCTCTACTTTATTTTTGTCATGCCAACTTCCTTCTGAGCTTTGAGCTATGCATTCAGTGCATTTAAACCCATTTAGAGGTGAAACTAAACTGTCTTATCAATGAGGTGAACATCTGTATGTAGGAATAAAATGCCCACCACAATAAGCCCTCAGCTTGGGTTATTACCTTAAGGTTACTTTTTAAAACGGTGTGAAAAGCCTCTGTAAGCACATGAAATGTCCAAACCATTTTATAACTGCCTCAGGGCCTGATGTGTTCAGATAAGGGGAGGACTTACCATTATCAAACTCATCTGGAATCTGGAAAAAAAAAAAAAATTATCTGGAATCTAACAAAAAAGAAATGAAGAAAAAAGATGAGAGATAAGAGAAGAGATTTTCAATTTATACATCAAGTCATCACATGTGGGTATGAGGAGAGTGCTTGCACACAAACTTGAAATACAACAAATTAGCAGTAAAACGTTTGATAAAACTCCTTCGATTCTTCCAGACTGACAGGTAATTATTTCATTTTCCATATTCTATTTAGTTAAAGTTTTAGTAATTTTGTTTCGCATTTTTGCTATTTTACTAGTTTTTTTTTATGCTTACATTTTTTTATATTACATATTCATTTTTATTTCATTTTTTAATTGTTTTAGTATGTTAAACTAAATGAAAATGAGAAATGTTGCTTTGGCAGCTGGCTAAAAAGTTCAAATAAGTTTATTAAGTTAATGTTTAGTTCAACTTTTGGTTTAGTCATCTATAATACTTATATATAATATTATATATAATACATTTATTCTACAATACTATTGAACATGGCACATCAGGCACAGCTAAAATACCTTTTGGCATATTACTGTCAGATTAAATGTACAAATATATAGTTCTTTAGTCTTTTAATAACAATATACATTGGTCCACCAATAAGTGCCAAACCAATTAATATTCAGCTGCATGTCAGCAGGTTCTGCCCCTCTTGAGGTCCAGGACCACCACATGCTGCCTGGTGGGACGGTTCACAGTACAAAGTGGGCAAAGGGCATGTTTCTAACCTCTGTCATTCTCCATGCATTCATTAATTGTACAGGAAACCACTCTAGCGCCCTCCACTGGACAAAACACAGCCAGTATACAGAAACAAAGGGCCAAGTGCGATTTTAGGCTGAATTCAAGCATTCATTTTCTGGTTCAACAAATAAACAGGTCGCTCAATTATACATGTTAAGTGAAAACAGAAAATATAAATAAGTGGAGTTAAGAAAAGGAACACCTAGTTAAACATGAAGAACGCACACTGCCCCCTGCTGGTGAACTGCATTTCTGCACCTTATCAGACTACAGTTGATCATGTTGGTCCAAATCTCTTTGTCTGACTTTCTTCTGTGAAACTAAGATTATTTGAGAAAGTCTCTCTCTCTCTTTCTCTCTCTCTTTGTGTGTGTTTGATTTCGACATGCCTCAAAGTGTTCCACAGAAGAAAGAAATATAAACAGGTTTAGAATGACATGAGGTTGAGTAAATGATGATAGAAGAGAGATTGTTGTTTATATTAATAAAGCCATATTTATATTAATAAAGCCAAAAAAGCAATGGATAAACTTCATGGTTATGGATCGAACACAGTATATCCAAGTGTTGCCAACTGAGCATGCAAGCAAAAAATTATTTAATCTCTTCATTTTATCTATTTTAGCTATGAATTTGTATTTATTTTTGTATTCTGAGAAACCACAACCACTGAAGATGAAAGCTCTGTAACCATACAGAGTGCGCTGTACTCATATCTACTCACAGACACACTGCTATTCGATTAGTATATGATCCTAAAAACTCAGCTTTGCATTTTAGGAATAAATTATACATCGTTAAAATATAAAATATAGTTCAATAGAAAAGAGTGATTTAAAGTATAATAATATTTCAATTTAATACTGTTTTTACTGTATTTTTGATTAAATAAATGCAGATTTGGTGACCATAAAATTCTTGAAAAATCGTTTTAATAATCCTACTGACCCCAAAAATGTGAACAGTTATGTAAATGAATCTGTTAATATTTCTCATCAGCACTGAAGAATATTGGAATTGAAAGCCTTGCAGGAAATGCTGCACATGCTGAAGCACCGAAACAACAGCCATAGTGGCTGTTACCTCCAATGAAAGAAATTCAATCAGGTTTGGAGTGATTTGGTTTAAAGTTGTGTTCTATGTTAAGTGGATTTATATTTTGGTATCATTGTGTGTCATAAATTGGCAGTTTAATTCATGTTAAGATCATTGAATGTATAAAACAAGGTCTTAACTACATGTGAAGTGTGCCCAGTTAGATCACTTGTCCAAAAGGCAAGCGAGCCAAAAGGGTCATTAAATCAAAGAAGTGTAGACACCTGTGCTAAGTGTGTCCTTTAAGTCACTTGTTTCTGTAGGACATTATTAAGAGGGTTTAATTCACATGACAAATGCTGGGTAAACAGTCTGTTTGAAGGTTATGGCTTTGGTGAAGGTTCCTGTTTTGAGTTTTCAGTATAAACTGCCCTACTGACGCTGGAAATTACTAAAAAGCCAGCCACCAATTGTTCCCTCTAGTATCCAAAAGCCGCGCAAGAGAAAGAAATAATGTGCCGCTACACGCCGCTGGAAAGCCATTGTTTTCAAAACTGCCCTTGAGCTAAAGTCTAGTATAAAATCGGCTACTGCCGCTGGAAATTACAACAGCCAGCCACTTATTTTGTAAATGATTTTTTCATGTGGGATGTGTGATAATTTCATGTGTGTTTTTGCGGTTTTTGGTTGAACTGGTTGAATGATCTTTTGAGAACATTGACTGGTTGTATGTTCTTTCGGGTTTTCCCAAACACTTTACCGTTACAGGTTGAACTGGTTGAATGATCTTTTGAGAACATCTAATAACTAAAAGACTGAGGTGCGAACCATATCCAAAATATTGTGGCAGGGTGACAAGACCTTCTGGCAAGAAGTCTAATAAGTTTTGTATGGTCTGTGTCTTTACATTCACAACTCTTACGACATGTCAACTGCCTGAGAAGTGTGCCCGTTCAAAGTGATCCACAGCCTACAGCATCTCCAGTGACAGACATGTGATTTGAATGGTATGTGTGCCCGTTCAAAGTGATCCACAGCCTACAGCATCTCCAGTGACAGACATGTGAAGAACTAAAGCTTTGAGGCAGCTATCTTCCCGAGGAAACACCTCAAGCCTTTACACATAGCACACTGATGTGAAAGGTAAGCCTTTAAAGGGATAGACAAAAATGTCTAAGAGTCTGGAAACTACTGCAATGTTTTGAAATGATTGCTGATGTCAATCATATTGGCATATGGCCAGGAACAATGGAATTTTTTTCAGCCCCCAGATTGTTCGAATGAGCCAACAAACTTATATGGAAATGTATAATGGAATTTTTTTCAGCCCCCAGATTGTTCGAATGAACTGATGTGAAACACAAAACATGTCTAAAGAGTCTGGAACAAAAAGAATAATAATTAAAAAAAATAAAATAATAATAATAATAATAATACAAATAATAATAACAAATATATAAATAAAATGGTAAACATTTTCACAACCCCTTAAAAAAAAAAAGTAAAAAGGCACTGTATTTGAAAATGAGCTCAAAGCAATTTACACAGACCTACAAAAAATAAATTAAATGCTTAAAGAAAAGGTATTTAAAAATAACTTCATTCAATAAATATAAATAAACAAACAATAAGGTAAAAAGTACTTAACTTACACAAACCCTCAAATAATAAATAAAATGGTAATAAAAGTATAAACAAGCTACAAAGAAATTTACACAATCCCACTGAAAAAAAATAGTAAAAAGGTACTGTATTTAAAAATAAGCTCAAAGCAATTTACTACGCTACAAATAAAATTAAAAAATAACATTGAATATAAATAGTATGATGGTAATGTTTTTAAACAAAGCAATTTACACTACCCATCAAAAAAATTATAAAATGGTTAAAAAAGGTATTTAAAAAGAACTTCAAAAATAAATAAATACATAAACAAACAAGCAACGTAAAAGGTACTTTTTTAATTTAAACAACCCCTCAAATAATAAATAAAATGTTTTAAAAAAATTATGAAGAAGCTCAATTTACACAACCCTTTAAAGAATAAACAATTAAAATGGTAAAAAAAAATGTAAAAACAAGCTCAAAGCAATTAACACAACTCCTCCAAGAAAAAATATTAATAAAAAGGTACCATATTTAAAAATAAACTCAAAGCAATTTAAACAATTACTTGAACAAACAAATAAATAAAATGGTAAAAACATGTACAAACATTTAAAAACTTCAAAGCAGATTGAAAATAACATAGTACCAAACTAAGCACTTTCTGTCTTGCATTTTAAAGCAAAGGGTTCGGAGTTGTCCTGGCAAAAAAACAAAAAATAAAACACAGACAAAAGCCTGTCTATGGGAAGAGAGACAGGTTTCCAGTCCCACACTGTCACCTAATTGACATCCAGTTGGAGTGAGTAGAGGTGACAATTTTTACAACAAAAGGTCTGGCACACTTCACATTTTGTCTCCTATATGGTCGTATTCACATGTTATTTTTTTTCTTTTTGGTTGAGTGAATTTAGATTTGTATTATATGTGGTAGCATGAAACAAGACAGTTTTCCCGTGCAAACACCTTAGCCCATGCACATGCCGCAGCTCGAAAGGTGTGTGGTTTATAGAGCACAGCAGCAATGAGGTGACACCTGTGATCATCACACCCGGTGTGCTGTGAGAAGTGTGTCTGCGCAACAGCTGGGTCTAAATCCCACAGTTAGGAGACCTGGCAAACCCAACTTTTCCGATATGACTAAAAGGTTTCTACAAATGTGAGAAAGAAATATGTGAGAAATTGCTTTAATATTCAAAAAACTATTATCTTTGATACAATTTGATCTTTCAGTCTACCTTGCAGCAACCAAAATAGCTATGAGAACAAATAGTACCATCGTTTACGGTATAACTTCCTTCAAAATAAAATCCCCTGGGTTTGAGATATTGTGTAATGAAATGGCATTCAAACATTTCTAGGTTCCTGGGTCACAGTAACTGAATGCAGAAGACTGATTTTAAAGATCACATTCGTCTCAAGATATGGCATAAAATTATAGTCCTTTTGTAACAATGAACATTAATCATACTTTTAGTTCTCCAAACAGAGTCAGGTTTTTTTCATTTGCTTAAACAAGCATTTTAATTTATTTTATTTACCTGATATCTGTTCATTCATTCAGCCAAGCATGTATTTAGATTTCTCAGGAGTGTATATTTGTCAACTATTTTATAAGCTACTTGAGAAGTGTTAACTATAAACAGTTATGTGCTTTAAATGCTAGTTAAAATTAGGACAGTAAACAAAACAGGTTGATATCTTGGTCTTTTTGTTTAAACTAATAACACCAAAGCATTCCAGTTTGACTTCCTCTTTGGTAACTTCATTATAATGTTTCAGGTGTCATGAACTAAAAATGAATATAGCTTTTATGGCATTATTTAACATTAACGTTGATTAACATGTTAATCTGCAAAACTATAAAAACATTAGTAGTTATAAATGAACAGTAATGTATTATGTTCAACAAATTAATAACTGAACAATAGTATATAAACTGAAATGATAGTAGTTGTATCTCAGCCAAATTTTGTCCTAATTTTTCTGACTTTGAAGCATAGCCTACTGCCACATAAAACTCCATGCGATTGCTTAATAGTTTTATCCAGGCCTGGTTCCAGAATTAAATACTGCGGGTGCTTCAGAAAGTGTATGTGTATTTCCATGTATATTTTTGTCCCGTCCATTACTCTTTCGAGTTTGAATCCTGCATAAATAAGCGGATATCATTTTTGAAACTTTGCAGCATGGAAGCGGCCAAAAAATAAAAAGTTCTATACAAATTCTGAATGGATTAAAGGCTATAGCATACAAAGCACACAAACAGCACTGCCTTTATAATTTTAACTTTATAATAAAAGTTGTCCCTTATCTAAATCGTGATCTCATTAAGTCATGATAAAAGTTGTCACTTATTTTATTATTTTAACAAAATGAAACCTTTTGATTCTCCCCAGAGCGCAAACACAAGTATGCATTAGATAGTTTGCCAGATCAGTTTCGCCAATATGATAGTGAATAGATAATATCTTGAGCTTTTACATGGGTACTCAGCCATTCCCAAGCACCCACGGGATCAGCGCCTATGTTCACAGCATGCAAAACTCAAATTAGAACCGGCAGAAATGTTTTGAAATCACTTGTACCCTACCTGATCGAAAAAAATCCAGTCTTTCACTCTACCGGTGTCAATTTGCATCTTGTTAAAGATTTAAATCCCTGCCACCAAGATGCTCCTCTGTCTCTTTTGAGGATTATGGAAAGTGAAACTTAAATCTGTCACTGGGTGGTTGGATGTATTCATGCATGTTAAAAAATATTTATTAAAAGCTGCTTTCTTTTTAGATTCTTATTTACAGCATTATCATAATAGGCTGTATATTTACTTATTGGCAGAAAACCAGTAGTTCTCTGTGAAATCAGATATTGAGCACCCCATACAGCCAAAATGGCATGATCATAACACATCTGTGAATATTCGACTGTGAGATTGAAAGTCGAATCAGGCTTCTCCAATCGAAGCATTGAATCTTTGACTATTCAGGGTCACCCCTAAATATTTCACAACATTGCTGTTTTACTGTATTTTTGATCAAATAAATGAGCATAAAAGACCTTCCAACCCCAGACTTTTGAATGGTAGCGTATATAAATGTACAGCTGTTTCTATTATTCTGTTTTTTTCCTTGTTCTCCCTTTGATCTCCCTTCTTGTAATTTACAGGAAGGTTAAAATAAAACGTGTTAGACCGATCATTAAAGCCAGTCCCTGAGACAAAGAGAAATTTACAGTACGGGAACAGGATAAAGGTCTCATGCTCACAATAAGATCACAAGAGCTGAAAACAGTGAAACCCAACCAATATAATGGACGAGGTGTGTGATCAGACACCAACGGCCCTCTGAACTCACATCAGATCACACTGACCTGTGAAGTGTGCCCTTACAAGTGAGCTCTAACTTAAGCAGGTAACAAAACAGGACATCAAAGGTGGAGGTGTGCTCTTTAAAGTGACCACCTTCCTGAATTCACACCTCTGGCACATGCCTCCAGACTAGGTGTGTTTGGCATCTGCTTGTGAAGTGTGCCTCTTTAAAGGTGGGTGGCTTCCAGGAAGATTACAAGACCTTGCTAATTTGATCTTTTGTAAGACAAACAAGCTTAAATGCTCATTTACGCCTTTAACACCTTAAAAAGATACAAGTTTGGAATAGAAAGTCAGTAAATAATGACAGAACGTTCAATTTTGGGTGAAGATGCTGCGATAAATCAATTTAAAATAATTCACTATGACATTGAGAATTTGAAATGAAAAAATAAATAAATCGGTTCTTGTCACAACATCATGGTCAAGCTACAATTACAGTAGTGCAGGTCTGTCTCATAGGCAAGAGAGGTATAAAATGCAACACCAACAATCAAAGCACATTTCACTCTGGTCTCCTGTGAGACTGTCTTTGTAAAGAGAGTCGGCTGAAGTGGGCCACCTCGAGAGGTGCTAGAAGTCTGCTCGCTGAAGAAAGGAAGTGTGCCATACAGAGTGAAAGTCTTCACACCGATATCTGATTGAACTGTCTGCCAGGCAAAAGCGATTGTAGTATCAATAGAAAGAGACTGGTGGGGGAGTGCAGGTGAGAAAGTGTGCCATGGGCAATAGTGTGGCTTACAGCTTGTTAAAATTACCATATCAGAAAAAAATGGAGGGATAAGATGGACAGCTGGGAAGTGTTTTGGCTTTAACTATCACCATTAAGATACTTTTAAACTGCTAAGTAAATCTATTCAGCTAATGTGGTATTAACTTTTTTCTCTTTCTTGAGAAGGTGGTGAAATTCTTAGCTTATGTATAAAAGATGTATGGGTGCTTAAAGATTCCTTGGCAAAAATAACTATTAAGTCTTAAAAACTAACTTTGTGAAAGTTCATGCTTACCTTATTTCCTTGTTCATCCACAGAATTGCTACCTAGAGACCAGAAACATTCATAATTTGAGTCAAGATCTTAAACTGACTTTAAGCAACAAAAATAAATAAATAAATAAATATATAAATATCTCAGTGGCATGCTGTGGTGTTTTTAAAAAAGGAGGCAGATTTATTTTTTTTTTTTTTTTTTTTTTTTTTTTTTTTTTTTTTTTTTTTTTTTTTATACTTAATGTTGTCACATTTTCCTGGGTAAATAAATATTACATAAAAAAGAGAACAAATAAAATTCTATTTTGTATTTTTATATATATATATTTCATACAAATTATACATTTCATAGTGTTTTATGCATTTTTATAATTATTCCGAAATAATAACTAAAGGCAATATTAACAATAGCCAATTAACAAAATAACAATAGCCTATTTCTACAGCATTTATTAATCTTAGTTAATGCATTGTTAAATGCATCATTAAAATCAAATGTTGTGTTTGTTAACATTAGTTAATGCACTGTGAACTAACAAACTAACAATGAACAACTGCATTTGAATTAACTATTGTAAACACAGATTAATAAATACTGTAATAAATGTTTATTATTCATGTTAGTAAACTCATTAAATGACACCTTATTGTAAAATGTTACCAATATTTTTTATTTGTGAACTGATGTTCAGCTGTTCTTTTTAATAGTCAACTTATTTTTGGGTCATCATCATAAAAGCTCTGTAAACACTGCAACAGACAAATGCTCACTAAACACTGATGCAGTCATAATTTTCAGACCATTTCAAGTATTTTGACGTGGCACAAAGTAGTGGTATTTAAGTGGAGAGTTGTTTACTTTATATTTAGTAAATAACGCCATCATTTTCTTTATTCAGGCCAAGAGCTCGCACGGAAACAAGAGGCAGGATATATTGCATGAACCAATCGCATTCAATCATATCCAATTATAGCACGACGGAGGCATTGCTTCCCCTCACGTGACTTCCCCCATTCATCTCAATGAGCCTCCAGTCAAGTCAAGGCACACTTTAGGGTCTCTGTAGAAAGCCTATGGACTGAAGGGAGGCAAGCCTCCGCTGTAACTTCACCTGCGGGTGTCGCTGTTGGACAGCGTTACTTTATAAAAATGAGTGACTTTTAGACATTTAATATCATATTTAGTCATATTTGCACAGTTTTATTTTTGTAATATCGATTATTTACACTGCCTCCCTTGCCTCCTCGGAGGAAACGCCCCTGATATATATAATTATATAAAATAATTATTTGAACTTGCATACAAAAACACGTTAAATGATTAGTAAGCAGTAAAAACACATAAATAAAATAAATATTAAATATGCAGGTTAAATAAATATTTACCATTAACGCAGCTTAATCCTCCAATACAAAAATGAAATATTTAATAAAATGAAAATAAATCACCAGAGTAGCACATATAGGTTTTTTTTTATATATATACAAAATACAGTAACCAGTGACATCCAAAAATTCTGTTATGAACATGCCAGTCAAAAAAGTTTAAAATAATCCAACAGTGTTCGAAGAATATCTTCAAACTTATAATATTCCAATCCACTGGTGCCCACCCTTAGAGTAAGAAAGCATCAGGTAAACTCACCGAATATGTACACGATGCCGACTGTGCTTCCAAGTCCCATAATTCCTGCTAACCGAAGGACCATCTTCTTAGCATATGCCGTGTTCTCTTTCTGTTTCTTGTCCTCACCCTGTTCATTCTTCTTGTGATCAGAGTCATCACCGTCAGGAGGAGGCTGGTCCTGTGAATGATGTGTCAAAAAAACCCTGCTTTACATTTGCCTGGGATCCTGAGCATTAACTGACTAAACTTTACGCCAGTTTCTCAACAAGAATCCCAAATCATACGTTACACAGCAGCCCGTTTGAATACTAATTTCTAATATGCACCAATTCCATTATTTTGAATGATCTGGGGAGCTGTCACTCAGTGAGACCCATTGTCCTTTAACAGACATTCAGCCTTCAGCCCTTATCTGCATTCAACAGTCAAAAGAGGGCTCCAGACTTTGCATGATACAGCTCCAATGTGAAAGTCATAAAAAATGTATTTTTTAAAAAGTTAAATTTTGGCTTTTTTTTTTTTTGATTAAGCTACAATGTTTTTGTCACTATAAAGCATGCATCATATTATAAACATGAATTTCGAAGGCCTCCTAATTATCATCAGGCAACCATAAAACCCTGATGCGATGTATCAAATATAATGCAAAACATAAAACACATGTATACTTTTTAGATTTTAGAGTAAATAAACTGTTCCATTTAAAAGTAATAGATTTTTGTGACTATTATTTCATATGGCAGGTTTAAAGCTCTGTCCTTTGCGATCATTTATGCTACATATTTAAGAATAAATGTTATAACATGCACTGATTTCTACTGATGATGTGAAAATCAATATCACTGCTCTGTCAAACATAACTCAGACTGCATGTCTGCCTTCATTCAAACCACCACCTGTCAACCTTCACTAACCAGACCTAAACATTTGACAAATTGGGATCATTTATTCATCAATACACTCAACGCCTAAGTACTAACATGTAAGAATGTACATATTTATCCCATAACGCAATAATTGGCTGTCTAATACTATTTATGTAAGGATTTTAGTGTTTTTACATAGCTCGATGGGATTTTTTCTGCTGCTGCTGAAGCCTCTCCTGCAGTATTGCCTGGGCCAGTCCTCCTGTGGCACTGCTACTAGATGTGTCAGCGGAGAGAGCCCGGACAACATCCAGCGCCGCAGGGGCTGTGGAGCCTCTGGCCCCCTGCCTCAGTCTGAGGAGGCCCCGGCTCGCCCGGACACACATGGGATACACAGACACCGCCGACATCTTGAATATGATGCAGCTAGAGCACTGAGCAAGAGTGGAAAGGACAAACGAGTTTGATTGGTTGCGAACGTTGTGATTGGCAGGCAGAGAGAGCCAATCGGATCTATGAACTGGAACGCGGAGGCTGGTCTTGGAATGTCGTCCCGTTCACCGTCAAAAGCTGTTAAAAGTTCCCATTATTTTTTACTACAAATATCTTAATTAATTGCAATGCTTGATTTAATAATAATAACAGATAATGTATAATGGCTAACAGATATAATAATGATACAAAGATGGCATCCTATGGAGATATACATATTATATATATCGACAAATCTAGAACGTTAACAGTGATATGGGTAAACGTTTCAAAATAAAAGTACTTCATACTTGAGAGATTTAATAACTATTTTGAAATGCCAAGCCTGTGTTGTAGGAATACATGAATTATGAGTGAATAAAAGCATTCTTGAATATTTATTTATATATATATTGCATAAAATATAATATTGAACAAAACATGAAGAAAGTATGTACAACGTTTTAAACAATCAAATAAAAATAAGCAAAAATAGAAAGTACAAATATCAAATAACAGTTATTACATGTGGAAAAGCCTGTTATAGATCCTTAATAAACATGATTTCAGGACACGAAATGGATAAAAAGGTAAGCTAGTTAACTGAGAAACTCGGTTTAACTACTTGTTGTTTGTTAATATTATTTATGGAAGATATTTTACAAAGTAAAGCGTTTTAAAGGGTTTGGCTAGGTTGACGATCCCTGCACTAGCCAAGGGGTGGCAGTAGATCCTAATCACGATTTAACCCGCTGCTCATGTTCTTTCAAAGAAGAAGAACAATCAACACCGTTCTGTTATCACTGAAGGTAGAAGTGAAAAGTGTTTTTATTTTTTTAACTTTTGTATATCTTTAGACAGAGCTATTTGTTTTCTTCTTATCAAATATGGTTGAAGTAAAACTGTCGAACTGATCAAGTCTCCGTGTTCAGTTAAAGGCCCACGAGTTACTGAAGAGCAGTGGGTGAGTTTTCTAGCTTGGAAAAGTTTCTTCACAGCGACAAACTTACTTTAACATCACTATTTCGAAATAAACTACCTAAACTAGTTCTAGCTAAGCATTAAACTTACCCACAGTCCAGAAATGCTTTGTCACTGTGCTTGTTGCGTCCATATATTGACCACACACACGTTTGCGTTGCCTGTTTGTAAACACAAGAATAGACGTTTCTAGTTTAGTAGCAATGCAACAAAAGAAAAAGTTAACGTATTAATAGTCAAGATATACACAATATAAATTCAATATTTGTCACTTTAGATTGACTGACACTTTCAGTCTTTATAGTACAAGGTCATATTTGCTGTTATCATTGGTAGCCATTGTATAGTTTTACCATATTGGAAATCTTTCACACTTAATATGTAAATGTGTTTGTTAATTGTCTACACACACACACACACACACACACACACACACACACACACACATATATATATATATATATATATATATATATATATATATATATATATATATATATAAAGATATATAAAGATTTAGAAATAATATTAATTAATGCTGTATGCATGTTGTTTTATGTGATGTGTAGTGTTTTATAAATTATAATGTTGATGAATTTTAAGAAGAATTGTTTTATGTGTTGGTTTTCAGACCCATCGTGTGCAGGGTGGTTATCTACCTACAGCGGGACATGTCAGGAGAGAGCTGCTTGCACCAGCCTCAACCGCACACGGGGCGCAAACCAGGGTCTTTTTGTTAGTCTTTTCAGTGGACTGACACATGAATTTAACGTGGTGTCGTAGGGAGGTGTCATAGGTGAAGATTACGTGCGGCGGAAATCCTTACTATTCCACACTGCAAGTGCTCACCCGACAGGACACCCTCCTGAGATCCATGTTCAGCGGCAAGATGGAGGTGCTCACTGATAAGGAAGGTGAGTTATTTAGACAGTGCCGAGATATGATGTAACCACTTTAGCCTTGGTTTGCAGTGCTGATGTTGTTATGTGAATTCTGCTTTTTTTTTAAAGGTTGGATTCTAATAGATCGTTGTGGGAAACACTTTGGTTCGATTCTCGGTTATCTCCGTGATGGATTTGTGACCTTGCCCAAGAGCAGACAGGGTATCATGGAGCTCCTAGCAGAAGCCAAGTATTACCAGATCCAGGGATTGATAGACTTGTGCCAGAGAGCCCTGCAGGTAGGCATTATTCTTGTTTTTGTGTGATTTTTTTTTTTTTTTTTTTTTTTTTTAATGAAAATATTCAGGTTATGTTTCATTCCAAAATGAAAAGAAAGAAATTAGGTATTTAAAATTGTGCCATTTTAAAGCAAGCATGTATCTCCTACACATGTTTATTGTTGTAATGCAAATAAGATTATATCACAATCTTGTTACTGTAATGTGGAGAAAAAAAGATATATTATTTATGTTTTTAAATACTTTAAATCTGGGTAGAATTTGTTTTACTGCTTCTAATATATGATCATTTTAATTAAGACTAATTATTGTGTACTGTATAGCAGTAAAATATAACGTGTAGGCCTATTGTAGCAATGATAATCCTGTTTGAAAATAATGGGAATATTAAAGGTTAGAGTGCATTACGGTAATGGAAACTGGGGCAAAGTCTTGTAATATCATATAATAATGTACTATAATTTGGGTAGGTAAAAAGTTTTTCGGTAATGGAAACTGGGGCAAAGTCTTGTAATATCATATAATAATGTACTATAATTTGGGTAGGTAAAAAGTAGACTGCAAACCTTTGAAATTTAGTGTATGTAAAAGAATAATGCACACTATTTAAATGGTCCTAAATGCACACTTCATTTTTTATGTCTAAAAATATAATGATGACAACAACAGTTGTTACTGTATTATTACTGTTGTTGTCATCATTATATTTTTAGACATAAAAATGAAGTGTGCATTTAGGACCATTTAAATAGTGTGCATTATTCTTGGGGTGAAATATGACCCAGATATTTTTATGACAATTTATATTGTGTTCATTATAATTGGGGTGAAGTGTGTCATACATGGGGTTGTATATGTGTGGGTTTTTAAATATTCCGTCTTTTGGGGTTTGTTTTATGTTCACATAAAAACAAGAAAATCTGAATATCTTTTGGAATTATTATTTTTCCACTTATAGCCTGTTGTAAAACTGCTTTACAACCGAGGTAACAACAAGTATTCCTATACAAGGTAAATACGAATGGTATAACATTCAACATGATTGACCTTTTTGAGAAATTCGGTTGGCTTCTAGTGTCAGTCCTTATTTTCTTTTTGATTGGTATTTTATTTTGATAATATGAATTTGGTTTTAGTGTCTACTCAAGAATATCGAGTTGTTCGAGAAGCTGTCTCTGAGTTACAGCAGTCGTGTGCTCTTCATTAAAGATGTCATTGGAGATGAGATCTGCTGCTGGTCCTTTTACGGACAGAGCCGTAAGCTAGCAGAAGTCTGCTGCACGTCCATTGTTTATGCTACTGAGAAGAAGCAGACAAAGGTAAGTCGTCTTTAAAAAGGTATTTCGAGAGACATTTTCATAGCCTTTTTAAATGTGACAAAAAAGAGCTCCCGTAATGTGCTCAGGTTGAGTTTCCAGAAGCACGGATCTACGAGGAGACGCTAAATGCCCTGCTGTATGAGACTCTCCCAGTCCCAGATAACTCCCTGTTGGAGGCCACCCGCAGACGGTACACTTGTTGCTCACACAGTGAAGAGGAGGAGGCCGTGGAGCTGAGGGAGCGCGTGCGGCGCATCCACGTTAAAAGATACAGCACTTATGATGACAGACCACTTGGACATTAGCCTAACTGTGAATTGAGGCTTCCAAGACATTTAATATATATCCTTCTAACTAAGTGCCTCTGTTTCCACATTGTCTGTGGAGAACACTAAACTACCAGCGCCGTTTAACCACTTTGTAGTTCGCTTCCTGAACAGATTGCTGCTTTGTCATTTTTTTTTTTTTGTAGGTGGCTTGACAGTCAATGTTTTGGATGAAATGCGGTTTGAACATTAATGTGAACATAACACAAAAAGTTGATAATTTGTTAGTGTATTTTCTTTTGTTTTTTTAATTATTTTTATTTTTTTTTTTCATTGTTTTTATTTTTAGAAAACACTATTTTTAAATAGTAGTTACTAACCTAATTATAGAATGTTTTGATAACATCTACGCCAAGATGAATTTGCCAAATATTTCACTGTGTCTGCTAACCATACAGGATCATATAGTCTGTTACAATCCTGCCTTGTGCCTAGATTAATCATCTGATACTGTGATCTGAAAAAAAGAAAAAGAAATCATGTTATGGACTTGGGGTTTTATATTTGTGAAAATCAGGTTGTAGTGTTTGATGTTTATCCAGTAAGATGAAATGTTTTAATGCAGTGCTTAATGAATGAATGAATGTGACCTAAAATGTTCCTGCTCCAGTTATTTGACACTCACAAAATATTTTCTTTAACTATCGTTTTAAGAATAATTAAAATTGGTCCGTAAGCTCCAAAGCAACATTGGACTCCTTTGACTGTCAATGTATGGACAAAAAAAGAGAGATTTTTCTTCTTTTGTGTTTTTTTTAGTTATATATCTAGTAATTTTAACAGTATGTATTTAAGTAGTAGTCTACCCAAAAATTTAAATTGGCTGAATATTTTCTCACCCTCAGGCCATCCAAAATGTAGATGACTTGGCGAAAAAAATGGTGAAATTTAAAATGGCGAAATTTAGCATTACATCACTTGTTCACCGATGGATCCTCTGCAGTGAATGGGTGCCGTCAGAATGAGAGTCCAAACATCTGATTAAAACATCACAATAATCCACACGCCTCCATTACATCTGTGTTTTGTGAAGTGAAAGGCTGCTTGTTTGTGTGTTTAAATATTTCTGTTTTATGTTTGTAAGTCCATAAAGACATTTTTAACGGCCAACCATTGCTTCCAGCTAAACTATGAGTCCTCTATCATAATATTTCTTCCTCCAGTGAAAAAAGTAACCTCAACTGAATCAGGAGAGATATATGCACAGATTTAAAAGCAAAACAGTTCTAACATGTCGGTGGATTTTTGATGTAAAATCATTATAGATGCTGTTTAAAGCTAAACCACCTTAATGATGGAATTGTATCCTACAAACACAGCTTTTCATTTCACAAGACGTTAACTGATGGACTGGAGACATGTGGATTTCTTGTGTTTTTTATCATCTGTTTGGATTCATTCTGACGGCACCCATTCACTGCAGAGGATCCATTGGTGAGCAAGTGATGTGATGCTAAATTACTCCAAATATCTTGCTATGAAGAAACAAACTAATCTACATTTACATACATTTTCAGCAAATTTTCATTTTGGGGTTAGCTAATTCCTTTAAAGGCAAATTATAAATTGTAACACAAACCCCTTAAACAGCTGTGAAATATTTAGTAGTTTAAATAGTTAAAATGTGTGCTAGTTATTTTTTCCAGTTGGATGCACCTGTGCCATTTATAGGTAATATCCAGCTGTTCCTTCCATAATAGGATATGAGACTATCATGCATCATCATTTCATCCAGTAGATCATATGAACATCATGTCTTGTTAAACGCCCGATGACAATGCCTGATTAGTTGAACCACCACAGTCGCCTCTATCTGAGCTGTCAAATGTGGAGGGGAGCTAAAAATAAATCGCCGTCACTGCCTGAACGGTGTACGGCGCGTGAAGAGATTTATCCCATTGATCTACAATGCCGAGGGGGCGGGGCCAGCGGTGATTGCGTCATAAAGGAGCAGAAGATGGCTTCACGATGCGCTTCGGCAGTGCTTAGATGCGTCAGCGCTCAGCTGTCAGTACACACATTTATATGAAAAGGAAGGAAGGGTAAAGAAATACTGGGAGGAAGGCAGGCGAGCCGTTCAGATTTATGTCTCCAGCCAGTTTATGCTGCACTTGGGTCGTTTAACAGTCAGGGACAATGGGTTCGACTACAGATGAAGAATTTAAAGAGAAATTACTGTGGAACGTCAAAAGAGAAGTGAGTGCAATTAATTTATTTCTTGTTTTAGTTTTGATTGAATGCTTATACATGCTTTGCATCTGATTTAGTGCATGCAAATATAAGTTTCGGATGCGCTGATGGTTACAGTGATTAATTAATGTATAACGAGTTGCATTTACAAGTTACAGGTTCACATTTAAACCCTTTCACCTGTAGCGCTGGAGGGGTCTGCTGTTTCCTTCCTCATTCGCCTGTAACTTAATGTTGCTATGGGAGACAGTGATATGTTGAGTTGTTTGTGGGTTATTAATTGGTTTTTGCTTTTGTAAATGGCTAAATAGCTTTTTAAAATGGGTAAGTTTTTTCTGTAGAGTGTGCTCCTAGCCTGTTGCAATGTAAATAAAAACGTGTTGCCATCGAATTTCCATTGACAGATACTTGAGGGGCTGAGCGCTCAGAGCACGCGAGGTTTATTTATAACGCGACTGTAAGAGAAAGCACGCGACTTTATTATTTGACTAGATTAGAAAAGATCGGCTGCACTGATGGCTCTGCGTTTTATAACCCTGAATTGTTTTGATCTGGGCTTGTTTTCTTTTTATCACATGCAGAGAAAACTTTATCATGTGGAAATACAACAGTAACATAATTTTTGAGCTTTTACACGTTCATTTCAGTGACAAAATAAGTTATATCATGCAGTCAAATTCATATAACATTATATAGGACCAGTATGGACATAGTTGGTTCACATTACAGTTTAGACTGGGTTCAAACTCATTATTAAAAGGAGTTTAATTTGACTAGTAAGTTAAATTAAGTCAATTAAGGGATAATGTATTTAAAGTGCAACTGTAATGACTGGTGTGTTGCACTTACTACATTGTTACTGCCAAAATAAATAAAAACATTGCATATTTTATTTGAAATTAATATAGACTATTACAAATTAGCCTAAAGCTTCTACTAAGAATAATAGTCCACTACAGTGTAGAAAACAATTCAAGAACATCTTAACTTCTGGACAGTGGTGAAATATCTAGTTTAGATAAAATGCAAATATATTGGCCCACTTAGTGTTGTGATCGACCAATCAGATTCAAGTATTTAAGAGAGGCTTGTAAAAAATATTGGAAAACACATTCATGTATAATTTTAAAGGAGTAAAAACATAAATTAAAAATTTTGTACTATTTTATGCCCATTCAAAATAAGTAGGCTGGGATAATATGAATGAACTTTTCTTGAGCGTATTTTGTAATAATTATTTGATAAGACTTCATATTCACAGAGTTTCAAATGTTTTCACTCCAGTAACTGTACAGTGGGAGAAGCTGTTACATTCTTTTATATCAGTGTAATTAATTCTTATCTTTTCCCCCACAGTGCAGGGAATGCTAGTTTTAAATCCGGCCCTCATGAATAATAGAAATCTTGAATGAATTGCTGCAAAGAATAGATGTCCTAAATTGGTACCAGCATGTCTCATGTGTCAGAACAGACTGTGTCCACGTAGCTGATTCAGCCTCTTGAACTTAATGCACACTCCTGGCAGACATCATTTTTCATGATAGTTAAGAGCATGTCTAATAGAGCCCAAAAATCATGGATATGAAGAGCTGCAATAATTCTTAGGGTATCTGGCCTCAGGTGGCTCAGTGGCCTGGGTTAATAAAGAAATCATTTTTTAACATCATCTCGTTCATCAAGTTTTTGTGCGTCATATTCATTCAAATCCCCTATTTTTACTTCTAATTTTAGTTATGTAATGAGTAGATTTGTCCTGGGATATTTAGTTGACTTTTTTGTCATAGAGTAACATTGATTTCCACTGATTAATAGTGTTTCTCCTGCAGGTCATTCCACATTTATGTCTTTGGGAAATATTTATGACAAATGACATGTCAAATGAAATATATCAAATGAAAGATGTATATCTAAATATATATCTCTAGACCTCAGCTGTCTTCAACAAACATTCTTTTGGTTTTCACCTGTTTTAAGGAGCATATGTAGATTGAGGAAACACAGTATCAGAATGAAACAGACCTGAAAATAACGTAATACAATAAGTAACAATACAGGATTAGATTTTTATTACCCCATTGACTTTCTTTGTGTAACATCCCATGTCTCTGTCACTTTAAGCTGCTGTCAGCTGCCTTCTGGTTGCCTAGGAACTGAAAGCATCAGCAGCTACCTAAGAAGTTAAATTGCATCAGTGGACGATTAATACAGCTGCATGAAGCAGGGATCGTCACAAATGGCTCCCACAAGAGCAAAACAACTTAGTTTCATTTTCCTGTTCTCTGCTTTTTCCTCATCAATATCTATTGGCTGCATTGAGCAACATTACACTATTTTGCAAATATCTATTTAATATTTACAAATTATTTTTTTTTTTATTTTTTCATCAATATATATTCTTTTCTTTTTTTATTGTTGTTTTTTTTTGGAGATTTGGTTTTGACCTGCATGCTGCTTCATAGACTTTTCTTTTTATAGCTGTGCATGCGATTGAATGTGTCTGCAACCCTTTGTAGGTGTTCACTATATCCTTTTAAATTGGGTGGAGGAAGTGGATGAGATATTTGTTTTTATTTATGTTAGTTGGTTGGTTAATTGAGCATATAGCATGTTTTTGTGTGTGTGTGGACAAGCTCTGATTGCCCCTTATTTCAACTGTAAAAATCCTTGAGTGATGACTTCATTAACGCCATTGTTACTGCTGTCAGCTTGGCTGGAAATGGGTTTTAGTGTTGTTTTGTTTTTTTGAATTGTTATGTGTGTCATTTGTGTTTCTATGTGGTGCATTTATTCTCGTGTCTTTCGAGATATGTTATGTAATGCAACAGGCTGCTGTAGTGAACTGGAATTAAAATCTTCTTTAATTTTTTCTTTTTCGTTTCATCCCAAGGACGACAGCACTGGCCAAACAATTAATATCAGCTTTTAAAAAAAAAAAATGTGTGCCCAAAAGTGAAATTTTGATGAATATTTACTCCCCCTCAGGTCATTAAGATGTAGATGAGTTTTGTTTCTTCCTCAGATTCAGAGAATTTAGCATTACATCACTTGCTCACTAATGGATCCTCTGCAGTGAATGGGTGCCGTCAGAATGAGAGTCCAAACAGCTGATAAGAACATCATAATAATCCACAAGTAATCCACATGACTCCAGTCAAAACCATCAATTAATGTTTTGTGAAAATCTGCATGTTTGTAAGAAACAAATAAATCATTATACATTTTAACTTTTAACTTTAAAACATCTGGCCATGATATGAGTAACAAATAAATCATTATACATTTTAACTTTTAACTTTAAAACATCTGGCCATGATATGAGTCTATAATCTATAATAACGCTTCCATGTCACTTTTCATAAACCAGTGAACTTGATCAGTGCGTATTCTCACATATTCAGCAGATTACTTTTTTTTTTTCCTTCTCATTGGTACAATTAATATTATCTGATCTGAATTTTATTTTTTGCTCCTTATAGTTTGTAAAATTATGCATTGTTTTTTTTTTCATTTTTCTAAAAGGATTAAAACTTGCTGCTTGTATTTTGTTTAATTACCCTTCTGCTGTTCTTCAAATTACAATTTGGACTTCTTCCGGCACCCATTCCAGGCAACTTATCCAATTGATGAGCTAATTTAAATGCATTCAAATCTTTAATGATAAAAAACATACTTATCTACATCCTGAATGTCCTGAGGGTGAGTACAAATGAACCATTTCCTTTGAATTGTCCTACTTTTACTGTCTGTTGGCCTTGTGGCAAACCTCATACCATAGGGTGCACACAAGTCATGCCCATAATCAGCAGATGCCCATAATTTGCTCCTTTACACAAACAGTATAAAAGCCTGCAGCAGATTAATTATTGGGATTTGCTGTGAGTAGTCAATTGGAAGAGAAATTCATTAACAAATTGTCCTTGCCTCCCGGGGAAACTTAAAGTGAATGATGCTAATTAGAACTATTGTGGTGGAGTCATAAAATTGTAGCTTTTTGTGCAGTCGATTTCACAAATTTTTTTTGCCATTATTTTTTTTCAGTCTTAAAGCTTTAAAAATGTCTTAAACATCTAATGAAGCAGAATATGGAGGAGGCGGTGATAACATTTTTATAAAGACAGCAGCCCAATATTTACTGCTAGTAAAGTATGAGATTTATATATTTTTGTATATTTAATCTATTAATTTATATATTATGGTATTATGTATAATATTTTATTTTGAATTTATATTAATTATTTTTTTAAATTTTAAAAATTGAATTTATTATTGTATTGTTTTTCATTATGAATGTTGGTGGATATTGAATTTTGTATAGATAACCTCTCCAAAATCATGTTATGTGAAAATCATATAACAAATTATAAATACTGTAACCTAATAATAGCTGGAAAATATGTTATGTAAAAATATATAGATATAAATATATTATATAGATTTATTTATTATTTATATGTAAAAATTTATTAGTAATAAATAATTTTTAATATTAATTAATGTGAATTTTTGTAATTTTTGTTATAATCACTAAGAAATATAAAGTATATATAAATATAAAATATATAGATATAAATAGAAATAGAAAAAATATATTATTTCTACATTAATATAGTGTAAAGTATTTATAAATGTTATTTATATTTATTTTTGTGAATTTAAATGATGAATTTACTAATAATTAATGTAGATAAATATATCTTTTTGCAAAGAAACCCTAATAATAACTTACAAATATGTTATATTAAAATATATAGAAATAAATAAAATAAAAATTATATTTTTTTTTTTTATTTCTGTACTGATAATTTTTGTATATATTATTAATTTGCATTATATAAAGTAACTAATAATATGTGCATATGTAACCTAATAATCACTAGCACATAGTCTAAAATAGGATCTGCAGAGATATAAATAGAAATACAAAATATATTATTTCTGATCCATAAAAATAGATGCACAATTTCCCAGTCATTGTTGCAAGACTTTAGAGGCGAAGGCTGGGGCTTGGTGGCATGATGATTGTTCCGGAGCTTTTGATCACTGCCAGTAATAAGGTTGATTTGTCCGGTGCGGATGACTGGGAGTGTGTGTGTGTTGACTGGGATCTTTTGTGTGTTTGAACAGTAAGATATTTACTGAAGTGAAAATTTAAGAGGGATAAGGGTAATTTAACCCAGGCTCAGCCTGTTTTGGTGTGTGACCACAGATATTGCTTAGTCAAGTTTCATCAATGTACAAGCATAAATGCTGTTGTGATATGAAGGGAAAAAGTAATGTACTGCATTATTACATAGCTTTGTTAATATTTAAAACTTTATTTTGCCTTTGTACAGTAGGGAGTAGTGATTTGTCCACAGAAAGCACTTGATCTATCTAGGTGTTTATGCAAATATGAATTCCGTTTATCATTTGTGTTGAATTTGTATTTCACACATAGCAGATATTCTTGCGCTGCCGCTGCTTGAGCTTGTTGATATTTACAGTTTGTGTCTCTTGTCATCCAATATGGCGTGCCAGCTTAGCGTTGAGGCTCAGTTGTTGTGAATTTCAAAACCCCAGCAGAGCTGTAAGATCTAAGCAGCAATGTACAAGACATCAGGACCCGTCACTACAAATCAAAAATCACCCTGCCCATGTTTGCCTGAGTGGCCTGAACTCTTTTTGTAAGTATGCAGGGCTGCCATTTTTATACGGAGTGCTTGATTTATCCAAACACGTGTTATAGAAGACTAAACTGTGTATAAATGGTTAGGGTTCATGTGTTTAAAGGTTGTGGTTTAAGTGATCAGCTAGTCTGTGACTCATCTGTGTCCTTCTGTTAGCCGGTTAGCGCTGTTTAATTTTGGAACATCCATTAATAAATTTGAATTATTACTTTTCTTACTCAGGCACTTTTTTATGGAGACTGTAATGAGGACATCTTCATTCGACACTCCTTTTCATTAGCTCTAAATGACAAGGAGATGGAATATGAGATTTGCTGTGTAAATGCTATTGCAATAGCTATTGAACTCCATGACTACAGCAGATCTAGCCTTCTAGCAATAGCTATTGATTTACATGGTTATTTATAATGTAGGAATAGAGACACTAAGCTCGACTGTGCAGAAGTGTGCACATTGAAGGAAAGTGTTTGCACAGAGCTTGTGTGAATCAAAATAATTAAATTATACACACACACTTTGTATTTATTAAGTTTAATATTTTGCATATTAAATATACTTAAGTATATTCATTTTTAGGTGTGTTTTTTTTTTAGAATTGTTATTATATTTATAATTATCATATATATATATATATATATATATATATATATATATATATATATATTAACTTACTGATATTGAACATGTGTGTTTATACCAGTCAAAACTTTTGAACAGTAAGATTTTTAATGACTTTTAAAGCCTGCATTTAAAATACAAATACAAAATACAAAATAAATCAAAATACAGCAAAAACAGTAAAATTTTGAAATATTTTTACAATTTAAAATAGCTGTTTCTATTTGAATATCTGTTCAAATGTAATTTATTGCTGTGAATAAATTACATTCACAGCAATAAATTGACTTGATTGATGTTTTTAAATTTTTTTACAATTTAAATGTTTCAAAATTACATTCACAGCAATAAATTGACTTGATCAAAGCTGAATTTTCAACATAATAATGATAATAAAAGTTTTTTTATTATTATTAAATTAATATTGGAATGATTTCTGAAGGACCACGTGACACTGAAGACTGGAGTAATGATGCTAAGAATTCAGCTATGAAATCACAGGAATAAATTACATTTTAAAATACATTTAAATAGAATGTAAGTTATTTTAAATAGTAAAAATATTTCAAATTTTTACTGTTTTTGCTGTTTTTTCTTGGTGAGCAGAAGAGACTTTTTTTAAAAAACATAAAAAAATATCACTGTTCAAAAATGTTTAACTGGTAGTGTTTATATGTATATATTCAAATAAATTAAACACTAACTATATTATTATTGTTGTTGTATGTATATTATAATATTGTTATAAGTCTTCTGTGTTTTGTCTCTTGATCTTCATAGTCTTGGAAAGAGAATTTCCATCTATTTTGATGAATTAAAAAGGAGTTTAGGACTGTTATATGTCTTAATGTGTAGTTTTTCACATATCCATATTTTTGTTTCTTTTAGTCAGAGTGGCAAAGGAACAGACTGAAAGAAACTGTAATTTTAGTGCTTGCTTCAAAGTCACTCTTCCCCTCATGCCAGTTATCACACTCTCTCACGCATCGCAGGTGTTTTGCATAATGATTTGGAGTGTTTTTGGGTGTCTGAGGGAAAGAACGCCTGAGTCGTGAGCGTAAGCGGGGTGATGGTTTCAGTATAAATGCAGTTCAGCGCTGGTGTATGTGTATGTGTGTGTGGGTGGCTTGGGAGCGCTGCCAGTCTGTCGTCACCACCGAAAAACAGTGCAGTTCCCCTGTTTTCCAGTCAGTCGCCGGGCACGGATTCCCCACGCAGTCATCCACCCCCTCACTTTCATCCTGGAGCACGCACTCACCCACGTCACAGCAGTATATGACAATGCACTTCCCAGATAAATTAAGTTTCAGGGGAATAAATCAAAAGGAATTGTGCCTGTGCATTGTGGGTTGGTTGAACGTGGTGTGTGTTAAGGGGGCGGAAGAGTGCATTTGAGCACCAACAAAAAGGCTTGGTTCCTGCCTAGAAGGAGAAACTTTCCGTTAGCGTTCCTGTTCATTTCAATGGCAGTTGCTTGGCTGGAGTGTGCCATGTTATTGCTAACCAACCAAACCTTGCTCCGTTCTGACAATAATTTATTTGTGCATATTTCTCACATTCGTTTAGTAAGAAAAAAGGGCACATGAAAACACATACACTACTGTTCAAAAGTTTCCAAAATAATAGATATAGTCCGTCATAAAGATGACTTTTGAAAAACTAAATCATTTTTATGTGCAAAAAGAATAGAAGAGTTTTAAATCGATGACATTTTATACTGATATTTGTTTGCTAAATTGGCAATTTTTCTGGCTTCTCTTCAGAAATGAGATGAGTCAAAGACCTAAAACCGGGTTTTCCAGAAAGCATCTGTCAGAGGCTTTGATCCCACTGGCATCCTTTTCTGTGTGTTTGATTTTGGTGTTGCTGTCGGATCATGTGCGTGTACCCTGCTGCCTTTCCATAATGCAGAGCACACACTGTACGGACATGCCCTCATGATGCCATTAGGCACAACAGAGCTGCATAATAGCCCCTGTCCTGATGCTGCCACTGCTAATGCCTGTTTGAGAATTACATGGATGAGTGCTCTCACAGATCTCTGTGTATTCAGTGTAAAATGAAAAAAAAAAACAAATCACACTTCAAAGATCTTATTCTTAATCAGGATAAAGCTTGCTTGTTCAGTGTACAAATCATCCAATGATTTCTAAGGGGGGGGGGGGGGTGGGGGTTAGTTTTTTTTATAAAATATAAATTTATATTTTTATATTTGTTAAGGCATTTGGTATCATGCATCATGTTAATTTTGTTAATAGATTTTACTTATATAGTGTTAAAATGTGACATGAGGTAAAATGTCAATATTAGGTGTCATGTAGCCTGACTTCGTCATACTCATATTCTAGGCAGAATGTGAGTCTGATACTGCTCCACTGCACTTGAATTATGGGGCGTGTCTTAACCGAACCAGTAAAAAAAAAAACCTCTGCACTCAATTGGATAGACCTACAACCAATCAGAACAACGCAGTAAGTTGTCAACAGAGTTCAACTGCACGCACGCACGCTGGAACTGGAAGAAGTAGGAAAGTAATGAGTGTAAATGATCTTTGCGGCTGTTGTAAAAAGAATTTAAGAATTCGCGGAGTACTTACAAGCACGAATACCATTTTTGAGAGTAACACAAAAGGTGCATGTATATACGAACAAGTTCCTCTGTTTAGGATTAGATCTCGACAATAATGAAAATAAATCTTTATCGCATTTGTCGGCCCTGTCTCAACTTTATTACACGGTTGCAACGCGACTTGACTAACTTTAAAAAATGGAAAGACGACGAAAGGAGACAAGGCTGAAGAAGCGTGTTCATCTGAGGCTTCAGAGAAAAGAGATCGTGAGCCTACCTTCCAAGACGCCCTATCTTACGTAACCGCAGATAGCCTGTCCATCATCGATTAAAGCCCGCCCTGGCAATTTGATTGGCTCGGCCTTCTGGGAGCCGAGCATAATTACTCCTCAATGGATCGAGTCCAGACCGAACTTCCCGTCCAAAAAATGTTGTGGGCGGGGTTCGGGCTGGCACCCAGGCTAGGTGTCATGAATTAAAAATTAACAACCTTTTTTACAGCATTTATTTTCATATTTAATATATTAATTAATGCTAACAAATTGGACTTTATTGTAAAGCGTTACCAGAATTTCTATAGTAATTGTCTGGAGCGCAGTTTATTTCAGTTAGTATAACCACTTTTTAGGTTATTGATATTCATATCATATTCAAGCAAGTTCTGTATGTTTTCATCTCTATATAAAACGTACAAAGATGCAAAACTATTACATCACCAATTTCATTGTAACTTCCTGCATGACAATGTAACTTCTTTTATTTACTCACTTCCAGCTTAAAATAAGTACCCCACTGGTTTCCCAAGGGTAGTTTCTGCATAGTGCTGGTGTTCCTTTCACAAATATATCCATGTACACTTAAAGACTTGAAGGCAGCATATGGCTAAATATGTGCTGATTTTGTCTCTCAAAAGATTTTTGGCCAGCATGTTCTAAAAGTTTTCATCCTCCATGAATATTAGTTAACACGCTAAGTTATTTATATAAATGTATATTTGTTAAAAAGGTGTTTTGTTTTTTTTGGGGTCCATCAGTTTTTGTCTTGTGAAGTGAAAAGCTATGTGCAACAAATCCAACATATATACATCTTGGATTGCCTGAGGGTGAGTAAATGTTCAGCAAAAATTTTTGGGTGACCTGTTCCTTCAAATCAGAGACTTGAAAGGAATGGATGGTTAGGGTATAAGGTCACATCATGTGACCGCCGAAACTTCCTGATTCGTGGAATGCAAACAATACTGGAAGGCTAGTCAAGGAAGTTAAGCATTGTGGGGTTGTTTCCTATTTTCCTTTTTTTTTTTTTAAAATACCAGCCTTTTCACTTCACTCTTTCCTGCTGCAGTTTTAAATCCCTAAACGTCACAAGGAGTTGAGACCGAAGTTTTCTCTCGAACACCTGCACCACTGTGAGCTAATTATACGTTAATGAGTGAATGAATAGAGTTGTGAGTCATGTTTGTTTACCCAGCGTCCCTCAGCTGATGCTCACGATGAAGCATCTTGCGAATGAGTCTTACTTGAGAACCAGATTCAAATTAGACTGCGAGCGGACTTTATTTGTGAAGTGCACAGCTGTTCGTTCGGATATGGCCAAGTCCAATGTAGAACAGGTAGTAACTATTCCAGATCTGTTGCTCCTTTATTATCTCAAATATTATAGAATTTAAGATTATTAATCATTATACCAAAGTAATTATAAAAATTTTAATGTTTATTTTGGCATTTTAATATTAGTGCATGCATAATTTACATACACTACAGGTCAAAAGTTTGCGATTTGTAAGATTTGATTGTAAATTTTATTTTTTTAATTTTTTTAAATACATCTCTTCTGTTCACCAAAGACAGTAATGTTGTTAAAAAATTTTTTTTTTTTTTTTTTTTTTTTTGTGAAAATAGAAATTCTGGTAATATTTTTTTTTAGCATTCTTTGGTGAATAGAAAAAGAAAACAAACAAACAGCATTTACTTCAAATTGAAAATGTTTCTAAAAATATGAATGTCTTCACTGTCACTTTTGATCTGTTTAATGCATCCTTGCTAAATAAAGGTATTAATTTCTTTAAAAAAAAATTCTTGACCCCAAATCTTTGAACAATTGTATACTTTTATTATGATGCTTGCTTTTCAAAGCCATTTATAATAATTATCTTGTGCAGAGAGAGAATGAAACTGTTGCTGGCTGTGTAAAGTGAAAACTTTAATGACTAAAAGGCTAAAATAACTGACATTTCTCAAATGTAAGGGTTTTTGAGGCAACTAGGTGTATTCATGGCAACTAGGTATTTAAAATGATGTCATACTTGTAAAGAGACCTTGATTAGATTCATAATAATAAACACTACATTTCATATGCCCCCAATGCAAACAGTGTCAAAATGGTTAAATATCATCCGACACATCACTAATCTAGCTTTCCTTTTTGGCAGCCAGTCCTGTATTTCCACACATGTGTTTGTGGGCTTCATTTAGGGGACCACAGATGCTGCTGGAGACTCTAGTATTCCACTAATTACAGTCTATCTCCATGACAACAGTTTCTATACAGGGATTCGGCCATGTCAGAGGCTATGACACACAAATTTGCTGAAACAAACACACACGGTTATGTAACCCCGCTCAGCTGGTGGTCTTATTTAGGGTTATTTCTAAAAACAACGTGCTGTGGCCTGAGGTGACAGTGAAGGGGACCACAGCAGGATTTGGCCATTGTTTGCCTTCAGGTTTTTTGTAAAAGTTGATTTTTTGTTCATGCTCCATCCCTGCTTCCTGACAGCAATACAGGTGGCAGGCTGATAAATAACATCAGGGGTGCCGACAATCGATGAGATTATCCCTGCCACGGTGTTGAGGAGCTCACAGGCCCCCTGCATGCTCTGGTTTTGATGCTGTCTGCAGGGGACGGCGCTTCGGGGGACCAGGTGCCATCTGACCTTCACAGCTTGAACTCCACTGAGGTTGTACAGTTCGCTCTGCTCACGAGGACAGGAGCGGTGTCATATTCCCGCCAATTTCATCAATTTCACTGAGAGACGCTTGATGTTGGATGACATGGATTCACAGGAGCTGTCCACTGGGGTTGATGGGAAGACCTGTCTCAGGTGGCTCTGATGGAGGTGTTTTTGTTGTTGATGACTGGCAGTCTAGATGGGATGTTATTTATGTGTTGCCTTTTGGGTTTTGTGACTGGTTTTCACCAGGGGACATTCAGTCGTGATCAGTGCACCTGTTGGAATGATGTGTGTGTGTGTGCTGGTGTGTGACTGTATGACTATAGGGAGCCCTGCTTAGATTGATGAGCGGATCGTTTGTACATCTATTCATTTATCTTTCTATCTCTATCGTTCATTCGTTCTGTTTGCAATCTGTTTGTCTCTCTCTGTCTGTCGGTAGTTCATTCTATCTATCTATCTATTTATCTATCTATCTATCTATCTATCTATCTATCTATCTATCTATCTGTCTGTCTGTCTGTCTGTCTGTCTGTTTAGTTCATTCTATCTATCATTCTGTCATCTTTCGTTCGTTCGTTCTGTCTTTCAATCTGTTGGTCTCTGTAGTTCATGCTATATCTGTCTGTCTGTCTGTCTGTCTGTCTGTCTGTCTATCTATCTATCTATCTATCTATCGTTCATTCATTCATTCGTTTGTTCTGTCTGTCTGTCAATCTGTTTGTCTCTGTCTGTAGGTCATGCTATCTATCTATCTATCTATCTATCTATCTATCTATCTATCTATCTATCTATCTATCTATCTATTGATCGTTCGTTCGTTCATTCGTTCGTTCGTTCGTTCATTCATTCTGTCTGTCTGTAGTTCATGCTAACTATCTATCTATGTCTGTCTGTCTGTCTGTCTGTTTGTAGATCTATCTTTCATTCGTTCATTCGTTCTGTCTGTCTGTCAATCTGTTTGTCTCTGTCTGTAGTTCATGCTATCTATCTGTCTGTCTGTCTGTCTGTCTGTCTGTCTGTCTGTCTGTCTATCTATCTATCTATCTATCTATCGTTCATTCATTCATTCATTCGTTTGTTCTGTCTGTCTGTCAATCTGTTTGTCTCTGTCTGTAGGTCATGCTATCTATCTATCTATCTATCTATCTATCTATCTATCTATCTATCGTTCATTCATTCATTCATTCGTTTGTTCTGTCTGTCTGTCAATCTGTTTGTCTCTGTCTGTAGGTCATGCTATCTATCTATCTATCTATCTATCTATCTATTGATCGTTCATTCATTCGTTCGTTCGTTCGTTCGTTTATTCTGTCTGTCTGTAGTTCATGCTAACTATCTATCTATGTCTGTCTGTCTGTCTGTTTGTCTCTGTCTGTAGTTCATGCTATCTATCTTTCTATCTATCTATCGATCGTTCGTTCGTTCGTTCGTTCGTTCATTCATTCTGTCTGTAGTTCATGCTATCTATCTATGTCTGTCTGTTTGTCTGTCTGTTTGTAGATCTATCTGTCTATCTATCGTTTGTTTGTTCGTTCGTTCGTTTGGTCGGTCGATCAGTATCGAGCGATGTCAGTAAATATGTTAATAGATTTTAAATATACTTAGTATGTCATAAATGTATTTTTAAATATATACACACAACACAATACACACCCCTTTACCAAACACATTTCAGTCCTCATTACAAACCTATTTGCAAACAATCAGGTTCTCAAACTGGATTCTTTACATCTGTATATTGTGTTAGCCTGAGATGTTCCACTGTCTTCCCTAAACCCTCATCAGTTCCCACGATCCCTATCTGCCAGACAGACACGACTCCTGATGCCCCTCAGCATCTTCTAAGATGTTAATCTATGGCTGCATGTGATGTTCTTGTTCTCTCAGTGTCTCATTGCTGGGACTGGACTAGTTGATGTTGTTTCCCTTAATTAGAGCTGGGTGTTAGGGAGGTAGTGCGTAGGAGTGACTCCCCAGTGGGAGAGACGCTTTTTTGGGATTGAGAAGAGCTAGGGCCTAACACATGTCCATTTCCTGTGGAGCGTGAAAACCAAAGTGCACAAAAATCTCACTGTCTCTTGTTCAGCACTAATTAATTAACCCTGTTCATTTTTCCCTCATTCCATCATTATATTTGATAGGGGTGCACTGGAATTTTGGCCTAAAATGCTTTAGATTTCATTTTGGGAGCATGTAGATATATTTCCACTTCAAAGGCTGATGACTGTGGATAGTTATCAGATGGTACTGTAGACACATTTAGAACAGATGTTTTTACATTTTGAAAGTCAGTATGGGCCCTCGCTGATCTGAATCATTACCCCATAATGCTTGTCATGGTGTTTATTTATGAAATACTGTCTGAATAAATGATTGAAGAGAAGAGAGATGGACCTCTGGAGAACAGATGTGAGTTTGTCATGATTGAAGCAAGTAGAGCAATGTCACTGAAAAATGTAGTGAAAGGAAGTCTGCTTGTATCTAACTCTATAATGGAGATATTCCACATATAGGAGAAAACTCTCTCGTCATTATTGTTAAGCTCTGTTTGAAAATTGGTGTTATTAAAAGTACTGGTGTCAGTGCCAAAAACAAAGTCTACTTGCACTTGTTTTTTAATAATAGTCCCTAAAATGCATCGCTATCTCTGACAGCATTTTCAGGGAATGTTCTGTGTATGCGTCTCTGTGGGTGTTTCTGTCAAATGAATGCCAGCATTGTTGTGTTTTCTCGTCTCTGGAACAGGTGTTTGGTGACCGCTCTGCTCTTCCCCATAGTGTCAGCAGCTGCGGCTGAGCGCTGCGCATCCCTCAGCTGATTGAAGGTGCTTAGACAAAGAGAGTGTTGATGAAGTAAACTCTCTCTTTCACACAGTGGATGGAGGGAGGTGCATGCAGATTGATTTCTGTTCAGCCTGCCTGTCTCAGTCCATAGAGATTAGATAAAACTCAGGCTTGTGATCACCACCGTACGTCTCAGAGATGAGATTGCTGGACTGATGGATTGTTAGTGTAAATCAATATTTAATCACCTGGTGTGATTGGATGACCTGAAAGGCCATTGGAAATTGAGGCACATTTGAATAGTATCTCTGTCAGATTTAAGGTGTTAGCATGTTAACTTATGCGTCAGTAATGCTTTTTCATGACATTTATGCAGGCATATAATAGTTCTATTTTCCACATTTAAAGACTCTTGTTAATTTTTTTTTATAATGTAAAAATATATATATATATTAACAGCATAAAAATTGTGATTAAAAGTTTCATTGAAGTAATTTAACAAAAATAAAATTTAGTGAACTTTAATGTTTTAGTTTTTAGTTCGTCCATCTTTTTTTAAAAGCAATACTTGAGCAGCATGAATTTGATAAATTTGTGTCAAAACTAATGATTATGTTCTCCAGCATGATTTGAGATCCAAAAGGCATCTTAAATTTCAATGGAAAGATATTTGAAGTCACATAATCAGTGTCACAAGTTTGATTATTCAAGGACTTAGAAATATTTGCAAATTAAAAATATCTCTTATTCATTTTACATTATATTCTTTTATTTTTTTATTTTCTTTTATTTTTTTCTTTAATGTAATTTATTTCTCAAAGTCCTACAACTTTTGAAAATAATTATTATTAAAATTAGAAATATATAAAATTAAATATTAAATATTAAAATTAAATCAATTAGGCCTCAGATATTTGGATAACATTGTAATCCACTAGCTGGACTTACTATCAGTCTATACTGTTTTCGTTAGGGATGTGACGAGGTCTCGTGTCTCGTCTCGTCTCGTGGGATAAGTGTCTCATCAAACCCCTAGTTTTCATACAAAGATGAATCCAGGCATGTGAGGTTTGTTTGGTTGGGAGACACAGAGCAGTTCTCTGATCATGAAATCAGGAGGCACAGGTGTCCTGAGAGCAGGAATGGGCTGAATGCATCATATACTGTCAGAGGTGTGCTTGTGTACTTGTGTGCGATTCCTTCATGATGGATTGTGTAGTGTGTGTGTGTGTGTATGAAATGTTAAGACTGCCATCTTGCAAGGCTTCATGGTGACAGGAATGGGCTGTGTTCACACTTTACTCCTTTCACAAAAACTATGGATGCCTCTATTAAAGGGGTCATCGGATGCTACATGCACTTTTAAGTTGTTTAAACTGAAATGTGTGTTGGCAGTGTGTGTACGCAACCACCCTATAATGACAAAAATCCACCCAGTGTTTATTTTTTCATCTCTTTAAATCATTTCCCCTTTCTCAAATCGAGTCGATCTCAGATGCTTGTCTGTGTGATGTCACACAGACAGGCCCCTCCCACGATAGTTTGATTGACAGTGGCGTTTCAGCACAGACTGGACTGGTGTCTTACCTTAGACCTGTCCTGAGTGAGCTGTCCTCAGTCCGCCAATGTTTCACCGCGGAGCAAATGTACACAAGAATGTCTCCTAAGCGATTGAGGTGTTCTGTTATTAGATGTAATAATGAACATAGCAGTCGTCATTTACTCCCGACATCTGAGCCGCTGAAGACCCAGTGGATTATGTTTGTTTTTGAAGGGACTGTGCCCCCGATCTGCCTAAATGTGTCTATCTTCATGCGAATCATTCGTGATCCAGCTTCACCAACAGAAAAAGTGAGTATAAGGTTTTTTAATGAATCATTGCAAATCGCCTTTTCTAATAATGTGCTAATTAGTCAGTTTCACGATGAATGCAGGTAAAGTAAGTCCGTCAGAGAGTGGCTCGGAAGAGAGGGGCGGGGTCAGAAAATCGTATTTATTTTCATTTCAGTTTTAGTTTTAGTACATCAACTAAAACAAATGTTATTTCAGTTATTGCCAGTGCAAAATTTATAAGTCTTGTTAGTGTTTCATTTAATATTGATATTTTATTTCATTTCTGCTTTATTTAAATTACTAAAATCAATTTTAGCTTTAGTTAACATTAACAGCATAAATAATGACAAAAATTGTAACCAAACAGGCACTTTTCAATGGGGATGATCAGTGCCATATTTTGCCTTCCAGTGGAAAATCTCATCTTCGACGGTTGTCATTGGTATTCAGATGTCTCTGTGAACATGCTGTTTTCCGTAAGGCCGGCGCTTGAGGACAGAGCCTGAGTCCAGACTGAGGGACAGAGATCAGGCTGATTAATAAATACAGCAGTGCTAAACCTTCTTCATGTCAGAGAGCGATGTTTAGGTGAGAGACCAATTTTGTCTTTGTGCCTTTTTTATTGTATTTTTTTAATCTCTTGTTTTGGGTCTGTAGTTTCTCTCACGCTCTCTGCCCTCTCGTTTCCTCACTCTTCATCACTTTAACTCTTTACGCTTTCTTCTGGCCTGCCTTTCTCTGCCCCCCATTTTCAGTCCTTGTCTAATCATTTTTTTTTCCTATGGCCCCCCGCCTCCCCCTGTCACCCACGCTCTGTGCAGCTGCCGAGTATCTCAGTAATGCAGTTCATTACCATCTATTACTGTGACTCACAGCTTGACTGCACAGTCACAGGTGTGTTCCCCTACGGAACGGCAGCGATCGCGCCCAGCTGCCGGCATCCAGCCCCCCACCTCTCACAGAGATGATAGTAGCTCATATTACAGCCATCGATCAATGTATATAGTCGCTTGTGAGTGCAGTTCACGTGTGTGATTTCATAGCATCTCAGAAGCTGAACTCAATACTGTGATGTGCATCAATACTATGGCTTTTTGATGATGTGTTCTGCTGTATTCTATCGACATGCTCGGTACGAGCTTGACAAAGGATTATAGTTAATTGTGCTACAAGTCTAATTAGATCTTTTTTCTCTAACACGCCAATGTTGATATATGAGCAAACCCCTCTGTAATTTGTCATGAAGAAAAGGAACCTATCAATGGCTTATATATAGTTGTATAAACTGGGATAGAAGTAAGTATTTAAAACTGACATACTGAAAGAACACAGGAGGCTTTTGGTCATTAATGCATCATTAAGACTAGCAAAGATTTAAAACGGCATGATTTATGGGGTAATATGTCTAATCTGTTGCTCAAAAAATCCCCATGTGGTTTGTCAGATGCTGTTTTCAGTGCTGTTCTTATTGAGTGGAGGTTGTTACAGCTGAATCAGATGAGGCCTTTTAATGTATCTGTGATGGGATACTGATTTCCTGTATGTAGTGTTTGAGTGCTTTCTTCAGTTGAATGCATAACAGTATGAGATGATAGAATCTATTTGGATGTTTCTTCAACTTTGTGGTTGGTTTGTTATATTGTATTTAGACCTACTTGATCGTTTGGGGTCAGTAAGTCAAAAATACAGTATATGATCAAAAATGCAGTGATATTTTAGTATATTTTAAATTCTGAATTTTCAACATCATAACTCCAGTCTTTATTATGATCCTTCAAAAATCATTCTAATATGCAGATTTAGTGCTCAAGATACAATACAAAAGCAACTTACATATCTCGACAATATAAGCAATGAACCAACAAAAGAGCAACAATATAAAAGTGCTGTGACATGTCACAGTTAGTTGCAGTACTGTACATGTAGCATGTTTTTTTTCCTTTTTTTTTTTTAAATAATAAAAAGTAGATGGAAAAGAAATAGAATAGAGAGACCTAGTGCTATAAGGTCAAGTTATTATTATTTATATATGAATAAATTGAATAGAAATAGAGTGTGTTATTGTTAGAAAGTCAAGTTTTTTTTTTTTTTTTTAATCAAGTCAATCAATAGTCATATTTTTGGGGTTCTTTAATGAAGGGGGAAAAAAAGCATTTATTTGAAATATAATTTTTTGTAACAATATAGCTAAATGAGTAATAGTATTAAAAGTATTGATTACTTTATATAATTAATACTTCTAATACTATTACTCATATATATTGTTTAACTTGTTGAGCTTGTTTATCAAGGAAGCAACAGTGTCAGTGAAGGACTTGAGAAGATATATATATATATATGATTTGTCTAGATACAAATCTAGATAAAAATGATTTGTGAGCAGTATTTTTAAAAAGTGAAAACCTCATATAATTTTGTCTTTTTGGAGCATTCGACACTGGAGGAACTTTTTTTTTTGAGCCAGACACTTGTAGTGTAAAAAGTGTGTTTTATGAGTTTATTTATGTATGTATGCATTATTATTGCCTGATACTGTTGTATGCATTCAAACGTGTGCTTTGAGCTTGAGACCAGAGTAGCTTGTGGGTGTATGGGAGCATGCAGGAAGGCGTTCAAACCAGCAGGCACAGAGAGATTATGTAAATACATCTTCAGGAGCATTCAGCTCGTTTCCTAACTGCACAGCACTTTATCTGCACGTTTGTTGCTCAATGGATGATGGCTCAGAGAAACACAGGAAGTGCCATTTCTGTTAGTGCCTCTCAGGGCATTACTGTTCAAATCAGAGCTGCTTTTGGGAGAAGACAGTTATCGTGCTGGGTTCTCAAGAGGGAAGCACTCAGCAGCCACTTAGATGATTCATCTTCTTGTATGGTCTGAAATTAGAGGTGTAGATTAGCAACACATTTGCAGCTTGTTGATCATGTCTGCACAACTTCAAAAAAAAAAAAAAAAAAATGTTGTAAACTCTCACTGAAAACCAATGGTGAAGTGGTTTATTCTCACTATATGCCCAAGGGCCCTGCTGGTAGGGATGCCCCTGGATGTCGACTATAGTAGACCAATGCAATCCCTGTTTTCCCTTTATCAATGTGCAATTTAACTTTCTAAATGTATCAAACAGGCTCTTTAAAGGAAAAACCTGAAGCCGCTGCCCCCGGTGGCACAAGCCAAGCAATAAAAGTGCTATTACCGCCATAAACATCTGATTGCTTTCACAAATGCAGTCGATTATGTGGCAGCGAAAGGACCTCAATTCTGCTCAGATATTGATAGCATCAATCACACGGCGAGTCGACAGGTAGACTTAGCTGTCATGCCAAATGCAAATCTCATAACTGGCCTTTCATTGCAATCATGTAAAAAATAATCTTGATTTCATTTGCAAAGCAAGTTTCCTCATGTATCTTGATTTATGTTGTTCTTGGTGCATGAGCTCTTGGCTAAGTGTCAGGAAAGATGGACTTACACCAATATGAACATCCGCTCCATCCTTCATCGTGAGATTAGGGGATAGGGGAACTGTTGCCGTTGTTTATTTATTTTTGAAGTGAGCACACAGTGCTTGAAGGGACTGAATCCCAGCAGAAGCAGGAGCGGTAACAGGTAGCTCGCCCTGACTCTGAATTACTGAAATATTTAGCTGTGCTTCAGGAACCAGCGGTAAATCTTGTTCCCAGTTGCAATTGCGCTTCTGTCATGGCTGTTTACCTCACGAAAGGAGAATGAGGAGTATGAGGCAGAACTCAATTACTTCTGCAATAAGATTTTCCCTTGCATCGTGCAAGTTCATCAATAGCAAAGCCTCCTGCGAAAGAAATGGAATTGAAATTTTGACATGTGAGAACAAATGGCTGTTATTAAAGGAATTCATAAAGCAGTTGGAAATAATGAGATGCAAATTGCTTAAGTTTATTCAGTGTTTGATCTTTGCTTATCAACTCCTCCCTCTGTGTTCCTGCAGGCTCCATTGAGGCTTGCTTAAGCCACCTGTTGAAGCGAAGAGCGGCGGGATTCCTTCGCAGTGATAAGATCGCCGCCCTCTTCACCAAGATCGGCAAGGTGAACACCACAGCGAGTGAGATCTGCCGCAAGGTTCAAGAACAGCTACAGCAGCAGGCTGAAATTACCAGGTCTGACTTTTTATTGTGCGCAAATTATGTGCCTTATTTCCTTGAAATTATTATTATTTTTAATTTAGTAAACTTCACTTGTGAAATTACTTTTTTTCAGCTGACACCACCTAGGCCACATGGGCCATATAGCTTTTGTTTTTGTCTGCTTTAGTTGATAATGTAGCCTTTCTGAAATCTAAGTTTAGTTTGCAGATTTACAGTTTACGAAGTTGACGGGAATAATTGCAAATAACAATAGATTTGAAAAAGAAGCCTTCATAATCAACGGTAAACTGACGTTTTCACAATCCAATCAATTCTCGATAGGTCCCATCCAACTTTTTTTTTTCTCATTCAATATCTTGTTTTATTCTGAAAATGTTTAATTCAATGCAATTTTCTGTTAAATTTAAAAGGCTAGTTCACACCAAGAACTTCAACTATTAAGATCTATTATGATAACTATGTTAAAGCTAACACCGGTGGACGATAATGTTCTGTTTACCATAATTACATGTTGCAGTTTGATTATCTTTTTGAAAGCTCAACCTCTTTAAAGTTGGGTGGATTCTGATTGTCTGTGTTACTTCGAAACATGTTAATTTACGAAATAAAACAGATCGCAAATTCCATTTTATGTTGAATTTAAGTCGTATTTTTGATCTACTACAGGCCTGTTCACACCAAGAACTACTGTAAAACTATAAAGATAACTGTTACAATAGTTATATTAGTGTTCACACCAGTGGATGATATTGTTATGTTTAATGTAATCACGCACTGCAGTTTTGTCATACTGCCCCTTTAAATCCTTGAGCTCTTTAAAGTCAGGTGGATTCTGATTGGCTCTTAATGTTTTTATCATTCATCAGCTATAGAAAAAAAAAAACATTTCAAGACATTATAAAAATTATAGCTGTTGTTTCGCTGTTCTATTAGAATAAGAGTGGTTTTCGAAACTCTCTAGTTATCTTTCTAGTTGTGAATGACACTTAATATCACAAACAAAACTGGAAAACTCCCACCCCAAATTCATGACAATGGTTTAGCTAAAAGTCAATATATCAGACCACTCCAACAAACTTTTGTTTCTGCATTTAAACCACATACTGCTAAAAAATGACATACTTTACTTTTAACAATCACTTGCTCTACTTATTAATATGAACTATAAGTACAGATGCTAAAAGTCAAAGAAAGCCATAAATTGGAACTGATCGTATTAGCGATATAACTTTATGACTGATAAGCTGTTCAGACGATGATGAAAGCAGGAAGCAGATCTCATCTGGTGTGTGGAGAGGGGTGATTTGCTGGTTTGTTGGGCTTTGAACAGAAGACTGGCTCTGCAGCTCTCTGAATGAGGAATGGTTTGGGCGGATGCTTCGGGGCTTCGGTCAGCTTCTTATTTTCCCATTAACTCTCCATTAGCAGAGCCACATGGCCAATGTGCCACTCAAGAGTGGACCGCTCTGGCCTAATAGCCACAATCTCCAGGTGACTCAACATCTCTGTTGTGGTCAGAGATTTGTTGAAGCCAATTTGGTGTGTCTGTACAGTAGCCACTCTCTCTCTTACACACACACACACATTTAAAGCATTAATGTGGAGTTCTGCAGGTCACATGTTTTGTGGTGTTCCCTGCCTGTCCATTTTAAGCACCCCTCCCCCACCGCACTCACTCGGTTACTCACGTTGCCACAGCAACACCATGGTGTCACCATCTACAGTAGAGCAACAAGATGCTCACTGGATGCTGAATAGCTCTACCGCAGCAGTTCAGTCTAATAAAGCAACTGCATGTCATTAAGAGTTATATTGCACCCAAAACACATTTGTACTTCATTGTTTAAATGATTTCATTTATTGCACTTGTATTTAGCTTCACAATTATAATTAGTTTTTATATTTAGATTTTTTAATAATTATTACAAATAATCAGTTTTCTTGCTTTATGAGTGCAGACTCCTGAACTTTTAGTCATCTATCAAAAGATTGAAAGATGGCAATTAATTTGCATTGGTATAAAAAGAGAGGCAGTGGAAAGTATCATCTGTATGTTGTCATGAACGACATTTAAATGTACAGTTTAGTGTCATTAACCAAAAATATGTGCTATTTGTGGATTCATAATGGACTTGATGAACGCTTTCTCACTGCATCTTTATTAATGGGCCTCTAACGCTGCTCTGGATGCTCTACATTATTGCTCTTGGAGCAGTTTCATCTCCATAGCATCTGCATATCTCATCTCAGGTGCAGGGATTTATTTGCTTGTTTATACTGAATGTCCACTGCTGTGGCCAGCACTAGCATTTGGTTTGATTGTCTGACTGTCATGTGATGTGTGCTTATGTATGTTGTGGTAGATGAGGGTGCTGTGGCACAGACAGCAGACTCCTCCATCTCTGGTGTGCCTGCAGCTGTGGTGTTGTGTGATGTCCGGGCTGGAGGGAGATTAATGGCTGTGGGGTGTTATTGGCTTACGCCCATGATGGACTCCCTCATCCGTGCACTCAACATTACAGCAGTCCTCCCAGCTCTCCACAGACTCTGAATGGATCTCAGATGGGTTTGGTCACAGAAACTGGCTTAAAGGAATATTCCAGGTTTATTTTCAGACTTAAACTGGGATTGTTAACCCCAAAATAATTTATTTACTTACCCTTATTTTCTGTCTTTTTTAAAAAGAACTGTTTTTCACCATAAAAAGTAAAAGTCAATGGGGTCCAAAACAACAATAAAGGGAAAAAACTAAATGGAAAACAAGATATTTTTTTATGTGTTCCACAGAAGAAAGAAAAGCATACAAGTTTTTGAAATGACATGAAGATGAGTAAATGATAACAAAACTTTCATTTTGTTTTTTTTTTGCATTGGTGCCACTATTATTATTATTTTTATTTTTATTTTACCCCAAACAGCACTATTCATTCTTGGCTTTCTGCACTTGTGACAGTGCCCTAAAGCAAGAATTTTTTTTCTTGGATCTTCCGTGATTTCTTCATTTCTCCAAGCACAGCGACGACTCTGTCATCCTAGAGCTGGTGTCTGGCTCTCAGTAAAAACTAACAGTGCTTTCTGTAATGCTGTAATGCCATCTCAGCCAAAACATACAGTACAGTACTGTTTAAACGTTTGGGGTTAGTAAGTTTTTTTTCACGTTTTTGAAAAAAATAAAAATAAAAGTCTCTTATGTTCACTAAGGCTGCATTTATTTGCTTGGAAATACAGTATAAACAGTTATAATAAAAATAACTGTTTTCTAGTTTAATGTAATATTATATAATATAATTTATTCCTGTGATGGCAAAGCTGAATTTTGCCAGTCTTCAGTGTCACATGATCCTTCAGAAATCGTTCTAATATGCTGATTTATCTGCTTCAGAAAGATTTCATGTAATTATCAATGTTAAAAACAGTTGTGGAAATCCTAATACATTTTTCTCAGGATTATTTGATGAATAGAGAGTTCAAAATAACAGCACTGAAATCAAAAATGTATAGAAATGTATATAGGATAAATGAAATTTACTGTCAATTTTGGTCAATGTAATGCATCCTTGCTGAATAAAAGTATTAATCTCACTTGCTGACCCCAGACTTTTGATCATTAGTGTAACTGACCCTTCGCAGAGAGTTTGATTGACCGGGGATCTGACCAATCATAATGCCGGAACTGTGTAAAATTGTTTATTGACATCTTGAAACAGTGTACCTTTTGATATTCACTCAAGTTTATTTCATGCTATAACTAGTAAAGAGGAAGAGATGATCGGTTCACGTGCCACTTAAACCGAGGCTCTACAGCGATATGTCACGACACATTAAAGAGCCACAAAATGGTATTTATTGTTTGAATGTCTTAAAAAAAAAAAGACAAAATTTGGAGGCGGACACTTTGTAAGACAAAAGTTATCTGCGCCGTCTTGTCTGTCGGCACGTTGTCAGTGTCCTCTTTGCTCCATGAAGTATTTTTCACTGCGTGAGAACATGATGTGTAGTGTGAATGAGAGTGCCATGGCTTGTCGGACATAACAACAGAAATAGAAACACAGTCATAATCCCTTTGTGTCTCTTGCTTCTTTCATAAGGCCAGGCAAATTTATGTTTGGTTTTTTGTCTGTTTATTTTTTGATAAATAGAAGCCTATTCTTAGCAAAAAAAAAAACTTTTTTGGGAAATTTGTTTCTTATAAAGTCTTCAAGATTATTACTATTGTGTCATTTGGTCACATAAAACAATTTGGTTTGTAATGACTCTATTTGCTTATGTTTTGTGTATGCTTTTTTGAACATATTATTGATGGTCTTTCTCAGGAGAATCCAGAGCACAGGACAGGAGTCCCTCCGGAGGCAGGGCTCCTCTGCTGGCCGAGCGCCTCAGCCACTCTCTGTGCAGGCCATCAAGCACATATGGGTCCGCACAGCCCTCTTTGAGAAAGTCCTGGACAAAGTAGTGCAGTATATTGTGGATAATGCAAGGTAATTAGCAACAGTACTGTATTTCGGTTCATGCAAATTTGTAAGATTTAGTTTTTAGGATTTAATAAAAATTATAATCTTTAGCAAGTCTACAAACAATTATCAGTTTTTTGTACTGTACATTATAATGTTGCGATGCTTATTTTCACTTTATCTTATGTAAAATTAACGATTTATGAGTGATTATTTGAATTTATTTAGGCAAAATATTAAAGAATTTTAATATCAAACATTTATCTGTTATTAGCATAACATGAAACATTTTTAAAATTTTTGCTTGTTTTTTTAGTGTTTTTTTTTTATTTATTTGTATTAATATTTTTTTTTTTTGATATTAGTTGGTGTTTAACATGCGTTGCTCATCTCTCTTATGCAAAGTGTTATTTGCCAAGATTAAGGCTTGCACTTTATCATTTGTCCATGGTGATTGTTTGGACTGTCACATGGAGCTTGTGAAATAATGTGTTATTTGTTCAGCCTTTGGAAGAGGTCTCTGGTTATTGACATATTGCTGTTTGTGTGTGTCTGTAGTAAGTATTATGAAAAGGAGGCCCTCATGCACGACTCTGTGTTTGGCCCGATACTGGCGGCACTGCTGGGTGAGTCTATCTGATGCATAAAACACACTCTATCTCCTCATATTACAGCTAATCGAGATTTATAGATGTTGTTCAGTAATGGTTCAAATGGTGTAAGCGTTTATTATTTTATTAGAATTCACTCTTGCATCACAATATGTTATCACATTACAATTTGTTTTGTGTAAAAAATCAATATTTTTATTGTTCATCTATAGTCGGGCCTTGTGCTCTAGAGTACACTAAGCTCAAGACGTTGGATCATTTCTGGACGGATCCGTCAGCTAATGAGCTGGTCCAGAGGCATCGAATTCATGGGGCCCACAGGGGCCAAGAAGTGTCGCCGGGCCGTAGGCCTGCACTTGGGGTGAGAATATCATACGTATAGGGGTGCTTGTGCAGTAGTTTTGTTCTAGTAAATAATCCAGAATCCAATATTGGTGGTTTTTCCTCAGATCCGAAAGCGTCAGTCCTCTGGAAGCATGTCTGAGGACAAGTTTGCAGCCTCAGCGAGAGAGTATGTCGAATCCCTTCACCAAAACTCACGCGTTCACTTGCTCTACGGAAAAAACAATGTACTCGTTCAGCCGGTAAGACAGTACACACACACTCTAAGGAAAAAACAATGTGATGGTTATGCACTTTTAGGAAAACTAGTTTGACTAGTTCTTTTGATGATTGTAATTAAAGTAGGGCTGTCATCGTTAGCACATAGTTAATTTTACAATCCTAAACACCTTAAAATTATTTAACGCAGTTAACGCAAAATTACTGAAGCGCAATTTCTATTCTAACCCTTTAACCCAATTTTGCTCCTCTGCTTGGGATCAGATCGTTTTAAGCTGGTAAACTCCGGGAAAGTTTTCAGTCCAATGATCCAGGAAGCGAATGTGTTCAAACAGTCCATCCAAAGCAGCGCTAATAAAGGAAACCAGGCTCATTACATCAGAGATTGCAGAGCTCTTTCATAGTGACTGTCTCTGAAGAGCGTGAGCCCTCACATGGTGCGCTATGTGAAGTACAGACTGAACGGATTGTCAATATATCCCACCACTGTATGGCCAGATAAGACTGGATAAACAGTCTCGCTAGTAGAGTTTTGATGGATGAAGACTGCGATCAAGGTCATATGAAGTCAGCAAGTGGTCGGTTTAGGATTTTTTGTTTATTTTTTGGCATGTCCATGTGGTCCTGTACGGTATTGCAACTTGAATGTAAAAAAGCTCTTTGCTGTTGCACTGTACACATGCTATAAAATTCTAATTTGTTTTCTTTCATATGTGTATTTGTCTTGAAAAAAGCTTGCAGAAAATACAGATTTTTGAGAAACACCCTTTAATCTTTTGGTGTACTTTGCTGGATATAGCAAATGACAAAATAAACATTTGAAACGATAAATGGTCTATGCTTCATTTCATGAAGTGTGCGATTAATCGCGATTAATCACAGAAAAAGGTTTTGATTAATTAGATTAAAATTTTTAATCGATTGGATCTCAAGGACTGCTGGTTATGAGGACTGAGCCAGAGTGGTGTAGATAGGTAGATCTGTTCAAATTGTTGTCTTCCCTTGTGTAATGAATGGTCAGATGGCTTTCCCTGGCATTTTTAGCTCTCCGGCCCATGCTGACTTCCCAGCTGCTAGTTGGCTACTCTTGTGAACTGGAAAAGGCAGACTGGATTAGCCATTACACCACATTAGATTTGTCATCAAATGAGTCAGGCATGGACTGGATGTGTGCATGAAAGTGTTTGTGAGATTTGCAATGGTGACTGATGCAACTGGGCACAGAGAGTGCTGGGTCTGGCAAGGACTTGTAGAAATCAATAGTGTAAACGACCTTTGCCAAAAGGTTTGCAGTGATTCAAGGTTTAATTGGATTTCTGTGTGAAACCTGATGTGTTTCGCAGCTCTCATCATCACAGTGAATCGTCAGAGACGTTTTATTTATGTCACTCTGTTGCTTATAACACTCATTTTTCTTTTGTTTCTCCTTTTTTCTGCTCTTTTCCTTGTATGTTAACTTATAAGCAAAGAAAAGTGTGTATTACTGCTGATTATATTAGATATTTTTATACACAGTTGGGGAAGCCACTGTGTTTTATTGATTGGACTTTGTTCTTTGCAGAAGAAGGACATGGAAGTGCTGCGTGGTTACCTGTGCCTTCATCAGACGGCTGAAACACTCACGCTGAAGTGGACGCCCAATCAGCTAATCAATGGAACTCTGGGAGAATGTGACTTGGAGAAGAGGTAATTTATACTGTACCCACATGGGGAAATCTGGTAAAGTAGGTCATCAGATAAAATGGGCCGGAAGAGCTTGGAATGATTTGAGATGGTCAATCACTGCAATTCATTTTGCTACAAATGTACTTAACATCTAGGAACTGAATTGATTGGTCCAATATTACTAGGTTGGACAGAGCAATTACTTTTATGGAGGATGCACTGGAAAAGCATAAGATGAGTGTCCTGATGTGCTGATTGCTGGTTTGTAATGATAAGGTTGATATGTTTGTAAGAAACAAATAGACATCTAAATGTGAGATTATTTAGCAAAAACAACATTGATTATTTAATTGAAAAGACTGTTACGTTGCTGATCTGTTTTAACAGAACAATTTTCTTTCTTTCTCCCACTTTTTTTTTTTTCATCACCCTATAGTATTTACTGGGACTACGCTTTGACTGTGCCTTTAAGACAGATCGTCTGCATTCATTGTCACCAGCGACGTGAGTCTGATTATATTTTATTATACTATATTATTGTTATTTTTTTTTTTTTAAAATTTTGTTTTTTTCAGATATTATGTTTTATTTTATATTATATTTTTGTATTATTTATTTTTTTTTTTCTCATTATATCACAGATTTTTTTATTATATTATATTTAATTTTATATTCATGTGAATTTCTCTTAGTGGACTGTGGGGGTACTCTGGTGTTAGTGAGTCAGGATGGGATCCAGCGGCCTCCTCTGCTCTTCCCTCCTGGGGGTCACCTGCTGGCTTTCCTGTCCTGTTTGGAGACCGGTCTAATGCCCCGGGGTCAGCTTGAACCCCCGCTCTGGTCCCAGAAGGGCAAGGTGAGTGTTTTGCTGCAGAAGTTAATACATATGTCATGTAATAGAATGTTGAAATTTGTCAGTAAAATTTCAAACATCCAAATCATTAAAGAATAGAATGAAAATGAAAATTAAGATGCTGAAATTTTACTCACCCTCAAGGCCATCTAAGATTTGGATACATTTAGCATTAATTCACTTGCTCTCCAGTGGATCCTCTGCAGTGAATGGGTGCCGTCAGAATGAGAGCTCAAACAGCTGATTTAAACATCATAATAAATAATCCACATGACTCCAGTCCATCAGTATGATGTTTTAATGGAATCTCATTCTGACGGCACCCATTCACTGCATAGGATCAATTGGTGAGCAAAAGAAGTAACGCCAAATTTTTCCAAATCTGTTCTTATGAAGAAACATCACATTCTAGTTTTTTGCTTGTTGACACACTGCAGATTAATTACAAAATGATCATTATTTAAAGTGAGAAGCTGAGTTTAGTTTGATTATGACTGTGTGTGTTTGCTTAACAGGGTAAAGTCTTCCCTAAGCTTCGTAAGAGGAACAGCTCGGCCCGTTTATTGGATCAGGATGGAGTTGTAGAGGAGCAGATCGCTGCAGACTATGTGTTTCGCATCGTCTATCCGGGGCACCGTCAAGACTCAAGTGAGTTTCAGCAGAAATATGCATGTCCTCCTCACATCTCTGTCTCTGTCTCTCTTCACACATCCAGTATCTGTCCATCTATCCATCTTTACGTACATAATTTCTGTGTGTCTACTTAAGAGTCAAACACTTCAAAGCCACACATTAAAATGAATGAATCTTGCTTATAATTAAATTCATATCATTTTAAGTGTGACTTAAGCATCCAAAAGTACTTTTCTGTGGCCAATCTACATCTTAAAACCATATTGGTACTCATGTATCCATTACTTGCAGCCTCTCTTCAGCCAGAACCTGATTTCCCGGATGTGTGAAAGCTGAACAGGGCTGCATCTATGGGATGATATTAGACTCAAAATTATTAATAGATGCACGCACAATCATCCATGTACTGTCTTACTAACCACAAACAAATGGCTTTCAATTTGAGTCTGTGGAATTCGGGATTAAATGATTGATTTAATCAATTTGAACAAATACAGACATGTTTGTGAATAAAAATGTTCTGTTCTTCATTAATATATCATAAATTGCTCATGCAAAGTGGAATCCGTGCATTTATGGATCAGGTGACGCATGCATTTATTGACATCTTGTTTGAGTCAATCTTGTTCGGTTTGAATTTTGAGACTTCTTTTTTGCAGTTTGCAGCATTTCACGAATGTGAGAATTTGTAAATGTAGTGATAAAAATTTGCATTTGTGGATCAGGCGATGCGCATGCATTCATTCACATCTCTTCTGAGTCGATTATCAAAAATATTTTTTTTTCTGTAATTCAACGGCACGTTGTCAGTTATTCCTCCATTGTATTTTTATTATTATTAGTAGTAGTAATAATAATAATGATATGGATTGCGAGCTGTGTGTGTGGATTGGACAAGGATAAAAGGGCGGAACAAAATTCTCAAAAAACCCCAATTAGAATCGACTCAAATGCACATTTTAATCGATACATTCACAAATTATGATACTTTAATACAAGCTATAACATTTGTATTCACAAATATGTCTCTATTTGAACAAAATGCTGCGCATTAATGTAATTCTTAACTCTGCAGACACTGGTTTGAGTGTAGTGATGCACATTTTTCAAAACATGTACATCTTAATGAATTGCACTTGGCCTTGTTCATTGGTAGTTGTGTGTGTGGGTGTCATGAAATGCTAAAAAACTGTGAAAATGAAGTCTCAAAATCCAAATGAACCAAACAAGATGGACTCAAACAAGATGCCAATAAATGTACGCGTCACCTGATCCACAAATGCATGGATTCCTTTTTGCATGTTTTAGCATCTTTTAGCAATTTATTATATATTAATGCAGAACAGACTTTTTTTTATACACAAACATGTCTGTATTTGTTCACATCACTGCACAATTATTTAATCCTGAATTCCACAGACTCAAATTGAAAGACATCTGTTTGTGGTTAATAAGATACATGCATAAAATTTATGCAATACATGGATAATTGTGCGTGCATCTATTAATCATTTTGAGTCTAAAATCATCCCATATTGATTTCCCGGATGTGTGAATGCTGAACAGGGCTGCATCAGACACCTTCCCCACATATTGTTGTCTGTGTGTTTTGTTCTCACTTTTCTGTGGAACATAACAGCTGTTGTGGAGGATGGTTTTTTGAACTGTTCTGACTGGGATGACAGTGCTCCTTTTTATATCTGTGTATGTATGCACTGCAAAAAAAAAAAAAGAAAGAAAACAAAACAAAAATCATCTTTAGACACAGTTTTTGTCTTGATTTCCAGTTAAAATATCAAAACATCTTTAAAACAAGATCCATTTACTTGAGAAGCATACTTGCTTAAGATATCAAGCCTTGTTTTCAAAGAACATATCTTGAATTACATTTAATAAATAATAATTAAAGATTAAAATTAATTTTAAGATTTTAATTTTAAATTTAGGATAACCTTTTTGTGTTTTGATCATTAAAAAAATGTATTTAGGTTTAATAAATTGAAATTTCATAAGGCTTAAAATTAGGTTTACAACAAGTAGAAACAATTAAAATAGCTATTAATTCAAGATGCATTCTCTGAAAACAAGGCTTAATACGGTATGCATTTGTGCTCGTTTTAAGCATGTTTATATATTTTACTGCAAAGCAAGAAAAAAAGTACTGATTTAAAAATGTTTTTTTTTCAGTGTGTGTGTGAGTGGAACGTGACTTTGCTTCAGAGGCAGGTGCTAAACTGTGTTCTTTTATTGCCCAAGCAGTCACTATAAACTACCACCACACCACGGGCAGTCGTGCGCCCTCTCTGGACGACGATGAGGAGGAGGAAGATAGACTTCATGCTATGATCTCTATGATCTGCTCACGGAACCTCACAGATCCTAATGTCATGAAAGGTTTTTATCACCAGTGGCCCACTTCATTCTCCCTCCTTCCTTTCATCCTTCCTCTCCTCCCACTTTCTTTCCATCCCAACTGTTGCCTGGTTCCCACAAGCAGCGACCCAGCAGTGCGGCCGGTTGTCGGTCAGTGAGGGCAGATTTAGACACAGTAGGCGCCTCGAGCGTCATGGTTCCCTTGTCACTCTTAAAGTTGTTGGCCTGATCTGTATGCTTGTAACCATGGTAATATTTGCTGCTAGGTCAAGTGGCACACGTGCATTCCATTGCACAAGAAAACAGGTGATATATATATGAAAAGGCATTAAACGCCACAAGAACATGCTGTTCTAGTAATAGGAAAAGTATGTAAGAATGTGTATTACAACAGTATGCCAGTGTTAGATCATAAATTTGTCTTAAATGCCACACACTCCCATGTTGGGTATTATAATCATTTAAATGTAGCATACTGTACAGTAGTAGTATATTAATTGATACAAATCTTTTTTGTTGAATTGTGTATAGTTCCAACCAAAAATAACTAGGTAGGAAAAATAGAATTATTGATTTAATTGCCATAATTTAATAATAATAATGTTGTAAGTACAACATGCATATAATGTTTGTATAACAAATCTATTTTGCTAAAATGAATAGTTCTAACCCAAAATAATTAGGTAAGAAAATTTGAATTATTGGTTTTATTTGCATAATTTAATATATATATTTTTATTCATTTTTTTATTTATTATAATAAATATAATAAATTGTTATAAGTACAATATTTATATATGTTTAACAAATCTATTTTTCTAAAATGTGTATAGTTCTAACCCAAAATAACTAGGTCAGTAAAATTCTAATTATTGATTTTATTTACATAATTTGAATGATGAAACATTTTTTATTATTATTTTATATTTATATATTATTTTATTCTTATTTTATTTCATTTATTAAATGTAATAAATTGTTATAAGTACAATATGTATATAAATGTAACAAATCTATTTTGCTAATATGTATATATTTTTAACCTTTAACTATGTTGAAAAATTCTTAATTTAAGTCACATTAATGTTGTTTTATTATTTTTCAAAAGTAAACTGGAATTGATTTTATTTTTTTTTTTTTTAGATTATTATATTTTATTATATTATATTATAATAATATAACAATTTCTGCAAAATGACTAAATGTAAATTGATTATATTATATTAATCATATTATATTCTTTTATGCACACAAAACCTGAATGTCCCTTATTTGCACATTTGGGTTTTTAAGTGTGTGTGTGTGTGTGAGGTCAGTACAGTGCACATCTCTCTCTCTCTCCCCCCTGACTCACTCTCCTCCGCTGTCGTCACTCTTTTCCCTCTATGCCTCCGTTGCCGGGGGTTATCTACACTAACCTTTCTCATAGTCGGGAGAGCTTCCACTGCCCTGCCACGTTGTCTGACTTGTTGTCACAAATTATTTGTCTTAGTTTTTTTTTCTTCTGTCACTGCCCGACTGCCCTAGGAGGTATGATGTGCGTTCATGGAGCTCAGACCCTCCTCCTCTCTGCACTGTTGGGCCTGACTGTGGTGGCCAGGCAGCAATGCTTCCGATGATTTGCTGTTTTCCTTTTGCACTCTTTGGTTGACATGAGTAAGTCCTTGGAGAAGTCTTGGTTATTTTTAGGTTCTGTGTCTTTATTTGGTTTCACTGCCATATGCTTGAGGGCTTTGCATGTCAAGTTTGCACACGTTATGTATTATATTTCTTTTTCGTTTTAAACTTTGCGGCGAATGCGCTCCACTGCTTACTTGTCAGAACTGTGTCTTCTTCCCTTTATGAATTCTCTCTTTTCCTCTTTGGTTTGAGTTGTTGTTTTTGTTGCTTTGGTGTTCTTCCTATGTTGAGCCAGTTTTCTGCAATGCTGTTCACTGTAATTCTTCACTAACTGCAGTCACCTTTCATTATATCAGTAAGGTCCTGTGGGGTTCTGGTGTAGTAGACACATGAATGGTTCCGTGAACGCGTCGCCCATTCGATCATAGCCTTAAAAAAGTAACATAGCCCACGTCAGACTTTTAGGGACAGATAGTGAATACATGCTTTCCGTCCACATTGCTATTTTGGTTACAACCAGTGTATAGCAGGTCACCAGCTCCAACCTGAAGAATTAAGGTGAAGAGCATCTACGTTTACTATCAACTCTTTTGGTTCAGTTCATTCAATCTCTTCACATTTTATATAGCTACACACAGTATACATTCCTCTTCTTTATTTGTCTTTATTTTTGTATTGTTTTAATCTGATGCATCCAGCATGGTAGGAGTGGTTACTGTCTGTCCTTCTATACTCCTCTCCAAGCTCTACCAGTGCCTGGCTTGATTTGTGACACTGTGATTGATTGATCGATTGATTGGCAGGTCTCCTGGCATGGCATCCCTGCATCGTTTTACACCTTTTCCTTCTGTTCGTTCATAGATGCATGTTTTTGATATCCTTCAGGTTTGCTTTGATTTCATTATGTGTGACATTTCTGACAGGAAGAAATATCTTGAAAAAGAAAAGTACATGTAAATTGGGGCTGTCAATTTATCATTTTTGTTTGTATTTTTTTTTTAGTGGTATTATTTTAAATTGATTGTTAAATATTCTTTAAGTTAAACAGAGCAGTTCTAGCTTAACGTACAACCTTTAGGCAATGCTTTTTGGCAAACGACACTTATGGAGTGCAGGCAATGTGTTCTTACATTAAAAAAACAACAGAATCGTCCAGAAGAATTATGTTATCGAGTTTGTTTAGAAAGAAATACTTTTTTAAACCAGAGATATGGTGTTTTATGGTGGGGGGTTATTATTAAAAGCAGGAATTGTTTATTCTGTTGTTAATTTTTTCGTAGAGTTAATTTTTAAAAAACCCAGTATAGATGTGATGTAATGGAAAGTTGTGTTTTGTTTGAACCTATGGATAAACAGATTTTATGTTCTATAATATGGAAATAAAACACATATTACAACATCTACAGACATTTTAATTAATGTTTATTATGTGATTTGCATCTGCCAAAATAATGTCTTTAAATAATTTTAAATTAGATGTTTTTTCAATAAAATTGATATGTATAATCCACAATGTGTAATTTTTATATAATTAATTTTAAATTAGGTTTTTAATGTTAATGTATTTAATGTTAATTATATTAATCTGAATACCATTCAAAATGTATTAACAAACTGCTAAATATATAAAACATTCAAATCAGATATATTTAAATGCAATTTAGGATTCAATTTACTCTTCCTTAATTATCTCATGGTTGAGCTGAGGCCTGAAATGCTTTAAGGCCATTCCAGTCAAGCTAAGAGCCTAATTTCCAGTAGAGATGTATTATGGTGTCTGGGATGTGAAATTAACCGTACAACAGCTTCTTATTGTAGAGTAGCTCTGAGAGGAAAGAAAAGACCCATTTTCAGTGATCCTAGTAATACTGATAGTCATATATCTTAAGTATGTTCTTCAAATGCCAGGTTACTAGAGCAGGTTTCATGTTTGCTTGCTTCATCTCTTATTTCCTCTCTCTTTCTCTTGCTCTGCCTCTTTTCCGTCTATTCCACTCCCACGCCCTAATAGACCATGGGGACATGATGGAGATGCAGGGTTTTGGCGGCAGCCCGTTGTCATGGCAGCAGGGCGAGTGCACCAGTCATATGTCATCTTGTCTGTCCTGCTCCACTGGGGGCAGCAACGCTTCCGTCGAGCTTCCGGCGAGCTGTACATGCATGCATGACCGGTGAGAGTTTTATTAGTTAAAAAAACGCGAGCTGTACATGCATGCATGACCGGTGAGAGTTTTATTAGTTAAAAAAACACATTAAAAACAGTAATATTGTTAATTATTAATTCTGTTGATTAAGAGTTTTATTTGTCAAAAAAACAATAAAATCATTAATATTATTAATTATTTTTGTTTTTTTTATTGGTTTCTTTTATGAGTTGAGTTGAATGGATTTTATTTGAAACAAATCTTCTGTAACATTAAAGATCATCTTTACTGTTATTTTTGTATTGTTTATTTTTAAGGATTATTTTTTGTGTTGTTTTTGGAGAATATAATGTTTAATGGATTAAATGCATACCAGCTTAAAGTAACTCTTTTAATCATATTTATTATTTAATTTTATATAATATTGTCATTTCTACTATGTATTGTTTTTCATATTATATGGTAGAAAAGACATTTTTAACATTTTTGGAATAAAATGGCAGACAACTTTGTCTTGCTTAGCATTTAATGTGTCCTAAATATGTACAATTAAATCATATTTTCACACTTACGCATTATTATTTCAATTTACTGGAAATGACACAGTAGGATGATATTTTTCTTAATTTTTCTTTTTTTTCATTTTTTCTCTCATTCTTTATTGATTGTGTCTTTAGTTGGATGATATTTTTATTTTTTTTTGTTTTAATAGTGTTTTTTTTTTTTATTATTTGTTATTATAATAAAGTTAGTGTTGAATTTGTTTTAGATCATTATCACACAGTAAATATTGAAACTGTTTAAATATTCTTTGTTGTACATTCTGACATGTAAAAGATGATACATAAATCTGAAAGTGCTGAAAGCGGATAATGAAAAATTTCCAGTACAAAAAAAAGTGACTAAAAAGCATTACAAGAAAAAAGAAAACAAGTGACTCCAATACATTTTTAAAGTGACTTTCATATTACAAAAAAAGAAAACAGATGAAATCCCTGGGACATAAGTAAATATATATGGAGTTTGGCTGTAGTTTGCATATATGTGTGCAAAAGCATCTGAATAGTCTTCCTGTATTGAAAGATTTAACGGATGTTTCCCTTCTGTGTCCAGTATTCCACTGAAGATGCTGTGCCAAAATATGAAGAGACAGATTGTGTCTCGAGCGTTTTATGGCTGTAAGTCCAAAGAAAATCTGTGTAACTGTTCATATCAATAAGTACAAAACCCCCTCAGCTGTGCATACAGTGCTGTAATGCTCTTTTGCCCTTTTTCCATCTGTAGGGCTGGCTTACTGTCGGCACCTGTCCACTGTGAGGACGCACCTTTCAGCACTGGTCAACCACAACATTGTCCCTCCGGACAAGCCCTTAGAAGCCTCTGGAGGGCTCAGCAAAGATGTGTGGAGTAAATATCAGAAAGACTGTAAGGTTAGCCTAGTACTCTTCAGCTCCGGTCATTAGAGTGTACTAGCAGTCAGTGACACGTACCGTAGGTTGCAGTAGTCCCGCTGTCTCCATCTGTCCCCTTTTCTCTCTTGCCAGAATTATAAGGAGCTGGAGCTGCTGAGGTTGGTTTACTACGGAGGGGTGGAACATGAGATCAGAAAGGAGGTGTGGCCATTTCTGCTGGGCCACTATAAGTTTGGGATGGGCAAGAAAGACATGGCTCAGGTAAAGTTTTATAAGCACACTTCTTTGTCACAATATTTTGTTCTGGTGTGATGTACATTCTGATTGTCTGATGTGCCCTGGTGTGTTTCATAGATTGACGAGAAGATCACAGCAAGGTATCAGCAGGTGATGCGGGAGTGGAAGGCATGTGAGGTCATTGTGAAGCAGCGGGAGAAAGAGATGCAGTCGGCCATCTTTGCCAAGTTGTCATCAGGGAGCAGTATAGACAGCCACGTCCTCAGACTCATCCACAGGGACTCCACTATTAGCAACGAGGTCAGTCGCAAGCTCTGTTTAAGTAAGTATAGGTTATTTACTTACAAATCTAGCAAGCTGCCCTGCATCCTAACACTCACAGAATCTCTTAAGTGAATGCTTTGGGATTCTCTTATAAAGCAGAACCTCGATATGGCACAAAAGAGTCCCTTTCTTACTTGCAGTTAATTTCAATATAGTTTATAATTAGCATGTTGCTATGCTGACTGGTCAATACTTTGATAATGGGTAACATAATAATGCCTGACACATCCAATGTTTTTTTTTTTTTTTAACACTATTCAACACCACTCAGAACTTAAGTATAGATAAACATACATGCCACATATAGATATTGGGTAAAACAGTTAATTTTTGATTTCACATTTCAATACTTTTGAGTATTGAATGAAATGTATGTTATTTATCATGTCAGCATGTTGCTAAGCTAACTGTTCAATACTTTAATACGCATACAGAAATTTTGAGTAATATTTAATAATAGTTTGTTTTTGATTACATACCAATACTTTTAAGTATTAAATGTTTATTAATAATGTGGTGTTGGTGTAAGCTAACTGTTCAGTACTTTAATAAACATAACCATACATGTCACACAAAAATGTGAGGTGAAATAGTTTTTTTTTTTTTTTTGATTAGGCCTACATAATTTTGAGTACCTAATGAAATGTATGTTTATTTACTATTTGGTTTTAGCATGTTGCTAAGCTAACTGCTCAATTCTTTAAAGGGGTCATCAGATGCAAAATTCACTTTACATGTTGTTTGAACATAAATGTGTGTTGGAAGTGTGCACACATCTACCCTATAATAATAAAAATCCATCCAGTGTTTTTCTTTTAAATCCCTATTTAAAAATCCTCTTTCTCAGATCAGGCTGTAATGAGATTCCTGGCAGAATGATGTAGTTCTGCACAGGCCCCTCCCACGATTGACAAGGCCGTCTTACCTAAGACCCACCCTGAGTGGGCTGTGAGCTGTCCGCCATTGTGTCGACTCCAGTGCAGGGGAAGACAAGAATGTCTCCAATTAAGCGATTGAGGTGTTCTGTTGTTGGATGTAATAATGAACATAGCAGTCGTCATTTACTCCCGACATCTGAGCCACTGAAGATGCAGATGATTAACATTACTTTCGTTTTTTGAAGGGAATGCGCCCTCTGATCTGCCTAAATGTGTTTATGTTCGCACAAATCATTTATGATCCATTATAAGGGTTTTTTATGAATCTTTGCAAATCGCCTTTCCTAATAAATGCTAGATAGGAAGTTTTGTCGCGGAAGTTTACAGTCTGCTTATCACCCCATGGAAGAGAGGGGCGGAGTCAGCAGAGCTCATTAGCATTTAAAGCAACATCGACTAATACAGCTTGCTGAAAACAAGAGCTGATTTTGACAGGGTAAAAAGGGTGTTTTTACACTACCATTGAGAAATTTCATTTCTCAAGTCATCATATCCCATCCATCCCATTTCTTTTCTGTCTTTAGGTATTCATGTCTGTGGATGAGCCTGACGCGGGTGGTCATGACACCTCGTGTGAGGGAGGAAGTACTCCCACCTTAACCACTGTGGTTACCCCGGCCATGTTAGCCCCAGACGAGAGGCCGCTGGTGGAGTTTGACTCTCCAGATTCAGGCCTGCCCTCCTCCAGGAACTACTCCGTAGCGTCTGGACATTCCCAAATCATGTCCAGCATCGATGATGGACAGAGCATGGAGGAGGACACTACACCCACTGGGGTAATGGAGGAGCAGGGTGGACGGGACTCTCTTATTGAGGACAAACTCTGCAGTCAGCTGGACAAACTCACAACCACCACTGAGGGCACTGCACCATCCTTCTCCTCTTATACGGTAAATGAATGCACTGTTTAAAGTGTTAGGTTACTCAGAAATTAATTCTGTCATTAATTACTCACCCTCATGTTGTTCCAAACCCGCAAAACCTTCGTTCATCTTCGAAACACAAATTAAAATATTTTTGATGAAATCCAAAAGCTTTCTGACCCTGCATAGACAGCAAGGGTACCACCACGATCAAGGCACAGAAACGTAGTAAGGACATCGTTAAAATGGTCCATGTGACATCAGTGGTTCAACTGTAATTTTACGAAGTTACAAGAAATCTTTTTGTGCACAAATAAAACTAAAATAGCAACTTATCCATTTTGGATAGTAACGTTGTTTACGTTCACATCAAACCAAGCACATGCGTCGTGATTCTCTCCAAAATGGCGCTACAGGGTGACACGGAGGAGAAGAATTGTTGAATTAAGTTATTTTTGTTTTCTTTCCGCACAAAAAGTATTCTCGTAGCTTCGTAAAATTATGCTATTCTCTCCAAAATGGCGCTACAGGGTGACACGGAGGAGAAGAATTGTTGAATTAAGTTATTTTTGTTTTCTTTGCGCACAAAAAGTATTCTCGTAGCTTCGTAAAATTATGCTTGAACCACTGATGTCACATGGACTATTTTAATGATGTCCTTACTACGTTTCTGTGCCTTGATCGTGGTAGTACCCTTGCTGTCTATGCAGGGTCAGAAAGCTCTCGGTTTTCATCAAAAATATTTTAATTTGTGTTCAGAAGATGAAAGAAGGTCTTATGGGTTTGAAATGACATAAGGGTAAGTAATTAATGACTGAATTTTCATTTTTGGGTGAACTATCCATTTAAGCTGATACACCATTACAGATCTACATTTATCACAGTCAAAATTGTAAAGGTCAATAATTTATTCTGGTCAGTTGTTTTGTCAATGTGCTTGTGAGCAGATTGAGCTGTTGGACACAGTGGCTCTGAACTTGCACAGAATAGACAAAGACGTCCAGCGCTGTGATCGTAATTACTATTTCTTCACTACCAGCAACCTGGAAAAACTGCGAAACATCATGTGCAGGTCAGTAGAGGACCGTGTTGATCTCTGTGATCTGTTTGTGTTCTCACTCTCAGAATAGCAGCTCATTGAATTTCTAATCAGTCAGTCTGTTAGATTAATTGAAACATAAATCATAAATATGGTGGGTTGTTGATTTTTATATCTGTGTGTTTGTTGTATTTGTTGATGTATTATTATCAGGTTGTGTGTGGTTTCATCTGGAGATTGGCTATGTGCAAGGCATGTGTGACCTTCTAGCCCCACTGATGGTCATTCTGGATGACGGTAAGACAGACACAGGCATGTCTTAATGTTTTACATCCTTGACTTGTATATTTATTATATATATAAAAAAAATGATAAGATCTACATGAACTTCTGAGACCATCACAACTTTCAAGAAGCAGCTGAAGACACACCTCTTCTGCAAGCACTTAATCACTTCACAAATATAAACCAAAGTACTTACACACACACAAAACCAATCCTGATTTTCTTCTCTCATGCAAGCATTTCTTTTTTGTTTAGTTTATTCAAAGGTTTAGTTTAGCCAAAATTGTTAATTATCCAAGTTTTTTTAGGTTTATGTGATTTTATTTTTGTATTAATTTCTTCTTGTGATCTTTCAAGCTGTCTCATGGCACTCAGTGGGTGTTGCAGTGCTTCAGTCCAAAAGAAGTGAAATAAAAAGCGCCCATCCATAAAAAAAATGTCTCACATGGCTTCAGGGGGTGAACAAAGTCCTCCTGTAGCAAATCTATGCATTTTTGTAATAAAAATAACTATATTTAAAATGTAATAATCAATTTAATCTAGCTTGCGCTCACTGTTGTAAACGGAAGCAGTTCCGGGGGAATGACGTATGAGGTCAGCGCCATAATTATATTATCTTCTTTTTAACCCCCTTAAAGAGTGCTTGGCCTACAGCTGTTTCACTCAGCTAATGAAAAGGATGAGTCAGAATTTCCCTACCGGAGGAGCCATGGACACTCATTTCGCCAATATGAGGTCACTAATACAGGTAACATGACACATGACTCTTCTCCCTCTTCCTGCCTGAGTCAGCGCTGTGATTGGTCTGTTCTTCTGATGCCATCTGTGACATCATGCGTTCTCTCCCCTTAGATCCTTGACTCAGAGTTGTTTGAGCTCATGCATCAGAATGGAGATTACACCCATTTCTACTTCTGTTACCGCTGGTTCCTCCTGGACTTCAAAAGAGGTAACAGCACTGAAACAGAGCCTGTACGTTTTAAAACACAGCGAAGATACAGTATCTCAGATTGTACCTTCATTGCTTAACTTATTGTGTATAATGTGTGTCTGTGTCAGAGCTACTCTACGAGGATGTGTTTGCAGTATGGGAGGTCATCTGGGTCGCCCCTCGCATCTCCTCCAAGCACTTTGTCCTGTTCATTGCACTGGCCTTGGTGGAGGTGTACAGGGACATTATCCTGGACAACAACATGGACTTCACTGACATCATCAAGTTCTTTAATGGTGAGTGAACTGAACAGAGCTGAAGCGAGTCAGATGTCTGACTGTTTTCAAACAGATTTTCCATTTCCACTTTCATTGATTAACCACAACAAATAGCCCCCCAAACTCACGCCATTGCTTGAGCCAACTTTCTCCATTGGCCGCTGTTCAATGTTAGTAATGTGTTATAACAAAATATTTTTTTGAAAGCAACAAAACTAAAAACAAAAATACAGTAATAACAGGAATATTGTGAAATGTTATGACAATTTAAACGTTTTCTGTTTTAATCTATTTTAAAATGTAATTCATTCCTGTGATGACAAAGCTGAATTTTTAACAGCCATTACTCCAGTCTTCAATGTCACACAATCCTTCAGAAATCATTCTGATATGGCTGCTTATTATTTTTGTGGAAACTGTGATTTTGTTTAGTTTTTTTCTTTTAGGATTATTTAATGAATTTATTACTGATTATTCACACTTATCATTTTGCAACTCTGATCATGTCCTAAATCATGAAAAAGAACTACTTGAATCTGATTATTTAATGAAAGGGAAGTTCAAAAGAGCAGTATTTAAGAGAGTATTTATTGCAAGTATATTTATATGCAAAAATAATATAAAGTTTGATACTATAATTGTTGTTTCCTAAATTCAATAATTGGCTTTTATTTTGTCATTATCAAGATAATAGAAGAAAATACTTTCAATTATACAAAAATGCAAATTTTCATAGCACTTCTCAATAAATGACTTCCAACTTTAGTCCTTAGAAAGCAGAATGAAACAGTAATATTTTCAAAAACTGTGAATGTGTTAAAAATGCATTAAAATATATACTTTTAAAATGAATACCTTATGTTAATACGCTAGCTTTAATATTCCTGTTAAAAAAAAAATCGTGATTTTTGCTGATCCCTGAACCCTTGATTATGGACCGTTTCTAATAGATGTTTTACCATTATATAAAGAAAATATTACAAAAAAACAAGACAAACTTCAGCTTTAAAATATCACAGCACAACAGTTTTGAGTTTTAAACTTTTAGAATTTGGCCATTTGGAAGTGTGGGATTAGGTATGATTTATGCTTTATTGTCCCTGAGGGAAATTTGTCTTAGGCTCAAAAATACAACCACCACATCATGTAAAACATATAACAGTAAAAAATGAAAAAAATCCATAAATACATAACCTCACATAATGTTATTTAATAGCGTAATTGCAGAAGGAATAAACGAGTTCTTGAACCGATTTAATCTCCATCTTGGAATTCTTAAGCATCAGTCTATTGAGTAATTGTATTCTTTGTGTTCCTCTCTAACAGAGATGGCCGAGCGCCACGACATGCAGCACATCCTCCAAATAGCGCGGGAGCTGGTTCACAAGGTGCAGACCCTTATCGAGAACAAGTGAGAATACGAGTAGGCTCCCGCCCACCGAGTCCTGCCTGGCCCAGTCTCCTTCTCTCGTTCCCAACAGCCCAAGGCTTGAGACTGCCCGGGATCTGCCTCGACGTCTTGACTCTTAATATCGTTTGCCTGCCACAGAATGCCGTTGTGTCAGACCCTGGCGTTGTCTGCATGCTCGTGGTGTTTGAGCACACTGTGACTGAGGTTTTTTCCTTTCTTGCTGTACACGCCTCCAGCACACACCGCACCCGATCAGGTCCTTTTAGATCTGCTTTTATAAGAAATGAGAAGCCTCGTACAGGGGGCACAACCGTTTCCTTTCCCTAATGGCCACCAAATGTACAGTAAGTATTCCACCATGAATAAAAACCGGCGTCGAGCACAGTTTTGAATCCTCAAACTAGGATGCATTAGGTCAGCTCAGTTAAATTAAATAATATGTAAGGAAGGAGTAATTCGTACAATGTGTGTGTGAAAGGAATGTCTGTGCCAATAACCTTGTACTAGTATTTATATTGTTTTTTTTTTTAGTGTGTCTACAGCCCCTTTCTTGTTTATGTTGTTTGTTTTTGTTGGTGGTGATGACGATGTTATAATAATAGTAGTTGTTGTTGTTTTTTTTGTAACACGTTTCACGACTTGTGTCCATACGTTTGCACTTTGAATCTGTCGCTCCATGTCCCCCGTGATGCTCCTCACTGACAGGTGTTATCAGGGGTCACTGGAAAGGGTCCAGGCTCTTCCACGGGTCAGAAAACTGCTTCCACGTGATGTGACGAGACTAATAAGTCTTTGGTGTGTCACCACCGTCAGGCTTTGTTTACACTGCATATACTGTACACTACTGTTCAAAAGTTTGGGGTCAGTAAGATTTTTGATCATTTTATTCTGCAAGGATGCATTAATTAATCAAAAGTGACAGTAAATACATTTATAATGTTACAAAAGATTTCTGTTTCAAATAAAAGCTTTCTCTTTTTCAAAGAGTCCTGACAATGTATGTATGGTTTCCACAAAAATATTAAGCAGCAAAACTCTTTTCAACTTTAATAATAAAATATATTTTGAAGTTTTGAAAGATTATGTGTGACACTGAAGACTTGAGTAATGGCTGCTGGAAATTCAGCTTTGCATCACAGGACTAAACTACATTTTAAAATATATTCAAATAAAAACCAATCATTTTAAATGATAATAGTATTTCACAATATTACTATTTTTAATCAAACACATGCAGCATTGGTAAGCATAAATAATTTTTTTTAATATATATATATATATATAGTAAAACAAATCTTACTGACCACAATCTTTTAAATAGTAGTATACATAAATCGTGTCATATTTCCATATCCAATCTTTATTACTGATTATTCTCATTTATCATTTTGCAACTCTGATCATGTCCCAAATCATGATAAAGAACTACTTGAATCTGATCTGACTGTTCAAAAATTTGATTTTAAATGGGAAATGTCACTAAATTTGACCTGCTTTTAGCACGTTATGGTTATTTATCATCAAACGTGTCTTGATAAAGAAACATTGCATAATAGTTGCACATTTTAAGAGTAATTCACTTCCATACAGTCTTCCAAGTAATTAATATCTAAGGCTGTTTGGAATCGAACACGAGCTAACTGAATACTTCACATAGTACTGCAAATGATATTTTCTTGAATAGTATGTGAAATAAATGCAGTATGCAGTGTTGCATTGAATAGTAATTTGGATATAGTGATTATTTTTGGTTTAGTTTTTTATTTTTGAAATTTTATTTTTTTGAATTTATTTTATATTGTTAGTTGTTTTTTTTGGAAATAGACTTTGCATTGTGGGATGTTATATTCCATGCAGTGTGCTGATATATGCTACACATTTGGTCATCAGGGTATTTTAAGGATTATTGAGGAGTAGTGTTGTTGTGCGGGTGTGTTTTTTTTATAACAGCCTAAATCCCCCCAAACAAAAAGCAACTGTACTTTTCTAACAGCTGACAGAGATTATGGGAGAAGTGGTCTTATGATGTGACTATCGGTCACTGCCTCAAATCTTGCCAAATCCTTTTGTCAAATGCGTGCGAGTGCGGAGGATGTTTTAGCCCTTCCGACAGGAACTCATGTACCAAAGCCTCTAAAACATCTTCATCCTTGTCATACTCGTTCAATGTTAAACCATATCTCCAAGACTGTTGATTAGGTGTATAAAAGCCAAATCATTTATTTCCATTTCTACTGTGAGACATTTATTATCCTCCTTTCCATTGCTTTGTAATTGAAGTGTAAATAAATGGATTTGTACTGGGTTTCTACTGTGAGATTTATTTCAGATTTTATTATTTTTACTTTGGTTTTAGAGACTGTGCTTACCTGGAGAGCTGTACAATCTGAATGTGGGAAACCTTTGTTACTTGTTGACTGTTATGTCCTTTATCAACGTTGTGCACTGGTTTCTAATCGTTTCAAATATATATGTACAGTTTTGTTTGGACGCTAACATCAGAATGAAGTATGTATTGTAACGGATGTATCATTTACCTTGAATGTACATGTATTATGGTTGTTCCTAACGATTAAAACATTTTCATATGCAGAAAAACTGATGGTGTACATTTTTGAATCTCTTATTTATATATATATATATATATATATATATATATATATATATATCTACAGTACAGGTCAAAAAGTTTGGAAACATTACTATTTTTAATGTTTTTTGAAAGAAGTTTCTTCTGCTCATCAAGCCTGCATCTATTTGATCAAAAATACAGAAAAAAAAAATTTATATTGTGATATATTATTACAATTTAAAATAATTTTTAAAGTTATTATACTTTAAATTGTCATTTATTTCTGTGATGCAGCTGAATTTTTAGGATCATTATCACATGATCCTTTAGAAATCATTCTAATATGATTATTCATTATCAAAGTTGGAAACAGTTCTGCTGCTTAATATTTTTTCAGAACATGTGATACTTTTTTAGGATACTTTGATGAATAAAAAGTAAAAAAATAAATAAAAAAAAAATAAGAAGAAGCTATGTTTTTAAAATATAAATATTTTGGAATAACAATATACACTACTGGTCAGTAATTTGGGGTCAGTAATTTTTTTTTCTTTTTTTTTTTAAAAATAAAATCAATACTTTTATTCAGCAAGGATGTGTTAAATTGATAAAATGTGATAGTAAAGAAAATTTATATTATTAGAAAGTATTTTTTTTTATTTTGAATAAATGCAGTTCTTTTTAACCTTTTATTCATCAAATATATTAGACAGCAGAACTGTTTCCAACACTCAAAATAAATCAGAATATTAGAATGATTTCTAAATGATCATGTGATAGACTGGATGTTACATGTGACACTGAAGGCTGGAGTAATGATGCTGAAAATTCAGCTTTGCATCACAGGAATAATTTTTTTTTAAAGTAAATTCAAATAGAAAACTATTATTTTAAGTTGTAATAATATTTCACAATATTACTGTTTTTTTCTGTTTTTTGATCAAATAAATGCAGGCTTGATGAGCAGAAGAGACTTTTTTCAAAAACATTAAAAATAGTAATGTTTCCAAACTTTTGACCTCTACTGTATATATGTATATATACATATATAGCAAATCAATTTATGCATTACATTAACAGAAGGTAACAGTAAAGACATTTCTAATGTTGCAAAATATTTCTATTTCAAATAAATGCTGTTCTTTGCACATCCTATTCTTCAAATAACCCTGAAAAAACAGATTGCACAAACATAAGCTGCACAAGTGTTTCTGAGCACCAAATCAGTATATTATGATTTCTGAAGGATCATGTGACACTGAAGACTGGGGTGGTGATGATCATTCAGCTCATACATTTTCAAACAGAAAACAGTTTAAATCAACATTTTAAATCAGAATAATGTTTCACAATATTACAGTTTTACTGTGTTTTTGATCAAATCACTGCACTCTTGGTGAGTAAAAGACATTTTAAACAGTATAAAATATAAAAGAATGGAACTAACACATAAAATGTGCAGCGTATCAATGTAACTACTAAAGAATGTGACTAATATCAGCACATTGGCTGCCAACAGCGCTCGGGGTTTATTTCATTGAAAGAAATAAAAGAGTACATAATTATGATTTACACAAGTACAAAAATAACAATCGTAAAAACAACAAAAATCATAATGTTGTGATGTTTTCTGATGGTGGAGAATGTGTGTGTGAGTCTTTTGTTTTAAACTGTGGGATCTTTTTTTTTAGCTCTCAATGTACATAAGGTCACTCCATTGTGAATGCAGAGACGAAAATGCATGTCTATCTCTACACAAGATTGAAGTCTTGCACATCATTCAGTACCCAAGGAATTGCACGTTACGAAGGCATGAAAATAAAATAAAAAAATGACTTTAAAATAGTGTTTTCTAAAGCTAACGCTCCTCCATAAATATTTCCTTGCTGCTAATTAAATCCACTGTATTTTCTTATAACAGAATCACAGGTTTGTGGAGCCAGGAAAATTCATGAAACTTAGAGTACAGTGTGGAAAAAAGTAAAAAAAAAAAAAAAATTAAGCAATGACATTCTTAGGCCACAATTGTTACAGTACAACATCAAAGGCCAAAACTGTCCTCCAAAGAGTGGTCCGGGTCCAGAGGCCTGTGTGTGTGTGTGTGTGTGTGTTTGTGTAAGTGTTTCCATGCATGGAGGTCCCAGCATAGCGGGGGTGATGCAAGTCCATCATGGTCCCATGACATCTGCTTCTACTCAGCCCTGAAACACAGCAAGAGCACAGCAGCTACGTCACCTTACCTCTACTGACGTGACAATATTATCATGCTTTTACAAAACATACTACTGTACATACTAATCATTCTCAGGAAGAAGACGTCTGATTGCTAAATGTGTCTTCATGACTTTACATTCACAGAATACTCTCACATTCTTTGACAGATCTGACTACATATAAAATGCAAAAGTATTATTAAACTACAAAAATATTTGTATTTTTTTTATTTCCATTAATATGTTTCCAGAATATTTTTCCCCCATTCATCAACATAATACATTATGTTATATAGGAAGTTGGAATTAAAATGCAGGTAACAAAATATATAATTATTTTTATTATCATTATTATTATTACTACCACTACTGTTGTTGTTGTTGTTATTATTATTATTAATAATAATAATAATAATAATAATAATAATAATACACTGATAAATTATAAAAAATATAATATTTAATTATTATTAAAATTACTACAATTACTACTAATAATAATAATAATAATATTAATAATGAATGATATTAAAAGTTAAATAATTTATCAAAGAATGTGTCAATATTAGGTCTTAAGTACATTAAGACTTAACACAAGCCTATTTCTGGAATAATACTTTAAATATGAACCCATAAATATCAAATAATGTCACAATATAATGATGATGAATTTTTTTTTGTAATTTTCAGGAAACCACAGATGTTTTGGTTTAATAATAAAAATATTTTTCTAGCACAACTGGAACCATTCCCTTAAAATGACTCTTGTACTGTAAATCATGTAAATGATTCAAAACACTATTTGATCCAAAGAGGGAGCAAAGTTTGCCAGTAAAGATGATAATAACTCACTTCTATTGATAAAGCTCTGGTCTTCTCCTTCTAACTTGGGTTTGGCTTTTCTGGGGACTTCTGAAGCTGTGATAAGAGAAACATCTGTTACACATGTGTGGACACAGTTCAGTACAGCCTACAGCAAAGCATGAATCAACAGTTTTCACTGTATTTGTATTGTTATGATGTTAGCTTTTATTTCTTCTTGTGATCTCTGATGAGAGTGCATGTGAGTTGTTCATGTTCATATGTATTTAGGGATACATTAGTCATAGATTTTTAATCACAGCAACTCCAACCCTCTTAAACTTCTCAACACCCTATGAACTAGTGGTTTTCAATTTTTTGGAAAACAAATATGATGATATTGCAAGGCTCACCTTTATTAAATGATTAAGGCAGTTTCATTTTTTAATACATACCGTATGAGGAATTGATATGTGACCCTGGAGCACAAAACCAGTCTTAAGTCGCTGGGGTATATTTGTAGCAATAGCCAAAAATACATAGTATGGGTCAGAATTATTGATTTTTCTTTTATGCAAAAAATCATTAGGATATCAAGTAAAGATCATGTTCCATGAAGATATTTTGTAAATTCCCTACTTTAAATATACCAAAACTAAATTTCTGATTAGTAATATGCATTGCTAAGAACTTAATTTGGACAACTTTAAAGGCCATTTTCTCAGTATTTTGATTTTTTTTTTTTTTTTTTTTTGCACCTTCAGATTTCAGAATTTCAAATAGTTGTATCTCGGCAAAATATTGTCCAATCCTAACATCAATGGAAAGCATATTTAATCAGCTTTAATTCAGATTATGCATAAATCTCAATTTCGAAAAATGGACCCTTATGACTGGTTTTGTGGTGCATGGTCACAGATATGATATAATAAGTTATTTAAATTGTTGGAATGTTTTTTTTTTTTTTTTTTTTTTTTTTTGCTATTTATTTGTCATTTTCACCATAGCTTACTAAAAACATAATTAAAATATTAATTGAAGTTGTAAACATAAGTTGTAAACCTGCCATGATTTGTTCATTTTCTTATAAAATCAATTACTTTTTTACTCATATTTTGATGATCAAAGATATAATATAAAATCATCCAAAAAAATTCCCATCATCTGTCCAAGAGGGGGCAGTATAGGACTTCTAGTCAGCAGAACAGCCTACGACTACGAAAGAGCGTTTCATATACAGGTCTACAGATCTACAGCTAATGTGATCAGAATAAAAAAAAATTAAACCATGAGATCAGAGGAGCACAAGTCACCGCATTAACCAGCGTTATGATCAGAAATTACGTGAAGAGCAAAGAATCAGAGTGAGTGGAAGCAGATGGGAATTAAATGACCGCCGTTTTATTTACAGAAAAAAAAAGGAAGAACAAAATCAATTAAAAAAAGCAATTTATGAAGAGCTTGAGGACAGGCAGAATATCTTCCATACCTGTGTTTGTTCTTTAAGAAAATCAGGTAGCTGAAATTCACCCTTAAAGACCTGGAAAAACAGAGAGCTGATTTTAGAGACTGTCACACTGTGCAAACACAGGAACTACAGTCTTTCCACAGAAATCAGGGCACTGCTCATTCATTACACATTTCAAAGCTCAGATTCTTCCCTTTTCTGTTTTGATATATCTTTCTTGAAGCTATTTTAATCTCTGAAAACATCCTTCTTTAAACAGCATCGATACAAACGGTTTTATACTGTATGTCTGCAGAAAGCAGTAATGGCCAAATGAAAAGTCTGGCGCTGAACGGAAAACAGAGTCCTCTTATTGAAGCGCTCTCTCGCGCTGCTAGCAGGATATTGTGTGTCAATTCCCAGGGTGTCTAACTTCACAAAATTTACAAGCTCTATCCAGGGATGAAAGAAAGAGTGAAAGACTGTGAGAATAAAAAGAGAGCTAGACTGAATGCTGGTATGAGAAGCAGCCAGTACGTCTGTTCCAGAGAGAATGACAATCTCCAATTAAAACTCATCCAGCTGATCTCATTTCCTGGCTTTCTAAACTTAGGAAATTGCGAATGAGGAGCTCATGCAAGTTTGCATGTCATAAGAAAGAAGCGCTGACCTGATGAGAAGTCAGACAACTTGGAGATTGAGCCATTATTTCAAAGCACTTTCCACTGAGAAACCTGAAGCTCGAGCTCTTTATCCACTACTGCTGGGGCTGTCACTTACTGGAGCTCTGTGAAGGTGTTTTATTTTAAACGACAAAAATGTATTTATTAATGAATAAATAAACTCTTATGAACCAGTTATTTTCAGTGAATCAAAAACATTCAGCATGACTAAGGTTGTCTGATTCATGTTCACTGACTCATACGAATCAGTTCAAGTGAATCAAAAAATATATAGTACAAACTGTGTAGTCTGATTCATGTTCACTGACTCTTACGAATCAGTTCTTTTAAGTGAATCAAAAAATATACAGTACAAACTGTGTAGTCTGATTCTGAAGCAAAAAACAAACAAACAGTATATTATATCAAAATTATACCCAAATCTCTTTGAATAGAGCTGAATTAAGAGTCTGTGAATCAGAATCAAAACGGGAAATCTGTATGGATACTCAGCCTTATTACACAGTCAGATGGACAACTGCCATTAGGTTGTGTCTTTGTCTTGTCTCTTTGCTTTTACTCTGTGTGTCACAAAAAAATTCCAACTTACAGTCAAAAAAAAAAAAAAAAAAAAAAAACGTATCCGGTTCCATTTCATTGCTCTCCATCTTTTTTCTTTTTCAACACAACTGTGATTCTTATGTAAATGCCCTCAAAAGCATAATCAGGGCAATACGAATCTGAAACAGCCTATATAATTTTAAATGGCTCAATACACATATGATTAAATACAACTAGCTGATTTTAAAAATATGTAGTTCTGAGGGTGTTTAGGTTTCTTTTGTAAAGGGGAACTGAGTGAATTTGGCTCACGCTCCCCATCTCAGCCGGCTCAACTGTGGGATACAGCTGTTACGCAAGACTTCAGACCCAATTACCGAGAGGAGTCTCTGGGCCGCTGGTTAGAGAGAGCTAGTATCACTGCTGGGTCAAGAGGTGGGGGTTCATTTGTAGAAGGAAGCGAGTTAGTTCGTTCGGGGTTAGTTTGAGTCGAGCTGGCTGGCCAAGCTTGCGGTTCAGAGGCTGAGTGGAATTCATTTGCGATGAGAAAGTCGTGAATGTTTCCCATTTCCCATTTCGTAATCATCTATCACTCGTCCAAGACTGTTAGCCACACTAAATCCTGAGAATGTTGCACTAGAGGTGGAGATTCATAAGTCACATCACCATGGCTAGAGAACAAACAATGGTTAGGAGAAAGACATGTTCTGGCTGTGACTAGATCTGGTTCATTCATTTTGTTTGAACAAAGAACAAATGAATGAGTAGGATCTGCAGAACTCAAAAGTCCCCAAAATAAAATAATATTTTATCTTATCACGCCTCCAAATACTCATTCATGTCCTCGTAAAAACAAGTGTCTGACAAGCAGGTCTGTATTTGCTGCAATGACGTATCTGGTTCTCTATGTTGGATTTAATAGCAGTGACATGCATACTGAGGTAACCAAGACCTCATATGACATTTGTTTGGCTCGCTTCTGCTGTGAAGTGATTTTTTCAGTGCTGATGTAATAGGACACACTTATTCTTCAAAAAAAAAAAAAAGTTGCAGGTATAGAGAATAATCTGACAAAACCTGCGGGTAACTAAGGGTGTGTGCGAATGGGACCTTCACATGGGTACAGTTCTTCAGATCCTTGCAGATCTTGAGCTCCAGGGAGGCAGCAGTGGAAAAACTGACTGTGCAGCCCAGCAGGAGGATTCTCTACTGGAATGTTTACATTCAGCCCTCCTGCAGCTATCAGTATGGGCTGCTCACTGAACAGTAGGTTTGACTTCTATAAATACACGAAGCAAGAAAATTAATCATCCGAATGATGTAATAATTGGCAAATACGAAAGGAAAAAAATATTATGTTAAGAAAAACTCATGCTGGGAAAAAAAAACAACAACTCAATGTTGTTTCAAGACACATATGTCTTTGGGTAAAAGTTTGGGGGAAAAAAAGTCATAAAAGCAGTCCATATGATTTTTTCACTATATTACAACCCTTTTGATAGCTTTATGTTTGGAACAGACTGCCTAACAGAATGCATTACGCCTAACATATTTTTTGTTCCACAGAATTAAAATCAAGGTATAGCACCGTTCAAAATTTTGTGGTCAGTAAGATTTGTTATTTTTGAAAAAAAAGTAATACTTTTACACAGCAAAGATGCATTACACTGATCAAAAGTCACAGTTATGTCATTTATAATGTTACAAAGATTTCTATCTCAAATTAACGCTGCTCATTTGAACTTTCTATGCATCAAATAATCCGGACAAAATGGTTTTGTTTTGCGATATTTTCTACATAAGAAATGTTTCTTAAAAACAAATCAACATCTTAAAGTGATTTCTGAAGGATCATGTGACACTGAATATACTTAAAAAATATTATCATACAAAACAATACTTGTAAATTGTAATATTATTTTAGTTTTACTGTTTTTATTTTACTTTTGATCAAATAAGGTTTATTCGGCCTAAATGATTGGTGAAGTCCTTCATACTGTACATCACCAGAGGATGAGTCGTTTCACCAGAAGATTGTCATTTTGATTAAAAATTACAAATTCAATTAAAAATTCAAAACATTTTTTACTTATGTAGAGACAATAGCACAAAACTTTAAAATATCTTTAAATAAACTTTAATTTCAGTTATTGTCATAACATGAAAATAATTATCAGCTGAAGGTCATTCGCATCCGAAATTTTTGCACGTTCAAAAATAAATACCTCACGTTGTGTCAAATCACATTTACAGACTGCCTCTGAAACTTTCATGCGTCATAAAAACATCCGAATGACGAATACAAAAAAAAATGAAAAAAGCATACGAAAATTTGTCTCAGTGTGCAAGGACCTTTACTGTACTGGTTTGAAACAAACTAAATTAACAGCCCTAAAGTAAACAAACACCAGATCACTCTGCTATCTTGAAGTTTTAATTTAAGGATCAGCACCAACAGAGGTGGAAATAGCAAAGGAAACTGTCTTTCCTTTCTCCCTTATGTACAGACATGTATAAAGAGCTTATAGTGTGATGGCTCAGACACAGTAGGGTGGTCTGGTTAATCCCTAATGGTAGCTCAGACTGCTGTGAGCAATGAGAGGTGGCGAGCAGACATGGATGTTGACAGATCTGTGCAGCTGACTGCGCCTCATCCTCGGGTAGAGGATCTCCCAGCAGCACATCCAGAATCACCTGCTGTAGCCTCTGACGAGAGACGCAGCCGAGCGAGGAAGAAACCGCAGAAGAGCTGGTGCTCACTGTTCCATATCACAGAAATAGCAAAAGCTATTCATCAAAGACGAATTCAACTGTGGTAGGACAGTCATACACCAACAGCTCCTCTAATGCAGGATGACACTGCTGACTCAATGTTTTAACACACAGGGCTTTACCCCTGTACCATGACTCAAGACTCTTTCACGCCTTCTCTCACCTTGGGCAGAACTAGACACGCAGGAAAGGGTCATTTAACACTATTAAGAATCACACATTCTCTTCTGAAAATCTTGTTATATAAAGTGTTACACAATTTTAAATCAAACATTTCATTCACATCACCTCCTTTTCTGGTAAACAAACTTCCAATGATTCTGGTCTCCAATACAGTTAAGCACGACCTTTTCCACATAATGCCACTAGCAGCACTGTTGAGACCGACTTATTGATCTTAATATCAATTTCCAAACATGAATCATAACGAAGCTGCAAAGTCACTTAATAGGCATTGATTGTGGCTTTGGACAGGATTCAAAATGTATTAATTCGCAGGAGACTGATGACAGACAATTAAAGGGTGGAAAAGCAAGACTGTCACTTACTCTCTGCATCCTGCAATGTATAGAAGCTTTTGTGAAGAGCAACAATATGGGCCAGGTAGAGTCAAACTGTTGTCGAAAAACACTGAAACTCACAGATGCCTTGATAAGATAATGTCACTGAAACTTGGCCAACTATATACATCCGTCTTCATGTTACTGCTGTCCTACATAGTTTAGGTGTATCATGTTGAATCTGCATAAACAAACCAGATGGAAGCAGTAGATAAGCAAAGGAAACCAACAAAGCATTTTTCAAAGCGTTTACAGCTAAGTCATTACATGAGATGGCTATAGAAGCAGTTGACAGGAAGTCCATTAAATAAAATTCAAGTTTATGTCTATTAGCATTAAAGCCATATATGGAGTCTTTAACAGCTGTTTTTACTCCTTTCTTGTTTACTCTTGGCATGACTGCACAGTTCAGGATTACTGTGACCTGGTAAAAATGTCAACCGGTCCAAAATTCACAGGCTCCAGTAGAAATACAAAAGTGTTCCTTGTACCTTGCAAGCATTGAATTACGCTAATCTGTTTATTTTTCACTAAATGGTAAGACAATGGAAATGTGATAGTGCTACCTTCATTAAACCAAATTAGTCTGGAGTGCTCAGATCAATATTACAATCTAGTAAAGCCTCATTACTTAATTGTAGAAATGGTGCATTACTGCCACAAGAAATTAGGTCTAAGTTTAATTACCACAAAACCCAGGCATTTAAAAGTGCAATGATATTGAGAATGGGTTACACTGCCTTTCAACTTGTTACTGATGTTTAATAGCAGTAATGGGTTCTTAAAGGGACAGTTCACTGAAAATGAAAACTCTGTCATAATTTTTTCACCCTTATGTTGTTGTCTGCAAAATCACACAAGATGATATTTTGAAGAATGTGGGGTTTGTATTTTGTATTTTTGGGGGGTGGGCAATAAAATGAACCCCATTGAATTCCAGTGATATCTTCGACCTCGTTGACTTTTATTTTAAAGGCAAAAACAGTTGAAACATCATTCGAAAACAATCTTATTTCATGTTCCACAGAAAGAATAAAGCCATACAGGTCTGAAACAACATGATGAGTAAATTATAACAATTTTCATTTTTGGGTGAACTGTCCCTTTAAAGACTTGATGTCACTTAACAAACATGAAGTTTGGAGCTTTATATTTTTCAAAATAGTTTTCAAAATATCACATATTAAATGCTCATTATTTATGAGTGCAATAGCATTTAGATGCCCTCAAAGCTAACAGACAGACTAAAACCCGCAAAACTCTCATTTTGATTTAATTGGCTCTTAAAGGGATAGTTCACCCAAAAATGAAAATTTTGCTGTTGTTTCAAACCTGTAAGACCTTTGTTCATATTTGGAACACAAATTAAGATATTTCTGATGAAATCCGAGAGCTTTCTGACCCTAGACTACGAGCTACGAGAATGCTTTCTGTGCACAAAGAAAACAAAAATAAAGACTTTATTCAACAACAACAGTCTTCGACACACATTCTAAACAGTACCATGACGGACAGAAGAGAAAAAATTGTTGAATAAAGAATTTTTTTTTTCTTTGCACGCAAAAAGTATTCCCGTAGCTTCATAAAATTACGGTTGAACCATTGTTGTCACATGGATTATTTTAATGATGTCCTTCCTACCTTTCTGGGCCTTGAACATGGTAGTTTCCTTATAGTCTATGGAGGGTCAGAAAGCTCTCAGATTTCATCAAAAATGTTTTAATTTGTGTTCTGAAGATGAACGAAGGTCTTACGGGTTTGAAACGACATGAGGGTGAGCAATTAATCGAAATTTTCATTTTTGGGTGAACTATCCCTTTAACAAGGGACTTTATGAAAGTAATAAAGTAGTAGTAAAAATGCTTAGAAACTTGGCCTGTCTCAGGTATTTGATATTGTAACTGATGCAACGTTCAGTAATCTTTGAAGTTAAATGCAACACAAATACTTGGTTTGCCACAAATTCGTCGTAAAACAAAGAGGACAAAACCATGCATGTTTATGTCAGAGCAGCTGCAAGAGTCATCAGATCTTACCAGACCTCAGCTGTAACCCTGAGTTCATGAGGTCTTTTCTAAAGACCTGCACCGTGACTCTGCAACATAGCAGCTTTTTCTCTGATGAGCTGGAGTCTTGCAGTTCGCCTCTGTTTCCAAGGAAACCTCGCTATTCCACAGCTATCCAGATACTGTACAAAAATGGCAGGAAGACTTGCATTCAGAGTGTATTATAAAAAGCCGCAATGGCCTGCTTACAGCAAGGACATCATGTGAAGGAGACCAAGAGTAAATCTAGAGCTAAATTAATCAAAAACACAGACGGTCGCTGTGGGAAAATGAAGTATTCAAGTAATGTACAAGCCTAAACGCTCCTCTTACACTGAGGGTTTTCTCATTTTTTAAACACTCCAGGCAGTTGTTTCATATGCAAATATTTGCAGTAGTAAGAGAATTTTGAGTAGTTTTATAGTCGATTGCTCTAACACTTACAATGAGCAATCAATTTCTGTACATTTAACTAACTCTATTTATCTAAACACCACTTTTTTTAGCATTTCACATGTTCGAGGTGATACATGGTGATAGCTGGAGTCTGTTGTGTATGATTGCTGATAGCGATCTGACAAGCGACAGAATTTCTTGGCCACTTCTCACTTTTGTTCCACATAAGCAGATCCTCATCTGGTGGGATGCATTACTGTAACAAGAAGCAAATATACCAATACGAATCACAATAGTGCCATACTTGGATGCTCCTGTAAGAATAAACCATCCCCTCTCATCAGCTCAAAGTTGTATCCATAATGTCACCAACTGCATTCAGTTGTCCCCGTGAGATTTGGGTGAGAGATTCAATGTGAAAGAACACGTCATTGTTGCCTATGGCAGAAAAATCAATTTGCGAGTAATTTGAGTGGTGTTTTCACTAGTAAGCTAGCTGTTTTCAAAACGAGTTACTCATTTGTAATGCACGTTTCAATGATACGACAGTAATTTCTTGTGTGGATCTAATAATTGATTCAAAAATAAATCTTAAATGCAATTAAAAATGCTATTTTAATTTTTAAGATCAATTTGGTTGTAAAACAGTGGTGATGACTCCCTAAAGTTTTAATGGTATGCATGAATTAATGATGTTTGTAAAACTTTTTACCTTGAAATATACACTACTGTTTAAAAGTTTGGGGTCAGTAAGATTTTTTTTGTAAATAAATTCATACTTTTATTTTGTAAGGTCACAGTAAATTTATCAAAAGTGACATTAAAGACATTTATAATGTCTTAGAAATGCTGTTCTTTTGAACTTTACTACAGATCAAAGAATCTTGAAAAACATATATGCATCAGTTTCCACAAAAATATGAATCAGTTTTCAACAGTGATAATTAAGAAATGAAATCAGCACGGCACATGTACTGAAGCTACATTTTTAAAAGATTTCCCTTTTCTTTATTTTGGAAGCTCTTATTTGTCACTGACCCACATGCTTAGTCCGCATCAATTTCAGCAATCCAAGGCATGAAAATGCAAGAGGAGCAAATTAAAGGCCTACTTGACCCATTATGACAGCATTGCAATACTTAAAGCACAGAGAAACCCTGCGTGTAATGGATGCTAAAACGATTCTGAAGCACAGCTTGCTTCTCAGACTTCAAAAATAGAGTCCCTGCACAGTTCACAAATTTTACTGCACATGCTCTGTGTTACGGCCTGTCTGCATTGCACACCTTGTGAGAAGATCTTAGATCTTCGCTGTTGTGTGTGTGTCGTACTTCATGTAGAAGGAGAGAGGGGGAGGCTTAACGACTGATCCATGCAGCCATGTTTGATCCAGGGGAAATACACATTAATACGCAGCAGATGTGCTTCTCCATATGTCTCTCTTTCTCGCTCACACATATATACACACACAGCCTTGAGTCAAAAAGATCTGACTGTTGAAGGAAAGGGACTACAACAACAGCTTTTCAAAAGAACGCTGAATGAAATCCGAACTGCTGTGCAGGGCACAAGCATGCACAAAACTGGCCAAAATATGCAGTAACACAAACAAATGCATTAAAGATGAAATACAATACAGTTACAAACAAACAACACACTCCTGCGCCTAGTTTTAAAAGCTCCAGCCTCCATTTTGGAACGAAACATCAAACATTCCTGCTTTGTCCAACTTGCAGAATTTTCTGGTCTAATAATTGTTCTTTTCAAACAAAACAAGGCTTTGAAGATTGCAGGGTTTCGGTGAGAAGAATGGCACGAGTTTTATTGCTCATCTAAAAGGAATCTTCTGTGTGTGGGAAAAAGGGAACAACTGTCATGGAAAGCAAAGCGCAACTGCAGAATAGCTCAAGGATGACAAACGCTTCAGACTGTCATAGCAGACATGGAGTATTAAAGGGACAGTTCACCGAGAACTCACTCTCATGGTGTTCCAAAGCTGTATGACTTTCTTCTGTGGAACACAAAAAGAAGAAATTTTGAAGAATGTTTTGACCTTAAAATGAAAAACAACATTGGATCCCACTGATTTTTAATTAGGGCTGGGCGATATGGACAAAAAAAGTTATCACAAATATTTTTCATATCAGAGTCACGATAAATTTCAAATCTTTATTCCTTTCAAGTTTAAAGGCAGATTTTTGCTCCCAAGTGAAAGTTGTAGAAACATGATCATTAATGGTGGTTTATTGGTTTACTCTTTATGGTCAGAACTAGGGCTGTGCGATTAATCAAAATCGTAATAAAATCACGATTTGAGTGTGCGTGTCTAGAGGCATGTTACAACTTTTTGATAAAGCTCTCATTGGTTTTCTTTTGGAAATATGTTTCAAATTTATAATGAATGCATTTACGACTGTAAAGCATGTCTGTGTGTGTCAAAATCGTGATTAAAATCGAAATCGCAAAATTTATCAAAAAATCGTGATAGGTTTTTTTTGTCCATATCACACAGCCCTAGTCAGAACATGACAAACACTTCACTTTTTTGAATTCTTTACACTTTTCCAGTCATTTTATCTTAACAAAATAAATATCTTTATTTTTATTTTTTCATTAATTTCTTAGTTCATACATGTTCTAATAGTTCATATTGGTTTAATTCATGTAAAATCAAATCATGAAACAGGTTTGTGTTGCCTGACTTTGATGACTTGTATCTTTAGAACAGTTTGCAGTGCTGGCTGCATTATCACTACACTATTAAATTTTTTGCCTCATGCACATTTGACAGCAGCTAGTAGTACCTTAAGTAAGGATGCAGATGTAAATTTATGTTCATTCACATCTGTAAAAATTGTAAAAACATAATTTTGAAATAGTGAAATGTAATTATTCTGACTGTTTGAGTTTTATTCAAATTAACCAATGTTATTATTTTGTAGAATTCATTTTTATATTGTTAAATTTAATTATTTACCATGATAGACCACACATAGCATGTCAATACCATGGTAAAATTCTAGGCATTTGTATGAAAAAGACTAGTCTAAATACATTTAATATAAATGCACAAACACTATAGCTTAATCACGAAAAATACTGAAATTATTTTCCCTTACTACCTTAATACATGTCTACATTATTAATATAATAAAATTCAATATGAATATCGACGATAGTCAGAGATATCGCCTGTGGCTGATGCCTCTGACGATAGCAGGACAATTATTATTATTATTATTATTATTATTATTATTAAGCTAGTAATACGATCTAATTAATATTTGGGCTTATTTGTTCCATCATATTTCTTTTTATTTGTTTTTACGGTGTTGAGCATTCTAACCAATCACACACGATTCTGTTGACTTTATGAATTCAATGGCCAATCAGATGCGGATGAGATATCGCTGAAACAGCGATAAGAGATTTATTCATCATTCTGTGTAGACAGCTTCACTGATCATAACGGGATATGCATATACTCGCTCTAGCCTGAAGTCAGTTGGGATGTTCTTTGATAATGCTAATGTTCTTTGCTCGTTTTCTGTAACTGCTTTTTGAATAACTGAGGAAATGTAAGCATTGTAATTAGTAACTTAAAATGTTTTTTATTAAATTGTTATCATGTAAAATACAAATTCAGTCATATTAAAAACATTAGGCTTCTTTTAGCCTTACGCTGTAGTTGGTTCACTTTCCGGCAATGAAACAAAGTAAATAAATAATTAAATAAATCTGCATGATAATATTATGTATCGGCGATCTCACAGGCTGACGATTGAGCATATCGCCCAACACTATACTGTTTAGTGCTTGTGTGACCGAAAAACATCAGCGAGTAAACTCATTTGCTCTAGTGAGCTTGCACTGCACTACCGTTTGAACTTTGAGCTGAATGGATAAACGCTCCGTGCTGCACGGTTTAAATGCGTAGCGCTGTTTCATTGTGCTTTTGCTGCACAAACATTATATCGAACATTTTTCAAATTCATGTTACCGTTTTTTTTGAGTAAAAATTAAATAGCATTAATTGTAGTTTGTTTTATTGCCCAGCCCTACTTTCAATGTATGAGAAAAACATTTAAATATCTTCCTCTATGTTTCACAGAAGAAAGAATGTCTTTGGAGTTTAGTAAATAATGATATTTTTATTTTTGTGAGTTTTATTTTTTTTTTAGAGACTTTATTGGATTTAATGATTTTCTATACCTGAGAAAAGGGCACCTGGGATGAAGTTGTGGCCAGAAAACATTGCGCAGCTGTGTCAATGCCACTGATAGTTTTCCAAGGATAGGAATCTGACACGGCTTTTCCCTTAAAACCCTCAGAGCCAGACTGGCACATTGATAGAGCTCGACAGGGGCCTCGTCCCGACCTATGAGGAAAAACACCACACTCTTCACCGTGACTGTGGTTCGCTGCTCAAGTAGCATAAAAATGCTTTCCACCACAGTCAGCACTCCATCAAGTCATGCAATTTTCCAAAGTTCTGTTATATTTCAACATGGAAAAACGCTAATAGAGTGAAGCTTTATATCAGGCTTTCATAGTGAATGACAAGACCACCTAGCCCACCTTGAGTGGCACGGCATCCATTTTTTAGTAAGGAACAGGGACACTGCTACAACCAGAAATGTTTCCTCACAGCACCTCGAAACCTGTCTGCTTGAAGAACATGAAGAGCCTGGAGCCATTTTGATCAATCTTAAAGGCTCTTATGGGGTTTTAAACACATTTTATATTCTTTTTTCCCCATGGTTTAGCATATGATTTTGTCATTAACCACTGCAAATGGATAGCAGCTGTGAAAGAGCATGGTGTAATACTGCTGATGTAAAAAATGAGCCTAAATTCTCTTTATTAAAATGAGACCTCCAGTCTGAACGAGAAGAAAGGGACACTGTCCATGATAAAGTGAGCGAGCAGCTACAACATCTTTTGAACTATCATCATAGACTGAATTAGCATCCAAATTGTCTTGATCTTTAGCTCAGTAAACAAGGGAGAAAAAGGAATTACACAAAGAATTGAGAAAATAAATGGTTGGTCAATTGACAAGCTCAGCTCATAATAGAATGTACATTTATTGAGGTTTGACAGTGGTAAGCTGGCTCTATATCCACCAGTGAAGCATGAATTATTAGCAATCAATAACTTTAGAGAAATGATGATGAAGAGATGGATTCAACAGTCAGTCAATGTTTATTCTAAATAATGTGGGACTGTATGAACTTAACAAAATGACTAAAATTTAATTGTATCATCCTTCATATTCCTTAAATATTTTACATTTTACAATATTATTATTATTTTAATAAGAATATAGTAATAATAATAATAATAATATTGTCAAATGTCAAATATATTTAAAAAAGATTTGTAAATATATTTTAAATTTTACAATAATATTATTATTTTTAATTATTATTATTATTTGTATATTATTATTATCTACTTGTATATATAATATATATATATATATATATATATATATATATATATATATATATATATATATATATACCCATACACCCACACACACACACTTGTACATGCAGTTTTTCACTAAATGAGACAAAGAAAGAAAAATATTAAATATTATTTGTAATATTATTTTTATGGACCAATACAACAATCCATAAATAATAAACAGTAATTTTTCTATTTTCTATTATATATCTATATCAATAAATACAGTATATTGTCAATATCTGTTATATTGCACTGTCCTGTCCCTCAGTTTCAATCTAATAATTTGAAACCTATAAACAGCAGGTCTCTCGATAAGCATTGCTTCAAAATCTAAGAGAGACACAACAAAACCTACTGGAGCTGTAATAGCTCACATACGGATTCTCTGATCTGCATAACATTCCTGCGCTAATCTCAGAGATGCAACTCACACCTAAGTAGCCATTTCACACATGGAGCTGCTCGCCCCTGAAGGATGTGTGGAATGTAAATGGCTTTTATTACTTGGATTAAAAAGTAAAAAGCACAAAAGCTAAGCGACACCAAATCCTCTGATCCCAGTCTCATAACATACTGCCTAGCTTGAGGAACACTTTTAACCTACATAGCATGGCTATGTTTCCGATACATATCTGACCTAATAACATCAGCAAGGTGATTTACTAGCGGATGAAGGAAAATGAGGTCGAGGTGCTTTAAGGTACAAATGAATAAGATATTTAGTGGTGATGCTCACTCTTCTAGTGTTATCCAGGACGAGGGGGTCGGGCCGGCCATAGTTGGGAGGGTTGGCGTGGGGATCATAGCCAAGTCTGGCCAGCATGGGCGCGATGACAGGCATGTCCCGCAGCACATCTGGGGGGATCTTACCCACCCATTTGGATAAGGCCTCCACATTGACAGGCTTGATCACCTGGTCTGTAGATCTCTCTACCCTGTGGAGCAAAAGAAGTGTGTCAATGGAGTAGAAACATGTGCACAGGTGCTTTACCGGCTTACCACTGTGGACTAATTGGGTCTAATTAAACTGAGCAATGCAATTAAAGAAAGCTCTAGGCTGTGTATGATGCTTCAAACAAAAGGCCTTTCATTCTCCCAAAGATCATCTCCCAAATGCATCACATTTCGTATTCCACTCTTATCTTTGTATTTGATGGAGGTACAATGACATTGATGGATGTTTCTTGATTTGCTATTCTAGATGTCTACATTTCAGCACAACCTGGCAGAGTTTCAATGGCTTTATGCTAACATAAATGAACTTATCGGTTCTTTATTGAACTCCAATAAATTATTATAGTCTAGATTTTACTGCTTACTGTAGCGCATATTCCACTTTCTAACCTGCTAAATAAGCTGCTCCCATCACTCCACCATAAAACGCGTGTGGATTCAAATTTGCAGAGATATTAAATAGGAATCAGGCATTATGTCACACCCTAGGTAAATTATTCATATGTCTGAAATTAAATATTTACAAAGCCATTGAAAAACCTGTACATGTCAGGTTTTTGTTTATAGAGAACACACAGGAGTGGCTTACTTTTTAGGAGAGGTTCGTTTACCTATCACTGATATTTGCATAGGGATGAACTTTTTTTCCAAGAAAATTGGAAAATCTACTGGTTGCCCATCATTGTTCTCTTATGACAGCAGATGGGAACTGCAAATATTGGGTCAATCCCACAAAGCCTGTCAAGAACATGTGCGGGTCATATTACCCTTGAAAATCAAACGGAAAGAAATTGAGTTTTGCATTGATATTATTTTCTTGACTATTTGGCACATTATCCCAACATTATAATATATTAAGATAATTAAATAATTATCTATTATTGTTAATTATATATTATTGTTAATTAAAAAGTATTGTTTTTAGTGTAGATGTATAAATTGAAAAATTGTAAATTGCAAACAAAATAATAAAATAAAACATTTATTTTGACAAAAATAGTTAACATATAAAATAATAATTTATTACAATTATCAATTTTATATTATTATTCATTATAAACATTACATACATACATACCCATACACAAACACACACACACATATACAGACAAACACACACACATTTATTTATTGAATTTTTTTCACTCCATTACAAATGCTCTCTTTCTCTGTTTTTCCAACTTTGAATGGATCTGCCTCTTGTTTGGACTGAGTTGACTGCAGTTGGAGACGGATGGAGTCATTGAGGCCATACCCCCCTCCCCCCTCCCCTCATAGAGAAGACTGGCTCCAGATGGGAAACAGATTACTACACTCAGTCCCCATCTGCAGCCAAGACACCGGGAAACGTCAGCTTCACTGCCGCCCCACATAAGAGTGCTGTGTGGATCCAGTGCACAACACCCTGAGGCGCTTATAATCCCTGAACACAGCAAACAATGAAACAACAACCAGTGGTAAGACTCATACTGGCACGTTTAGGAGTGTGTTTGTGTGTGTAAAACCAAGTGAACAACCGAGCAGTCTGCGTGACAAGCTGCCTCGTCATGCCTTCTTAAACATCAGTTACAGAGCCGTGCCAATCCTTTTCAGACATTTTGTTTCAGTGAAAAAGTTTCACTAGTTAAAGTAATCACACAATCATATCAGGTATACACATAACCAGGTCTCATGTCATTTCGTGCCATAGTCATGAGATTTTAATCTATTGATTTGTGTTCATGGACATGAATTTCTCTTTTATTCGTGTCACTCAGCACGACTTTCAGTGTAATGTATTTCAGTAGGGATTGTCTCAGTGCAGGGTGCAATTTCAGTGTTTAAATCTTTGCATTTGTAAAACTAGAAATGATTTTATATTATTTTGGAGCACCTAACACCACTCCTTACCCCAAACCTAACCACTTCTCAACAATATATAAAAAACAAAGAAAATGCAAGTACGGCACATGTATTTATTACAAAAACTGATCTCAAACAGTATAAAAGTATTACAAACATCTCATATTGCATTCCAAATCTTCCGATGCCATGCGATGTAGTTATATGAACAGACCGAGTGAAATTTAAGGTTTTATTGCTGAAATAATCTTGCTCCGTGAACGCTCAGTTACAAGACACACACCAACCAATGCCATTTTACGATCAAATCTGACATATTGCTTATTTTATAAAAAAAAAAAAAAAAAAACAACATGTAAAAATTATATGGTGCTGATTAAAAATAAATCACAGAACGTGTTGCGGTGATGGAAAGAAAAATGTGTTGCAGGCACAAAAGTTACACCCTACTGAAATGCATTAGTTTGAAAATCTTGTGACTATGTCACGAAATGCAGTGAGACTGGGTTGATACATAATACTAGAATTAAAGAGCAAAAATGAAAAATTCTGTCATTAATTACTCACCCTCACATCATTCCAAACCCGTAAGACCTTCATTCATCTTCGGGACATAAATTAAGATATTTTTGATGAAATCGTAGAGCTTTCTGACCCTGCACAGACAGCAATGCAACTACCATGTTCAAGGCACAGAAAGGTAGTAAGGACATTGTTAAAATAGTCAATGTGACATCAGCAGTTCAACTGTAATGTTACAAAGCTATGAGAATACTTTCTGTATGCAAAGAAAATAAAAATAATGCCTTTATTCAACCATTTTTTCTCTTCCGCGTCAGACTTTGATGTGTGTTCACGAGAGTAACATGACACAGGGTCAGAAAGCTCCGGATTTCATCAAAAATATCTTAATTTGTGTTCTGAAGATGAATGAAGGTCTTACGGGTTTGGAACGACATGAGGTCCATGAGATTCATCCAGTAATGAAACAAGTTAGGTATGAGTGAGTCACTGAATCATTCATTCAAACCACTTTTTCCTTAGTTTATTAAATATATATATAATATTTTGTCACACATTGTTTTGTTTAGTTCAGAATCGTGGAAGAATCTCTTTGAAAAATTTTGATTCTTGGTTTATCTAGAATCGTGCAGCTCTAACTGTCATGCATTTCTAAAAGTGAGTTCTGATTGAATAACTTGTAGATCTATGCTAACCTGAGCCAAACCGTTTCAAACAGTTCAGTCCGATGTGATGAAACGGTTCATCCAGTTCATTAAAAAAGAATGATTCGTTTGTGAACTGGACATCACTAAATGTAACTGAAGAGAGTCATGTGCTGCCATCTGCTCTTCAGAAGGTCTAATACTTTGAGGTGTGTAATTGGCAATATAAAAATGTTAAACTGAGGAATATCTAGTCTCCTCTTATTCCTGGAATGTAGGAACACAGCGGTATATGAGTTATTGAATTCTCACCTTCCCATCACACCCTCCCCGACCTCAACCTCAGCGTTAGAGACCTGCCTTTATCCCCAGGCACCACAAAGTCCATTTATACTGGCAAGCCGCTGTACATTTCATTTTTCAAGTCCCTGGCTGATGCAGTCCTTCACTTCTCTAATCCATTTACATTGGAATTGCACTTTGGTTGCAATGTGATTAATAGATTTACTATTTCCCAGGACAGAGAGGACTGTTTTCTTTCTTTGCTGCAGTTATTTTCCTCAGTGGAAAACTCAAAATCATTCATTGAAAAACAGAAAAAGAATGTGGACAGGAGGAAAAGCCATTTCTGACAGCCTGGCAGTAGATACGTCATGCCATAGCAGTTGCTATGGCCAACACATGCCAAACATGCAGTCTGCCTGCACTGACGCTGATCGGTATGAATCTCTTTATGATACATAGCTCACACCCTTTGAGGTGAGATTTGCATCTGCAAGCTTTGTAAAAGCACAAATACTGTATGAAAGAAAACAGCAGGGATGTGTTGCTGCAGTAGCCACAGAACAAGGATGAAGATAAGCTGTTTGATTTAAAGGGGTCATATGATGTGATTTCAAGTTTTCCTTTATCTTTGGAGTGTGACAATCTGTTCGTGCATATGTAAGATCTGTAAAGTTGCAAAGAATAAGTCTCAAACCCAAAGAGACATTCTTTATAAAAGTTAAGACTCGTCCACGCCTTCCTAAAATGCCTCGTTCAAACACGCGCCCACACATCTACGTCACTGTGTTGGAAGATTTGCATAACACTGCCCAAAAGTTTACACAAAGAAAGAAGTTGTAACTTTTATTCTCGCTGTAGTATTGTTGCCGCCACCGCCATGTCGTGGAGACACTGTGTGTTTCCAAATATAGTAAGGGGCGAAACATTTCCGTCACATGCTTGAGGTATTCAGCCAATCACAACGCACTGGATAGCCGGCCAATCAGAGCACAAAGTGCTTTTCAGAACGATGAGCATTTCAGAAAGGCAGGGCAGAGAGGACCAACAATAATGTACGGCATGTGGAAAATAATGTGTTTTTTGAACCCTTATACCGTAAACACATTGAATTACACCAAATATATAAAATAATGTTATTTTTAGCAACGTCATATGACCCCTTTAACCAGAACTGGTTACACTTATATACCATATTTCATATTTTATCAATTAATTTCATGACATGGTGATTCATTAATCACATTATGCATTTAGCACATGCTTTTATCCCAAGCAGCTTACAATATAGAAACATGAGCAATTTGTCACAGAGCCAACAATATGCAAACAAACGTGCATATTAGCTGGAAAAAAAGACAATTTAAAGCTGGCAAAAAATATTATTTGCATATAGGTATTTCAAGCCTTAATTGATTCCTAATATGGAATATTAATAATGATGCACAAATTCTGGCTAATACTGATATTATGGCCAATAATATTTTTATCACAACATTATAATGTAAAGTATGAAAAAAATGGATTTTAATTTTGAGATTTGCTAAAAAAAAGTTAGCAGAGTTTTTAAATTATTAACTTTAGAGAGATAATAATTTTGAGCATTAGATTTCAGAAAAGGTATTATATATATATCCATCTATCCCCAGCATATTTTATACAAATCATTAAATAAATTGTATACGCATTAACAATTAAATATATAATATCAATAATACATTTCTTTTTTAAAAATTGTATTGTTGTAATAACCTTCATGGTACCAACATATAATGCTTGATATCAAAGAACTTGGTCAGGTTACTAGATTAAATTAATTTTTTTTTTTTTTTTTTTTTTACTAATTTCTTAAAAAATAAATTAATCATAACCTATTAAATAAGATACATTGGAAAAAATAAACTATTAAAAGCATTTTAATGTCATTTTTGTCACTCCTTTTTACAGAGGAAAGTCTAAAATGTGTAAAAACAAAAGTAAATGATGGAAATAGAAGAGGAACTGGATGGAAGCCAGATTCAAACTCGTGTCGCCCACATGTGTAGGAGCACATGTGCCAGCCGCTAGACCACGTCTCCGTCGAACGACACATTTAATCATGAAGAACTTACTTATACTCCCATATTTCTCAGAGAAGGTGTGTATCTTCAGTGTGTTCACCACCCACGGCCCATATGTACAGTAACTGCTCCAACAGCAACACAAATCACCATGCTGTCTATAAGCGGCCGGGTTAGAGAGATGAAAGAGATAATTTAACTCCGCTACTGCTACATCCATTACTCCACAGCAGGAGCTATGTGACAGCAGACGCTGCATATATCATAACACGATGACACGAAGGGTGGCGATCCACTAGATTTTTTGCATTTATCACTCAGAACAAACACGCTGGCCTTTTCTCGCCATATTGTGAGTACACAAACACACACATATGCGTTCGTAAGGTCATGTGGAGCTCCCTTCTGGAAGAGCAGCTTAATGGTCTCTGGCTGTTTGTCAATTATTCATGGAGGGCGCTAGAGCTTTTTAGCATGGCGGTGTAGTACTAAAGCCAAATAACAGAGCCCTGAGCTACATGGGCTGCTCGTACTAATGGCCATTTCTCTGCCACTAGTCGCTTAAATCATGCATTCAGAATCAATGTTTATGGGCTGGTCCATGTCTGGTGGCCCATACGTTGGTCAGAGAGGCTCATAGGTGGTGAGCCGCTGATCAATAGCAAAAAAAACAAGCAGATAGAGACCCGGCACTAACAAACCTAAGTGCAGAGAGCCGCTCCCCTGGCAGGTGTTGTGGGCCAAATTTAATGGACTTGTATTTGTATGTCCCCTCTGGGATAAAAGGCGGTTTCAGTGTTTATTACGAGCCATTAGGACCCTAAAGGCTTCCCTCTGCCTAAAATCATATCAGTGCCTTCTCTGAAATGAGCTATGGTGGTTCAGTTCCCCTCAAAGACTGCAGAACCAAGAAGGCTTGAGCTAGCATGCTTTTTTCTGGTGCCTGCAAGGAGAGCAAAGCACCTCTTTGGCCGAGTCCTACAAGGGAGCTGCTCTACTGGGCATCTGAGTGATGAAATATTCATGCATGTGTGCACAATGCTAATTTATATGAGGCCTTTAGATCGAATGTTACAAGACAGGTCTAACCCGCTTTATCATTGGGCCATTTAGGCTTAAAAAAAATAAATAAATAAATAAAATAAAATAAAATAAAATACAAATAAGGCCAGTCTGATGTGCCATTTCATTTACAAAGTATGAAAGTATATACCTGCTTATTGTAGTAATGATTGGCAGTAACGTTTGTACTGGACTTTTTTAAAAGTTATATATTTAACAGTTTGAAAACAAAACACAACCGGTCTAAATATATGTTTACTTTTATCCATTTATGAAAAAAAAAAAAAAAAAAAATCTTAGTAAGAAATAAGTCAACATTTAAACCAATTTTGAATAAATAATAGTTGAAACCCAGTACTTACATTTAAAAGTGTAATATAGCATTTTCTCTCGGCGTGCAGTGAATCTTGAGATAGTCTGGATTTTTGATCCTTATGTTTTATCCTTCATGTCCCAGGAAATGAAGGATGCATTTCGAGGATGCTTGGCTTATTTAGAAACCAGACTGATCCAGTTCTCTAGTTCATTTCAACTGACTGAATAATCTAGTCTGAGTATTTTAAGGGATAGTTCACCCCCCCCAAAAAAATGAAAATTCTGTCATCATTTACTCACCCTCAAGTTTCTTTCTTCATCTGAAGATATGAAGTCTATAAAAGTCAATGACTATCATTCACTGCTGGGTTACATATATTCTTCAAAATATATTGGCAATATCAGAAGAAGAAGAAAAAACTTGTACACGCTTAGAACAACTTGAAGATGAGTAGATGACAGAATATTCATTTTTGGGTGAACTAACCTTTAACATCTCACTTGAGGCAAATACGGTTAGTGAATAAAAACTTAAAATTATCTCAATTTCTTATATATAAGGCACAGAATCATACCTATGATAACTGCATTGAGCTTTTAAATACTTTTTGAAACTTGACAGCCACAGTTACAATTATACTAAAAAAAAAGTGTTGCGTCAAGGATACAATAACTGAGCTGCATATGAACTTCAAAGAACAAGACTGTATGTGTTTCATTAATGAATGTACAAAAATTTTGTTATTAATGCATCTGCAACGAGCTGCATATAATGCTCCCTCTTAATGAGCATTTATTTTTAATCAATGGAGAAAGTGTGCTGAAGAATGCATGTGCTACTGTCTGGACGCGGCAAGACAATCTACATCCATCCCTCCTCCATCTCTCTCCTGAGGGCTGGTTTAAGATCTCAGTCTCTCAAGCTCACTGTCACTGAGACGTGACAAACAGCAGTACTGCTCACTTAGCGTTCATTAAGGATTTTTATGGATATCCAAATCAGCCAGCCAACCCTTCACAGAGCCCAGTGAAGGACAGGAACAGGGATCTTGTCACTAGAAGGGCTCTAGTTAATTTAACAGAGCCTGGGTTGGACTCAACAGAGCAGACACGAGAAGCACTCAAGTCTTGCCTCAGGACACATGGGATATGGGTGCAGAATAACAACTACAGTAAAATACCTGTTGAAGTCACCACAGATCCTCCCGTGAGATTCTTTCTATAGCATCGCATAAACCTCCAGAAATCCCAATTAAGCCTGGAAAGCCTGATCAGGCAACAGTAAGAGGCATTATGGATGTTGCAGTGGTAGTGATATAAAGTGATATTTAAATAAGGTCTTTAAGATATCAACATTTTTTATTCCATAGAAATTTCATAATTCTCCACCAGTATCAATATTACAAAAACTAATACTAGCCAAAATAATAATATTTATATTTTTTTTTTTTTTTCGGTTTGGTTGCTTGATTAACATGAATGAGAGACAGCAGGAATATTATGGCGCTTTTCCACTGCATGGTACGGCATGGTACGGCACGATACGGTTCACTTTTGGGGGGTTTTCCACTGGGTACAGTACCTGGTACCTGGTACTTTTTTTAGTACCACCTCGGTTGAGGTTCCTAGCTTTTGGTGGGTTCATCAAAACGTGACGTGTACGTGCTGCTGATCACGAATCGGCCGGAGAGAATCATCACTATTTGCGTCACTGAACTTGTGACACAAACACAAAAGAACAACTAGATTTAAATCAGCACAGCCAGCCAAAGATTGATCGCAACTGTTTTGAACGAGCGCACCTTTTTTTAACAACCAAAAGTTTTGTTGTCTGTTGCGGAAGTACAAACGTTCTTCTTGTTGATAGCAGAGGAGCGGATCCAGCGAGAGCTTGATGGGGCGACGTGGAATGAAAAAGTTTATTAGGAGTCGTGGCAGTAGAGGCGGCGCAACAATAACGACATGTAAATAATCCTGCCCACTCTAAAGCCATACTAAACTGCAGTGGAAACGCAAGCCTTTCCGAGCCGTACCACACTGTTCTGAGCCATGCCGAGCTGAGTCGTACCACGCAATGGAAAAGCGCCATTGAACTGCTGTCACTTTAAGAGCTACCCGGATCGAATATACTGTTACACATGTGTGTTCTTTCTCAGCGGTTTGCTTTCACTTAAGACCTAAGGTTACTGAGTTTTAAGAGGATACTTGCAAAGACACGCATTTTGAAACATACAGTACAAGTGTGTATTTAACCGTTCAAGGCCTATGAAGCAGCAAAATCTCATAAAGTCCCCACATACAGCCAAATGAGTTCTCTTTCACTGTTGATTGCATTTCAACAGCTTAAAATCACTTGTTTTTTTAAACAGCAATGCTTAAAAAGCACGCAAACGCAAAAAAGTTGTCGTGACCACAAGTATAACAACATCACTTGAGCAAGCAACCGCGATAGAGACGATAGTTGAAAATCTCTACTGACTGACAAATTTCTACCAGTTAATCATGTCACACAATCATGTCATCTCCCACATCTAATACCAATAATGAAAATAATTCAACATTCTTTATTAAATACTGTACGTAAAGATAAACAGACTTTCACAATATGTATCATATTTTTTAAGTGGGATTCATTTGGGAACATTTTGCAAAACTCCTGTACATTCACGTTTAAGACAATTCTACGCACAACTTTAGAAAAGAGGCCTCTGGTCTCTAAATGTGACTTAGTTTCCTTCAGTTGCTAGTTGTGTTGTGTCCTAATATGTCTATTTACCTACCATATAACAGGTGAAAAATATGAAATAAGTAGCATGTCCATATTCATATTTTTTTTTTATAAAGCAGTACCCCAAAGTACCTGGATGACTTGCTGCTTCCACTGAAATTCATCTGATGGATATTTATCAATCCCATGGGGCCACGGGAGAGGATATGTGAATGGCTGTATTTCACATGACAAAGCCAACATGGAACACTCACACTACACAAATTCATTCTATATAGAACACACTTTTTTAAAGTTCACAGTTTTTCTTTTTCTTTTCTTTTTCAACAAATGTAGCACCTTCTCAGACAGTATACAATTTCAGATAGTCATTCGGAAATGTAATAGCACACCTAAACCTTAACAAACCACATTATTCATAATTTATGCTTAAGTATAACAACTTTGGAATTTTGGAAAATCTCCAAAAAAAAAAAAAAATGGTTACACAATGATCTAAAGCACAGTTTCCTTATGATAATGAGCTTAAATATCAGATGTTTTCCTAGGAAATGGGGTAGTCAAGCTCCTAGTGATTTGCTCAATTCATTTAAATGTGAAAACTGAAGATGAATCATTCATTCAGAAAGGTTGAATCTGTCCGTGTCATCGCACAAACATCCACTTGTCCATTCAGTGGCTAATGATACTGTGTGTCACTGAGCCCTTCATTATGTGGTTTTGTAAGAATAACAGAGTGTTCAGCAGCTGAGGTGTTTTAACTCATCCCTTTCCTGTTCCACAACAGACCATATGAAGAAGAGATTGTTTTGTAGATGATGTTTTTTTATATTATAACTTTGCCTTTGAACCGTGTGCCCTTTAGCTTTCCTCAAATGTTCTGATGAGCAGACAGAATGTAAAAACCACAGCCACCAATAACACCCTGACTGTTCAAATCTCAATCCCTGCTTAAAACACAAGACCTCATAAAACTTGATTAAGTCTGCTTTATAGTCTTGATTTAGATTACAAATAAAAAACGATTTAAAAGGTAACCTGCTTAAGAAAATGCAGTGATGATGATACAATGACCCAATGTGTTCTAAACTCTGTGCTGTCTTATCTAAAGTAGGGCTGAGTCACACAGTATATACTGAAAATGAAGGTCAGAATAAGTATGCAGTTCACCCAGCTCACTGATTTTTGACAGATCTCAGATGAAAGACAGACCAGAGATGCTTTGAGATCAAAGAGGGGAAGAAGTGATATGCTACCGCATCCAAATAAAAAAGAAAAATGTGTGGGCCCCCTCTGACCATAAGCTTTTTATTTCTAAAAATGGACACCAGACGGAAGCCAAATTTCTTCAAGGGACATAAAGGGGCTGCTCACTGATTCATGTGTTAATGGCGGTGACCCTTTGTGCTTTTGAGATTTCAATGACTTCTGCAGTACATGTGTATATCTAGGCGCCTTAAAACACATCCACACCATATGACCAAAACTTTGTAGTTGGGATTATTTCTGAAGTGATTAATGAAACAGTGACTAACCTTGATTTGTTCTTGAACATCTAACTCCCTGAAGTCCGGAAACAAATTACCTCTGAGTAGCATTTGACAAAATGAGGTTGCATTTACAAAAAAAAAAAAAAAAAAAAAAAAAAAAAAAAAAAGACCTGAATTTAACAAACTAAGTCTTTTCATTATATCATCAGTTTTTTTCTATTGGAAAATAAAACATCGGGACTCATGTTCCAACATGCAGCAACATGTTTTACTGCTGCAGGAATGTTACTGGTGATCTGCACCCTTCTTTTGCTCTATTCAGGACATGAACTGTGCAGAAAATTTATAGATTCATGAACTTGCCCTAGAAGCTGCATCACAACACACTGAGGTCAAACAGAACGTGAACTCAACTGCACTCGAGGGATTATCAAGTTGTTTTCAGCCACAACTAAAAATAATGCATCACTGGACAGTGAGAATTTTAACACATGTACAGTTCTAGTCTGATAGAGAGAAACGCCTACACACATCTGCACATACACATAAATGAACACTAAGTGTTGTTTATGTTTGGAATAGCACACTACAATATTAGTCTGACTATTTCTGCAGTATACAGTACATATACTATCCACAGTATGCAACTTTCTGCATGCATGGAATAACCAGGTGATCTAATGCCCTAATGCTTGAATTACTGCCCATTTACATTATGATGAATAAACAGATGAATCAAATCACAAAATTTAATAGATGTTTTTCTAATTGTTTGATCAGACTATTAAAATTAGAATGTTTTTTACACAAATTACTTACACATTCTAAAATATATGCATCATTTTATTGACTAAAAATGCAAAATATCTGTACCTTTGTTGTAAAAATAAAACTAAAACTATCAAAAACTGAAAGGCTAAAATAAAATAAATGAGATGGGAAACTAAATATATATATATATATATCAATTGAAATACTAAATTTACTAAAACTTATGTGTGTGTGTGTATATATATATATATATATATATATATATATATATATGTATATATATATATTAAAACAAAATACATTAATACGAATATCGATTAATACATAAAACAAAACTACAAAATTACTTAAACTGAACTAAAAATAAAACTGAAATTATAAAAATTAAAAATTAAAATAATAATAAATATTAACACTGAATAAAATTTACAAGTTATGTGACAGCATGGTAGTCTAGTTATTTGTAATTAGTAATGTGAATCATGATTTTTAATTTTATAGATCAAACTAAATATTATACAATATAAATAATAATTGTTAATAATAACTTGTTTTTAGTTATTATTAATAAGTATTACTTACGTATATAATATTTAAATATTTATTTATAAAAAATGCTAAATATCTGTATTTATAAAATATGCAAGTCTTGTAAAATGTAGTATACGTCTGTTCGAAACGTCATTACACATGCTGTATCACACAATATTTTTGGAAGAAAAAAAATAGCAGGCCTTAAGCATTGGCCTTAAGCATTACCCTAGTATGCCAAACATAGCCTGTGTGACACAAATGGCTGGTGACATTTACTAGATAGGATAACTAAACCGAGCTTAAAGGAACAATTTGTCATTTTTCACCACTAGAGGGCGCATATTCAAAACAAACAAAGAAACATGATGACGCAGTGACTGAGTGTGGAATCATGGGAGTTGTCGTCTTCATCCCCACAGCCGATGCAATCCGATGGGACAGAATTGTTGAGCTAATAATTTATTAACGCAGTAGAATGAAGCAGGTTGAGGCTAAAAGCCGTCGAAGCAAACGAGGCCACTGGACGAGCATGTCACACGGCTTAGTTTTATTTTTCTAATTTTTCTTATTTTCACGTTTTATTATTATGCCACAGTCGACCGCAACCGCTCCTTCCGGCCGTGCATATGTGGGGGAAAAAAGCAGCGCTGTTTTATCATACTAGATATGTTTGAAAGTTCTGTTATAATTCTACTCTGTATGGACATCGCACAACATATTAAAGCGCCTTTAGTGTTTCCATGTTTTCTACAAAACAAAACCGGAAATTGAGGGGTAATGATATCATTGGCAGGCGACACAATGACACGGTCCGTGTAACTAGTTAAAATTGCTTATTTATCTGGATTTAAACATTCTTCGAAACATTTGAGATAATTTAAGTACACAAGTCAGCAAAATATATAACATTGTTCTAGTGTTCTTTTGGATATTTTAATAAAAAAATCGTATTGTGCCTTTAAATAATCCAGAGGGCTCGTAAACCCAAGATACTCATGCCGGAATGCAGTGCTTAAAATCCTGCTTTATCTTTAACAAGAAAACAATTATAGCTTATTGTTAAACCCTGACCCAACACAAAGTAAACTAGTCCACAAGTCAACGGCACTTACTTGGAGAGCGAAACGCCTCCTGCTTTCCCAATGAGCTCCTCGTGGTGTAGAACTGCATCATTCCAAGGAATGCTCAGGAATTTTAGAAGCGTTCTCATCCACTTTTCTGGGTGCAGGACAAGCTGTTCGTAGTGCATGGGCAGGCACTTGTCCGCTGCCTCCAGGCACTGAGTGTACATTGTCTCTATGGCCCGGTTCCACTTTGTCAGGCAGTCCCGGTAGCTGCTCAAGTCAAACCCGGCGATTGTGACTTTACGGGAGATCATGGAGTGGACGGAGGCCCTGCCGTCACGAATCATGAGGATGAACTTAGCGTGGGGAAAGATCTTAGCCAGGTAAGTGAGTGATTTAAGAGCAAATGGGTCTTTATTACACAGGTAGTTGGCCGGTTCGCCATGTTTTACGATGATCTCCAATAAGAAAGCTTGCATGGCTGAGTCCAAGACTTCGTCTGTTACTCCAGCTTCGTCTAGCCGCATTTTCTCCCGGCCGGAGCGGCTCCACATCTGCTTCATGGCCAGAATGCGTGGGATGACACGGGTTTCTTCTCCACAGCGCACTTCGGGGTGAGCGTCCAGCATGGCCCGCATAAGAGTGGTGCCGCTGCGAGGGACGCCACCGATAAATATTAGAGGCATGTCTTTATTGTAGATGAAGGGGGTGCTGAGGTTCTGGCCTGTGCGCAGGGTGGTGCGCAGGCTGCTCACCAGCAGCGGGCTGCGCTCCTCTATCCGGTGGTGGCACTCCATGGCGTGACGACCCAGGTAGAAGACTGTGACGGAGCTGATGACCAGGCAGGCCACTAGTAAGTTCTGCTTCAGCTTGCCGATCATCTCGGGGGCGAGCTAAAGGCCTGGTTGAGGGGCCGGCGGAGGAGTGAGACGGGGAAGAAGCAGAAAATGTTGTGGTGGTTGCGGGGTTATTAGGGGCTGGGGGTGTGGTGTAGGGTGGTGTCTTGGAGTACCTGAATCCATCAGGCCTGAAACACAACAGAACAGATCCTTCAGTGAACCTCATATGATTACAGCATGTGTGGGTCAATGACAAATATTGTCCGTTTATAAAGGTAATGACCTTTTATTGATCTAGTTTAAAAACACATTCTTGGAAACGTGTTCTTTGTATTAATGTGTTTCACAAGGTTTAAAAAATGTTTTAGAACATTTTCAAGGAAGGATTCAATTTAATGCCTCTAAAAATGTCATGTAGTGTAACCCATCAAGTGAAACAAAAACATTTTTTTTCCTTACACCTTGAACACATATGATTGCACACATCCATTAATAATTTCTGTTTTTTAAGGTATTTACAGAAGTATTTACAGTGTTTTTAATTTTTTTTATAGTTTCATATTTATTTATTTACAATTTTTTTATATTTGTTAAATGAATTATTATTTAATAAACTTTTGTATGTTTTTGCGGAGTCAAACCAAATGACAACAATAGTTGTCTTGCCAAATTTTAATTTATTAAATATATTTAAAATTAAAATTATATATATTGACTAGTGCTGTCACGATTAATCGCATCCAAAATAAAAGTTTTTGTTTACATAATATATGTGTGTACTGTGCATATTTCTTATGTATATATAAATACACACATACAGTATATATTAATATTCATATAATTTATATTATATATAAAAATATTTAATATATATTAATAAAAAGAATTCTGAAATATATACATGAATGTGTGAGTATTTATATATACACAGTATAAATATACACAGTACACACACATATATTATGTAAACAAAAACTTTTATTTTGGATGTGATTAATCATTTGCCAGCACTATTTTTTTAATATTTTCATTGATGGATTTGTCTATTCTTATTTTCATTTTTATGTTACTATTAAGTTTTTTTGTTTTTGTAAAAAAAAAAAAACATTTTTTCTTCTTAAGGATATCAGGACAACACCATGATATATATTTAAAATATTAAAACTAATTAAAAACAAAAATGAAAAACAAGTTCATCATAGAATAGATTTTTTCGAGGAATTGTGGATATTAATTGCGTTTTGGAATAAATTGCACTAAATATATATATAAACAAATACTAGCTGCACTGTTCAACCAAAAAAAAAAAAAAATGTTGCAAATGACACTAAAATAAAAGAAGGTTTTAACAAAGCAAATGGGCTGAATGAAAAAAAAAATGCTAGCGAGGACAAAAAGTATCAGACTTCAACATATTGGACGATAAGCACAATTGGATTTTGGAGAGCGACACTTGCGAGATATAGTTGTCTGAAATAAGAGACAGATCTGGTCGGATATCTTAAGATTGACTCATGTTTCCTCCCACTCTCAATGTACAGAGAACACATCTCCAGCAGCTACGAGATGTATGACCTTGCAGTCTTTAATTTGTACTGTGCTCTACACAACCTTAAGGAGTGGGCGGCCAACTCAACACAAGCAGCGCACATAAAACTTAACCACACTGTTCTGGCTCTGGCACGCTGGGTTTGTTACAAGATTTTCCTGTGCTATTCTCTGACCAAAGCGCCGATCAGTGTAGCATATGTTGGCCTGTGTCAGCATTGCGCTTATACACACTAGTAGAGGAGTAACGGCAAGGAAGAATCCCTGGAGATCATGATGTAATTCTATTTTTATAAATCTTAAGCAAATCTGAGCGCTGTTTTCCTGTGCACGGTGTTGTAAGCCATTGCCATGTGGTTACTAATGTGTTCTGAATATGTTGCTATGCAGTTTGTGAGGTTTTTTGTTGGTTGTTTTAGTGTGGTTTATGGGTTGTTATTAATTTGTTGATTATATTTTTTCAGTCAATAGTCAAAGTATTTTTTTATAAATTATATAATAATAATAATACATATGGTTTAATGATAGATAGATAGATAGATAGATAGATAGATTCCAAAGACTTATATTTGAAACAAGGTCACCTGTGTTCATTACAGATCTCGTCAAGGGAACAAAAGGTGTGTGGAGGTATAAAGCCACTTCGCTCAGAACAGTCCCATGAGACCCTCTCAAGCCATTCGAAGGAGGTTACCCACAATGACCCACCCGGGAATCCAGCCAATAAAGTTTCTTGAGACACCTGAGCCTGGTACCGCTGGGAATCTATTCCAGGATGCTGCTGATGGTAAAGTGACCCTTAATTGACAGCGCTTCATCTTTCTCCACATAAAGGAGATTATGTGCGATCACTTTCATTCATTATTAGCGTCACGCAAAGGAGGGGTTTGGAAAAATGAATCATTGAGCAAATAAGGTAAAAATAAATGCATATTATAAGACGATGAAAGTGTTTTTGACCTTGCATGCATGTCAACCTGTTGTTGGGGACTCCCAAAACCAAAATATGATCCTTTCCTATCCCATAATAGGGGCACTTTAAAGGACCAATATTGCATTATCTTACATCATATGATGAGATTCTCCAACTCTGAGGGACTGAAATACCTACACGCAGACACTTATGCACACAGACAGATTCAGATGGCATTAGGGAATCTATTAAGGCTGCAGGGAACAAATATTGATCATCAAGACTGCCTTTATAAAACGGATAGCTCCCGTCCTGGATGCTGATTGGCTAATACAGAGCTCCACTGCTGTGTTTTTAGCACTGTGGATTGCACATGAACTGGATGGCAACAGAATATGTTTACAGTTTTTCTCAATGGATTTGACACTTTTCTTCTCCAATGAAACGTGCTTGTTCTCAAAACAATTAGCACAACCATCCAAACACAAAATTATCTTAACCAAACAGTTCAACTTTACTGTAAAATGAAGCACTGGATTTTTTTTTCTAGCAATGCATTCATTAAAAGTAAATATTAACATCAAATCTATATGGGTTCTCTATTGATTATAAAACACATTTAGCTGTAAAAATACATGTTTATTTCAATTCGTCAACAGGGAGTTTTGTTTTACATATATTTTGTATATCTTAACAAATAAAAATTGTTCCAACACCAACTTCTGCTATCACCCATGAGAAAAAAACTAATTTCCCATTCAAACTTAAAATCTGTGTGTGCCACCTTTAGCAGCAAGAACTGCAAATGAACTTTTCTGATAACTACAGATCATATATATTTATATGACTTTTTTACCCCCCCCCCCCTTTATTTTTTCTATTTTATTTTAACTATTTAACTATTTATTATTTGCATATTTGTTCTTGCTCTTTGTATACTTTCCCTTTTATTATTAATCTAAAGCAATTAAATGTGTAATAATACGATTAGGAAAACCGCATTTCCTGTGTTGAGTGTATAATTAACAGAGCAGTTATCAGTTTAAGGCCAATTGAAAATATACAATGTTCATCTGATTGAATGCTATATTTTAAAAAGAGTTATTAATAGTGCATTAACTGCAAAAGAGCCTGTTCCTCAGGAGCTAAACGCGAACAAATTGTACTTGTTGCACACATAAATGGTCAAATATACACAAATTTTTTTCAAAAAATGTCTTTCTTGCTGAGTATTTACGTAAAGTAAGTTATGTCTTAAATGAACATAAAAAATTGTAGACAAATACAATTGGTATTGTGACCAATTGATGGGGAACATATTCTTAAAATGTATTAAAAAAATCTGAATAATTTGTAATAATTATTCACAGTATTTTGAAGTGCCCACAATAACAATATCATGCAAATACATTACCATGATATATCGCATTACTCAATGCCAGCACATTTCAAAATTCAGAAGATCGTGATTCAGATCGTGGATCGTGATTTTGCATTATAAGATTGTGATGTGATATTTTGGGAAGATCTAGCGTATTGCTATAGAGATGCAATTTTTACAAATTAAAACTTCTTTTAACTTGAGCGCCTCATTTTTAGAATGTAGTGTCATTCGCTAGATGCTGCAAAAGTGCCAAGCTCACAGTCAAAAACAACAATCTAGAAAAAGCAGTGCAGTGGATTGAAAAAACATGACAAACAGCACTGTAAGAGATTTCAGAGATTTAGAAATTTTATGCTGACTTGCAGCACTGAAAATTTTTAGTTGGCTCAACTGAACCTAACCCTGACCCTAAAGTTTCTATAATTAAACTGAGCCAAATGAAATTCAACATTGTACTGGTGTATGAACAAACCATTTGTCATATTATCTGAAGTAATTCAACAATATTTCCACAACAGTGTAATTTCTACAACATCACAAATGATGCATTGTGTTTGTCCTAAATACATGACATGATGCAAAATAATTTTTTTATCCACACTTCATGTCTCATATTTTACCTCAAATTCTTAACATATTTAAATTCGTCATCTATAAACCACTGACTGTCTTTCCTTCTGAATCACTCATAGAAATAAAACAGCTGTGACAAGCAAACACAGAATTCCATGTTGATGTTACTGGTGACGTCTATCTTAAGTGTTAATCATACACTCAGATAAACGTCAGAGCCGCCCTCATTGAACCTTGACATCCTATGAACATCAGCCGCCTCTGATAAGTGAGAGGAACTTAAAGCTCTCTTTCAAGGTCTGTGCAGAGTTTCTTTGATGGAGAGGAGCCTTGCTCTTGATGGATTTATTGGCCGCGGGCTGTTAGTGCTGACAGATGGTAAACAGGAATTCCACACCCAGAATCCTCAGTGTAATGGATGAGGCTCTCCACATGAGGAAGCGATGTTGTTCAGGAACATCTTCCCTGAAATGTGTCACAGGATGAGTCACGGTTGCATCCTCTTCCCTGTCTGCTTTAGGTTCAAGCTCACTTATAAAACGTTCATATGCTAGAAACCCACTCCAGTTTATTCCACAGAGGAGAAATGAATCTCAGTTGTGGCGGACACACAAGCTGAGTGGGATGTTCAGACTAGTAAAGCTAATGAGAAGGCTACATCATTTAAAAGTTATAAAGGAATGAATGAATGAATGGAATGGATGTTTGTTTTGTTATTTAATTGAATTTAGTTTTAAGGATAGTATGGTTTTGATTCACTCCACACCACCGAGGAACAGCCTCTTAGCTGATTTACTATTGTGGTTAAGTGATGTTTGGTCTCGCGTTTCACATTCGTGAAACAGAAATCAAGAAGGTGTTGGTATTAAATTAATAGAGCTTCCACACTTCTGTTACGGATATGCTCCACTGGATTTGACATTGATCTGTTTGGGAATCCTCCACAGGCCTGTGCTGAAACCAGACCACAACATCAATTAATAAGAAGAAGAGCCTGAGAAGCGTTTCTTTAACAAGACGTGAAGGGTTTCTTGCTCTTCTTTAACAAAAAAAATGAACGGGGTTGCATTTTCTGGAATGAAGAAGGCATCATTGCTTTTGGTTGCCTCTTGTCTCGGTGACATACTTCGCACATCTGAGTTCTTCCAAAAACAGGAAAAAAATGTTTCATGGTTTTCACAAAAAATATTAAACAGCACAATTGTTTTCAACATTGATAATAAGAAATCAGAATATTAGAATAATTTCTAAAAGGTCGTGTGACACTGAAGACTGCTGAAAATTCAGCTTTTCCATCACAGGAATAAATAAAACAACTATATATTAAATCATAAGACAGATAGGCTATTCAAAATTGTAATAAAGTTTCAGAACTGTTTACAGTATGTTTGATCAAATAAATGTAGCCTTGGTGAACATAAGAAACTTCAATCAAAAAAAGAGAAAAATAAATAAATAATAATCTTATTGACCCCCAACTTTTGAAACTTAGCAGCCATATTAGAGTTAATATAAATAAAATTTTAAAATTATAATTTTTTTAATTTTAAGTTTTTAGTATTTTATCTTTATTTTATTTATCATTTTAATGTTTATCATTTTCATCCATAACATTAACAAAATTACAAGCTTATCAGTATCGCCCACTATTTTAATATCAGTGCATCCCTATTTTTTTCCACTTAAAATCACCATGAAATCAAAATTCACTATTCTTATTTTGTTATGGAACACTGCAGTATTTATTATAAATGATTTATCTATACACAGAATTTTTTTTATTAATGTGCCCCCATAATCTTAAAAATTTTTTCAAATTAATTTTGCTTCGATATTTCTTTTCTTTTGTGTTGTTGTGTTTTTTTTTGCAAGGGCGGGACAACCTGTCACTCACATGAGATCACTACAATTCAATCAATTCCCAATTGGACAAAGAACTTCTTCCCTACTTTTTCAAGAAGGTGATTTGTTCAAAATGGTGTTCCTGACCTAAAATCACAATTTCTGTTTCACGAGGACTTTAAAACCGAAGATTGGATGTTTAAAAAGCATAAGAAAATTCTATTTGGGTATCACAGGAAATGCGTTTCTGTTGTAACACAAAAAAAGAAAGTCTAACAATTCAGACATGGGAAAAGATCAAACTCAGTAATCTTCTCTTTCATACAACACTGATCCTTCCTAAAGAGGTCCAATCTGGACCACTTGAACAAAACCCTTCAGAAAAGATACCTCAGAAAATGAAATCCAGCACCGGTGAATGAGCAACAGACAAAGTGAGCAGGATACTTTTCATTTTAGATATGAGTGCTTCTATTCAAAGGGTGAGGAGAGAATGGGAACATTTGATGTAGAAAGCGCTTTGTGAGCAGAACCATGCAATCATTCCTGAGTTTGACAGTCGTGTGTTTATGGCATTTCTGAACGTTTACAAAAGACACAAAAGGAGTGCTCGGGTCACGTGTCAACCATTCCTTATCAATCACGCACATGCACCCGCTATCTACCCATCTCACCTGTCAAAGCTCAATGCAACCGTTACAGCTGCACTGAGAAAAGCTTTTAGGTAACCTTAATAAATAGAGTTAGGGTTGCACAGTGTATCTGTTCCATATTCGTAATATGAATCACTTAGGGGTTTTTTAATGTATCGGCTGGCATTATAATTTTTATTACGTTTTCCATCACTTAAAGGGACAGTTCACCTAAAAATTACAGTTTCTGGTCCCTATTGACTTCTATAGTATTTTTTTCCATATTTGGGACCAGTCAATAAACAGATATTTCTTAATATATTCTTCAAAATTTTGTTTTGTGTTCATCATCATCATCATCATCAGAAGAAGAAGTGAGTAAATGAGTCAATGATCTCATTTTTGAGTGAACTATCACTTTAAAGCTAATCTTTAAAAACACTAATAATTTAATAACACTGAAAAAAAAAAAGAATTGAAATATGTCTTACTATAAGTTAATATTTTTGCGATGCCTAGCATTTATATTTATTTTAAATGCAATTTATTTGCTATTATTTTTGCATGCACAAAACTATACCGAATTTTTATATCATCTGTAACATCAAATGATATCAGAATTTCAATGGTGCATCCCTAAAATAAAGCAATATCAAAAATGTTTCGCTAAAACAGTAATCATCTGATGGCCACTGGCTAAACCTGAATCTTCAATCAAGGCTGAAACAGACACTGGGATAAAGAGTGGCATTAAGGCACTCGCTAATCTGTGACGGTCTTATTTCTTGCGACCTCCAACCCCGAGGCTTGCTGTAGAAAGCCTTTTAAGATCGCATTACTTCATATTAGTACATCCACATTTTGACAGCGATTTTCTTCATTTTGAGAGAGGCTTTTAGGTTCTTGAATGAACTTGAATGAATCGTGCGATACTGAACACATTTTGCAGCACATTTAAAATGATCTATGACAATGTGGACTTGAGAACCAAAGGGCCTAATCTAATATTCGGATGCACCGACTAGAGTGTTACATCTAAGATGCTCAAAGTGCGGTGTTGCAATACTAAAACTGATCTGAAGCGGCAATTCAATCTGCTCAAAAGTATAAAACCTCCAGAGTAATTTCTCCGCGGTTAACATTCGGTACAAATGATAGTGTTTGAGCATCAGAACTGGCTGACAATCTCAGAGTTGAAAACATCTCAATCCCCACTGCCTTCTAGTGGCTGGGTCAGAACCATCTTCACTATTGGAAGAATCCTGAGTGAACCACACAAATTAATCAGCATTAAAAACATGACATCAGAGGCAGTGAATGCATGTTGTAGCCTCTAAAGTAGAGACACAACACCACAGGAATGTTTTTGTTGAAAGTCCATATTTCAGGTCTCTGTACACAATCATGATTGCGCAAAATGCAAGGACAGATCAATACACAAGTGTTGCGCTCGTGAGACGAAACCACAAGAGAAGTTAGTGTCACGGCAGAAGTGTTAACAGAAAGGACTGTCCATCAAATAGATTTTCAGTTTAAGCAGACACAGCAGTATGACCGTAATCTAATGCTCTGAAATTTTTAATTCTTAATAACATAATAAATTCAAAATGAAGCTAAATACACCAATGAAATAAATAAATACATAAATGTATGTATTTAATTCATTAAAATAAAATAAATCTTAAAATAAAATAAATATATTTTATGAATTTTACCAGAAGTGTCAACTTTTCGAAAGTCTAGGAGATTAGTAAACTTCAGGGGTCAGCCAAAAACCCAAGGATTCATCAAGAATATGTATTCACACACACACACACACACTTCTGTGCCATATATCATCACATTTAACAATCTGTACATCTGTCTCTCTCTCAAATCAGACAAGAAAATCAGTCAGGGGTCATTCTCACTGGACTAATGCTTGGCCAAAGCACAACCTCATTTCAGTGAAAGGTATTTCTATTGTCCAAAATGATCTTTTGAATCTCAAAGGGGCTGTCTGGGCATAAATTATGAATTTGGCTGAAGTGACTGCCGGGCCATGGGGCTACAGATGTGCTCTGTTCACAAAAACCTAAACAGAATCACTTGTCAATACTTCTGCGAGGAATCATCTTAATTTCGACACAATTTATAACATGTTATTCCTGTTAATATAATCAGGACGAATAGTAGCAGTGCCTAAAATCAAATGATTCTAAAGGTCGTCTCTAACTCTATATTTCTATCTTTATCTCATTTGACATGCACACGTCAGGGTTTGACAGACAAAGCAGATTGATGTCACACTGACAGCTCGGCTGGAGTTCTACACTGTTCAATTCGAACGTTGGCACGTGCAAAGTCCGCATCATTTCCCCCCATTCAAAACAAACGAGGCGTAAGACCGGTTTTCTAACGACTCAAAAACTTAAGGTGGACTAAAACAAGGAAAATGGTTGTTTTGGGTCTCGCCGAAGGAAAGTAGAGTAGATTGAGATGCGGTTATAACGGACGGTAATGCAAATACATTGTAACGCTGCAACACTTTTGGATTATTATGTGTAAAGAAACGCACCTGGTTTGGTAGATCAGTCACGACAGACGACGAGCGGGTTACACAAGAACTCTTTGTAGTCGAGGACCAACGCACAGACGTGCCATTCGCTTAAGCCGTGCCATTCACCGCTTTAAAATGCGACACTGTGAACGTCTCGACGCTGCGCTCACCACAACTGTATCACAACGAAGCGCGTCACCTTCACCAGGTTGCCAGATGCCCGTTATTCGCCTCAACTTCACATACAGGTTTTTCTTAGTGCACTGTCTCAAACAAGTACGAGCTGGTTAGTTGCGTAGTCGCATTAGACGATTATTTTAAACATATATTTTAAATATAAGTAACTGAGCTGAAATCTCCTCTGACCGAATCATAAACAACGGTCTTTCGCGTGGAGCTTTTATCTCACCAAGGGCAACACGATTACTGGTTCGCTGAAAAATTTTAATAGCGACACTCCGATTGGTCCAGAGGCTATTTGACGTGTTTGTCTCGGCGTAGGCTATTGGTTAGAACGCACAGTTGGCTTAAACCCCGCCCTCTTTGGATTATGTTTTGCAAGAGAGCACCGTGGTTTTACAGGGTTCTTAAAGGGAAAGCGCATCCTACTGTTGGCTGAGAAACTATGACTACTTCATTTTACTTTTTTTTTCTGGAACAAATATCGCTGATATGAACAAAGTAAAATATTAAACAACTGAAAACATTTGTAGTTATTTAAATAAGGGCATAATTTAAAAAAATTCAATCAAATTTATGAGATATTAAGTATTTTCACATTTTTCAAATACTTGTTTGAACTGAATGTTAGAACCTTTACTCATGGATGCATTTTATCTTATTACTTAAAGTTTATTATTAACTATGATCTCCCTGAGCTCATGACATCAACTGTGATATACTATTTCTGAGCAAGTTCCAAGGAAGTCCAGCTTCAAATGACATTCTGTTCCACTGTTTCTTCAAGAAATTTGGAAATTCCGACATCCCAAGTTGGAACGCATGCACCATCACTGGCAAAATAATCCTCATGCAGAATAAGTTGAATTTGACAGCCATTACTGCACTAATAGACCATAACATGAAAACAGAGCACTCAGCTGCTCCAGAGCCAAGATATTTTGAGGCCCTAAAAGCTCCCATCACCATAGTTTCTCAGCCCATGTTTCATTACTAATGCTGTGTTCAAACGCACTGGAGATGTGGAGCTGATCTGACATTCTTCAAATAACAGATTTATTCAGCACACCTTTGTGCAACTAGTCTTGAATACAGATTTTTTGAGTAGCTACAACAGAGTGTTTTATATTATATTATATTATATTATATTATATTATATTATATTATATTATATTATATTATATTATATTATAATAGTATGGACAGCACTTCAGAATGAGTCTTTTTCTCTTTTCCCTTAAAACGAAAACATAATTGTGGTCAGATCTCTTTGAACAGGGGCTCTTTAAATGGAGATTTAATTATGAGTTAATTATGATTTGTCCATATACGTTTATTTCAGTAGGAAGTTCTTCATAGTTCAGGGGGTTGTGAAAAATTATTCTCACCATACATTTTAGTGAGATGACAATCAAACAAAAGTTACATTCCCTCTGGGGGACCGTTTTTTCCTGGTCTGTAGCTCCGGCTATTCAAATATCATCTGTGAAAGATGACAAAAATATGATCTACTATGTAATGACTAACAAGCAGGTGGGTCAGACATGGCATCTTTAACAATATGTCCCCGGAGAGCGGAATGCATGGTGCTGAGAAAGCACACCAAAGTGTGGGAACAGATGGGTCCTGGGAGAATGGCAGGAAATCACAGCCTGTGTGGTGCAACACGGCGTGTCGCCTGTATTTGTCTGTGCATATCTGAATTTGGAGTGGGACAGGCAGAGTGTGGTGTTTGTTTTGTGTGTTCTGTTTGATTTGTTTGGTTTGTTTGATTGAATATAAATTCATTGTAAACATACAGCAATGACTGAATGAAACTGTGCATTAAAGAAAACCACAGAACCACTGAATGTTGTCTTGACTTGTACAAGTTATGGGATGACTTTAAAATGATTGATTATTAAATTAATTAAATGATTTTTATGTTCATTTTAAATTATTTTCAGTGGTTATCAACAGCACGCAACAGAAGCAGTGATTCTTGATTGTTGGGAACCATGAGAGTTTCTTTTCCTGTTGACGTGCATTATATTTTTTGACCATTCTCTGGAAGTCAATGAGAACTATACCAATTACATTCTTCAGAATATCTCTTTTTATGTTCCACAAAAGAAAGAAAGTTATACAGGTATGGAGCAACATGAAGATGAGTAAATGATGATACAATTTTTCTGTAGACATCAATACTGTAAGACTTTCTTTCTTCAGTGTTGTTTTGGACCCTATTAACTATCAATGAATGGGTAAAACATTCTTTAAAACATCTTGTTTTGTTTTCCACAGAACAAAACAAGGGTTACAGATTTGGCTGAGAGTAAGTAAATGATGACAGAACTGTAATTTTTGGGTGTACTCCCAGAGTTCCCATTCAAGAGTAATGTTCCCATAATGAATGCAAAATGATAAAATGGAATGTTCCCTACCATTTGCAAAACCCAAAAATAAATAACTTCAAAAACTGGACATTTTAAACCTTCACAGCAGAAATAACATTTTTATAACTTAGTAGGAACATTAGCAAAATGTTCTCAGAATATATTTTTGTTAGCTGGGATATCCTTTAAAGCTGCATTTCCAGAGCCTCAAAATAATCCTTAAAAAGTTTATATTTACATTTTCCAACTTGACCATAAAATCTAAATTACTGTGTTAACTGTTGTCAGAGAAACAAAAACACTGACTGCGGCTTAAGAAGATGAATCATACACGCACGGCTCTTCTGTGAGGTATGATCTTACCAGCAGTGCTTGGCATCCACAGTCCCATAGAGATCCTAAGTCATACCAGTGAACACGTTAAAAACACAAGCACACAGCCTCATTCTTAATTAAAACCATTCAGCGGCCTGTTGAGGTCTCCAAAGAAGGTTTGATGCAATAATGAAGCTGGTTGGCTCTCATTTACCAAGAAGCACTGAAAGAAAAGGATCATGTGTCTGCAGACAGTTAGCTTCAGGTTAGCGTCAGTACTTTATTGGAAACACATGTTTCAAGAAACATGAAATTTGAAGCATTTGGAATTATTTGGAAGGATACTGTGTATAAAGTTAGAATACAAAAGACTTTGATTTATTATCATTTGTGATGTGCAACGTAATATCTGTGACCAAAGTCTGGATGAATGTGCATGCGTGAGCTCTCTGTCCTCGTCCTCCTCTCCTGCAATCAAATTCTTAATCAGTCACACAGTGTCTGGCTTGATTAGGTAAAAGCCTTCGAGCTCTGCCAAAAGCAGAAGACTGGGGGACAAAGGGGAGGGTGATGGAGTGCTTGGCCCAGATAACTCGCCTGTTCATACTCAAGGGTACCCACAAAAACTAAAAAACAAAACAAAACACAGTTTTCTGTTTTTCACCATCAATTGATTAAACTACCATATCACCTTGTACATCGACACATGGACGTCATAGCAGTTGTGCTTGTTGACCATTTAATTGCAAATCCATGCGCATTAATAGAGAGGTAGTCATCCAAATGCTGCTATAACTGCTTCCACTCTTCTGTGAAGGCTTTCCAGTAGACGCTGGATCACGGATACTGGGATTTGCTCCCATTCACACACAAGAGTATCACTGAGGTCAGAGTTTGATGATAAGCGATGGGGTCTGGCTGACAGTCAGCATTTCAATTCATCCCAGAAGTGTGTTATGGGGTTCAGGCTGATGTTTTGTGAAAGCTAGACAAGTTCTTTCATAGCAGATTCAACAAACCAGGGGTCTTCAATTGGTCCTGTTCTATTTATATTTTGAAAGAAAATATTTGTTCAGAAAGGGATAATGTACAGTATACAGAGGGCTGTTGTATAAGACTGAGGGCTTTATTTTGTGATAACAACCAGCTGGATGTACATTATCCCACTTATTACACGGCTAATTGCCATGAAACTAAATGAATAGACACAAAATAATGATTTGAGTTGAAATATTTGAATGCAAAGCTTCAGTGAAGAAAGCAGTTGCTAGCAAGTGACAAGTTCAAAATAGACGGACATTGTGGTGCATTTCATACATGAAAATATACATTAATCATGATGGTTTTAATTCCCTTTGCAATGTATGGATCATAAGTATAAGCACAGTAAGCATAAAGAAAAAAACACTACCTTTCAAAAGTTTGGGGTCAGTAATATTTTGAATGTTTTTGAAAGAAGTCTTTCACCAAGGCTGCATTTATTTGATAAAAAATTATATGTAATATTCTGAAATATTTTTACAATTTAAAAGAACTGTTTTCTTTTTGAATTTATTTTAAGATGTAATTTATTTCTGTGATGACAACGCATCATTACTCCAGTCTGGAGTGTCACATGATCTTCAAATCATTCTTAAATACTGATTTGGTGCTCCAGGAACACTTCTAATTTTTATCAACATTGAAAACAGTTGTGCCTCTTAATATTTATGTAGAATTTTGCAAATAAATCTTAAATCATTTGACTTTATAAATGTCTTTACTATCAATATAAGAAATAAAATACAATCTTACAAACCCCAAATTTTTGAACAGTTGTGTATAGAAATACATTAATAAATGTACTTGATATAGGCAAGGCTTTATATGCAAACACATCACTGAAAGGGGCGAACACATACTTCTGGCCATGTACTGTATGTAGCACTTTCTGTAGAAACCAAAGAAAGAATAATGTGCCGCCTTGCTGCTGGATACTGTTTCATAACTGTTTTTAAAGTACTACTCTAGTTTATTAAAAAAATGGCCGCATCTAGCACTCTAACACAATTTAGCAGTGGTGTGCAGCTGGCCCGACTGTAAACAAGTCTGAAGTTTGTGTATATATCCACGGCGAATGTTATATGCACTGAATTAGCAGGCTTGTCCCCGCAGTTTAATTGAGGTGAATCAGGCTTGGCATTTTTGACTAAGCTGATTTTCATTGCCCACTGTTTAGGGTTTTGATCCTGAGGCAGATGGTACATCTAGTGAGATTTAGAGGTAAAGCAACAGCAGTAATTTAGTGATACACTGTTCTCAATATCCTGTTTGAGTTTTTTATTCTAGTGCATATTGTATGTGAAGTGACATTATTGATTTAGCGGTATAAAGTTTCTTAAGTAAAAGATACTGCTTACATGGATGCTGTGTCATCATCAGGGCTTGCTTACATGCTTTCACAGCTGGAATGATTTAGTCAGGGTCATTAGGTGGGATTGCACTGTAAACGAGAAAAAAAAAAGGTTTTGAGAAAAAGTTGGTTAAAAAAAAGGCAACTTGATATTTTTGAATTCTGAAACAGCTGGAGCATGGCACTAGCAGTGCCAAGGTCATAGGTTCAAAAGAACACTACAGTAAGCTGTACAACTGTTTCAATTCTGATAATAATAAGAAATGTTTCTTGAGCAGCAAATCAGCATATTAGAATGATTTCTGAAGGATCATTTGAAAAAGTAATGATGTTGAAAATTGATGAAACTTAAAATTCACACTTTGCTAAATAAATCACATTTTAAAATGTATCCCAGATAGAAAATAGTTATTTTAAATGGTAATAATATTTAAAAATATTACTGTTTTTACTGTATTTTTGATTAGTTAGTAGATACAGTAGTTGATGCTTAACTCCAAATTTCAGTTTCTTTCACAGATTGCACCCTAAAAAACTATTTTTCAGATGGTTCAAATAAAAAAGTCCAAATTCCTTTCAAATTGTGCCACTGACAGAAACTGTATAATTTACACACTGCAAAGATATTAAAAGCAATAGTTCAACACAGACACAAGCAGTGCTCAATGCTTAACACAAACGTCAATCATGGTTTTGTTCACCAAACGTCACTATACAACAAATAACTCAAATCAGCAAACAACAAAAGCCTATAACACTAACAAGATTCGACAAAAACATCAGCAAACAACCAGATTATCAATTTATGCTACAATGCATGCTGGGAACTCACACATCTGCAAACAGAGAAAATATTGTTAGTCTAACATGTTTTTATGTAGATTCTCATTTAGCCTTTCTTTTTTTACAGGGTGTTAAAAGTCTTATGAACAGGCGGATTGTCTGTCCTAATTTATCGCTCTACAGCACCTAGCTTTCTGATGCCTTTAAGGGTTTTAATCTATAACAGGGGCAGCAGCAGAGACAGGACTGTATGAGGGGGGTTAAAGGGACAGCGCATGCCGGACACGGCTGCAGGAAATGGCTGTATCCGGCCCATACAGACAACTATGTGTGCAAATGAGAAGAAAATTGGTCCTTCATTTGTTTAACATTCAGTCAGGCAGAAAAGTGAACAAATAGCCCCACCGGGGTCACTTCCACTATGCACATACGGTTTGTTAATGTTTAGCAGTAGCTAATTGGGCTGAAATAAGTTGTCTGACAAAATTATGACAATGAAAAAGGACATTTTAGGTGGTAACTGCATTGTTCTTTTTTCTTCAGAAACATATAATAAGATCACAGCATGCAGGAAAGGAAGACGTCGAAGAATGTTGCATTATTCAGCTTGTGTTGTAACTCTACCTTCCTGCAGGACCATATATCTTAACCAGAGGGTGGTGGAACATATCTCAGGGTCAGGAGACCCGTGGCCTTACTGCTGAATTGTGCATTCCATTGGGTTTTTCTGTGCATTGTGGGTCGTTCTTTGGTGATTCTTAAAGATACGGGACCTCTGACCCCCTTAGACTTCTGCAGGGTTAGGATCAGAGAGCATTTCAAAGGCAATAGACCAAAGATTTATGAGAGGAAGGTTTCGTGTTTCCAAAATGGAGAAACATTTGCATCATACCACAGTTTCCTGACAGTTCTCAGAAACACTTCTCAGCAAAAAAGCTCAGTTTCTGAGTCATAGGCGAATTATTTTCAGTTTCAAGGTGTGTGTGTGTGTGTGTGTTCATTAGTTGCTATTACACAGCAAACACAGAGCATTCCTATAATGTTCCCATATGGTTTTCCGTTTGGGTTTTTGGAGAAAAACAAATGTGAGAATGGGGTTTGTTTTTCTAACCAAAAACTAACCTTCTCAAAACGTTTTAGGAACCAAATATTGTTAGCTGAGTAGTAGTTAATGCAAACTGTAAAGAAAATGCTGAAATTGAAAGCTGACTATGTGTAGCTATGGTGATGTCATCATATGTCATTTTCAAAGCAGCCACTGTTCATGTCATATCTTTGAAATGAACAATGGTTTTACAAAACATTTGAGCCAATTATCTGAACTGTAACATCTCTTGGACACCAAAGAAACACACAATCCCAAAACCTGCACTAACAACAATACTGAATTTTGATGTGAAAGGCAGCAGACATGGCATGAGCAAAGCATGTGTCCAATGGTTTTAAAGAGATAGTTCTCCCAAAAATGAAAATTACCCCATGATTTATTCACCCTCAAGCCATCCTTGACTTTCTTTCAGACGAATACAATCAGAGTTACATGTATATTAAAGGGTTAGTTCACCTAAAAATGAAAATTCTGTCATCAATTACTGACCCTCATGTCGTTCCAAACCCATAAGAATTATGTTGCAATGTAATTAACACGATCAACGTCCAGTAATGTAGCAAGGAGATCAATAAAATAATCCAGGTGACATCAGGGGTTCAACAGAAATTTTCCGAAGCTATGAGAATACTTTTTGTGCACAACGAAAACAATAATAACCTAATTTGTTCAACAATTATTTAACCTGAGTTATTGTCTTCAGCCATTTTGGAAAGTACCCCAGAACGTCATCAGCGCAATCAGTGTCGATTACGTTCAGCAGACAGCATGCACATGCTGAACATAAACACTGATTACGTTCTGGGGTACTCTCCAAAATTTTCTCAATTTTAGTTTATATTTGGTTTAAAACCAGTCTCCTCTTGGTCTATATCGAAATCCTCCAACATTTTTCTTAATAATTTAAAATGATTATGTTCTTGGTTTATATCTTTTGTTTGTGTTTTTCTCGTGTTGCTTCCGTGTTCGTCACTTCTCACCAAAGTTTACACTATGCCTACTTTCTACGTAATCCGCTGGACACCACTCTCTCGTGAATTCAGAAACAACTGCACAATCATCCTATGTTTATTTTCTAAATGAATTGGTGGTTTAATTTGAATGAATCGGTTGACTGAATGATTCAATGACTTACTCATAAATACAGTCTTCACCACCTGCATAACAGTACTATTTTTGAAAAATAATGCACAGGCTTAAGTTTGTCTGGGACAAGGAGTAATTAAAACAATGAAGAGTTCCAGCAGGAATATCAGACTTTCAGTTGTGCTGTTGTATAGCTTCAATTTGCCAGCAAATAATGTAATTTAATCGGAATACACAGATCCTTTTGAACTGACATCAGTGGAGAAAGATGATTTGAAATAACAATAGCAGGAGCATGTACTGTACACTACATATTTTCATAAAAAGCAGCACAAGCCTGTGAGGGATGCCAGTGCAGAAATAATAAACCAGGGAGGCTGACAGAGAAACCAACAACGGATATTCTCTGTGGCTCGCAGTTCATAAAAAGATTCGGTGACCTTAGGTCTGGCAAAATAGACTCTCTGCATAGTCAAATGAAGCCATACTTGTTATAGAGCAAATAAACGCCAAGTCTGATTCATTAAAGTGAGCAGAGCTACAGTAATTCAAAGCTTAATACCGCAGCTGGCAGGAGAGCGGCTGTCAGAGCCTCCGAGATATTCTTCATCTCCTTTCTTCTCGCTGCACAGCACATAAACAATGCGCCTCAACCTCGTCATCCACCCACCATCCAGCGCTTGTTTGAACAGCCCTGGTAAGTTGCTGTGATAATGAAATATGATGCTGTAATATTTGATGCTATTTTATAGTCCAAAAACTCATAAGTAGCCTACTTGTGATTTTATGTTCTTCCTCATACCAGGGCGGCACAAGGTCTACTAATCTGGTATTAAAAGGCATTTTGTTCAGTAAAGTTAAGCTCAATCGACAGCTCTTTCTGGCATAATGCTGATTAGCACTAATTAATGACCACTTGTCCTTCCTGTTCTTAAAAAAAAAAAAGCCAATGTACTTAAATGGGACCAATCTGTAACTGTAACTGTTTCATTAGACACAAGACTTCAACAATATGTGGTAATATATACATGATTTTAGTATGGAAAAAAATGCTTACCAACCCTTTCTGTGTAAATCCAGTTTCACAATTTTGTCAAAACACAGTGCTATAAACCTAAAAAGGCTGTAAAAAATGTTTATTCACAGCTCAGATAAGTTTTAACTGAAAAAAAGAGAATACATTTAAAATAAAAATATTTATGAATAATATTTATTTTTGGTATTTATTTATTATTATTGTGGTAATGCAACATTACACTAAATGCTGTCAAATGAGCCCCAACCAAATATTTGCATATTATTTAAAATTAAACAGTCAGTGTTTTTATATCATAACATAAACCTAAAGAGCTTTTTATGAGCATTCTGCAGCTGTATTATTGCCCAAACGTGTCTACTGTTATCAGACATGGTTATGGTATCTATTCCCAGTCGTATGATTATAGACACTGACACAGATGAATAGTGCGAAGCAGCAAACAGCACGTATACACTCAAAGATTTGTACTCCCACCACTCCTTGCCTAAGCAAATAAAATGGAGTGCAAATGGGATTTTTTTCTGAAATTGCATGCTGCAAACTCACTATGCATTTAGCTAATGAAACAAAACAGATTTGTTCTTTAATAAGATTTGACACTTAATTGTTTTTCTTCCTCAATTTTCGAATTAGCAAAGGATTCATGGCTATGGCCGATGCCTGTGCGGCGAAATATGAGACCAATCAAGGGCCGAGACGGTTCTGGAGACTTCGTTAATGTGCAAGGTCAGGCATTCTGCCGGTCAGTAGCGAGGACAATAGCACTCTCTTGTCTGGTATGTGTTGTAGAATCTGCAGGCTCAGTGTCTGCTGTGTCCACAACCCACAATCCCCTGCTGTGGGGCTGCAGTCCCAGGCTCTGCCACCCAGGGAAAGGGGATTTGTCACTTTGTGCGGAAGCCCATCAGTGCTCTTCTCCAGTGGGCTCTGGTTACACTGTCTCAACGTCATCTGTTATCAGCTGCACAAAGCCAGTGGGGTCCTCCGGCTGCTGAGATGACACATGTATGAATGGACTTACCATTGCTTAATGCATTACTGTAGGTATCATCACCCAGTGTTTACAAAGCCAACGTGCAAAGAAAGTCAAATGCCCTTTACAAAAACAGCTAAAACAACAATGTTGGATGCAAGACGAGCATTTGTGGTTAAAAAGTTTTTATTTTAGAAAATGACCAATCGTTTCACTAGATAAGACATTTATTCCTTGGCTGGAATTGTGTAGTGCCCTTAGAAACTGCAATTTGCAACCCCAAAGAAGTCCACTATATGGATAAAAATCCTGTCATGTTTTCCTCAAAAGCCTTAATTTCTTTAGATTGAAGAAAAAAGACATGAACATCTTGGATCGCATGGGGGTGAGTAAATTATCAGGAAATCTGTATTCTGCTAGTGAACTATTCCTTTAACATATGCTGTTAAGTATTGATCTTTGTTAGTTTATGATACCAGTTTACTTATTTGAACACTTTCTCAGTAGCTTTCAGGACTGAGTAAAGATTTTCAGATATTTCTCTTGAACAAAAGACCACAGTAACCTGGTGTTTTTATTCATATTTAGAATTTTTTTTTTAATTTTCTTTTTTTATATATACTTTCTGTATTTCCTGTTTTACTAATTTGTGTATATTTCTATTTAGGTTATGTTATTTTAGGTGAAACAACTGAGATAGAATTGAGACTTAAATGTAACTGAGACCTCCATTCTGCTTTCTAAGCAATGAATGATCAACATCTGAGAATTATTTCTTTCCTTTAGACCAATAAAGATATTTGAGTTGTTTTTAAGTTCTGAACTATAGTCAGTTTGTGAGTTTCTAGATAGGAAATAAAAATGGAACTGCCAGCCATTTTGAGTTTCGGCTTATTCAAATTTAGAACAACCACTTCTGTTGATTGCTTGAAAATTCTCAATACAAATCTAGGGCTGAGTTTCTTTCAGCTGAACTGCTTAATTTGAAATGGAACTGGCCCAAAACCTGTTAACCACAGGGGATGTGCCATCCACAGGATTCTCAAGAGAAAATAACTACAGGTCTTGAATCTGACCTCACTGACAGAAATGTTTTTCTTCTTTTTGCTTTCTGCTGCCTAAGGGTCTTTGATGAAAGTTGGCATGGTTTTAATGAGTATGACTGGCAAGCCGCACTGCTTCTGTCCATACACATCTCAGTGATGCATGAACACTCATTTGTGTTTGTCTGAGTCTGCATTTTTAACACAAATCATTAATAATTTAAAATTAATTTCAGTATAAATTAAATAAAATAAAAATAGCTTTCAGAGAGCTTTCTGATCCTTTATAGACAGCAAGAGAACTACCATGTCCAAGGCCCAGAAAGGTAGTAAGGATATTATTAAAATAGTCCATGTGATATCAGTGGTCCAAACTTAATTTTATGAAGCTATGAAAAAACACTAACAATGTCCTTACTACCTTTTTGGACCTTAAGCATGCCAGTTGCATTGTTGTCTATGCAGGGCTAGAAAGCTCTCGGATTTCATCAAAAATATCTTAATTTTCTAATTTTTTTTTCTAAAAATCTAAATTTTTGGGTGAAATATCCCTTTAAACAAACAAACAAATAAACAAATAACAAGTGTGATTTTTTGTATTCTGATGTGCTGTCCTATATGCCAGTTTTCTTGGATTTAAAATATTAAATATTAAAAAATATATAAGAATTCATAATATTAAAAAATATTTTGAGACAAAAGAAACTCTGGCAGCTAATAATAGCCTATTATTGCTAACCATACTGCTTATTTTAATCAACTTCAACATTAAAAAAAAAAAACCACTAAAGGGCCAAACAGACATACAGAGATAAATAAGAGGCCCAAAGGAGGATGTCTGGGGATTCAGAGGCTTACAGCAGTCATTTATGATGACAGGTTGACCTCACAAGGTTGATGATAAAAGATGAATGCACCTCATTATTTTTACTGAAGCAGCATCTGTGACTGAGATTCACAGGTTGAAATCTTCCACGGCAACACACAATTAACACTATGACACTTGGAAAAATCCAGGCATCTCTACAGTTTTATTGCACTTTGAATGTACCCCATTATTGGCTTATGGTCTGCGACAGACAATGATACTAAAAAGCTATGGAAGGTAATGACATATTAATTTTCAGAATGTAAGTTCAGGGAAACTACTAAGTATTTGGACAGCTGCTCTGTTTAAATGCTTTTATTTCATTCGGAGAATCTCACAGTTTGCCATTAATATCATCCCTTAAGGCACCTTTCTGTTTAAACAGTGGTAGAAATTGCTTTGACGTAATGGAAACGGCGTTGTTTACAGCCTATAGGAAAGGTAATTAAGTGCTTAGATAAACAGAAAGCACAAATGGCACCTTCTAACATTGATATTATTACGTAAATGGACACCTTCAGTTGGAGAAGAGAGATCAATACTGTCTGGAAATATCAACATGTGAGTTTGGGCATAATTGCAGTGGTGAAAGGTGCTTACTTATCTGAAATCCATATTTCCATCTCAACATTGACATTAAGCCTGAGATGGCACCAGAAAAAGGAAATGCTCATTGAAAAACAAACGACAAAGCAAATGTGGAAAGTGGGGATGCTGCAGTATATCTAAATATTTGAACTTCTGTGCCAGATCAAACTGAAGCCAGATGCCAGCTGGAAATGACCAAATGTTCGAGGTTATTCCCTGAGATTTTAATATGTGTTTATATTTTAGTTGGGAATTTTTAGGTTTTTGAGGTTATTTATTGATTTTTTTTGAGGAAGTTTTGGGATTTTTCAAGTACAAGTGAGTTTTCATATTAAGCTTAAGATGCTTTTGAGCATTGTAGCTGGTTAGACCAGCTTAGACCAGAAACCAGCTACAATGTTGGGATGATTTAGGCCATTTACTAGCTGATTTCAACTCACAAGCCTCATTAGAGTTCATTTTAGTATTATTGTATTTGCTAGAGAATAAAATTAAACTTAAATGACTAAAACAAGAAAAGAGAGGCAGAACAGAATGTGTATTGAATTGAATACTTTTTCTCATTGAATCTGCATGTTTGACCTACCGATCAAAATCAAGATGACTAGTGAAACACCTACTTAAGCAGGATTTAAAAAGGGAGGTTAAAGGGTTAAATGTTGCTCCAAAACATGTATAACTTCCTTTTATCTACAGAACAGAAAATGCCACGTTCTGTCAAGAAACTCTAGATGATGCAGGCTGATGGGTCCTTACCGCAAACCAATGCTATTCACAGTATTAAAGGGATATTATAATTTATTAATTATTCACAAGAAACAAATTTTATAATGCGTTATACATAAAGGCTTTAAAGACCTTCGTTCATCTTCGGAACACAAATTAAGATACATATTTATGAAATCCGAGAACTCTCTGACCCTCCATAGACAGCAACACAACTGAAATTGTCCCAGGTCTAGAAATTCTTCTCCTCCTCATCCCGTCTGCTGTGGCGAGCCGCCATTGTGGAGAGAGTATCATGAGGTGATACAGACGGGATGAAGAGGAGAAGAACTGTTGAATAAAGTCATTATTTTTGTTTTCTTTGTGCACAAAAAGTATTCTCGTAGCTTCACATAATTACAGTTGAACCACTGATGTCACCTGGACTATTTTACCGATGTCCTGTTTCTGGACCTGGTGACATTTCAGTTGCTTTGCTGTCTACGAAGGATTAGAAAGCTCTCGGATTTCATCAAAAATATCTTAATTTGTGTTCCGAAGATGAACGAAGGTCTTACAGGTTAATGACAGAATTATCATTTTGGCGTAAACTATCCCTTTAAACTACTTGGCACAAGCTGATTGGTTAATGTAGCTGCATATGCAGCCAATTAACTTGCTGCTTTACATTTAAATGGCGGGTTAGCATTCACTATAACAGTCCACTTTGCACTTTCAGAGTTCCTCTGAAACCCTCCACCTTCCCCAGCTCCACCTGTATCTGCTAGATGTGCTATGGGTTATTTTGTATGCTATTTGTGAAGCAGCAGTATGTCTTAAATTCTCACAGCATCATATCGGCATATGTATTGGCAGAAGCAAGTTCTTGTACTTGCTTTGCAGCAGCAGCAATGATCTACAACAACAGCAATAACCAACAGCAGCAACAATTCAGCAGTGTAACAGATCTATTCCACCAAGACCAAATTCATAAACATTTTCATATCAATTACTATGCTAAATTCTTCAGAGAGTGAAGACTCTTGGCAAAATGGTAACTGGTAACTGTGTTTTTTCTTTGGTGGCCTGTGAGCAGTTTCTATTCATATGAAGTAAAGAGGAGAACACAGCAGTGAGACTATACAACATCAATCTCTGACAGCTTCAGAATGGGAAAGAGCAACATACCCAGTGGGAAGAAGAAGACACAGTAGCATGTACACACTGTGCAGGCTTCACCAACCTTTCTAAAGACACATCTGAAAACACTTGAGCCCCAAAGCACTGCAATTTAATTGAAAGCTCTCTGATTGGTGATGTCATAAACTAGGGAGAAAGATGTAAAAGCAGTAAATTTAATCAACAACATTTTAGAAGCAGCATGGGAGTTATTAAAGATTTACTAATGCTGATAATATAACATTCTGTTGAGTGTGTCGAGTCTGAGTTAATTGTAACTGATGTTGGTGGCGATGTACTGTACCTTTTCTGCAAAAAATAATCTACTTCTACAAATTGATTCATAAAGAATTAACTGAGAGTCTGTTGTCAATTACAGACACTGCATTCACCATGTTTTCTCTCTGATATGCCAAATTCAGAAACTCATGGCTCAAAGCAAATCCTGAGTTTCCCACTCATAATTACAACTTTGTGGTGGCATCCATGTCTCTTAACCTTGTAAATATGCAATACCCAAATCAACTCAAAATACCCTGTTTGTACATGCACCCTAATTAGTAATTTGAGATTAGGAATCTTAAATACTATTTGGGGCTGAAAGTCTGCTAACTGGAACACAGGGTTAGTATGACAGAAACATTAGCAATAACATTTGCTCTTTTAATTCAGAGTCTCCCTAGTTTTTAAATATGTTACTTTTTTAATGAAAAGCAGCATATAAAAATGTTGTGCAATATCACAGTTCTTCATTCTTAAAATATCTGAAGAAAAACAGTGATTCTTGAGCCTATAAATAGAGGTAAAAACTGATGCATCACAATGGCGACTGTCAGTTCTAGTATTTGTTTGCTTCCAAATATATTCTGCTGAGGCTTTCAGTGAAATAATGATTGTACTAAATGCAAATTATCTGCCTGACATCTTATATTCAAGCACTGTTCATTGTCTGAAGCCTTAGTATCAAAGGCTATCTGAGCTGCACATGACTCGGCCTGGCAGAGGCCTCCTGCTGAGCATCCACTCAGCTACATGTTTATTTTCAGCCTTACAAAAAAAAAAAAAAAAAAACGCTCTCCCCTTTCAACAATGTGTTGAAGGCTCAAAACACAGCAAATTCAGGCAGAAATCCTTGTAAACCATGGCGAAGGACAAGGGGCTCTCTTACATGCTTCACAAGCCTTTGTTAGCAGCCCTGAGAGCTCTTGGCTTAGGATACTTGAATTGCTGCATCATGAAGCTGAGGGCCTGTTGTAGAGTGAGGGGTGAAAGACAGACATGCATGAGAGAGACTTTCTAACTTTTTGACCTTGGAACAAGTACACAACTGTGGCACCTTCAAATATTACAATGGTAAAACTAGTGCATAATAAAGCCACTCTGATTGCAGATTATTCCTAAAATAAATATGTTGCAGTGTTGCTAGTCAGACTTTTGAAGTTGTAATGCACTATATCAACACATTACTATTTTAAGTTGGTGTGTTTATTTAATAAGCTGTACAGGTCCTTCTCAAAAAATTAGCATATTGTGAAAAAGTTCATTATTTTCCATAATGTAATGATAAAAATTAAACTTTCATATATTTTAGATTCATTGCACACCAACTGAAATATTTCAGGTCTTTTATTGTTTTAATACTGATGATTTTGGCATACAGCTCATGAAAACCCAAAATTCCTATCTCAAAAAATTAGCATATCATGAAAAGGTTCTCTAAACGAGCTATTAACCTAATCATCTGAATCAACTAATTAACTCTAAACACCTGCAAAAGATTCCTGAGGCTTTTAAAAACTCCCAGCCTGGTTCATTACTCAAAACCGCAATCATGGGTAAGACTGCCGACTTGACTGCTGTCCAGAAGGCCATCATTGACACCCTCAAGCGAGAGGGTAAGACACAGAAAGAAATTTCTGAACGAATAGGCTGTTCCCAGAGTGCTGTATCAAGGCACCTCAGTGGGAAGTCTGTGGGAAGGAAAAAGTGTGGCAAAAAACGCTGCACAACGAGAAGAGGTGACCGGACCCTGAGGAAGATTGTGGAGAAGGACCGATTCCAGACCTTGGGGGACCTGCGGAAGCAGTGGACTGAGTCTGGAGTAGAAACATCCAGAGCCACCGTGCACAGGCGTGTGCTTTTGAACCAGAAACAGCGGCAGAAGCGCCTGACCTGGGCTACAGAGAAGCAGCACTGGACTGTTGCTCAGTGGTCCAAAGTACTTTTTTTCGGATGAAAGCAAATTTTGCATGTCATTCGGAAATCAAGGTGCCAGAGTCTGGAGGAAGACTGGGGAGAAGGAAATGCCAAAATGCCTGAAGTCCAGTGTCAAGTACCCACAGTCAGTGATGGTCTGGGGTGCCATGTCAGCTGCTGGTGTTGGTCCACTGTGTTTTATCAAGGGCAGGGTCAATGCAGCTAGCTATCAGGAGATTTTGGAGCACTTCATGCTTCCATCTGCTGAAAAGCTTTATGGAGATGAAGATTTCGTTTTTTCAGCACGACCTGGCACCTGCTCACAGTGCCAAAACCACTGGTAAATGGTTTACTGACCATGGTATTACTGTGCTCAATTGGCCTGCCAACTCTCCTGACCTGAACCCCATAGAGAATCTGCGGGATATTGTGAAGAGAAAGTTGAGAGACGCAAGACCCAACACTCTGGATGAGCTTAAGGCCGCTATCGAAGCATCCTGGGCCTCCATAACACCTCAGCAGTGCCACAGGCTGATTGCCTCCATGCCACGCCGCATTGAAGCAGTCATTTCTGCGAAAGCATTCCCGACCAAGTATTGAGTGCATAACTGAACATAATTATTTGAAGGTTGACTTTTTTTGTATTAAAAACACTTTTCTTTTATTGGTCGGATGAAATATGCTAATTTTTTGAGATAGGAATTTTGGGTTTTCATGAGCTGTATGCCAAAATCATCAGTATTAAAACAATAAAAGACCTGAAATATTTTAGTTGGTGTGCAATGAATCTAAAATATATGAAAGTTTAATTTTTATCATTACATTATGGAAAATAATGAACTTTTTCACAATATGCTAATTTTTTGAGAAGGACCTGTATATTAAATGTGATAATGTAGCATACAGTAAAAGCCTGTTCACACCAATAATGATAATGTCGCCCATACTCTATACTGCTTTCAAAGTCATCGGATTGCTGTTCATTTCACACTACACAACAGTCTCCCAGATAGCAAGAATGCTTGGGCTAAACGTTGCTGATAACTGTTGCATGTATGGCATTGTGGAGCACATATGGGCCAAACTTTCACCATCACTCATCACCAACGTAATTTCCAGACATTTTACATTGAAGGACTTGGATCACAGACAAGTCTAAATATTTAACCTGCTATTTATCTTTTGGGCATTGGCGCTTTTTTCAGATCGCATCTTTAGAAATCCACACATAGGTCTACCGATCGTTACTCACAGGAAAGAAAATTTTTCAAATTTACAGTCACTCTGATAGACACTGTATAAGAAACACCTGGCATAAGTGTTAGTTATTTGTAATTTAAAGGTACTCCCAAATCAGTGTAGTGCCATTTTGGCAAATCCGCCTGCGTACTGCTAAGATTTGACAAAATGGCGCTACGCTGATTTGGAGAGAGGAGAGGAAATGTTGAATAAAGTCGTTATTTTTCTTTTCTTCGTGTACAAAAAGTATTCCCGTCGCTTCATAACGTTACGGTTGAATCACTGATGGCAGATGGACTATTCTGACGATGCTTTTCATACTTTCCTGGACCTTGACACTGGTATTTATTTGGCAGTCTATGGGACAGTCTCAAGCCTCCCGGTTTTTCATCCAAAATATCTTAAATTGTGTTCCGAAGACGAACAAAACTGGGGGTAAGTGATTAATGACATTTTCATTTTGCGGTGGAGTAACCCTTTAAGGTAATATAATACAGAGTATAGTGTTATAAATGTACATACATAAAAAAAGGCCCAGGTTTTATATTATGGAAAAAAACAAACCATGACAGGGTCATCAGGACCTTGACAAGGAACATCTATCCTTTACTTAAAGCCACAGAGCAGAGCAAGATTAGTCAGAAGTGTTCCTGTGGCTCAGTGGTAGCGCATTGCCTTAGCAGTGCAAAAGGTTGTGGGTTCGATTCCCAGGGGAACACATGTTAGGTAAAAAGTGTTAGCCTAACATGTGTTAAAATGCATAAATGTAAATGTAAGAACAAGGCAGATGGTGTGAGTGAAAGACAGAGAGAGAAAGAGCGACTGTAGGTTAAAGAAAAACAGTAATTTCCTCATGAAAGTGATTTAAAGTGGGCCAGGAAGGGAACGTCTATGGATACAGCTACTCAAATACATTAAAGTATATATTCACAAGTTCGCCTGCCTATCCAGTCCTGATGGTTAATGGTAAACGAACTTGGCTTGCTGTCCTTAATGAAGGCTCAAACCCAATGCTTGGCTTGAGCACTGAGTTCAAACCCCCCATTGCGGTACTATCTAGAAGGAAAAAAAAAAAAATTTTAGGAGAGGATGGGGAGGTGGAGGGATGCCGGAAGAATTGCTGCTTATATAGGATTGTAATGATAATTGCCAGGACTGAATGATTAGGCTCCTCCCGAACCAACTTCATTTAAATTACTGCTTGTTTACAGTGAAACTCAATCCTTGATTCTTCTGAATAAAGCTCTGCTTACATATTATAACAGGACAGTATGAGAAGGCAGCTCACAGCAGGAAGAGGATGTGAAGCGGAAGTAACTTGGACCAGCTGGGCCTTCACAGCCTAAACAGCACATCTAAACAACATATGATTATTCACAATAAGGATCAAAGTAAAATAAAGGTTAAGAAATTCTTCAGTCTGTAAGCAAAAGTGTTTTAATTGAGGCAAACAGTATTTATACACACACAGAGCAGTTATCAGCTGTATGTGATGCTACAGCTTTACATTTAAAAAAAAAAAAAAAAAAAAAATCTTTAAAAAACTCATTTACATCTCGGATGGCCTGAGGGTAAGTACATTTTCAGCAAAAGTTTAATTTTTGGGTGAACTATGCAAGCAAAATTGCATAGTTAGAATAGCATTTTTCAGTGCTCTTTTTTTGTTTGTTTATTTTGTTTGCGTGTTCAGATTAGATGTACATTATGTCCATCCAGGTGTCTCTAGGACAGCCTGTTGAGAAGCAACTGCAATATCTGGGATGTCAAAGGTGTGAACTTGTGTGATAATATACAAGATTTTACATTTCGGTCCAGTCGATTAGTCATATTGCTCCCCAACAATCTGTTGGCAGATACAAGAAAGCAAACACAGAGGGTAAAAGTGTATTTGAATGGCATTGAGAATAAAAAAAAAAAGCAGGCATGGCGTGGGAGGAGCAGTCACTTAGTGCTCACATTCATAGCCACCTAACATGCCAAGGTTAGGGGTTAATGTGTTTCCATGGAAACTGAAACACTGGAGCCGTGAGACTAAGGAGAGATTTGCCTTCAATTTCTTTCTTTCTTTTTTTCTTTCTTTTTTGAGAGGACAGATGACAGAAAGTGACGCAGATCCAGAGGGTCTTTTTTTTTTTTTTATAGAGACTAGATGAGGGGATTGTTGTATGTATGTGTTTATGTTTATGAGGGCATATGTATTCATGCTGGTCTAGTTACAGTATCATTCACTCTAAGAAAAGAAGGTACAAAAGTTCACACTGGGGCGGTACCTTTTCAAAAGGCACACCTTTGTACCTAAGCAGCCCATATTGGTACCTTAAAGGTACATATTAGTACCTAAAAGGTACAGAAGTGACAGCTTTTGTAATTTTTTTTCTGAGAGTGTTCGTTTATCTTTCCCCATTCAAATAGATACACTACTGGTAAGGTAAACAGGTAAGGGTAAAAAAAAAAAAAAGGTGAAAACATTGTGCGGATCGGGGGCATGCTCCACACAAAATTTCTATTGAAGATATTTGCTTTACATGCTCATTTGCAGTTACTTTAAGGTATTTTTATTATTACTATTTTTTTTTTTTATTATTATCTTACATGGCCAAAACTGTAATTCTTCACACACACACACAATACTATACAAAACCTATTGAAACAACCAGTTCTTTATTTACCCTTGTAAGACCCCCCAATAAAAACATGTTTTTATTGGATCTTAGCAAATCTCATAGGTGACCTATTTTGATCTCAAAAAGGTGAGTTTTTGTCACTGAAAGGTGAGGATTTTGCATCTATGAAATTAGACTCTTATGCTCATCAAGGCAGTATTTATCTGATCAAAATGCAGTAAAAAAGCAATCTTGTAAAATACTATTAGCTACAGCTGTTTTCCATTTGAAAATATTATTTATTCCTGTGACGCAAAGCTACATTTTCAGCATCATTACTCCAGTCTACAGTGTAACATGATCCTTCAGAAATCATTCTAATATGCTGATTTGAAACATCATTCATGTTGAAAACAGTGGAAACAGTAGTAGGCCTACATTATTTTCCAGGATTATTTGATATATAGAAAGTTCAACAAACAAGGTCTTCATACAGTAATTCAAGCTGAACAGAGTTGGAGTTTATGTGAATGTGCGGTAATGAGATTCTGTGACTCCCAATGAGAATGCACACATATCACTGCTGGATACAGCAGTCAGGCAGGAATGCACACTAGCAACAGTACAGTGAGTTGATGACCTCTAACAATTAAATGGCTGTCTGTGTGAACGCCCCTTCAGGCAGTAATGCATGGAATCTGTCATGGAATGTGGTGAACCCTGCTAAATACTGTAGATCCTACTGTCATGATATTTTCATTTCAGTGGCATTTTGTTAATCTTTACATTCCTAAACAGCAATAACAGTTTTATTTACTGAGAAATACTTGTCATTTCTGAGTACTTATTCATTATATATCAGCATTTAGCCTGTCTGTTTAATGTACTGAGCGTGACAAACTGCAGCAGATGTGTTTTTTTGCCGTCAGCTATGTGAATAAAATATGTACTAGCGTTAAGTCAGATAGATTGTGTAACAGCAAATGTAAAGCTGAAAGCAAAAAAATGGGACACATGGAGGAATATGTGTTGGCTTTTTGACAGACAGACTCTTGAGGAGGACTGTTACAACAAAACCGAATGAAATACGAGCTTGCAATTTGGTCCCCTTGGAATTCTAAAGTTCTATCTGCATTCTGAGTAGTTTTGAGATATTGAGCTTCAAAGTTTTTGCATTCCATTCAACTGTGTAGATAGAACCTTTTTGCTTTTTAAATAAAAAGTCCCAAAATGTACACAACATTAAAAGATCTATCACATAACGCAAGCGAATAACTAAATTTTGACAAAAATGTGAGATAGAACCTTATAATTCCAAGGGGATGATTTTGTGTTTGAATAAAATAAGGATTACTAATCACTGAATAATAAGAGTTTTATTTTGTTGATATAATTAAGGCAACATCTTGCTGATAAAGATAAAGATGTTAAATTATAAGAGAGCGCCATCTGCTGGATTTTGAGTGCAGTTGTAGATCTGGATCAAAATGTGTCCAGCTGTTTTAATCTCAACAATACTGAAACCGTTACCTAGAAAATTAAATCAACTTCAAATACAAAAATAGATCATAACAAATCAACATGATATTATAACATTAAATGCTATAATAGAATACATTTTAAATGATTGGACAGTCGATATTATACAGAGATCTCTGTTGTCTAATATTATAGCAATATTATAACTTGCTATAGTTATAACTAGCAAGATTTGATGATCATTGTTTTAGACTAGACAATACTAATATTATAACAAAATGTTAGATAACAACAAGAAATAGTAATAGTAGTTAGTAAACATTTGTTAACATAAATGTAGATGAAAGCTTGTGCTAAAGCTCTTCACTGCATAAAGAAGATAAGCTGGATAACAGGAACAATGCTTGCATTGTACTGTTGCATCACGGAAATAAAGCTAACTTGTTTAGAAGATCTAAATGTGCAGATTTTGCCCAATTCAGCATCAAGTTCTCTACATGAGTAGAAAAAAATCCATATAAACATGTCTTATTAATTGTACTGTATTTAGAAGATTAAAGTATACTGAAAAAAGTGTCTAAATTTGTAAAAGTAAAAAGTTTTATATCAAAATGATAAAAATATATTTATTCTACATGAGATTAAGGTTATTCTGAGGAGAATGTTGCTTCATACTGGAGTCTCCTGTGCAAGTGGGAAGGAACACTGATTATGAACAATCATGCATTGTTAGAGGAACAGAAAGTCTTCAGTAATTAAAAAAAGCTTGATCCAAAAGGCAGTCTGTTGGGAAATACTCGTTAACCAAACAGACAAACCGTGACAGGAAGTTCAATCGCATGCTATTTCTGAACAAACTGTATAAAACCATGACTAAAATGCAGAAATATGGAATAAATGACAATAGAACATTACTTAGAATCGAAAACACACCCAAAGTGGTAATGAATTGAATATTACCTTGGTTGTCCATTCAAATTTCCATAATGTAATATGGTCTGTTTCCATATAAACGTGTTATTCCTAAAAGCACTTTTAAGGTTTTCTTTCCTAAAATGCTCTTGGGTGTAATAACCTCCCTTGATTAAATATATTTTAGCTTAAATGTTGCTTAGCAGTGCAAATATAATGTAATACGAATCAACTTGCCTTGAAAGAACATGAATATGTGACCCTGGACCACAATCCAGTCATAAGGGTCCATTTAAAAAAAAAAAAAAAATTATATTTATACATCATTTGAAAGCTGAATAAATAAGCTTTGTCAAATATAAGTTTGTTAGGATAGGACAAAAATTGTCTTGAGATACAACTATTTGAATATCTGAAATCTGAGAGTGCAAAAAAAATCTAAATATACAGAAAATTGTCTTTAAAGCTGTCCAAACGAAGTCCTTAGCAATGCATATTACTAAGCAAAAATTAATTTTGTATATATTTATGGTAGGAAATTTACAAAATATCTTCATGGAACATTATCTTTACTTGATATCCTAATGATTTTTGGCATAAAAGAAAAATCGATCATTTTGACCCATACAATGCACTTTTGGCTATTGCTACAAATATACCAGTGCTACTTAAGACTGCTTTTGTGCTTCAGGGTCACATATCAGAATCAAGAAAACAACACTGCCATGTCATAAGCTGTAAAAGGTTTTTTCTTTTTTTTTTTATACCAATATGTTCACATTCAGCACAACTATTAAGGCAACAAGCAGACCAATTGCCAATAGGTTTGCGATGACAGCCCACACACATATGCCACTGCAGCTGCACAAGCGATGCTGCATGAAAAACTTGGCCTTGCGCAATCGGGCTGCTGTTAGTGGAGGGTAACGTGCGTCATTCAAACCCTCCATAGCAAAAGACTTGATGAGACAGGCACGATGGTGACTCAGCTGGTCAAACGTGTGTTTCCCATGATATCTGCCCATTCCACTGTTTCCTAAAAATTAATAGGTTGAGACAAACAGATAAATATCTCAGATTAATATATTGCATAATTCAATATACAGTACTTATTTAAGAGCTGGTTATTCTAATATATAAATAGAGTTCAATGTAATTTACTATAACTGCTTCTGTTAATTTTGGTAAGACATTAAATTGCATGTATTTACCATTATATACCATTATAACAATCCTAATTTAAGCGATTTTAGCGAATTTTAAGCGATTTAAGCGAATTAATCATATTTATATAATGGTCTAGTTTAAACCAGTTGAAATAGTGCAAATTCATCCTAAACATTACTTCTGTCTTTTCGTCATATTGGTTGCTTACCTACACCTCCAAAAGGTAAGGTATCGACAGTGTAATGCATCAAGACATCATTAACAGTCACTCCTCCACTGCTGGTTTCAGCCAACATTCGCTTAATCACCTAAATAGAAAAAAAGTAAAAGTTAATTTGGACATATTGAAGCGGACTTAAAATTTTATTTTATTCTGCCTTCCAAAAAAACATACCGTTTTATCAGATGAAAACACATAGAGCGCCAATGGCTTTTCTCTTGCATTGATAAACTGTATGGCCTCACTCAAGCCATTAACAGTGACGATTGGCAGCAGTGGTCCAAAGATTTCTTCTTGCATGATTTTGAAATGGGGTAAAACATCCTTCAGAACCGTAGGAGCTGGTGGTGAAGAAAAATGCATGTTTTTAAATTTACTAAACATCATGCCTTTATTACTGGCATTAAAATTTTGTCCATACCTATGTAACATTGTGAGCGATCACTCTCTCCTCCAAGAGCAATAGTGCATTCATTCATTAGAGCCAATACTCTGTCAAAGTGACGTGTATTAATGATTCGGCAATAATCTGGAGAGCTTTTAGGGTCCGTTTGGTAGAACTCCTGAAATGAGTTAAGATTCTAGGTCATGTCTTACTATAAATATGCACATGGACTACAATTAAAAAAAAAAAAAAAAAAAAATATGCACCAGTAGTGTTTTTTGAATCTCTTCAACTATCCTGTCCTGGATGCTTGGCTCACACAGAATGTAGTCAGGGGCAATGCATGTCTGGCCACAGTTTGCAAACTTCCCCCAGGTTATTCGTCTGATATAAAGACATTTGGAAATCTGTTATTTCAGCTGATAATGTTTCGCAAAGCTTTAAATTAGAGGTTTTAAGTGCTAAAGTCTTACGATTTTAGGACTTGAAAAAGAAAATCCTGTCATTATTTACTCACTCTCATAAAGACATTCATGTGGATTTTTTTTTTTTCAATTAAAGTCAGTGGGGTCCAAAATAATATTGGATCCCATCGATTTACATTGCATAGACAAATCAACACTGAGACATTTTTCAGTACACTACCGGCATGCCACAGCAATGTCACAGTTCTTGTCAACATAACAGGGGCTTTTTCCACCCAGTTCTAAAGTCACTGGTGTGAGATGACGAGCTGCTGCTTCCATCACCAGTTTCCCCACCGCGCTGCTCCCGGTGTAGAAGATGTGGTCGAAACGCTGCCTCAGCAGCTCCTGGGTCTCTGGAACCCCTCCTGTCACCACTTGATACATCTCCTAAAATGATCCAAATGTTTGTCAAGCTGTTCTCAAAAACCTTGAACAAAAAACATGAGACTGAATTATAGAAACAAAATAAGTTTATGCACCTTATCTAGATATAGAGGAAGCAGTTCTTTCATAAGTCTAGCAGAGTGCTCACTCAGCTCCGAGGGTTTCAACACAGCTGCGTTGCCTAAACAACAAAAGGAAGTGGAAAACAGTGTGGAGTTGAAATCCCAATTTGGTGTTGGTGATGCTTCTTAATGAGCTAAAAGAGGTTGAAAATTAACATGCAATCAAAATTGACAATTAATTTCTTAATCCACATTCCTAGTCTTTAATTTTTTAACTTGCTCCACCTATAAAACAAATGCATAATTCAGTCATGAAACATGAAGTTGACTGGTTGTTCAAAGACAGCAGTGCAATCAACTGATCTCTCATTCCATTTTTTCCCATTGTTTTTATAGGCTTTTTATGCCTTTTATAGATAGGACAGTTGGGAGACAACAGAAAAGCACCGGGAGGAGAGATGGGAGCAGGATCGGCAAAGGACCTAGAGACGGGAATCAAACTTTGGTCGCCGTGACCACAACTGCACTGTACTTCGGAACACTAACCATGAGGCTATTGGCGACAGGATTTCTCATTCCAATCTATGCAACCTTGTTATTTCCATCCCAACCTCAGCCAGCTCAGTACTGCACAGCTTTAGCATTCCACCTCCCCAGCACCACATGTCTAGATCTGCTTTACCTTGTATCCTAATTCCTGTCATTCTGAGCAAGCTTCATTCATGCCAGCAGCACAAGCTGCGCAGATCTTGTCCAACAAGATCAATCCTTCCTACACTTATCACTAAAATGTCAACTTTCATAACCTCCTACTGTATTTATCATTGTTTTCTAATCCAATAGATAAAAGCAAATCCCGCCCCACAATATTTTCTTCTGTTTGTACATGCTTTATATTGTGTAAGTATCATGGCTGAACATATATTTTCATGCTGGTTGTAATTAGTAAAACAAATCCTACTACCAGCTGCAATAGCTCCAACCAGGGGCTGCAGGATCATGGCCCAAGGGTAGTTCCAGGTTCCAATTATCAGCACAACGCCCAAAGGTTCAGGCTTTATGTAAACATCGTCCAGTGCGCTGTTGAGATTCTTCTTCACAGGCCGAGGAGCTGCCCAGTCTGCCATCTCGCTTTCCGCCAGCTTGATGTCATTCTCGATGCTGATCAGCTCAAAGAGTGAAGTGTTATATGTATTCTGTTTGATGACAGTGGCAATAAAGAGTTAGTGACACTGAATGACTTCAATGTATTGCTACTGAATTAATATTTTATAGCTTTTAAGGAAACGGTCAAAGCGGCTGTCGTACCCTGTTGAGGTCTTGTTTTAGAGCTTGCTCGATGTCTTCTTGGTGTTCAGTGATGAGGCGGTGCAGGGCTCCGAGCTGCTGTTTTCTGTACTGCAGCGGTCTGGACCTGCCTGACTGGAAGACTTCCCTCAACCCATCCACAACCTGCTTCTCCATTTCTACAGGTCTGAGTTATATATTTTCTGCAGGTTTGAGCAGAAAAAAGTAACATTTCTTAAAAGTCAACTAAAATTCCAATGAGAAAACAGAATATTCTGTGAAATATTCAGTACAGATGATAGCCAATTCTGATCATCTTTAGACTGATCATGAGCAGGAATTTTTCAGCAAAATTATGTCAGCTTTCTGGGAATTCCACTGACCATTTAAGTTCAGAAATGAATGTATTTTACTTCTCAGGTAGCTCAACAACATTCTGTGGGCACACAGGCAAAAGATGATGCTGTGTGGAAGACAAAATAACTTTGCCTATCTCAAAAGTCTGAAAGATAAGGGTTTGTGGCTTCAAAAGGGCTTTTCCCAAGGTAATATTGAAACCTGTCCAGAGGTTATGCTCTTCTGACCAAAGATGAAGGCATTTCAACACTCATACTATGTCGTGTCCAACACACATCTACTGTAGATTAAAAAAAATAAATAAATATTGCCAGGTTTTTACCAATGATTGTTTAATTTGTTAATGGAAAATGTGTATAGATTCATAGATCTGACGTCATTAACTTTTTTATTTGTTAAGGCCAATTTTTTTATCTTTTAATTTTCCACTGATTAAAACTCTTAAGATTTCTTGATTAAAACCTTTCTTCATTGTGGACCTTTATCTTTAACCAGTTTGGTGTGGCTTTTCTTTCCTATTAATGTGTAACAGATAAAATACCTTTGAAACTCTGCCTTTCATCATCAAGCTTTGCTGGCATAAAATTTGTTTTTCAAAAGTTAGAAATAATAACGAAGCTATTCGCTCTCTGTTTCAAAAAAGAGACAGCCACTAAATCACATACTATTGTTTACTGGTGATCTCAACTGGGAGAATGTTTGGTTATTATAAAATTTTTGTTACAAAGAAAGTGAAAAGAAACGTGCATAATATTTAGACAATACAGTACATAAATTTCAACCTGATAAACTTTTTTTTTTTTTAATAATAAATCTAAGATAGACCTGGATTTGACCTGCTCTTAGTTCTCTGTAAATGGATCTACGCACCTTTTTTCAGCATTGTACCTGTGGAAAAGGCTTATAATTGACAAAATTCCTCCCGATGTTGATTTGTTTTTGTTATCTGTGGTTAAAATTAGGCATTAATTAATCTTATAATTCTATTAATTAAATTTGAAATACACAAATGTACAGTTTTTAACAAAATTCCATCTTTTCTATAGCTTTCAGAGTAATAGAAAACAATGTATCTGTTATTCAGCTTTGTACTAATAAAAAAAGCTATGAAATCTATTCATGTAGCTAAGACCAGTTAGTCTTCGTTAAACATATTTTGCAACTAACTTGTTCAAAAATGACAACTGACATGTTTACATTGTGCGCATGCTTGATATGAAACAGAGTCAGCCTAATTTAATAAAACAGCATTTAAATATATGCATCAAATATTGTAGTTGTATCTATATTATGACTTGTTTTATTGAGTTTTTACAGTTATCAGGGAACAAGCGTAGTGAGACAGTTCTGGTCGCGTGACCGTTTAGAAAGCATGAAGAAACACACAAAAATCAAAACAATGCGCGCTTTCATTTACAATTAATATTTAGGTTTAAATTTAACTTAAACTCAGAATTTGGTCACAAATGTTACTGCTGGGAATAAGCGACTTTTAAGCAAGCTGCACATTTATGGAGATACTACAACAACAACAACATTTAACGAGACTAAAGCACCGTTAGTTCATGTTTAGACACAGTCGCAAATGTATAAAACATTACGAAATCTGTTTGTAAGAGTCGTGCAACCATTCGGGAAACATAACTCACTTCGTACATTGTCTAATACTTACATAAAATTCAGAATAGTGGAATTCTTTGCCGTTCCGGTGCGGTGACGTCGCGGGAGATCAGAACGTGACAGCAGCGTTTCTATGATGTGTTCACCAGAGGGCGGCGCATCGGTACAGATAAACCATCAGGACACAGGTCCACTTACGATAGTACATGATCTGCTCTTTATAAAGCAGAGCTACTGAAGTGGGTGTACCACAGGGGATGGCATTTATTCAATATGATGCACAAAATCACACTATTAATAGTAGAACATGGGGTAATTTATTGTAGCTTTAATTATTTTGAAAGAATTCAGGTGGTTAGACTCTTATTTGTGTTTTTACTTCATTTTCTAATGCTTGCTATTGACTAATTAATTAAAGCTTTTATAAAACATTACCAAGAGTTCTATGATCTCTATCAGACCATATGATTATTACTTGTTAACGGAAGTCCGAGCAACAATAAAGAATCTATATCATCTGATTCAAACTATGAGTGCTGGACATATTAACATCTTCAATATGCAAGAAATCACATCAACAGCCTTCTGTTGGAGGATGATGGGCCAAAGAGACAAACTTCAGGTTGTCCTTATCGTCGCAAAAACCTCTGCAAAGCATAAAACACAAATAAAACTATTTCATGAGAATTACTTTACAACAGGAGGACAATTCAAGGTATATGTCATTTAAGATTAAGTCAGACAGACACCGTATTTTACAACAATCTAGAGTTTAAAGGTCAAAGGCTTCTATTTTATAGTCTACCTAGGAACAATATAGCAGATATTTAAAGGCATATGAACAGGAACTGATTTTTCCATCTACCAGCTAGGGGGAACTACTTGGCCATATGCTGCAATGTTCTTGCTGCTCAGCTTACTTTTATTAAAAGGGTAAAAATATCTTCAGCCGAGTGACACTTTCACAGAGACAGAGGCTTTCTGTACTACTTCAAACAGCATCAAATATTATAAACACTACAATACTAAAGTTATGGGTGAATAAGTTTTTGTTTTGTTATTTTTCCTGGAAAATGAATACTTTTTTAAATAAATCAAAACTGACAGTAAAGACTTTAACATTGTTTTACAAAATTTGAAATAAATGCTGTTCTTTTGAACTTTCTGTTCATCAAAGGATCCTGTAAAATGTATCACTGTTCCCACAAAATATTAAGCATAACAACTGTTGTGAATGTTGATGATAAGAATTGTTTCTTGAGCCAAAAAAAAAAAAAATCAGTATACAATTATTTCTGAAGGATTATGTGACACTGAAGACTGGAATAACAGTTGGTGAAAATTCAGCTTTTTGCATCATAGGAATAAATAAAATTTTTACATACTCAAAAAAAAAAAAAAAAAAAAAAAAAAATTTAAATTGGAAAAATATTCCAGAAGATTACTGTTTTTAGCCAAAAATTAAACAAAACAAAAAAAATTCACCAACCCCAAACTTCTGATTGGTAATGTCTGTACTGTTTTTGCATACAGTATATTATACTTTTAAACAGTCTAATATTAAATATCCTGTAGGAAACATTATATTTAGCTCTTATTTACTACATTTACCCAAGCCATTTGGAGGAACATCTCACCTGCACCACAAAGGCTGTCAGTGCAGCAAGCGTAGCAACCTGTGCCATCTGACGCCACCGAACCAGATTAACTTGCTTCAAGAGAAAAACACAGGCCCATCGTAACTTCTCTGTTGTATGGGGTGGGTAGCACATCTGATTCACTCCCTCCATGTTCAGCTTCTTAATAAGACAGCTGCGAAGGTGACTTAGCTGATCGAAACTGTATTTGCCATGGTAGCGACCAGTTCCACTATTCCCTGTTACAATTACATAATAAATCAATGTTTTTCTGCTGATTTAGAAATCCATAAAAATGAAAAAAGATACTCACCAACCCCACCAAAAGGCAAATCACTTATGGTGAAATGCACCAGACAGTCATTGGCTACAAGCGCTCCACTAGATGTCTCTGATATCATCTGTTTAATGACCTGCGAGAAAATACAAATTGTTCAATTGCTGTTTTACTGTTGGTGGAAATAATGCATCACTCTACCTTTTTACTGGAAGAGAAAACGTAGAGTGCCAGAGGCTTTTCTCGTTCGTTGATGAACTGAATTGCTTCTTTTAAGTCATTAACAATTACAATGGGTAGAATTGGCCCAAAGATCTCTTCCTGCATCACTTTAGATCCTGGAGTCACATCCCTCAAAACAGTAGGAGCTAAAGCACAAAGAAAAAGATGAACTTATGACAGCATTAAATATTTCTTTAACTTTTGATAAATGAGTGCATACCAATATAAAACTCTGATTCATCACTGTCTCCTCCAATAGCCACTGTGCTGTCCTCTGTAAGTGCCATTATCCTCTTAAAATGCCGCTGGTTAATAATTCGTCCATAGTCTGCAAAGCTCTTGGGGTCATTCGTATAAAACTCCTGCAAGTAAATAAATAAAACAATGAGGACAAAAAGTCACACTGTCAAAAAAGCAATAGCATCTACATGTAAACAAACCTGGATACATTTCTGGATCTCATTAATCACTTTGTCTTGGATGCTGGATTCACAGAGGATGTAATCAGGTGCAATGCAGGTCTGGCCGCAGTTCATATACTTCCCCCAAGTGATGCGGCTAAGGATGCAAGGACATTGGGAAGCAGCATTATACTGAGGAAACTGGTTGATGATTATTATTTAAATTACTTCAAAGGTTCAAAACAGGTCTTGACTGCATTAGAGTTCCATATCAATTCTCAAAATGATTTCAGTTTTATCAAAGGTCCTCACAGCTTATTACCGAAAAAGAACCAACACCCACAAAAACACTGACCGAGTGAATAAATATAAAAAGCATTAGGATAAAAGACAAAATATTACGTTTTTCCCACAGAAATTAAATTTTATTGAAATCACGCTTTCTTTCTCCTGCTCTCTCTCCCATACAAACACACACACACACGTACAGATCAGACACAAAGTGTGTTCCATTTGGCCATAAGTGGACTTTGAAGTTGACTTAGCAAGGTACAGATATTCCGCCAACTTAAAGGGATACTCCACCCCAAAATGAAAATGTTGTCATTAATCACTTACCCCCATGTCGTTCCAAACCCGTAAAAGCTTAGTTTGTCTTCAGAACACAATTTAAGATATTTTAGATTATTTTTAGGTTTATATAACTCAGGGCAGACTCACCGGCAGGCAATTCTGATGTCACAGTTTTTGTCAATATAACAAGGGCTTTTTCCACCCAGTTCTAAAGTAACTGGTGTGAGATGATGAGCTGCTGCTTCCATCACCAGTTTCCCCACCGCGCTGCTCCCGGTGTAGAAGATGTGGTCGAAACGCTGCCTCAGCAGCTCCTGGGTCTCTGGAACCCCTCCTGTCACCACTTGATACATCTCCTGAACAAAGTAATGGAGATGGTAGAATTAAAGGGATAGTTCACCCAAAAATGAAAATTCTGTCATTAATTACTCTGTCGTTCTAAATCATAACAACTTAACTATTTGTTATTTTTGTTTTCTTTGTGCACAAAAAGTATTCTCATAGCTGCATAAAATTACGATTTAACCACTGATGTCACATGGACCATTTTAACAATGTCCTTACTACTTTTCTGGCCCTTGAACGTGTCAGTTGCATTGCTGTCTATGGAGGGTCAGAAAGCTCTTGGATTTCATCAAAAATATCTTAATTTGCGTTCGGAATATGAACAAAAGTCTTACGGGTTCGGAACGACAGGAGGGTGAGTAATTAATGACAGAATTTTCATTTTTGGGTTAACTATCCCTTTAAGCTTAGAATTAAGCAAGTAAAAGGAAAATGGCATTTTAAAAATGACATTGTCATTGAATGAAGAATTACAGGGTCCAGGTAGAGAGGCAGGAGCTCCAAAACTTTGGCTGTGTGAGAGCTCACTTCTGAAGGTTTCACAACTGCAGCATTACCTACAAAAAAATAAAGATCAAAGGCAGCTTTTAGATACGATGATAAAGAAAATACTTTACTTGAAATATAGTGCACAGTTAAGCTGTATGAACTACGTTTGTGACATTTTATGCTGTTTTTTACCTTTAAACATAATAATAATTACATGGCATATTGACAGTCTCAACAAACAGTAGATTTGCTTTACCTGCAGCAATGGCACCCACAAGGGGCTGCAGGGTAACTGCTATTGGATAGTTCCATGCTCCAATGATAAGCACAACACCAAGAGGCTCTGGCTGTATGTACACATCATCTGCAATGGTGAGAAGGTTTTTATTCACAGGACGAGGAGCTGCCCACTCAGCCAGCTTGCTGACAGCCAGATTGATTTCTCCCTCCAAGCCAAGGATCTCAAACAGCTGTGTTGCGTTTGCAGTCTGCGGAAACACAGCTATTAGGTTCAATACAAACAGACATCCAAATAAAACATGCAGAGATCGCAATTTTGATTCACCTTATGGAGGTCTTTTCTCATGGCATTGGCAATGTCTGTTGTTTTCTCTTTAATGAATTGCTTTAAGTTTTGAAGTTGTTTAATTCTGTAGTCCAGTGGTTTAGATCTTCCAGTCAAGAAAGCCTTCCTGGCCTGCTGAACAGCCTGCTGCTCCCGAGACATTTTGGAAAGTCAGTCTAGATTGTGACTCTACAGGCAGAGAAGAATTCATAAAAACAAAGTTGAACAGATATTCTTTCCTAAAAAAAAAACATTAACATTCTAATTCAGTGCAGCATGCATATTTTGCAAGTTGCAACATGTACTATACCCTCTTGAAACGTCTATAACACTTTTATGACATTAGGTTTTCTTATGAAATTTACCTGAAAGATTTCTGTCAGGGGTGTCAAGTACTTGAGTAATCGCACACCATTACATATTTGGGAAAGTTTTTCTTTAGACGAACACTATTGGACTAAAGTAAATACTCTGTAGATTATCACGATGTAGAAGCATTTAACAACAACTTAAGCAAACCCAAACGTATTAAGGGTAATACTCTGCCAAAAGAAGCAACAGGCACGAAAGCAGTAGTGTCTATAAGCAGAACGCTGTATTGAACTTACAATACAGAACTTACAATAAGAAAGAACTTATTGTAGAACTTACAATAACTTTTCTGTTTATTTCAGCTGTTGTCGAATTCGTCTTTTCCATGTGGACTTTCTAGTTGGACGACCTCTGTTTATGTAATTCCGGTGGGTGGAGTTTGTCAGCCTTTTTGGAGTTTGGGATTTTGATTCATCTCAGTGACTCGAATCTTTTGAATCAGTTTACTAAACGATTCGTTCATATAATTTTACCTCGGTTTTGTCAAATTCTGGGAACGACTTCAGCCAAGCAAGCAAAAAAAAAAAATTGTTCAGTTAACATCTGGTTCAATTAACGTCCTACATAATCGGCACATAAGAAATTTATGATTAAACCCGTTACAGAGCTTTGTGTCTGTGATTTCAGACTTTTTCTGAAGCGTGGAAAACCTTAGTATTACATTTTAGAAATTAAATGTGGATCATTTTTACCTCCCTCTAGCACATGTGAGAAAACACGTCTTATTATTTAAGTCTTCCACACTTCAAGTGAAGTGCAATTTCTGTGTACAATTTAAATCTGTAACCTTTGGCGAAAAATTAGACCGTGGGATAATAATAATTGGCAAGGTTGTGATGTCCAAAGCTGCTGAATAAAGGGCAACTTTCAGATGTCTGAAACAGACAGATTACAGTACCTCTGAAGACATCAACATAACTTCACATCATCAATCTGCGTCGGGGTCGTTGTTGTTGTTCTTCTTCTGTGTTTTATGGCGGATAGATTATATGGATGTATACCGCCACCTTCTGGACTAGTGTAAAATTTCAACATTTTAAAAATCTGTCAATAATGCTGATTAACTGTGAAGAATCATGCAATCAATTTTGAATAAATATTTTAATCGACTGATTATACATTTTAGACATTTCATAATCCTCAGTTTCGCATCAAAATGAATTACTCACCTCAACTGACAACTATAAACGGAATGCCTATCTTACATTAACTACATACTTACATAAAGATATACTAAGATCATTAATATAATTGCCACATGTAAACAACCCTACTACCCCGCTCTAAACTGCTAAATGTAGATTTGAAATCTTTTACTTTGATGCCTCACATGGATATGTGAAAGGCATGTTGAGACATGAGTCCCTCAGCATGTGACTTTTTAGTAATAACAGCAACCATGCATGTTCAAACTTATTATTCATCCCATTATCTCACACAGTAGATATCTTGCAATTAAAACTTCTGGGAATGCTGCTCTGCAGAAGTCATTTCTTTCTCCATATTTATGTCTTGTTATCTTGTACAAATATCAAGTCATTAAACATACATTTAATTGAGAAGCAAAATGAATTAAGATAATATGTCTGAAAACTTTATCAAAGATAAGTGAGTTTATGTTTAAAATAAAAATAATAACTGTCAATGGTGTAAGAAAATCAACTTAATTCAAATGGAAAACAAAACAAGTGTTTTCACACAACTGATAGATATTTTCTTGTTTCAAGCATAAGCTGATATTTTTTCCTGCTGAAGTAAATGTATCTTGATTTGTTAATGTTTAGATATTTGAAATGGAAATCGACAAAAATACTGAGAAAGAAAATCTTTATTTTATTGTTATTAATATTATTATTGCAGTCTGTTTCACCACCAGGGGTTGCCAGTGAGGCCTTTAATGACAAAAGTAAACAATTTTGTTTTTATTTGCGCGCCGCGAGGGGAGTACCAAGCGCTGTCATATTGTTTTTGTTCTATCAAAAATAAATTGGCACTGGAGTCTAACACTCTGTGCAGTTATCACTTTTATGTATTTGTTCAACATTATGAATATTTTAAATGCATGTTTTTTCTTGAACATATATTAGGTATAATTACCCATAATCTATCTTTCTTTCTTTAAACTACATTCTGGTGCAAAATTAAAAATGTTAGCTTTTCCACAGCATCCTAAAAATGTCCCTCTCCTTTGTATATTCTAGTGTTTTCTTGTCGAGCTCAGGCTCTGTGATGCGAGTGGGACTATCTCTCGCGGCGGAGGGCGACGCACTCGGCTGCGCGGAGTAACACGTCAGGATGGTCTTCTCCTGTAAGAGATCTCTGTCATTGTAATGCAGCAAGCTGTGATAATGGTCAGCTTCTCAGAACGAACTGAAGATAAACGTTAATTCCCCTTCTCGTAACGGAGCGTGCTTTTAACTTCTTTTCCTGCGTCTCTTAAAACTGACACACTGATGTTGTGAACCACTTGTGGTGAGAGATTGATGTTTTGATGTATTGTTGAGCTGGATAAATGGTGTAACGTTACCCAGCTATCCTATGGGTTTGAAGGAGAGTACCATATTTTTGCAGAAGGACAGATGACTATTGCATTAAACGAATAGGAACGCTTGCGTTTTTTTGTTTTATTAACTGACCTGTCATTATATAAGCGGCACTGCTTGTCTATATGTAAAAGTAGATGTCGGAACACATCTAGATATTATTTATTACGATTTATCTGCTGCGTTGTACTTGTAAATATTGTTGTATTTCCACTGGCTGTCATTTTTAGCCAGCTAGCGATGGGAAACTCAATGACCCACCGCGAGTTAACGAGGCACTGTTACAGTAAGAGAGAGCAACCTCTTTCTTTCCTTTTAAACTGAACTGACATCATGTAGCTTGGAAATTATATAGGTTTAATAATAGCTATTTCATCTAGCTAATGTCTTGTTAACTGGGTTAGAGAGCGACAACGGAACTAATTAGTTATGTGCATCCTGCGCATCTAACGTTAGCTAGTAAACTTCACATTTAGCTATTCCTTTGTTTTGATTCTGACTTCGTCTAGATTTTAAGCCAGACAGCTATTAGGAAACTCTCAAGTGTACTGAATCGTCATTGATAATTTGGGGATGACAGGGTTCTCGGACAGACTGTCGTCTGGATTAACGAGAGTTTGAAGAACTCGTCCCTGACAGCCTCTCCATCACAAGCTGTTGTGTATCACCGGACACCTGCCAAAATATGGAGACGGTGGGAGACTTTGAATACAGCCGAAAAGACCTCGTCGGACACGGAGCCTTTGCGGTCGTCTTCAAGGGAAGACATAAAAAGGTAAATAAGCACAAGACTGGCTCGAGCCCCTGCGACTGAGCATCACTATTCACCGCAAATCGGTCTATCTTATCCTATTTTCATCCCAGTAAGGCATTTAAATCTCACATTTACATGGATTAAATGCATTTTAATAGAGAAATATGGATTTGTGTGGTGCATGCATTGTCATTTTGCACATCTCTCTCGGCCATAGCAGTTCTTGATTAGAAAGCGTGGGTTGTTTTTATGTAACGTGTGCTAGAATAGGTCACATACTGCTGGAGTCATTCATTCATAAAACAGCCTCCGTGAATAAGCCGTCTGACGTCAATAGGACTGACCGGTCTACTTGTACGTTTGGGCGGAGGGACGGGACCCACATTTTGTTATGGATTTTTGTGCTTGATTTTGACATTTCCTAAATACACAAAACACACTGACTGGATGTTATGAGGACATTGCAAGCCGCTTAAACATTATTGCATAAAACTAAAGAGTATCTGTGTTTGCTATTCGTGTCTTTTAAATTACTAGTCCAATAAAATATTCAGTATATATAAAATATTTACTAGAATTTACTAGAAACAATTTGGGATCAATACTGCGTCTCATAAACTAGTATCTTGAGTATAAGCTGGAATAGATACTAGTAACTGTTGGGGTTTGAATTGGAGACTTTGGTACAAATCTGAGCAAAATTGGAAGCCTCTATCATTGAGATCTCGTCTGAAACATGAGACACATGAGATTACATCTCCGGTTTCTCTGTTATCTCATTTGTGTCTAGGAGAAACTACTGAGATATCAAAAAGATCTGATTTGTGGTGTTTCATTCTGACTGGTGAAGTTTGTAGCTGAGCTGATAATATTCTTATATTCTCAGATCTGAAATACTTAGAGTGAAACAAATGAAAAAAAGAAAAAGAAAAAATATAGGCCTAGTACAGGGTCTTGGTTCAGTCCACCAGTCGTTGATTGGATGAAGACTGATCTAATTGGGATTGGAGAAGTCCAACATATGTCACCATAGAGAAGCCTGTTGTTGTGACATTTTAATTAAAAAAAGAAAAGATCAAAAAAATATAAAAACTGTAACATACTGTATGCACAGATAAATTCCCCAAAAAATCAATAACATGCGTTTAGAAATTAGATTTATTTCCATTTCATACTGACTTTAACAGCACTCAAACTCTAGAATGTAGAATGAAAATCAGGCATCAGAACGCTGTTCAGTTCTGTTGAAACCTAGTCTAATCAGATCAAATGCTAATATTGGCCCATACATCTATGGTCAATGATTTATTGTGCATCTGTAGATCATTACAGTTTGTTATCTCTGAATGTTGCATATACTGTATGTTTGTGTGTGGAAATGCTTAGTGTATGCACAGTATGTAGTACAATATCATCCTGTGATTATATATAGTAGGAGTAATCTGATACATATTTATGATCACCTACCTCATCCAAAGCAGGTGACTCATTTGTTGAAGTGAGTCATTTATTTTAGTTTTATAAGTATTTTAAGTTGTTTTATAATAACGCATGCGCTGATTGATGCATTCTAGCTGGGAAGACATGCAGAATGATACAGGACATAAATTAGCTACATATATAAGACATTTATGTTGTGCATTCAGTCTCTCATTCCTTGATTAGATGTGATGTTAAAAGCAGAGACTCTGAATGCTCGTCTTCTGAATGGGGTCAGTATAGAAGCCAGCAGCGTTTTTTCTGGGTTGCCTTCACCACGCTTGGTTGAGTTGAGTGAGGCGAGATGAACGCAGCCAATCTTGCATGCTGCCAGCATTTAGCTATAATAGATACAGCACAGTGTGCTGCAGGAACATCTCCTATTAACCTACATTTACATGAAAAGCATCGTTCTATTCATGGATTTCCACTCTGCATTGGGGACACAGTTTCTTTAAGCTAGTGTGTGGCCCTATGGAATCCCACCTTAAAAAAAAAAAAAAGATTTCCATCCCAAAGGCTAAAATACCAAATATACTCTTCGCTTTATGTGGTACCAGGTCACAAGTTGAGAAATAGATGCAGAATGGATGCAGCATGTTGAAAAGAATTGGCTTTCCTTTTGAAGCAAATGTTAGTTTGTGTTCAACCAAAGACTCCCACATAAAGGGATAACAGTCAGATATTTCAACTCAAATGCTCAAAATTTTAAAAGTAAAAGTAATGCTTCGTAGGTTTCATAGTAATGTAATTAGGCACATGTAACCCCCCTCTGCCATCCCGCCTAATGATAATTGCTCTCTTTGTACAATATTTGCAGAAGACTGATTGGGAGGTCGCCATCAAGAGTATTAACAAGAAGAATCTCTCAAAATCTCAGATTCTGCTTGGCAAAGAAATCAAAATTTTAAAGGTGAGCTGTCATTGTTGGTTTTCTTTTTTTTTTTTTTGTATTAATAATACATTTATTATTTAATGATAACAAAAGATTTCTATTTCAAATCCATGTTGTTGTTGATTTAAAAAAAAATTAAAATGTATCACTATTTCTACAAAACATTCAGCAGCACAACTGATTTCAACAATGATAATATTAAGAAATATTTCTTGAGCACCGAATCAGCATAATTGAATACTTTCTTAAGGATCATGTGACACTGAAGACTGGAGTAATGATGCTTAAAATTCAGCTTTGCCCTCAAATTTCCTTTTAACTTACTTTAAATCTTAATAATATAGCTATTTTACTGTATTTTTGATCAAATAAATGCCACCTTGGTGAGCATTAGAGACCTCTTTTTCAAAAAAGTCTTTCTAAACCCAAACTTCTGATTGTAGTGTATATGCCACAGTATTAAAGACAGGGTTTATTTTTTGTTTACAGGAACTCCAACATGAGAACATCGTGGCGCTGTATGATGTCCAGGTAATGGCACTTTTACTCCTTTATTGCTATAATCTCTGAATGCTTTATCCTTACTAATTCTGATGCCTAGAGCTGTTAGTGCTGTGCTGCTATCCACTAAGAGCTGTGAGGGCCTACAGGTCTGGCCCAGTTCTTATATAACACCACTATTCACATGATAAGTCACATGACCTGTCCTAGACTGAGCCCTTCTGTACATAGCCTGAGACCACTTTGAGAATATCACACACGTTATTCTCTAATGCTAATAAAGTCATTAGAGCGGACATTAATTGCAATTATATAAATCCTAATGCAAAAATACATTGTGTGCAACATTTTGTAAGTCTCTCACAGTGCGTGTTAGAGAATATGTCACTGGCTAGAATGAAATAAGATTATTTCTCAGCATCCTTGGGGCTGAATGCTGCATACCATGCAGAAAATATCAGAAGTCAGCCCGTTTTGTTAGCAAGCTAATTCATCCATCAATAGCCAGCGTTCCTCCTTCTGCTTCCCACCAGCAGGCTCATATAGGGGGAGGGTTTGCCTCCTCTGGAATGGTGTGGGCTGCCATTTCATTGGTCCAAACCCTCGGCTGACAGAGCAGTCACTGTTCTGAAAGGACATTGATGTCTACGGCAGGATCAAGGGCGAAAAGCTGTGGGTTTAATTATGGCTGTTATGATTCAGTCACCTATACATCTTTGACATGTAATGCTTCCCAGTATAGTGAAGAGAGTCTTTAAATATCCTACTCTTTCCACGCAGCATGCTTATATAACACTCCCACCTGACACAGACCTGCAGGACCCCTCATTCTTCAGTTAAACATGCTTTTCTGTATCAGTTTGTGCTGAACGCTGCAGATTTTTGGTCTACTCCAGGAAGACACTTGAGGAGAAGAGTGATTTCATGTGTAATCTATCTCTCCTGCAAGGGCAGATAGGTCTGAGTGCGCTACAGGCTGTTTACATTCATCTCGCTGATCGCTCTTGAAGATATACTGTCTATCTCATTCTTTTAGTTGGCTGTGACAGGTAGTACCAAATTCTGCCCCATTTGGCCCGAGGTGTGTTTTTCCTCCCTGTGCTGAAATAGAGAAGTAGGTGACAGTGGTGACGTACTGTAGCTGTTCATCAGCTGTTTTTGGAGACTCACATGCTGCGTCGCTTGTAGTCAGGCAACCGTAAATACATTTGTGCAATGCTGAGAACTGCTTCCTATGAAATCCTGCCTTCTGAATCACATGGTCAGTCTGACCAAGGTGGAAGATCTTAATTTATCCTGGAAGATTCAAGTCATTCCACCCCTCCGTATTTCAGCTGTTCTTCTTCCAGGAAAAGGCACAGATATCTGAATCATGTAGAATACTCACATGGGTTTGTGCAGGGAGGGTATTTATATAGAGTTTGCATCAGAAATGATATGCAGTCATGAACATACTCTCTGTACTCTGTGTGAACACTTATTGTTACGAAATCCATAAGGCAATGCAAGCAAACATTACCATAAGGTGCACTTTAGTGGGTGTTCAGTGACAAAATTTACATTTCAAGATAAACTGCTCCATCTAAATAAATAAAATATAAAACCAGCACATGAATAAAAAAATCAAGAATAAAAAATGAATAAGTAAATACTACATTACATATCATATATAAAATAAATTAATATATATAAAATAAATTAATATATATATATATATATATATATATATATATATATATATATATATATATATATATTATATATATATATATGTGTGTGTGTGTGTGTGTGTGTGTGTGTGTGTGTGTTTATTTTGGATGTGATTTATCACAATTAATCGATTTGACAATCCTAATATATAGCTCAAGCACTTTTTTTGTTAGTGCAAAGCAAAACAGAATCATTTTTTTCAGTTTATACCTAATGATGAACATTTTTTTGGTATAATAGCTACAATTATACTAAATACTTTTCTAATTACACTAAAGTTCCCCAGTGGCAGTAGCGTTCTTTGTGGTGGTCTTGTTTAGTGCTCACAAAATTAATTTGGATCTCTGTATCTAATATAGACCTTCATTCTTGATTTAATGATCTCACTATCACTTTGCAGATTTGTCACTCTCACTATCACTGTAAATACAAAGCAAGTGGATACCTGCTTGATTACTCCTCAGATTAAATAAATGGCCATTTACCTCAGCGGGCACCAAGAGGCATATACTACAATAAAAAGGTGACCTTTCTCCAGCACACTTCTCCTGATGGCAGCACGGAGCCCTGGGGAATATCGATGGTGCTCCCTTCCGAGCCCAATTACTCTACCGTGGACTGTTTACAATCCACTGTCATTAAAGATGTTAGGAGGATTGACTTTATTTGTACCCAGCCAGACGTGTCTAGTTAAAGCATAGCAACAGGGAGTGCTTGCCCTTTCTCATTTAAGCTATGCTAAAAGAGGCAGCCCTCAGATCCCACTACGCCACATGAAGCATATGCAGTATGGTAGCGCACCAGGCCAGACCTGCAGCTCCGATAACGATCTCATCCCACATGATGAAGAAGTGTGAATGGAGGCTGCTTGTGATTAATGCCGATGTCAGTGCCAGTTCACAAGTGCATGATTGTTTAGAGTGCGTACACAGTGATGTTGAAGCTTTATTGAGCTTTTCCTCAATGGGGATCTGTAGTGATGGAGCTGAAGATATTTCTGCAGCCGTTTTAATTACAGGCTTGCAGTGAGAGCTGAGCAGCTCCAGTCAAGTGCTATTCACTGATGTCCCTGCTCTGACAGAGGGAGGCTGGAGACCTGCTGTAATAACAGGGTGGTGGTTCTTCTTCTGCCTGACATGGGTGTACTTGTGCTTTGCCTTTAAAGGGATAGTTCACCCAACAACTCACCCTAAGAGTTGCACAGTTAGTCAAAATAAAACCAAAATTGCAATATGTCTTAGTGTAATCATAAAATCGCAAAGGCTACAATTTAATAAAAAGAAATATGTGTTTTTTACACACGAAGAGCTGATGATCCAGTGTTTTTCAGTTCTCTTTTAAACCGGCTGTTGTCAACAAAAGAGAAACTTTAAGGGCTGCCTTTATTTTAACAACCAGCCAGAATAAAAGCTTAATGGTTCAGCGTTTGAAAATAATCAATAAATTATTTATATAAATGATTATATTGTTATTATTATGCTGTAAAAATAAAAATATATATTTTTGCAAATATTCTATTTGTTTACACTAGTTTTTTACATTTATTTTTACAATAGTAATATTTCTTATTTATTTATTTAATAGAAACGCTCCAGGTTTGTAGGGCTACACAATTAGGCTAAATTTGTTTTGATTTTATATCAATATGACTATGTAGTAATAATAATAATAATATAATAACATGAGCAATTATTGTTGTTATTATTTTATAGTTATATTGATATATAGAACATTTTGCAGTCTAGAAGCATAGCGCATTTTAAATGGCAATTTATGTAATAAAATCTATGTTTTTTTCTTCATTCAAAGTCTATATAATGTTATATTTTATGTGGAACACAAAGAATTTGATTGATGATTGGATTGATGCATGCATGTCAATGGTGTGAAAGTCAGTAGAGTGTTTGTTGTTTTTGGACCACCGATTTTCATAAAATCAGTTGAAACATTATTCAAACTATACTTTAAAGAAACAGAGAAGTGCTGTTGAGATATGCAAAAAACATGTACATTTGTAAGGAAAGGGAAATTTGTAAGGAGATCAAAGGGACTTGGAAACATGGGAACGAGGAGTGGGCGGGGTTTGAGGCAGGGTAGGAGGAGTCAGACTTGTTTATGAGTCACATATGCATGAGACAATCCTATGTTTCAAAACAAAACTTGAACTTCCTGTTAGAGAACAGTGTGTCCCAAAGGAGGACGAATTGACTTCTTGTCTTCAGTCTTCTGAGAAGGAGGGGAGGGATGAATTTAAATGAATACAATGAGCAGTGAGTGTTGTTTGCAAGGAAGGAAAGAAATACAGCCTGGGAACATCTGGAACCTGTTAATGTTTTCCTCGAGAGCTGCCTTCAGGAACTAATAACTGTTCAGCTAATAGGCCTAGGCTGTGTTCACAATGTAGTATAATACTTTTTGACATTTAGAATCCATTATTTCATCTTTTAGTGTAGTAGTGCTCTCTAAATGTCCGCCCTCATTTCCACTAACATGTCATCAAGTGTAGGTTGTCTGTTTATTTACCAGCACTTCGTGGGCTGTAGACCCAAGTAAATATTAAGTAAGTTATTTGTCTTTATCTCTTTCTTTATCTTTAATACTGTGAAGTTCATGGCCTTGCCACTGGCAATATGATGTGCTGATGTTCCTCACTACCTGTTCCTGCTGATAAACATCCTCTAGTGTGTCATTCAGAGCTCCAGGGACATTGCTTTAGAAACATTCTCATCTGAAAGGACAGTCTGTGTATATGGGCTCACGACACCTCAAGTATTCATTACAGCCCTAGAATGTTCTGTTCCCTCATCATGTAGATAACTAGAAACCGGTTTCTAAGAAGAACACATCCATCTCTCGCAGTTGGTCACACATGTGGTGTTTTTCAAATATTCCTAGAATTTAAAGCCATGCTTTGGCTGGTTTCCACCTTATGTAAGCCAGCATGTCTAGTTATGATGCAATACTCTCACCACCTGGCTGGACCGTGCTGCCTTTTGACTTCATGTCATGCCTGTATTTTCCAGTGTTTTGAAGCTTGTGTTAGCTGTGGAGATATGATTGGAACGCAGCTCTGGAATCTCATAGTTCGAGTTTGTTTTTGGTCAATGGTGCTTTGTTGTAGTGTTGACCCGATACCAAAATTAGGCTTCTGTGAGATAGCAACTTTAATGTATAATTTAGTGATGCAAAAAAAAAAATTGTCCAGTGTTTGGTAACTGTCTGACCTATTTTTTTATCCTTGTTTACATGATAAATATAAATTACATTACCACTGCTCTTAAATCATGATGCATATTGTTATGCAAGAGCCTAAGTGGAATCTCATCTCTTGCCAAAGTAAGGACAATATTGGCAGGAGGAGATCAGGGCGGCACTTGTGTGTTTGGACATGTGATTCTGGACCCATAGCTGTTTGTTTTTCTTTTCCTGCCCACACTTGGTCAACAGTTCCTTTTGCACCTCTCATCAAATGACCCACGTGTTTGTTTGTGCATATCATGCTCAGGGCCATTTGGCTTCAGATGAAGTCACAGATGAGGAGGTCAAGTTTAAGAAATGACTGATATGTGATGGCGAAGTTAATGACGTCCTTGAGTTGATCAACCCCTCCACCCATGAGCTGCTTGTAAATTTTAATTAAATTTTAGAAAGACAAAAACTTTTTTTTTTCTTGAATAACATGGATTAGGAGTGCACTAATATTATAATTGTGGTTGATACTGATAAGCCAATAGTTATATTTGATTAGCAGATATTAAAAGTCTTCAAAATGTATCAAATATTGTGTCTAAATCAAAATTAAACACTAAAAACTAAAATCAATCGTGTTACAGGTACAAGATTACGTTCAGCTGTGTAATTAAATTATTAGTGTTATTAGTAATAGGAATCCACCAGCATGAATGTTTACCAAACACTTCATTTAACCGAAGCCAAAAAGTTTCCGTCATTTAATTTGGTTAACTGAACTCGGTATGTTGTTCAGTGTGCCATGTTCTCATCTGATATTTTAAATCAGTAAAACCGTAGTAAAATGAGCTGCCTCTCGATATTTCATCCAAACTAAATTTCCTTATTTTTCTTCTAACATAAATTTTGGTCATGGTTGTTTCTCATCTATGTTGTGTGTAAAAAATAGACACTAATTTGTCATTGCAGAAGTGCTGATAAAATGACAATAATTTTGGCTATTCAAAACTATTTTGGCCAAAATCAATTGTGTTTTAAAATTTTTTTTTTTTTTTTTTTTTTTTTTTGTTAAGGTTTAGGAATTTTTTTAGTAGCGTGTTGTTTTTTTAATAGCAACTTCATAAGGAGTAGCAGAGATTTTGAGTATTCCGTCATCTTGAATGGGTGAGGTAATGAGATACAGTGAGGAGGAACGAGAGGTAATGTGGGCAAATGGAGTGTTGACCGCTACGACCAACTCTTCCCACATACACTCTCCACAGCCAACCACATATGAGCAGCACATAAAATGGCCGCGCTTTCTTTGTTAATGGCCCAGTCCATCACAACTGCATTAATGGGCTGCCAACATCAGTTCACAGGAAGTTACCATGAATTATAAAATTTTGAGATGGGAATGATGGAGGAAGCTCTGTAGATTGGTGGCTTGCCTTGTTTATTGTAACAGCCCACTTCCTAAAAAAAACCAATGGCTTCGTGTTTTTTATTCGGCCAGCATTCAGAATCTAATTCCTTAAGTATTGACACAGAAAGCCCTAATAGCTGTTATGAGGCTAGTGTGTCTAAACGGTTTCAACAACATGAGGTTTGCATGCAGGGATTTGAAACGTGAGTCGTTTTGAGTTATTTGAGTGATTGGTTTTCTGCAACCACCTGCTTGCTGGAGGATATGTTATTGTGTTGAATGGATTTAATGAAGTTATTGGTTGTTTGATGTTATGTGCGTTGTTTGTTGTTTGATTTATGTTTCTTAATGTCTTTTTTCTTTTAGGAAACGCCAAGTTCTGTATTCCTGGTTATGGAGGTGAGCATAAAGCATGTATTCACCCCTCTTTCTCTCTTCTCTCTCGCTTCTCGTTTCCACATGCTCTTGTTTTTGTCATGAGGCCACAGTGTGCCTAATGTTTCATGGCTATGCTTTTTAGTATTGCCCAACACTGCAGTCTCTGAAGGAGAAACAAACACATGAAGAAGCCAAACTAAAAATATCCGTTCAGGGAAAGCTGCTCTCAAAAACAATTTCAAGAGCTTTAATATCAAGTATCTTTAGTGTGTAATATCAGTCCAACACTTCTGATGTATGTACCTTATGATAATGTATCCTGCTGGCTTTCTGAGTATTGTTTATTGGCAGCTGTGTGTGTGACATGAAGAGGGTGTTTGTGCAAACTTCTGAAACACTCAAAGTCCTCAACACCAGAGCCACTCACAGTTAGTACTCACTGATGCAATTTGCTCTTTGTGCATGCACATGTGTCCAAGTTCTTGGTTTTCCTTTAGATTAAACAGTAAAGCATGGTGCTAGCAAGGTCATGGGTTCAGATCTGTATGTTTTATATAAGAGCATCTCCCAAATGTATACATGTGAATTGAAAATGTTGTGGTAAATAAGGAGTGACTTGTCAGAGATTGATTTCCCTCCTCTGCTCTGAAAATAAGGGAGTCGAGGAAAATATTTTGTAGTTAATAAATTTGGGAAAGTTGTGTAAATGAATGAAATATTAAAAAATATAAATCAGGGTTATTATAGTTAACTAACACTAAAAACTGAAATAAAATATTATAATGATATTATTTACAAGGCGACATTTCTCATTTTCATTTAGTTTAAATTGATATACTAAAATAACGAAAACTGAAATAGTCAATAAAAAAGAAATAAAAAGCAACAAAATTACTAAATAATATTGAAAATAGAAAATACTAAAATTAAGTACCATTTAAATTTAATTTTAGTATATACTAAAATTAAAATGATTTCTTGAGACCTTTTTTTATTTCTTGTTTTCTGCTCTGAAATATTTTAGAGTTAAAAAATGACTCTTTTTGATTACTTCTATAAAATAATATGTATTGATTTTAAAGTTTAGTTTTATTTTTCTCTGTTTGTTTCCTCTTCAAGTACTGCAATGGAGGAGACCTGGCAGACTATTTGCAAGGTAAGCAGCTTGTGAGGTTAACACATCATTTGGTCAGGAGTCTCAAATAAAAAAGCATTGCAACACATTTTAGAAAAGTCCACCTATAAATAGGTTTCTTTGCACATTAAATAAATAGACAGTTTTTATGTCTTTCTTAGTGAGCCAGAGTTGAAGTGGTTGCCTCCAGGGTTCAATCTTAAAACATACTTCCCTCCAACACTCTCAGAGAGACACTATTATCATATACTGTATATTTAAAGCTTTGCTCACATATCCTGTGAAGTCTTTTTGCTGGGTGTTTAGGAACAGTCTTTGTTCTGCCAAAGGAATCTGATTGGTCTATAAACCATGTTTTCACTGAATGTGTGACGCAGAGGACATAATAGAGATGACTCAGGTGTCATTTACTTGGACTGTTACCCCTTGTTATGTTCAGATGGAGTGTTATCTTTGTTTAACCATGACAAATGTCATAGTACAGCAGGTCTCGGCCTCTCACACTTCTCCCCCTGTATAATTATGCAACCGTTCCTTAGTTATACAACCTCACTGCTACTTCAAACACTGTTTTGGGATCCGTACGAGATTCATTATGATCATAATTGCTTTGTTTACAGAGCAGATTGGGTGAAGGGAATCCTCTTAACAGCTCAGTGGATTACTTGGAGCGACATCGCTACATGTAAAACCCCTGAGCAGCTTCTGATTTTAACATTTATTCCAAACAGGGGCTGAGAGAACATGACTGTGATGGTCTCGGATTAGCTCAGAGTAGTGGACATTTTTATTTAAAGGGATTGTTCATCCAAAACTAATTCTGATATTATTACTCACCATAAAAGTGCTCAACAATAAGGATGGCCTATTGGCCAGCATTTAAACCGTGTCTTCATTTTTGTGCACTGAAAATTTAAAACATTTCGAATTCTGCTTTTCAGCTTTTTATCTATCAGTAAGAATGGGTAATCTAATCAGTAATGTTTAACGTGTGTATTTTTCAAATTATTATTAGTTATTTTTATTAGTAGTAGTTGTTTCCTGTGTATTTATAATTACTGTATGATTTATAGGTTTTATCATGTATTTTCTTTGTTTCTTTGTGAAGAAAACTTAAAGGGATAGTTCACCCAAAAATGAAAATTCTGTCATTAATTACTGACCCTCATGTCATTCCAACCTGTAAGACCTTTGTTCATCTTTGGAACACAAGTTAAGATGAAATCCGAGAGCTCTCTGACCCTCTTTAGACGTTCAAGGCCCAGAAAGGTAGTAAAGATGTTTAAATAATCAATGTGACATCAGTGGTTCAACTGAAATCTTGTCCTCACTACCTTTTTGGTCCTTGAATGTGGAAGTTGCATTGCTGTCTATGCAGGGTCAGAAAGCTCTCGGATTTCATCAGAAATCTCTTAATTTGTGTTCCGAAGATGAATTAAGGTTTTTACCGGTTTGAAATGACATGAGGGTGAGTCATTTATGACAGAATTTTAATTTTTGGGTGAATTATCCCTTTAACATTTGATGAAAATTTACATTTGTGTGTGGAAAATGTGTATGTATTTCTATAAAATAAATATCAGAATAAAGATTACAATTTTTTATTTAAACAAGAACTTTACAGTTATACATGTAAATATGATGTTATTAATTTCAATACATTAAATATTAAATGTATACGTTTTTTGTGTTGGGCCTCTGAAATGTTGGCAGGCACTAATGGCCTAGCTGGGTGTGGTGAATTTTTAAGTGTTGTGTTGGGCCACTGGAAATGTTGCCTTTTTCTATAGTCAGTCTACATTTTGAGTTATGCTTAGTTCTACATTATTTCTTTGACTATAAATGACTCACTGGCTATAATGAATAGTCTGTGTTATCCCTTTAAAGGTGTGGTCACTTTAGCAAACACTTTAGCCATTTCAGCAGAAAAGATCCATTGCCTATAGACAGTAGCCTAGTGATGTGAAGCACAGCTCCCACATAAGTCACTTTCACACCAAGCTGCTTTCTGTTGGCCATCACAGCAAATTTGTGACAAACTTGCGTGACGATGCAAAAACTTCATGGGGAATCTTTCACCCTCACCCAAAATTTCCGATCATGTGGATTCCTACTGAAATCACTGCATTCCTTAGAGAAAACTTGCCAAACAACCTTAGTGTAAAAAAAGTTCTGCTCTTCAAAGCTAGTGAATCTGAGGTTTCTTGACACATGAAGCCAATTGATTTTCAGGAAATGTTCTGTTTAGAAGCATTGTGATGTAAACGGTCATACCATCTTGCAAGGATATCTGGGTAAATGAAGTTTTTATAGAATGTCTTAATGGATTTTATAGCCATGTTACTCAGCAGTACGTTGTCTTTGCTCTTTCAGCCAAGGGCACTTTGCGAGAGGAGACGCTGAGGGTCTTTCTACAGCAGATTGCAGCAGCCATGCGCATCCTCAACAGCAAGGGGATCATTCACAGGGACCTCAAACCTCAGAACATCCTGCTGTCCTACACGGGCCGCAAGAAGTCCAGCATCAACGGCATACGCATCAAGATTGGTAACACTCTCCCCAGAGATTTACTGCTAATATTATGTGCTGTTCATCTACTGTCAAATTGAAAAGTGTAAAACCACATTACAAATCTGGAACTTAAAACCGGAAATGAATATCTCAGGATGTTTGTAGTCCACTGTGCATGTACCTAATCTTTCATAGCTAACAGTCTATGTAAGACACTTTCCACCCTTTGATCTCTCACACAGCCGGTTCTTTGTTTCCATTGTCTCAGTCTGTGCAGAAGTTAGAAGTCGTGACTCTCAGACAGCAGCATGTTGCTATTAATAACACCGGCGCTCTCTTTGTTTTACAGCTGACTTTGGTTTTGCAAGATATCTCCAGAGCAACATGATGGCGGCCACATTATGTGGATCCCCAATGTACATGGTCAGTAGCCACAGACTGAATCCTGTCTCACTGTCTCAGATTTGTGAAATATAGCAGATGTGTGAGACATTGGCAGCATCATGTTCTTATAATCTGTCATCTCCCTCCACAGGCTCCAGAGGTGATCATGTCCCAGAACTATGATGCCAGAGCTGACCTGTGGAGCATTGGGACTGTCATTTATCAGTGCCTAGTGGGAAAGCCGCCTTTCCAGGTGAGGTTCATGATGTTGAAGTTAAAGTGAACGCCGCCTTTCCAGGTGAGGTTCATGATGTTGAAGTTAAAGTCATGTAGCTAATGTTCTGATTTGTATACTTGTTGTTGTTTTTTTTGTTGTTTTTTGATATTTCATGTGTTCATGTTCTATGAGAAGAACAAGACTTTGGTGCCAAAGTAAGAGCACTGACTCATTTTAGTTTTTCTTTAAAAGTTTAAAGTAACTGTAAAGTAAAACCACAGTTGTTTTAGAGACCGATACCTAAATAATAGGAGTAACCAATATAATGCTGATATGCACATACTCTACTGTTCAAAAGTTTGGAAAACAGAAAAGACTTTTGTCCAAAAGTTTGGAAAACAGAAAAGACTTTTCTTTAGTGAGGACTGCAAAAGAGTTCTATTCCAAATAAATGGCATTCTTTTCTTTGAAGACTTCTGAAAAAATATATCACAGTTTACAGAAAAATATTAAGCAGCACAAGCATTTCAATACTGATAATATTAAGAAATTTTGTTTTCTTTTGAGAATTTTTATAAGGTGATATTAGAATGGATTTCTGCTGGATTCATTTGAGCACTAACTTGAGCAGCAAATCAGAATATTAGAATGATTTCTAAAGGATCATGTGACACTGAAGACTGGAGTAACTAGTAAAAGTTCTTAATAACAATTTAAATATCTTTTGAACTTTCAAATCTTTTAGACTTTTTTTTTTTAATTTTCAGTACTGTGTATACACAAAATAACTGAAATGAAAATTTTAATTTTTTAATTTTTTTTACTTTTTTTAGACTTTTTTATTTAAATAATAACTGAAATGAAAAGAACACTTAATTTACGTATTATAACATTAACATTTTTAATTATTTTTTATAGTATTTTATTATGATGGTTTCTGTTCACAGCATCCCGCGAGAGACGTCTCCTCAACTGGTAGATCTGCTGCTGGGGCTGCTCCAGAGGAACCAGAAGGATCGTATGGATTTTGGTCAGTGTATTTCTGTTGTTTAAATTGATTCTTTGGAAGGATTTGGATTTGCATCTTTTTTTTTTCCTTTATCTTGTAGTCTTTAGTCTTCAGTCTGCTTTTTTTTTTTTTAGTTTTTTTTTCTTGGAACCGACATCAACTATTAAAAAATGTAAGTAAGGGAGCATTTGATGAGCAAATTTGATGAGTAAGGTTTGGGTGGAACCTAAAACAGCTTTTGTTTTACCCAGCATGCCCTGTGCCAGTGCCTACGTGCTCTGGCTTGGTTACAGACAGCACGTGTGGCAGCTCTCCTTCCTGTCGTTACGTCTCTCCGCCGGTAAGCCCCTTACATTGTCAATGCTGAGTCTACTGTCACTGTGCCACAGGCGTGGGCAGAGGTGTTGTGTGAGATGATTATGGCATTCAGAAGGGTAATGGTACTGACTCAGCTAAAGTTAATCCAGTGTTTAACTTCACCTTTGTGTTGCAGTCCCTGCCAGACATGCAGACTCTGCCTGAGGACGTGTTGTCCTCTCCACCTCTTGGTCCTCCCAACTACCTGCAGCTGTCCAAAGAGTCGGGCGGCAGCACCAGCAGCAAGAACTCCTCCTGTGACACTGACGACTTTGTGCTGGTGCCCCATCTTTCTGGAGAACAGTCCTGTGAGTCACATAATGTCACCGAACACATGCCATGCACCTAGACAGACCACAGCTGATGTCTACACTGCTAAAAATCTATTTTAAAAATCAGTATTATTTTTGTTTTCTGATAAATATTAAAACATTCTTAAAACAAGATATACTTATCTGAGAAACAAACAAAAAAAGTGTAATAAGCTGTTTTCATCTAGTTTTTTTTTTTTTACTCTTTTAACCAGCTAATGTAATTAAAGATATTTTTTATGATTCACACTTTTTTTTCTTTAGTAAGGAAATATATATAATTTATTTTTGTGTGTGTGTGGTTGGTTTATGTTATTTTTAATCCTGAATCTAGTTTGATGTTTTATGGTTTTATGAAATGAAAATGTTTTATATTGTGTAATAATTACATTTTTTATTTTATGTTTTTTATTGAAAAAATTCACAATATTATTATAATTTTTTTTTTTTTTTTATAATTATTTTTTTTTTTTTATTATGTTTTTTTTTTTATGGTTGTGAAGTATGTTTTATTATTTTATTTTTTTTTTTTAATTTATTATTTTTTTTTTTTTTATAGTGAGTTTTTTTTTTTTCCTTCTTCTTTTTTTTTTTTTTTTAAATCTAGCAACATGTAACAATATTGAAAAATACAAGTAATTCAAGAAATATTATTTTAATTTTGTAAGAGTGTTTAGATATGTTTTTCTGGAAAGCATGATTTTAGGGAATAAATCTTGAAATAGCTTTATTTTCCTTAATAAAATGGCTAATAATTTAAGCTTATAATTTAGTTTTGAGCCTTTAATCTTATTATTTTATGGAATTTTTGATAATTTTGAAAAATAATTGTGAATAAATATTTTTTAATGTATTTTTTATTGTTTTTGTAAATTTTGTGAAAATATTGAAAAATACATGTAACTCCATATACATAATGTAGATTCTCTTAGTTTTTTTGCTGTGTACTGTTTTTACACACACACACACACACACACACACACACACACTAAAAGATTATATTATTTTTTTGAGATGTTGATTTTGGTTGTTTGTGTGTGTTTTTTAGAGAGGCGTCAGCTGAGTCAGCGTTACGAAAGCCTTCCAGCACTGATTGCACTCTCACATGCTGTGATTTGTTGGTGTATGTGAGACTTGTATTTATGTAGTTCTCACGGCTTTCTTTGTTTCTCTTATCTTCAGATGATCTTTCAGTGGGTGCAGTGACCCGCAGGCCGTCCAGTGAATTCCTTCTGTGTGGAGGGTGAGTGTGACATCGCTCACTTGCTTCACTCAAGATACGTTACAATGCTTTAACAGCTCAAAGCTGTGCAAATGAAGAGTTTAGCAGGTTGACATTGATCAGGCCAAAGATACACAGTTCACAGTCGAGTCCGACATGCAGGCAGGAATATTATTATCTGTGGGTATATTATTTTTATTTTTTTTTTGTGTTTTTGTATTGTGGATATGTGATTATTGATTATTAGAATGATGATTTGGTTTTTGATGTCATTGGAGATATTTTTGGTGGCTTCCACTCACAAACTGCTAAAAGCTGGTGTGGCTCAGCGAGGGGTGAATCACACGGCTGGTGAATGAGTCCTGTGGGAGTAAACCCGCGTGTTGTGTTTGTGCTTCTGCCCTAAGAATAGACACCCTGCTGTCATTTCTTCTCATCTACATGTGATCCAAATCTGTTTCCGCACCCTTTACTTGTAAACCATCCTCTATTTTCGTTCAGAGGTGCAGAATTAAACATCAATTGGGTGTTTTGTGACTAGATGGTGCAGTTATGCAATGGATCTGACATGAATTTTGCCAGAGCTGACAGAGTGACGGTTAAAACATTCGTATGCTGTGCATCTTTTGTCTGTTAGTCGCGTCAAACAGAAGCGGTTTTGTTTCTGTGAGAGTCGGTGCACTTCCTTCTGCTCTGTGGTTTTTCTGTTTCTCTCTCTTGTACAAGATAGATGTACTCCACCTTCTCTTCGTCTCCTCTTTTGTCTATTTATTCTTTTTACACACTGCATATACACTAAAGACCAAAAGGTTGGACACAATAGACTGATTGCTAAAAATGAAAGTAAACAATGTTTTTAAATTATTAGCATTTTTAAAGAGCGTTAAATGATGGAAAAATGTATCTAAATGTAAAAATTGTGGAAACGGAGATGATAAATTGTAAAATATGTATACACCTCTGTTCAGAAGTTTCGGGTAATTTTTTTTTTTTGTTTTGAAAATTGTATCTAAGTGTAAGTAATATTTTTTTAATTTTTTAAAAATGATAAAGTTGGATGTTTTTATTCTTTTTTTAAATTTATTATTATTATTGTGAAATGTTAGTGCAATTTAACAAAACTATTTTCTACTTGAGAAACATTTCTTATCATTGTTGAAAACAATTGTGCTGCTTAATATTTTTGTGGTAACCATGATACATATTATGAGGACTATTTGATGAATAGAAAGTTCAAAAACAGCATTTATTTGAAATAGAAATCTTTTGGACATTAATACATTATAATATTTTACATTATACAGTGCATTTAAAACAACATTATGTCTTTAATTCAGCAAGGATACAGTAAGTTCAAAGTGAGATCAAATGTGACGGTAAAGTATTACTTGCTTTCAAAAAAAGAAAATCATGCAGAAAAATCAGTTATGTCCTGTTTGTTTTGCTGTGCCATGCTGAACTGACTCTGGCTCAAGCACATAAACTCTCTTTGTGTGCAGCCTGCTTAACCGTTCACGTGTAGCTCACACTCACTCTCCTCCCTCACTCATTACACAATCCAGGAGTATGGCGCTCAAAACTTTCTTTTTTCACTTTTAGCTCCCCTTCTTTCTTATCAGACTTTAGTTTGCACGGTGTGCGCACCCCCCATACATGACCCAGTCATGACACCTGTAAAAAAAACATTGTGTTCCTGATAGAATAAGAATGAGCTGTTTTGTTTCCTTTGTGTGTGAGTGTAGGATGTTTTGTTTCCTTTGTCTTGGCACTGTCTGAAAGCACCGCCCATTTCTCCTCCCTCCCCCTTACTGATTGGTCAGGGCTTTGTGTTTACGCTGTAGCTCCACCCCATGTGGTTCAGCCATGCCCTTTGAGCAGAAACAGCTTTGTTTAACTCATTTGACAAAGTTAGAAGCTTCTCACACTTTGCATTTAGTGATCGCAACCTTTTTAAAGGTCTTTTTTTGTAAAATAATTGGGTTTTGAAGGGTTTTTTTGTTGGTTTGAAGTGTTTTTTTATGGGTTTTTAATGGTTTGGAATCCATCCTCTGGACAGACCCCGATGGTATCACCACGAAGCGAGACCACTCCGATACCTGTACCCACACAGGTACGAAACTACCAGCGTATCAAACAGAACCTGTCCAGCAGCCCAACCACAACACTTTATGGCTCTCCCAGGTAAGACATCCAACAGCGGAAACAATAACTCTGCTTACTGCTTTTAGTAGCATGTTCAAGTCATTAAGATGCAATCAGTGACATGATTTCATCAGTTCTTATGTTCATCTCACTTCGGGGATAATTTGCGAAGTGATTTAGTGGATTGTCTTTGGGAACAGGTGGGTTTAGGGTCTTCAGGCGGGTGACTAGCAGTCTCTGGAGATTATGATTGTTGCACGGTCCTTATTAGTCACGCCAGACCTCAGCAGCTGCTTGGCCTACTTCACTCTGACCTGCTCTGTGTCTCAAAAAGTGATTAAGCTCATCATGGTGCCCACTGCTTGAGACCTGATTTATGAGTCATGATTGTCTTCCAGGTGTCATTCACTGAGCTATTTAATGTCATTCAGTTTATTATGTTTTGTTTGTTGGTTTTTGTGTCATTTAGATTATTTATGGATTGTTTGGGAAGGCAGGAGTATTGAGAATCTCACTTTTAGCTAAAGAAAATGCCAGGAACTCCTTCCCTAAGAACTCTACAGACAAAGAAAATGCCAGGAACTCCTTCCCTAAGAACTCTACAGACAGACAGAGGATATTCTACAAATTGTGTTTCATATAGAGTGGTGTAAAAATTATCTGGATTATATATATATATATATATATATATATATATATATATATATATATATATATATATATATATATATATATATGAATTCCTTAATATATAAATCTTTGGGGTTGGTGTTTTTAAAAAGACATCTCACCAAGTCTGCATTTATTGACTCAAAAATAACAGTAAAATTGAAAAATATTATTACAATTTAGAATGACCATTTTCTTTTAATATTTTTATGTAATATGTAATATATTATGTTTATGTATATATATATATATATATATATATATATATATATATATATATATATATATATATATATATATATATATATATATATATATAAATAAAAACTTCCAGTGATGGCAAAGCTGAATTGTCAGCAGTCATTACTCCATTATTCAGTCACACAAACCTTTAAAAATTATTCTAATATGTTGATTTGATGCTTAGGGAACAATGCTGTACCAATAAATATTTTTGTGGAAACCTTGATCTTTTTTTTTCTTTGATGAATAGAATTTATTTGAAATATAAATCTTCTGTAACAATATAAGTCTTTAACTTTGCTCAGTTTAATGCATCCTTACTGGATAAAAGTATTAATTTAAATAAATATTTAAATGAATCATACCGTCCCCCACATTTTGAATAGTACTGAGCCATGCTAAATGGCACTTATTTTAAAGAAAGACATATACTGTTTAAAATAAAATGAAAAGTATTGGGACACTTTGTGGTTGTCAAATGACAGTTAATGGACACCAGTGTGAACTTGAGGAGATCTGACATCATACATCCACTAAAATTACATCGAGACCAGATGAATGCATAACTGTTGGTTAAGAAAATTATGTAAGGTTTTATGTAATTGTATTGTTTTAAGAATAGATCTATGGATTGATTTTTGTTTGTTTTTGTGGTGTTAGGTCTGGGGAAGTTTGGCTAAGGTTGTCTAGATACTTTGGTTTCACTAAAATGTTGTCCGGGTCACCTAGCCCTGCAGATACAGTTCAAACGGTGGGGCGACGTCTCTCTACAGGAAGTTCCCGGCCCTACTCTCCCTCTCCACTGGGTAAGATTTCCTGCTCTCTTTCTTTTTTAAGTTTATTGGGAAACTTATTTTCAAAGACTGACATGTCCTGACATGCCTATTTTATGTGTGTGTGTCTGTCTGTTTTTGTTTTTGTTCCCCAGTGGGCACTATTCCTGAGCAGCTCGGCCACTGCTGTTGTGGACATCCCCAGAGCCACGAGGCACGCAGTCGCAGCTCCTCAGGCGGTGAGTTTATATGTGAGAAATTGTCATGAAAAAACCACAGCACTACTGTTACCTCTTCAAAGTGGCACCATTAACAGTCTCACAAGTGGTAGCCACAGTCGCTTCCTCCCGGTGGGTCACAGCGTGTCCCATTTAGGTTTCCATGGATACAGCTGCTCGTTACAAACTCAACAAGTGATCAGGAACAATGCATGTTCCTGGGAGCTTTTGTGCAAAACCTCTTCAAATCTATAAACTTTCAAACCTGTGAACTCAATGATCGTGTCTAAACAGGAGACAAACTTGTTGACCCTATTGGTTTAGACTAGGGGTGTCCAAACTCGGTCCTGGAAGGCCGGTGTCCTGCAGAGTTTAGCTCCAACCTTAATCAAACACACCTGAACCAGCTAATCAAGCTCTTAACAGGCATACTAAAAACTTCCAAGCTCTCCAGGACTGAGTTTGGACACCCCTGTTTTAGACTTTCACGTCAATGAAGCTTTATGGTCTTATTTACATACTGCAGTGCCACCTAGTGGCTGATAATGTAGAATGTGGAGTGCCATATCAATAATACTGTATGTTATGGTAAAAGGGATAGTTCACCCAAAAATGATTTATTTTTTATTAAATTACTCACCCTCATTTCATTCTAAACCCAGACCATTTTGATTAATATTCAAGACGCAAATCAAACATAGCTTCTGTGTATGTGTTTATCATTATTTAGATGTAAGTAAAAACCTTCAATCTGTTTATCATGTAAAGCAATCATATCTTATATCTCAAGACTTGGTTTAAACAGCTTGATTCATTTGGATTCATTTTACAATGCCTTAATAACCATTTATGGATCTATTAAAGAAATAGTTCACCCAAAAATTAAGATTTGTTTAGAGTTTACTTACCCTCAGGCCATCTAAGATGTAGATGAGTTTGTTTCTCCATTGGAACAGATTTGGAGAAATTTAGCATTTCATAACTTGCTCACCACTGGATCCTTTGCAGTGAATGGGTGCCGTCAGAATGACAGTCCAAACATCTGATAAAAACACAATAATCCACACAACTTCAGTGCATCAGTGAACATCTTGTGAAGTGTAAAGCTGTGTTTGTCTGCAGAGGATCCACTGGTGAGCAAGAGATGTAATGTAAAAATTTTCATTTTTGTGTGAACTACTTCTCACTGACTATAAGAAAAGAAATGTGAAGATAATTTGATTTTTAGAGTGAACTATACCTGGAATAACTATTTTTTTTTAACTTTTATGTTTTAGGTTCCCCTGTACCATCCTCTCAATTACTGGGCGCTCGTCTTCAGAGTGCGCCCACACTGACTGACATTTACCAGAACAAACAGAAGCTACACAAGCAGCTGTCTGACCCGGTTTACCCCACCGCCTCAGCCTATCCCACCAGCCACTCCCCTCAGCTTGGTCGCCCCGGCAACCTAGGCACCTCCCCAACCAAGCACCTAGGCTCCTCCCCTCGCACCTCTGACTGGTTAACAAAGTCACCGTTGCCCACCATCATCGGCTCACCCACTAAGGTAAACTTAAGGAGCTGTCAGGTAAAAAGGCCTGTTTCAGGCCTAGATCAAGAGCTTTTGGCATTAATAATACAATTTCTTCTCATATAGGCAACCTCTCCATTCAAAATCCCTAAAACTCAAGCCTCGTGCAACCTCATGGCCCTGGCCTCTCAGCAGGGTATGGCCGACAGCCCTATCCCAGTTAAAACACTAATGGATGGGCGTGACCTCTGTGTACATCACTGCTCAGCATATCCCAGCAGCCGCCAGTGTGCACCAGAGGCCAGCAAGACTTCCTTTGGCAGGTTGGCAAAAACTTTGTTCAGACAACATCTGATATAAGCAAAAAAAGCCCCATTTCCACCGCAGGAACTTTCCCCAGGAACTAGGGACTTTGGGCCGGTTTTTGGTGTGTTTCCACTGCAGGAACCAGGATCTAAATAAAGTTCTGGGTAAAAATTTGCCCCTCAGAAAGTCCCTTCTTGCGACATAGTACTTTTTCAAAGATCCAGAACTTTTGGGGGGTGGGACTTAGGCGCTGAACATGCTGATTGGTTAAATTCATGCAGCATTGTATTTCAACCACCATTTATTTGTATAATTTAAAAAAAATTACTGCTATTGAGCCATGAAATGTAGTTTTAAAAGTATTTCAGGTGAGAATGTAGTTGTTTAAAACTCAAATCTGCAGTTTATTTATAAAGACAGTGCCTATTTAAAAAAGGTGCGTTGGAGATTTCGGAGATGTGAGCGCCGCATGAGCAGCGGGCAGTCAGTGCTCATGTATCCCGACAAGAGCAGCCTCAACTCGGCTAGTCTTTCTCACATTTGCCGCTGACTCTGATGTGTCTGTAGTGGTTAAACATGAGATATAATTTATTTTGGATAAATCTATAAGGTAATCTTTGGTCTTTATTCTATTATTTTATTAATCTAATATTATGTTAAAATGACAATGAAAAGAAGCAATGCTGTTTGATATAATATTTCATTTCATTTTAATGTATGTATGTTCCCTGAACTATGTTTAAATAAAACAAAAGAGGCAGTGGTGTTTGATATCATATTTCGTCTTATTTTTAATACGGTGAGGAAAATTGCAGTAGCCAAGGTTAGCTATGGAGACAGATTAGTCTCAAATATAATTCACGCAAAAAACACGATTCACACATGCGTAAACAATTTCACATGCATGAAACCTAATTCACGTACACACAAAAAAAATTCACGTGTGTGAAAAAAAAAATATATTCACAAAAAGCAATTCACATGCGCAAAATTAAAATATATATTCATAAAATACATTTCACAAATGCAAAACACAATTCGTAGATATACAACTGTGCACAAAAACCTTTGAATGTTTAAAATGTACGAGTGTCTGAATGTACAAATCGTCATTTACTACGAATCCACTCGGATTTGTGTGTGTGTGTTTTTGAGACTTTCCTGGCAGAGCTCTCTCTCTTCCCACGTGGGTCTGTCGTACTCTTTAGCCAATCAGATGCGAGCTACCAACCAATCATATCATAAGCCACTGAGAGTGCATTCAAGGAGCACGATTCGCACCTTTTGCGCAATATGGATTAATTAGAACGGAAATTAAGCCTTTACATCAGTAATCCCATAGACAGTAAAAGAAATGGACACAGCGACCCAATTGGAACTCAATTGAGACAAGTGAAGCCCATTTTTAGCGATTTTTAGAACTTCCGTTTCTGACGCGCAGACTCAAACTAAGCTTGATGACGTCAGCAACCTGTCTGACAGATGTAAATCTTCTAGTAGCTGTGCGTGCAAACTGCCATCGTTAATCTTACAGAGACGGCGATCTTGAGCGGGGAGTTCTTTGGCGTGAGTGAGCACGAGTAAGTATTCTGATTAATTATTTTGTATAGTATTTTAAAATGTAACGCCAGGGCTTCTATGGGCTTCTCTCTTGACGTCTCCCCGGTTGCCTGCGAGCTTCTGAATGCACTCTCAGTGGCTTATGATATAATTGGTTGAATGGTAAGCTCGCATCTGATTGGCTAAAGAGTACGACAGACCCACGTGGGAAAAGAGAGAAGTCTGCCAGGAAAGTCTCAAAAACACACACACAAATCCGAGTGGATTCGTAGTAAATGACGATTTGTACATTCAGACACTCGTACATTTTAAACATTCAAAGGTTTTTGTGCACAGTTGTATATCTACGAATTGTGTTTTGCATTTGTGAAATGTATTTTATGAATATATAATTTTATTTTGCGCATGTGAATTGCTTTTTGTGAATATATATTTTTTTTTCACGCACGTGAATTTTTTTTGTGTACGTGAATTAGGTTTCATGCATGGGAAATTGTTAACGCATGTGTGAATCGTGTTTTTTGCGTGAATTATATTTGAGACTAATCTGTCTCCATAGTTAGCTGACTGACGTTATCAAGTACGCTGCTGTTCCATTTGCAGAATTACTGCAAAAAATTTGGCTACTTGGTATTGAGAAATTCGCATAGACCTACATCATTTACATTTGCCTAATCTTCACGGTACTTTAGACTGCGATGGAAACACAGATGGCATAGGGTCTGGGGGAAAAAAGTTCCTGGGACAAATTGTTCCAGGTAATTTCAGTGGGAAAGCGGCTAAATTTTTTGAATATATTATGCAATAATATACATATACTACTGTTCAACATTTTGGAGTTAGGAAGTTTTTATAAAAAAAATTAATACTTTTATTCAGCAAGGATGCTAAATTGATCAGAAATAAATTAATTGGTTGTTAGAAAATAAATCTGTTTCAAATAAATGCTGTTTTTTGAACTTTGTATTGTTTTCCATAAAAATATTAAGAAGCCCAGTATTAACATTAATAATAAATGCATCAGATCAGTCTGTTAGAATGATTTTAAAGGATCATGTGATACTGAAGACTGGAGTAATGATGCTGAAAATTCAGCTTTGCTATCACAGGAATAAATTAAAAATATATTAAAATAGAAAACAGTTCAATTTGTAAATATTTTGTAACAATACATTGTAATAATATTTCACAATATTACTGTTTTTACTGCATTTTTAATTAAATAATCAGCATTGTTGATCATAAGAGAATTCTTTAAAAAAAATCACCCTGAACTTTTGAACAGTAGTGTATGAAAGTATTATATAGCTATTAGCTAATAAATAATGAACATTAATTGTTTGGGGTGTTGCATACATTGTGTTTTTTTATTTTATTTTATTTTTTTACTTACTGACCATGACACAGTCATCTGCAGGGGTCCTCTTTATGATATAATTTCCTGTTTTAGTTTTTTTTTTTTTCTTGCATTTTTAGAGATTTATATTTTAACAAAATGTATTATTCATTTTTTTAGAAAGAGTTATAAGATTTAATATTTTCTTTTCAATAATTCTTTTAATCATTTTTATCTTAATTATAATTTATAATATCAGACAGTTGACATTTTTGACAGTTATGCCCCACAAAAGGATCACAAACCAGAAATATATATATTTATATAATAAATATATGATCATAATATAAGAAATGCACTGATGCCATTGGTTGCATTTTTTATGTATATTCAAATAAATTAATAGATTTGGACAAAACATAAGTGCTGTGTCACTGACCCCTGTGTTTAAATTCTAAATGAATTAAATAGCAAGCTGAAGCTGTTTATTTCCTCAGGTCTGTAAGTGCTGGCAGACTGTCTGAGCAGCCGGTGCGGATCACTTTGGGAGGACAGCCGTACCAGGGCAGCACAGACAGCCTCAACACAGAGAGACCCATGGACACAGGTAGCCCCCGTTCCCCCTTTACTTTGCTTCAGCTTTTTGTGAAGTCCAGTTTTTCATACCGAAAATTATTTTACCCCACTGACATCATTTGCGCTTTTCCTGAAAGCTTCTGTCTTGCATGAAGTGTTCTGATTGGCTGCCAGCGTTTGTATGTGTTTTGTGACCCCTCTGTGTGCATCGCTCCCCAGCCCCAGCAGGGACTTGCGGTTTGGCAGCAGGCGGGGCAAGTCCCCGCACCGTTGTGTTCACGGTGGGCTCCCCCCCCAACAGCAGCACCCCTCCCACCTGCAGCCATCTCGCATCCCGCCCGCGCACCACCTCAGGTGAGGGGCTTCGTCTCATAAACCTGCCCCATACATCACTGCTTCAGCTGCCGCACTATGTGTTTAGTACCTGTGCCACTGTTTTAAAGACATTCTGATGCATTATGGTCAAGATCTAAAGCTAACTGATTAATAAGACTCTGATTGTGTGTGTCTGTGTGTCTGCAGTAGGCTCCAACAGCTCGGCCGGCTCGCTGTGCTCCACCAGTGGTAAGGTGTATATGGGCTCTCCCCCGGGCATGACCATCGGCAGCTCCCCACCAGGAGCGGAAGCGGCTCCCAGCAGTCTTCGCTATGTCCCTTACGGCACCTCCCCGCCCAGCTTGGATGGATTCATCACCTTTGAAGCTCCAGAACTGCCAGAGGAGACACTGATGGAGGTGAGAGAGCTAACAGCTGTGGAGCACTGGCTGTTGACAGACTCTTCGTGCAAACAATTATTACAATTACAGGCAAAATGAATGTTTGGAAATGTAAGCTGATATTTCCAACTGACACACTACAGCAAATGATAGAAATAACTGACGCGAAACCATTTTTTAGCTGGTGAAAATACTAGTGTTCTAATCATTTTGGCCACCGCTTTCTAAATGTAGCTTTTTTTTGGAAACACTAACATGCGTGTGTTTGTGGTTGGCAGCGTGAGCACACAGACACTCTGATGCACCTGCGGATGATGCTGTCCTTTACGGACTGTGTGCTGGAGATCGCTTCTCTACGGGCCGGAGGACCTGATCTGGGTGCGTCCGCAGCATCTCTCTATCCGCCCCAGGGCAGCGTGGTGGTGGATCAGATCAGTCAGCTCAGTAAGGAGTGGGGGTAAGAAGAGTGCACACAAACACGTCATCTTTAAAAATCTTTAGTCATGGCATATTTTATGTTGAGATTTGGTAGTGTTCTGTATAAGGCGGTTTTGTAGTAGTTTGTGTTGTACATGAAAGCCGCACAGCTGCTGGCCTCCTCACTGCACCTGGCCAAAGCTCAGATCAAATCTGCCAAACTCAATCCATCCATGGCTGTCAAACAAGGTGAGCTGCTACATTAGACGGCTGTGTGTACAGTCTAAATAAATCCTGTGTTGTTTTATAAGGTTATCTGAGTTTTTTTGTTGTTTTGAATGGTAATAATATGACACGAACTCAGAGTTAAACTGTATCAGAACAGATTCATCTTGATAATGTCAGATAACTTTGATAAAAAGGTATGTAATGAATAAGGCTGATATAATACCTATTTAGGTCAACCAATTACCAAGCAATGCTTAATTTTGCTCAGTCTGTGGTGTAAAAACTTGGGTTGCACTAGCAATTAAAAAAAAAAACACTTAAAACATGGTCAGGTCAAAGTGTCTGAATAATTTTTGGTCCCAAATTTTTACTTGTATCAATTTTACTGGTAGTCCACTGTATGAAGAATTTTTGGGTGTAATATGTCACAGTTTACTTTATTTCACTATCCTTACTTGCATAAATGAACTATAATGTCTTGCACCCGCTAGAAAAAAAATATCCAAAATTATATTTGGTGTCTGAATAATTTTTGGTTTGACTGTATATATGTAAATATGTAATGATTTAGTTTAATTACTTTAAACCATTTAAAATAAGCCAAAACATAATATTTAAACGTACATTTTTATTTAGTTAATACCTTCAGCGACTGTCAATTTTAAAAGCAAGGATTCCCACATTCTTGGAAGACCTTTGTAATATGGATTTTAAAAGAGTGATTTCTAGATGCGGAAAAGTTATGAAAATAAAAATGTTGTTTTCATTTTTTCAAATGAATACAACTATTTTTTGAGCTTACCTAGAAAACTGTATAAGTTTAAAAATACTAAAAATAAAACAAAATATAAAAATATTTAAAATCAAGTTAAAATCGAGTAATTAAATTTTATATTTTAAATTATTTTTGATTATAGTAATGTATAATGACTATTTGTGTGTTAATAATGTTTAAAAATGCAACTTTCATTTTAAAAACCTATTAATTAGAAATGTTGGCATAGGCAATTAAATGAAGTTTTGTGTCTAGTTTCCGTAAATAAAGTTTTAACGTCAGCAGCTTTGTCTTTACAGCAGAAATACTAGAAATATCAACTGTTATCCTGGAGTCAAAAACAGAGAACCGCCGATGTAGGGTAGCAAATAACATATCTTGTCTCTGAATTTCAGTGGTGAAGAGTTTGAACGAGCGCTACAAGAGCTGCATTTCCTTGTGCCGCCGGCTCACAGACAAACTCAACCACTTCTTCTCCGACAAGCAGCGATTTGTGGACGAGATCAACAGTGTAACAGCTGAGAAGCTCATTTATAACCATGCTGTAGAGATGGTGAGTAAGGATGCTCATGAGCTTTGTTGCGTGATTGAATGAGTGGTTAACATCGGTGTCATGTTTGTGGAACAGGTGCAGTCGGCTGCACTAGACGAGATGTTTCAGCAGACAGAGGACATCGCATATCGCTACAACAAAGCCTCCATGCTGCTGGAAGGCCTTTCCAAGATCCTTCAGGACCCAGCTGATATAGAAATGTTTGTTTATCAAATGTGAGTGAAATTTTTTCGTTTAATTATTTTTTTTCTTTATGTTTGTTTATTATATAAAGTTGATTTAAAATCTTTTTTATTTGTTTTTTTTTTGTGTTTGTTTTGTAAGGGTAAGGCAAGCGTTCTCAGCTTTGTGTTACTGCACAGTTACCCTGTATGAATAAAGAGAGTCATCTGTAAAATCTTAGCTGGTGCTCTCACTCCAGGGACCATCATCTTTTCAAACCACTGAGAAGACTAAACAAATCCCTCTTTTTTGTTTCGTAGCAAAGCACTTTCAGTTCCTTTTGATTCCTTTCAAAGAGGAAAAGTATTAGTATTTTTTTTTTTGTGGATTTTTTTTTGAGAAGGATGTGCACAAGTTCACTACCAAAGATGAAAACTAAACAGAGCCGTAACAGTATGAAAAAGCTGTTAGACCTGCATTTGGATCCATCTTGTTTTCCCTTTTTTTTAACATGAACTAAAGGGATTTTGGACTGGGAATCCTTGGAGGCCCAGCAAATGAACATCAATGCAAATCAGATAACCTTATTGTTTCATACTGCACTCTATTGCTCTGATTATTTATTGCTTTTTTAGAATGATATGCTAGTGTTATTGATGATAGTGTTGAAAGATGACATGGGGCGGATGTGAAGTCCAAAGTTGGACTGTAATTTCTGGTACCACGCACATACACAGTCACATGGTTGAACTTAGGAGGAATCTGTAGTATTTACAAAATCAGCTTTGAAGCAAATGCACTTTATTGAGGCAGATGTGAAAGACGCTTGTCCTAGAACATCTGGCAGAAGGTGGAGATCATGATTCTGCATCCTTCTCCAAGCCTCTGGTTTCTTCCCATCTCCATATCTGAGTGTCTGGAAGGCCTGTGAGCTTCAGGTTGGATGGACATTGGCTTCACGTAAGAGCCTCGTGGTGAATCATCCATTATGGTCAAAATACTTGAGTAGTTACTTACCTTTTGATTCAGCCGTACTGAAATGTTTATATGTTCATATTAATACTGTAGCTTTTTTAACCAATGTGTGTGAGATGTAAATACTTGTACATTCTGCATGTGTGTTTTTATTTTGGAGTGATTGAAGAAGGTGGATGCTGCCTCCACCAACCCTGCCTCTCAACTTAAGAGCACAAGATTTTCTTGTTTTTAGGTTTTTTTGTTTCTTTGTAGAGGCAATAGACGCTGACAACTTCCACAGATTCTTCGAGGCCTCACAGAAAGCTCAAGACCTCACTTTGCATGGCAGCTCTTGATTAATACCCATGAATATCTTGTGTATACATTGACTGTGCGGGATGTGGATGTTGCAGGTAAATGGGATAGAGTCACTGCCAGGTCTGCTTTTCCCCATTCATCCACTGTGCTCATGACAGTGTTCGTGTAACTGCACTTCCCAGGTGTTGCAGTGGCCAGTTTCAGGATACTGAAGAACTGAAAGCATGACTTTGAGTAGTCTACTTTCACTTGTATATGTTTTTGAACACCTCGCTCCCTCTTTCCTGCACGGCCCCGTCGTGAGCCTACAAAGCCTTTACTGTACAGAAAGAGAAGGCTGTTCTGCCACAAATCCATGCATATCTATAGTTGTAGGACTTCCTTATCCAGGTCTGAGGAGAACTGTGTACAGATTAACTATTAGAGAAGACTAGTATTGAGCCCATGTACCTGTGGAATATTAGAATGTATTTGCCCTTCGTTTAGCACCTTTCCTTTCTGAATAAACGCTTACGACCAGCCTATCACAGCCCGACACGACATGATCACGACCGATGCAGCCTAAAGGCTCCGCTCCCTTGATTTTCAGTGACAAATGTTGATGTTTTAATCAATATGTGTGTTTTACCAAGGGCATCTGTGTTGTCTGAAATTGTAGAAATGCAGTTTTTGTTTATTAAACGGATCAATTTTATCCTGTTATCTGAGTCTCAGATTGTGTTTCGCAAACATGTTGGATACTTATAATGCTGTATTTTAAATACAGAGGCAGTACTGAAAGTGCAGCAAAGGTGAGCTACAACTAAACAGGCACACATATAACAGGGCAAAGCAGTTTTTACGTTAGGCTTACTTTGTTTACATTCTCAATAATCTGGAAACAGAAATATCGATGGAAAGGTGACACGTTCACGCTGATAACTTTGGATGGATTAAACGACTTTAATCCAGTTTGGAGCACTGCTAAATTTATACAATGCTTGGATAGGACAGAAGTGACAAGTTGACGAAGTTCACATTCATAACATTTGAATTCTCATTCTAAGAAGAAACGGTTCACATCAACTTTGCAATTCTACTTGGCAGCCATCTTTGAAACACCTCTCCGACAGCTATTTCAGTCTTAGAGGGATAGTTTACCCAAAAACAGCTACATCTCTTTGAATGAATGGGGCAACATTAAATTCTCTAAAACTGTTCACTAGCTTACGGTTAAATTTCATATTTGAAATCACAAATTAATTCAACTGTCTCATAAATGGTTTTTATGCTTAAATAACGTCAAAGCTTATTTTTAATTTAGATCAGCCAATGCGCATGTGCGTTGCCATAACTGAGGGTGAACTACTTGGTTAAATGCATTTATTTCAGGGCCTGACCCTGCAGATTGCCTGTCAATCAAACAACCGGCAAAGGGTCAATTAAGAGGCTAATCCAGCCTTTAGGGTGTTGCACAGTACTGTTCAAAATCCTGCCGGGCCAGAGCGCCACTCACATAAGTTTTCCATTAAAATCACATTATATATGGAAGATTGTTTTTCTGTGGCTCTAAGGAAGTCCGGTGTGTGACCGCGTTTAGAAATGCAACAAGAAAACACCACAGCCAGAGTGACATTTATCACTAAAATAAAACATAGCTAACACTTTCACTGCAAAACGTACAGACACAACAAAAAAAAAAACTTCCACACAAAACCAACTAAATTTAATGTAAGCAGCTACTTAGAACCACAACATAAGCCACTCGCTTTATAAGTCAGTTAACCATCAGAATGATTTTGAAACTGTTATTTCAAGGTTAAAAATGTCTAATAAATAACTGCCATATTGGTCTGCGCAAAATAAAAAATTGCACTTTTACAAATATTACATTCATCTAAATGTCACTGGTAACAACTTTTTAGCATCAGACATATCTATATGAAATGGAAGCATAAAGAATGAAAAGTTTAAAAATAAACAACAAATATTACATACCATAGGCCTAAACACAGGTCCATTCTAGGTTCAACCAGTCCTGGCACACATTTGCTTTAAAATGTTAAGCAGCTCAGTGACCTGATTAAAGTCTTCTAGACATTTATTGTTCACAACATGGTACCTGTGTCCACACTTCCTCAGGATCTCCTGCAAAGGTTCACCGTTCTTTTGAATGTGTTTTTCAATAGTGCTGCCTCTTAACTCATCGCCCCACGTGAAGAGCACCAGAGTGCGTGACCACACCATGTCCCCAAGAATACCCAGATATTTCTCCATAGCGTGTCCGTCCCGCTTGCTGAAAGAGTCCACTGGGATAACGAGGAGAAATATGTGATATCCAGTAGGGGCCAACATCACACTGCGCAGGATCTCCTGTTTCACCAGTTTGGCGTCAGCCATACCGAAGAGACTCCATCCTGGAGTGTCCACTACAGCAAGCCTCACTCCGTCCACCCAGCCGAATCTCCTCACACACCGAGTCGTCTTCTTCCCAGGCTTAAACTCACTGCGTCCAAGGATAAGGTCTCCCACTGAGCTCTTACCAGCATGTCTTCGACCCAGCAACACAAGTCCCATCAGAGAACCACCCTCTGGATCGACTAACCAAGACCCAGACAAGACAGCCAAATCAAAGGTAAGGTACATTCAGATGCTCACAATAAGCAGACCAAACAGGTTAATATGAATGAAATCTGTCATAAGGCTTTATTTTTAACCCCACCTACCTTATCAAAAGTCATGTAACAGACTGAGTGAGTTCAAATATGCAGAATCTGAAGTGTCCATTAACTTACCATATGGTGTCTCAGTGCTCACTGCCATTCTTCAAATGTTTCAGCCCATTCTGCGATCCTCCTTCCCAGTAAGCCACTCTTTATTTTGTCTTTAAACTGTTTAAACACACAATAAACTCTGTTTTCCATGTTTCAAAGTTCACTTCTTAGTTCTGTGGAAGTCATTTACATTGTGACGCACATGTTTTGAAAGGGAAGGGTCAATCAGGTCAGTTTAGTTATAAAAACATTGACCTAATAAGGATTCAGAAGGCTGTGTTGTAGTTTCCACAGATGGGGTACAAACTTGGAGCTTATCACTTTTTTGTAAAACAATAAAGGCACAAATCCTGTGTTCTAAAGGTATAGTTATTAGATAAGTAATGTAAGCTTTTATCTAATATAAAAGTAACTTAGCATGGTAAGATATGATTTTTTCCATCACATACCTTAAATATTGATTTTGGTCTGTCTCGCCCCAGAGGTCTTGGACTTATTGACTGTGTTCAACAATTCTAGCAGTGTCATCATTTATACTTAATCTGTTAAAATGATGTTCAAGTCATTGTGTTAGAAATATGAAGATTTCTATTACTAGAAACTGTATTTAGCCGTCTCTCACATTTTGTACATCAAAAAATGGAAGCATGGACCGAAGACAAGGAAATAATTTTATTCCCTTTTTACCAGTGTTGTTACGGTTAACTAAACTAAACTAAAACTATTTTAATTGAAATAAAATATAAATGTTAGATGGGAAAACTTAAAGAGAGAGAGAGAGAGAGAGAGAGAGAGAGAGAGAGAGAGAGAGAGAGAGAGAGAACTGTGGCCTTGGCAACTGAATGAAATAAGTTACAAAAATTAATACTAAAATTATTACAACTAAAACTGAAATAAAAAATAAATTACATCTAAAAATAAAAATTTACCTAAATTTCCAAAACATAAATTAACAAAATTACTAAAACCTAAAATGAAAACTAAAAATGATAATTCTGAATATATACCATACAAATACCATAAAAGTAAAAATAATATTAAATTAACACTATACCCATTTCAAGAATAATAAAAAAAGAATTATGTTTAACAGTAAATGCAAACCAATATTTACTATCAAACTAGTTAACCACTACTGAGAGACAGCATACTTTAGGTTAAATTCGCAACTCTGTTACAACATATAAACATCTAAAATAATTTATTAACCTTAGTTAATGTTGATTTATATTAGTCAAAAATAGTTTTTTATTAATGTTATTTAATGGACCTGAGCTAGTATGGTCTAAAGGCCCCGATATACTTCAAACAAAATCGAAGAACAAACTGAAATGATGTCATTTCGAACAAAATCAGTTCGAAACAGCTTACCAAAGCGAACTTTTTAGGGGAGTTCGTTTGGGCTCCTAAACACCTTTGAGCTACCATTGGTCCGTGGCGATTACGCTGTAGGTGGGTGTGTTCTGGAACTCCGCCTTCTTTGATGTGAGATTTTTTCCTCCGGTTCGTTTCTCATTCTACGGAGGTCAGACAGGAGAACACATTTCCACGACTATCTTGCAGGCTGTGCATGGTCCAATCTTGAATGTTTCAGCCACACTTTGTTGCGTGGCCCCACAAGCTAGTACTCGGAGTGTCAAGGCCAGTCTCTCCATAGTGGAAATCAGTGTCCTGTGCGTTTTTGCATGTTTCATATAGCGATACATTTTTCAAGAGATCGTCAAACCGTGCGGCGCACATTCTGAAGTATGAAAAATGCACTTCTTCATCTGTGCTCCGCATTTGCTGAATAAAAAGGGCAAACTCGCCATCATTCTTTCTGTTTTTGTTAAGTGGACGCACATAACATCTAAGTTGCTTGTTCTCGTTCTTTTTCTTTGCCAATGAATAGATCAATGCTACTGCCAGATGTTTATGAAACAGTTCTTCTCTCACAGTCACCATCGTTGTTGCGTTTAGTGGGTACACGCGGGCGGCGTGACACGTTTACAACCCCGCCTCCAGCAGCGCGGTGTTTTCGTAATGTTTGAAAACTGTATACCATCGCTTAGCCTTTTCGAACTTCTTTTTGCCCTTAAATGAAGAACGAAAAAAAAAAATAAAACTTTGTTTGAAGTATATCGGGCCTTAACAATGAACAGCTGCATGTTTATTAACTAACATTAACAAACAATAAATACTGTTACAATGTATTGCTCATTGTTAGTTAATGCATTAAATTTAGTTAACAAATGGACCTAATATTACCTTATTGTAAAATGTTACCTACACACACACATGCACACACCTGCGCACACACACATAATCCAGAGTGTCATAATTTTTTATAGGGTGTTTGTAAATATGGCAAGTTTTGGTGTTTTGGTTTAATATTTGGTAGAAAAAAAACACTAATTTGTCAAGCCCTATTTTGTAATCTTTTCATTCATATGACAGCTGACAAAACACAAAGGATTGTAACAGTTCATTCTTCTAAAATTTATTCATGCGTATATATTTTTACTTTGACTGCCATTGTGTGACTCGTATCAAATTGTCTCCTGACCTGTAAGCATAAATAGATGCCGTTCTCTTACCTCTGTTAAATTAACTGACAACAGTAATGGGTTATTTTCAGCACCACTGTATATAGTACATTCTCTATATTGCATCATATATAAAAATATACAGATTTTCTTTTGCAAAACATTCTTTCCATGTTGTTCAATGGCATGAGATCAAGGATCCATATACTGTCAGCATCATCTCTCTTCCCATCCTCGTATCCTTCCGACCACTTTTCCATTCACAGCATTTCAAAGATCAGTAGCAGCCACACTGAATAAAAGTCACGCAACACGCCGTTCTCTCACCACCACAGACTTTCACAACAAACTCCCGTGACTCCCTCAGAAAGTTGATGAGAGAACAAAGCATACACAGAAAAGATGATGGGTGGGGGTAAACGGGACAAAAGATGGTGGAAGAGGTGATGAAAAGAACAAGGTGTACTGTAACAGGCCTGAACAGTGCACTTCTGTAACCGGTTCATCTCCCAGGATATCTGGAAGGACATATACTTAAAAAATATCATGAAGAAAATCCAGTGAAAATCAAGTGAAACAAAGTTTTTAATATTGAGGCGTTCTTGATCAAGAGGAAGGCGCATTGGGATGAGAGTTTGGTTGCAGTGCATAGAGAGACGTCTGAGTCAGAGCCACTTGGGTTATTGCCTGATGACGAGCTGCCCTGACACACACGTACACACAGAGGCGCAAGGACCTCTTTAACACAGTGGTGGAGTATGAGAGGGCATTTTGTGCACTTCTCCTGGTGGCCAGCAGAGAGCGATGTTCATTCTGCATTACGGCCCAGAGGAAGCAGCATAGTGTGTAATGTGTCTTCAGCCCAAAGGCTTCGAGTCCACAGTCTGTCTTCAGAGCCCCGCCCGCTCGTAGAACAACACGTAGGCGTCACTGCTGCGAACTTGGCTGGCGGACATTGGCGTGACTCTGGAAGAAGAAATCTACACTTAATATTTGTTGACCATCAAATTTGTATTGAAAATCTGGGAATAAAAATCTAACTGAAAATAAAGTTTTAACATCTCAAAAAAAAATTTAACATGATGGGAAATGAATAAAAAAAATTCAAGAATCTGCATTTCTGAGTGCAGATGGTCAGGTGCACGGCCCTATGATTTCCACAACGCAGAAAACACGGACGGAATCATGGAATCCAGTTATAAAAATGGAATCTACTGTATAACGCGGAATGTCGTGGAATTTGTCAAAGTTTGAGTGAATTAATCAAAAGCAGGTCATTACACTTAAATCAAATCGTGATACGGACTACAGGGTTTTTCCTGGCTCAAAATGAGGCGGAGGTGGTACCATTCTGATCATGTGCACACAATGTACCCACCCTTTAACTGGCTGAAACAAACACTTTTTTACGCGCAACATATTTTAGATGCTATAATAATTAAATGATTGATGACAATTCTAAAGTTACATGTTACAAAAAAAAAACCTGTTGAACATGAAATTAAATGAAACATACCAGCTAAAGGGGTCCCTTTTGTAGTATAGGTGAACATATAACATTAGATTGTTAAACATTTCATGAAACTGAAAATCTTTATCCACTCCTTATAGTCTCCTGGTCAACACTGCATTGATCCAATATACATTTATCCACTTAAAGTGTCTTTCTAGAAAACAAAATATTTTCATACAACCTTAGGTGAATTCTTCTGATACATCATGAAATGCAATCACAGAAGGGTAACAGGTGCATTAGAGCTAACATTAGCACCAAGCTAAGACTTTCTATAAAATGAATAGTAAGCTTTTACGCAAATCTCACTTCAGTTCAGCATCTAGTGTTTGTAATAACTTATTTATAGATTTTATACTAAGCTACCAGCTTGGCATTTTTCATGTAAACTTTCTTTATTGTTAAGAAAACACCCCAAATCTCATTAAAATACCATACAAACCATATATATACCATTGTAATCGTGTGTTAAATATAGGGCCCTATGAAATTGGTTTAATTTTTTCCCAAATTCCGTTCTAATTTTTCTAGAATCTTTTTTAATGTTTAAATTACATTTTATTATCAAACAGCATGTCTAATTAATTAAAATCATGGAACTTATACAATGTCACATCAGTTTATTAAAATTTTGACATATATGACATGTTTAGGGCCCTATGAAATATTTTCTTTTCTTTCACCATATGTTTTATTGTTACCAAATTCTGTGTAACAGCATGTCTAATTATTTGAATGTATAAAACAACTTAATTTATTCACATTTATTCTTAAAATAGCCTTATTAAATGTTTTCTTTTTCCTCAGAAATTCTGTGTTGTGTATCTGGTTATCAAATGAAAGCATAAAACATTAATTTAATTTATCTTTAGATTATGGAACATTAAACTTTATTTTTTGGCAAACAAAATGGGATTTAAATTTAAAATTAAAACTTGGAAGAAATGTTGTGTGATCATGCCTTAAACAATAAAATTTGAATAATTTTAGTAGTAGTAGTATGTACATTCTGCTGAACAAAAGTAATATATTTCTGCTCCAATGTATTCAAGGTAAACCAGACTTTTATTTTGACGGGTTGCCGTGAATACCTTCTGTGTGTAAATCATATGACGCTAGTTTTACTCAAATGAAATGGTAAAATACTCATGAAGTGACTCTCAGAGAAGTTCTGGAGATGTTGTTTGTGTATTTATGGCCTCATTTAGTGAGACGACAGATGCTGAAATCACCTGGAAAATCAGTGGAAAATTAATAGAAAGGATGATTCTGTGTAAAGAAATATAAAGTAAACTTGTATAAAAATATCAGTATTTTTCCAAACATGTAATAAAAGCTCTAATGGAAACAATTCAGTAATGCTTGCACATGACTGCCTGCCTGAGTTTTGTCGGCAACCAGAGGTGGCACAAAATTTGGCGGAGGCGGCCGCCTCATAATTCTCTATGCAGGAAAAACCCCGGACTAGTATCTGTAAATATTAAGCAACAAAAAGAACATTTAAATATGAATCCTGCACGTTCTGTGTGAATGAATGGTGCAGACAAGTGTTTCGTTTACTACACACATACTGAAGCGCGATGCTCGCAGAGATTTCAGCGTCTGCCGTCTCACTTCATGAGTAGGCCTACGTGAACATAAACAATCTCTAGAACTGCTCCGAGTCACTTCATGAGCATTTGACCTTTCATTTGAGAGAAACTAATGTCATATCATATGCACACAGAAATTTAAACGTATTCAGGACAACCCGACATCAAAACAAAGGTTTAGTTTAACTTGAAGACATTATTGTGCCTGAAATATATTACTGTTGTTCAGTAGAATGTACGTAATACTACTACTACTACTTTTTTTTTTTAAGGAATATTTACACAATATTTCTTTCATGTTTTAATGTAAATAGTAAATCCCCTTTGTTTGCCAAAAATAAAATTTGTTTAATTTTCACTTGGTTAAAAGATTGATGAAATTAATGTGTTATGCCTTCATTTGATAACCAGAAAAATTTAAATACTACTTTTTTTGAAATAGGCTATTGTAAAAATACATTTTAATAAATTAAGTTTTTATGCATTCAAATAATCAGACATGCTTCAACACAATTTGGTAACAAAACAGAAGGTGAGAAAAAAAATAAAACATTTCAAAGGGCCCTAAACGAAATCTTTTGGTGCTTTTCGGCTCAGCACGGCTCGGTTTACGTTTGCACTGCAGTTAAGTACCGCTTTAGAGTGGGCAGGATTATTAACATGCCAATCAGTGATCAGCAGACTTTACATGTCACGTTTTGGTAACGGTACAGTTCGCTTGGAACCTCAACCGAGGTGGTACTGAAAAAAGTACCAGGTACTGTCCCCAGTGGAAAACCCCCCAAAAGTGAACCGTACTGAGCCGTACCATGCAGTGAAAAAGCACCATTTGTTAAACTTTTAATAAATTGATGTTAAATTGTATGTTTCATGTTTTTAATTAATTAGCATTAGACACATTTTGATTGATAAAATGTAATTTAACCAAAAAAAAAAAAAAAAAGAAACCAGGAAAAATGAAAATGGAAAAAAACGAATTTGGAAAAAAAATTAACAGAATTTGGGTAAAAAATAAGGCCCTACAGGTCTTTATAAAGCTCAAGATCATCCTCAAATCATCCTGGAGAACATGATGATCAGGTGGAGTTCATGCAGCTCAAATACAATTCAACTTAAACTTTAATTGTAATACTTTTAATATAATTTGTAATAAATGAAAATATTATATAGCATTAAAATGGCCAAATATCATCCAATTATTCAGCCAATATAGTATTAGAGAATGTGTGTGAGATGTGGAATTGGAAGCATTTTTAAGGAAGCGTGAGTGGGAGGGAGATGAAGGAGCAGGAGTGAGGTAGGAGGTGGAGGAGGATGGGATACAGGAAAGTCACAGCAGCTAGCAGGTGGAGTGGAGCTCTGCTGACATGTTAACTGTCAGGATCACTTCCCTGAAAGCTGATGTATGCTTTATACCTTTGGGAAATCTACTGGTAGTCTACAGTCATGCAAAAGGAAAGAAAGAGCAGGAGGGGAAGAAAAGCAAGTACCTGGAGTCGTTATATGTGTACCATTCACCGTTTTTAGGATTGCAACAGTACGCTGTGTAGTGGCCTCCCATAGTTGTGCCTGAGTGATTGGACACTGCATACAAGTTATATACTGCACTACCTGAAACAGAAAGATACACAAATAGTCAGGCTGGAACTAAATGCAAGATACAGTTGTTTATTGTGTAACCAAAGTACCAATAATATCCAGAAGAAAATTTATAACAAGACCCAAAATACATCAAGACTCTTATTTTGAAATGTGTATGTTTTGTTATTTCTAGCTGTTAATTCAAAAAGATGAGGGAGATAAAATACGCACTTTTACAACATCACCACCCATTACAATGAAAACACCATAAAGTAAACATTTTCATAATACAATAACAGCAGATGACTAAGCAGTCACTAGACATAAATGCATGGTATTATTTGACTGTTAACTGCTCTGAAACTGTGAGCAAAACAAAGACGTTTTGACTATTAATAATCACATGGAGCCGCTTCTCCACAATTATGGCTTCTCTATCCCTAAATTTAAGACCTCCTTAAATAATATTTAAAACTTCTGCTGTAATATTTAAGATATTTAAGACTTTTGTGACCTTGCATTGAATCAAATATTTTTTAACTATTATTTATAAAGTGAAAATAATTATTTATTTAAAACTCCTAGACCCTTACTGCTACAGGATATGATATCACGTTCTAGACTGTAAAGTAATTTCCCATGCTAAAAATCACTATGAAACATATTGTGACATTATTAGATGGAGGCAGATCTGTGGGTTTAAGTGGACTAAGTACCACATTTTAATTAAAAATGATATCAAACTTTTTTTTTAACTAAGTCATTCACAATAAGATCTATAATGTTTCATGCCGAGTGCAGCTGCACATTCACTCTAGGACTGAAATGGCAGATTCTTGGTCTGTCTTTACTCACTGCTTCTGTCAGAGGCGAACTCCCTGAGGTCCAGGTCTTTCATTGGGAAGTTGACAAAAGTGGACAGTTTGCTGGTTCTGACGCGGGCTTCAGAGAAGCGCTTCAGATCTGAACAAGTGAAGCAGTTAAGGAGAAGAGACTTGGCACACTGCTGACCTCAGAGAGACCTGTCTTCATGCTTCAACCTAACCCATCAGCACATTCCTGCACACATAAACAGCGTCCCGATCTTAGCTGTGCTTACTGTCAACAAACACACCGATCCCCCAAGTGACATCAAGAGATCAGACGGCATTACAAAAGGATACGAAGAACTAGTATTTTAGGAAACTTCTGAACTGTAAATTTCTTTGTACATCGTCTTCTTGCTTTGCACCTGTAACATGTCTGGGTGAAAAAAAACAGAGAAACGATTAGATGTTTCGGTACGTCTAAATTTCCACATTATTAAAATGCTAGGAATGAATTAAATGAATTACCGGCTTCTCGTCCCCATCCAGCACGTCTTCTTTAGTAAACAGCCGCATGCAGTCCATTAGGCTCACCTCTCCATAGCCCCTAGGCAGAGGAATACCATTAACACCCACTCATTTCTCCAAATGTCCAAAGTGTGCATTATAAAGCCTGCATGTACATGCACATGTCAATGAACTGACCTTGGCGATAGGTAAGGAAAGATCCCAGAAGGGATCGAACACAGTGGAACAATAGCCACATTCACTGCAGGTCAAAGAGCTCTTCAGCTGGCCTACGAACAGATCTGAGGACAGAGAGAGCCACGGCAGAATTATGTTTTGTAATGGAGCACAATGGTAACCCAAAGCTCTCGGATCTGTGTATATTGCAGTGTATACTGTTAGATGAAACTATTCAATTGCTGTGTATTCTGTTTTATTTTGTTAGTTTAAATTATTTTGAATATTTTTTGTCATTCAAAATAATACTGAAATAAAATATTGTAAAAAACTTTGTTAAATGTATTTGTGTGTTGCTTTGGACACCTTTTAAGTGTGTAACCAAATATTGCATGAAAAACATTAAAAATTTATATGAAAACTGGAAATGTTGCCTTGTTGTTCAAGAATTAAACTTACTAAAAAACACATAAAAGAAAAACTTAAATAACAATAATAAAGCAATATTACTAAAAGTTTAAATAAACACAAAATTTAATTAAAATAAAATATTTGTTTTTTAAATAATATTTGATATAAAAATGATGTTGTGTTTACACTGGTGTAGTGTTTACTTACCTACGATTTTGTTTTTCCCTTTTTCCTCATCACTAAAGAAAATGAACAAGATATATAAATCATGATATCACACTCACAGCATGTCATTTTCCACACTGAGGAAAATAAGGACAGTATGCTTACGGCAAGTGATCAAAGTCTTCCATGTTTCCCCGAGGCCGGACTGTGACCCTGTTCACTTCGTTGTGCAGGCCGTCTAGCAGGAAACGTAGAAACTCCTGAGCATCCTGTTGACTGGAGAAATTACGTAAACATCTTAATACATACACAACCACAGCCAGCTACTGATAATCAGGCAATTATATTCATATACTGTATAAGTTCATGAAGTTTATGTTTGACAAATTGATATTCATTAAATTATTTTGATATTTTGTTTTTTCTGTTAATTGATAAATGTGACCCATGCTGGCAAAATGAGCCGGGAAAGAAAATCTATTTTGTCACAAAAAGGTGTAGCTGAGTTGGCTTGTAAATGCCAATAAGTGATCATTCTGAAGGTCATTTAATGGAAAATTTAAATTAAAAACAACTGAAAATTTATCTACTATTTTGTCACAAAAAATACTGATTGGATGTAAATGCTACAAGTGAAATTAGGTTTTTTTTTAATTTTATATATATTTTCTTAATTTTTACTTTTCTATGTGAAAAAAATGCTGCTATGATACTAAGATGGCCACTTTGAACAGAATAAAACCGTGTGTAGGCTGAGGCTTACTTGTAGCCCACAAATCTGGGGGCGTATCTCTGAATCTGTGTTTTGAACTCAGAGGGACTGACGGCTTCACTGCTTGAAGAAGTCCACATTGTCTGGATAAGCTTGGCAAACTCTGAAGTCATGATAAAGAGAGGCTTTCAGTAAGGTTAGTGACCGCTGTGAAACCTGCAGGAGTTGTGTGATGCCGAGCGCACTCACCTTCCATGAGAGCAGTGTTTGTGCGGCTGTTGTTGTTGAGGTCTCGGCGGTGGGAGTTGTGAAGACAGTAGTCTCGCAGGCTCTGTGTGTTGCTAAGACACTGGAGGATGGAGTTCATAAAACACTAGCGAGGGAAAGAGAGAGATAAAGGAAGAGAAATATTTAGAGCTATATTTTGGGCTGGTAATTGATTAAAAAATTTAAATGAATGAATTACATGACACAGTGATTATTTAATAATATATATATTCCCCAAATTAAACACTAAGTAGACAAAAAGAGCAATGAGCATGATAAAACAAATTATTTTTTTTATGGTTAAATAAAATGTTATTTTTTTTAAAAAACGTACTAGATACATTTAATTTATATAAATATTTATCTACAGATAGGACACTGTGTACATGCTCACTAAGCAGAAATCAGAAAAGCAACGGTAGCCACAAAACAAGTGACACGTAGTCTAGAGTTTCACAGCAGCAGACTTGACTGCGATGTGTAAGAGTTTATTTTTGGATTTTACGCATACTGTTGCTTGGCAAAAGCAAGTTAAGTGAGTGCAAGAGTGAAGAGACATCATGAAAAATAATCCTGCCAAATGGAAACAGACGGAGGAATGTGAAATTGATATGAAAAATTTTTGCTTCTTAGGTATGTCAAGGTGTGAGATTTGCCAGTTTTGATCTATTTCTAGCATGCTAGATGTGTTGTATTCAGTCTATATATATAATACGTATATGACAAAAAGTATGTGTGAATGAGGACATCGGTCAACAGCGGAGATCTTACACACTTCATTGTTGTATGATTTTTTAACTGATTTGCCTGGTTTGCATAAACATGGGATTCAAATTCTAGAGGTGAAGTGTTATTTCTACATCAGCAGCACCACCACATCTCCCACCGCTGGAGAAACAGGTAGTCCAGCTCGAAGTTTTGAGCCAAAAATAAACAAAAACTCCTACTGAAAACAAGTACACGCTTCACCTATAAGAGCAGCTAGTACATATCATTTAAAAACACTTACCGTGTTTCCCAGATTACGAAGCCCCACCAGGCCTTGGGCACTCTTTGAGTTCTGAAAAACAGAGAGGAGATGAAATGTAACCACAGGTCATCACAGGCTAGACATCAGCGACTAATTATACATTATTAAATGGATTGAAATATTGCTCTCATAAGGTGCGGTCAAATTAGCCGAAATTTTGCATGGCAAAAAAGGTCAATTTTCAATAGTAGCTCACACATATTTGACATTTTCAGACCTTTCTGTTGGTCAATGTGGCTAATTTAGGTGACCAACTTAAACACTAATAAAATCTCTGTGGGGAATTTTTTTCCCCTCAAACAAAACTGAAATGACTGGATTTCAAAATTCCAGCCAGCATCATTAAATGTGACCACACCTCAAGTCAAGTCGTTCCAGGAAACGGAGATCTGTTTCCATATAATCGTTTTTTTTTATTAGAGGTGCTAGAGTGCTAAAGCGGACCGGCAAGTAATCTGACACCATGTTGTTTTCTGTCGTGCCAAAGCACGGGAGGGGTAACGTGATCTTCCCTGTGCTGGAACTCTGACGAACTTACCTGGTGCTGGACAGGATGTTCACACTGACCACATTTGTCCCAACTGCCTCAGTGGCAAAGCAGTCAATATTTGTGGAACAAACAGTTCATGGGAGTATATATCATACCAGGAATGTTTAACAAACTCATTAACTGGGTATTATCTAAATCCACGCTTCCATGGAAAATGAATGTTGAATGCTCATATCACAGGAACAGGCTCACCAGCCTAGTTTGTCCTACTCTGCTGAGTAATATCAACGCTGCCAAAAATAGCATCCTTTCACATGAGATGTTCGTTCATTGGCTGATTTTTTATCGTCACGGCAACACTGATCCCGGCAGCCATCTTTGAGAGCCACAGGATTTTTACAGGCACTAAACCAAGACACCATATGCAAATGTGGCCATCCGGACATCTGCAAAATCCTACATCATACTGTACTAAAACGTCAAATGAGGGATACATGTCCTGCAGCATGTCAAGGAAACATTTGTACAAAATAGGTCTATTTTAGGTTGTTGTGATTCACTCTAAAGCAGACGTCCACTGCTGTGTGAGATGAGACGATGCTGTTGTTGTTGCCTAAGCAGTTTGTGGTTGCTTCTCAATATAGTGGTACATGCAGCTAATAACCTTCTAATAAGTATACAACATTTGCATCACTTGGTCTCAGTGTGAAAAGTGCCTTTGGAAACTCTGGAGGAACCTGTAAATGGTTTGGTATAAGTGTGTGAATTGTATTAGTAATGTTTGGAGTTACTTGTAAATGGTTTTAAATATGGGTGAAAAACTTTAATGTATTTGTTTAACAGTTTTACTATTTCCATGTATAATGAAGCATTAGAACATAATATAATAACTTAATAATATGGGTTTTTGCTTTTATGTTGTTGATATAGTGGGATTTTATGTCAAATCCTCCTCTATAGCACTCTTTTTCCTCTATTTCTCTGGTGGCTGGAGAATGTGGAAGTGGGTCACAGTGTTCTGTTCGGCATTCTCCCCATTACAGAGGTGAGGAAAGACTAATCCTGCTTTTATAACAGCTCGCTGTGTGAGGAAAATGTGGAGCAAATACCCAGATGAAACATCCAGACTGGCAGCCTTCAGTGTACACTGACCCACATAATATTAGTTAAAAACCTCTGGTAGTTGGCTTAAACTGTGAGATGAACCTGTTGTACTGTTTAGAGTTTATGCCATCTCTGTTTTATGTCAACTTTGTCTCTTGTCCTACACTCCCAGCCAAATAATTTCACACATCTCTTAGCTGTCTGCTGGTTGAGGTTTTCCTTGTAACTTTCTTCTGTTTAAAGAAGCCTTTTGAACTCGGACACAGTTTGTAGACCTGAATTTCCCAGGAATACTCAAGCTCCTGTGCCAAAATTTCTGTCTCATGTACCAATGTGTTAAATTGGTATGAAACACTTCATTTGGACCGTCCTGTTTCAGCTAACTAAGACAAAGGCTGGTACTCCATGTCCTTCACAATCACATTATACTTGTCACGTCTCCGTGATGAAAATCCTGTTTACACATGCTAAATATATGGGTCATTTAATATATAAGTGTTATATGTAATGTGGTGGATTTTTAAGTGAATTTGGTGATGATAGAGATGATGATGATGAAGGCTCAGTGGCAAAGTACACCAGGCCTAGTCCTGACCCTGGTGGCATGGGGCGGGACTGAGAGCGCTGCTGAATGCAGGAGTGAGCTCTAATGGGATTTCTGCTCATTACGTAACAATGAACAGCCATTCTGAACTGCCTCATGCGTCATTCATCAGCAGCATGCAGGTTGCTGTTGATTTATGTTGCTTCACTTCAAAAAATAATGAAGTGTCTTCTGGTATACCCAATGTAAGGTGCTCTCATCGAAACCATTTTTTTTAAATATGGCATCAATAAGACTGCTTCATCAGTTTATCTCTAAGTGCACACCAGCATAAACATATAGACATAACATAGCAGTCGTTGGTTAGAATATTTAAATGCACTGAAACAGCAAATGCAAATGAAAGATTAATTTGCATTGTATAAGCACAGTGACCTGTCAGAATACTGATCCCTTACAAAGACTTAAAGAGAGCTTACTGATGACGGTAAGTGCAATGTTAATGACATCACAGCATGAACTACTTTTTAAAGCTTATTCAATGGGCCTTAGTAAGCCCCATTCATGCTTTATCATTCATTCTTACTCATTTTTTATTGCTAAAATCCAATGTTTTCACAAGTTAGTTAGACACTAGTACTTATTCCAGTTGTAACTAGTACGCATTCAGTTATTTTGGAGTATTTGTTTATTGTATACAATTACTTGTTTTGCTACTGTTTGATTTCCCATTAGTCTTAAGTAGCTATTCTATTGGTACTGGTTAGGTCTGTGGTTCAGGTATAAACTATTCACTTATAACCACAATGTATTCTAATAGTTACTGGTTATCTATTTCTGATAGTTATCAGTTTTGCAAATAGTAATTTAGCGGACTAACGTGTGTTTGTTGGTTAGTTAAACAAATACTAATCAAACTGGAATAGACCAATAGCTAGTAAGAACTTGAATAGTTTATATATGAGCTACAAACCCCGATGGTATTCAATGACTAAAATGCGATTTTTGTAGTAATAAAAAAATGTTACCTATATGTAATGAACAAGTAGTAGTGAAATTAGTAAAATAATAAAAAACATTTAACGTTAGTAGTGGGTTTAAATGAATGAATGTTAATACGAACTGCTGTGATACGCCCATGAATCGTGTTCATACCTTGGCATGATTAATCAGAAGTCCAACGAATGTGGAGACCAGCATGGAGCCGGACATAGAGTTTTTCCTCCGCATGTCCTGTTTGAGAAGGGGGAACGCAGTCGCAGGTGGCTCCTCTGGTATTGTAACTGAATATGAATGTCGCATGCTGGGCATAATCAATAAAATCCTTCTGTGGTGTATAAACACAAACTTTAAGAAACAGCTACTATGGATGTTCTCGCATCAAATATTCCAGGATCCTTCAGATAAGCGACTTCATCAAGAAACGATCTCTACAGCTGTGCGAGGCAGCACTGGGAACGAATAAAACATCGCGCGCTGACCGACTCACACAACCAAAGCAATAAACGAAGAAATTTGTTCTCAAATGCAAAGGAGAATTCCCTCCCGTGTCGAAGTAGACAGAGGAGAGTTCTCAAAGAAAAGTGAAGGCAGCGAGCTGGAGCTGTCAGATTGCAGGCTGGAAGCAGCGCGCGCATCCATGTCTTTTCACAACAGTCCCGCCCACACGAGCCTAGCGCGCGCATCAGATGTCACTGAGGGCAGCGGTTAAACACATCGCTATGACAGATATTTACATTAATTGTGTGGACGTCAAGGACTTATTACTCATTTTTAAAGGACCACTTTCAAACAACTCTTCACAACTCTAAACCGGAACACCTAAATCAGTTTCAACTTTACTTGCATCGAAAAGACAGCGCAAAGTGTTGGTCTGGCTCTGCATAACATTTTGTTTATATTGTTGCAAAAAGTAAACTATATTATCACACAGCTATATATGAAATTGTTTATACGAGTATAAATTCACGACCAGATATATATACTATGTAGCAAACTCAACTGCATAATTGTTTTTTATCGTTGCAAAAATGTAAACTAAATTATCGCCCAGCTCTAATCTGCTACATGCAACTATAGATATGTAGATATTATAAAGATTAACAATATTATTTTATGTGAAGCTGATTTGAAATTGTAAAACGTGCTATACAAATACATTTGAATTAACTTACAGCTACAGTTCTTCGACAGGAAAAATGTTATAATCATATTGAAAATAGAACAACTGTCAACAATGGTAAAAGCAACTAAAAGTGGGACAATATACCTAGTCTTTTGGGCTGGGCTTCATGTTCAACTCAGCTCAGCTGTCACCCTCACTACAGTATTAGAGAAGCATTAAACTTTGTTTGTAAAAGTGGCAGAGAAATTAGAACAGGGTATGAAACACACTAAACCCCAAAAGAGAACAACAGACTGTTATGCTCTTATGAGACGGTGGGTCAAATGTCATCAGCTGCAACCCAGTTCTGGATATACTGGAAACACGTAATGCAGCATGAAAGTTACCTACAAGAACAATGTCACTTTTGAAGGCCACACTCTATATGCACCCCACAGTCCTATAGACTTCAGTCAATGCAGACGCTATATCGCATTTATGCAGCTGAAAAGGATGTTGAGAAGGATAGACTAGTCTTTACAATGAATACAATGAATCTATATTTTATGACGCAGAAACTTTTTTCTTTCTGGCTGTCTTATTCACACCATATTCCACTGAAGTTGATTTAATTGTAAAGAAAACCACAGAATGTTGAGCATGTTAATCCATGTTTATATAGAAATAGGAAGTTGGGTGACCTGTTATTGAAGTGGCATTTTAGAGAGGGAGACAGATCACCCTGACCCTTCCAGTCTTATGACTAAGACTATGTACACAGCAAACAGCAAATGAAAACACTTCCTCGACACGCTACGGAACACAACAAGGGTGAAAAGGTAAAACGAACAGGGTGGATTAATGCGTTTCTTGAAATGTGTAATTAAACACTTTGAATGAGTGCCAGAGATCCATCTTGGCTTTCAGCCAAACTAATTGATGTGCATCAGAGCACCACTATAGTTTAATTTCATACAAAATACAAGCTCTGATTCTGCTGAAAAGCGCAAAGACCTGTTATGAAATGCTATGTTAACATCAGCACAAATTTTGGATGCTCTAATAAAGAAACAGCATGTGATGATTGAGTGAAATTTAACACTGCAAATCTCAGTTGCCAACATACACACAACTTTAAACACAGAAAAACATCAGAGGGACACTTTGTACTTAGAAGAATAATTTAGTCTTCACTGGGTTTCCTCTTTAAGGACCTCATGTGAAGAGAATAAGAAGTCCTGAGCTCTCAGCGGTCTCTGAGATACACTGCCAACAGCCAAGTGCCAAAAAGGGCCCATAAAAGGAGGCGGATGTATTCAGTAGGTTTGAGCCTCATCAAAACAGATGTGATAAGTTTTGTTAAAGGTGCTGTATGTAGGATTGACACCAAGTGGTTGAACTAGGTATTGCAGTCCAAATTCAATATTGGAGAGGGTTTTTTTCAACCGGCCCCTCCTCCTCAGACCTAACACAGATGCAGGTAGCCAGATTGACTACACAAACAGGAACGAGTGCACTTGACGATGAATGAAATTAAATACGCTGTTTTCCGCAAACTGGCAACCCAGGATGCCAAAATACAATTGGGTAAACTGGCAGTGGGCAGGTTTCACAAACCAAAACAAAGATCTACATTCTGGCCCAGAACACACATTTCCAAAGGAGAGTAACTGACTGTAGCATTGTTTTTCAGATAAACAAGTATGTTAACTTAGCATGTTTCTTAAATATCTGCAAACATATAGCATTACTGTTCTAGAATTACTGTGGTGGTAACAAACGTCAGTTTAAACGACTAATATATTGAAAACTTTTAAACTCAAGACCTTAAAAATGATCATAGAAAAAGAGAGTTTAAACTAACGTTCATTATAGCACCCCTTGTGGCACTGTGAATGCACCGCTTAAAGGGGTCATAAATAATAATAATAATAATACATTTAATTTACAACACGCTTTATATTTCAACAAAATCTCAAAGTGCTACACTAAGCAAAAAATCAAGCAAAAGCTCTATTAAAAAGGTGGGTTTTAAGGCCACATTTAAAAGAATCCACAGACTGTGGTGTCCTGTATTTGAACTGAGAAACCAAAATTCTGAACTGAGAAACCAAATTCCCTTGATCTTTTGACATAATAGGTCACTGTACTATAAAAACATCCTGTAAGTTTCAGAAATCAAAACTTTGTCGCTTATTTTTAAGGCACTCTGCCAAAATGACAGCTTGTGGAATGTTCTACTCTATGATGTAATAGTGTGGATAAGCACCACCTCCGAAGATCAATGCCTGTTTCGACATCACTGAATGTTTAGCCCCGCCCACCGATTCATGCATGTGTTCACGAGAGAGCGGCGAACGCGCAGGTCTACACAGAAACCAAAGGATAAAGATGGCTCTGAAGACAACAAGATGCAGTGCAGTGCCAAGTTGTGGAAAAATATTGTTTGCGTTGGCTTCCTTCTGATCCCAGCCTCAGGAAGGAGTGGATGAACTTTATTTTTAATGAAGATCCATAAGGCATCAGGAAGAATTCGTTTTTTTCTTCACTTAATTTTACCATGGATTAGTTTACAAACAAGGCACAATTCGACATGGGATTTTCAAAAAGACGAATGACAATGCTGTGCTGACTATATTGGATCAGACAACTGAGTAACTTTTTCATTTTGCAATTCATATTGCTTTGTCTGTTCTTACAGATTCCATCTACATTCCATCTTCTTACAGAGTCCATCTATGATTGAATGAATGTATGCTGTTAGCCAATCATAGCAGTCGGTGTTTACTTCCGAGTCTACAATCCGCCACGCCTATTCAAACAGAGTGTTCTGATGAGGGGGGTTAAAAACAGGACTTATTACTAAACTTATTACTAAATTATTTTAGTTTTTGATGTAAAAATACATATATATATATATATATGTGTGTGTGTGTGTGTGTGTGTGTGTGTGTGTAAATACATTGCTCCATTACAACAGTAATAAAACTTCCAGTCTGGCTGTCTTGAACCCTTTTGGGTAACGGTGAAAGAATTATAGTGCATATCTTCTAATTCTTGGATTTGTCCACAGTAGCCTAGTTCACAGCATAAATGGCCTGGATATCTGGAGCATTAGTGTGATAATTAAATTGAGTTGACTAAAGCACTCAGACTTACACTCGTTTGGATTTTTATTTTCTGATTTTTTTATGTGTAAATTAATGTAGTCTAGACTAATCATTTTAAAGTCAGACAGACCTTACTGCTCAGCGATGCTCATTTAGCCTGGGCTCCCTTGTTGAGGAGTAGCTTAATTAATGACATAAACAGCGATTAATTTAAAAGAATAGGCACAGACGGTATTCCACAGTTTTTTTTTTATCTTAATGTAAGCAGATTTTAATTTATCATAGGAAGCACTGTGAATCCAACACAGGCACATTAAACACATTCTGTATAACTTCAATGGCAAAACTCGGATATGGATATGTTTAGAATAGTTAGCATACTATTTACTTATACAGTATACCCTGTAATGTATACTGATTATTATATATAAAATTGCACTTTTAATACATTTTGAGTAGAATGAGTACAAATGTCATTAATCAAGGAGATGTTAAAAATCACAGCTGGGTCATTCCATGTCAACTCAACCAGAGGTCCCTGGCTCAATTTTTTGCTAATATTTTTTTATGAATAAAGATAAACATGTATAGTGATGAAAGCCAAAATATTAAATGTCATGGATGAATATTTACTGAGTAATCCACTATTTTGTAGAGGGCAATTTTCACCTGAGATTCAGAGCCAAATTACAGGGGGTTAAAAATGACTTCAGAAAGATGACAGCATCATGTAATTTTTTTTATACAGAGATTGGTAGGTCTATTAGTAAAATCTGTTGACAAATGGTGACCATTCAAAAATGGGGAAAGAGCACTTTTCAAGTTTTTTTCACCAAATTTTTCTCCATATTTTTCGGTTCCATATATATTGTTTTATTATGGCTCCAGGAGTAAATCCTTAAAGTGTACACATTTTCAGTGGTCAAAAACAAAACAAAACACTTATTTTTATATGGCACTTATTTTCTTTTAAAGAGCATTGTCTAAAGAACAAATGATGTTTAAACTAGAAATGTATCTTGTTTCCTTGAGTCAGAACAATTGCACTGAACATACCTATCTGAGTGCCATATATATTCTTTTTCCAAAGTTTGCCTGTCTGTAACTCAAGAAGTATTAAAGATATTGCAATATGGTTTTAGATTATAGTTCTTAATCTTCATTTTCAAGGTCCTACATCGTTCAGTCCCAGAGATATGGGGGTCTCGATGAGGCATGTTGCTAGTATGATTAGCAAATAACTAGCATGTTGCTAGCATCATTAACAATTACACTTTATTGCGGTCTTCATTTTCAAACGTTAAACCATCAAGCTTTTATTTTGGCGGAAAACTGCAGGGAGCCGACAGTGCCATGTTTCACTATTTAATTAATTAAATTGCAGTTACTGATAATTACACCAAGCCATATGGCCCTATTTAGTAGTAGAGTTTTAATGTTAGTATGGTATTCTAAATATACTTGAACAAATCAATCATTTTATCTGCAACTTCCTAAGATGACTTCACTTATATCACAAGAGACACTTGAAACACAGCTGAATGTTACACATTCCTTACACCTCTCAGCACAATCTCTCTGAGCCGAAGGGCACTTGTGTAACACTTGAGAAAGGAGAGTGATGCAAATTTAAGGATCGCCGAAAAACACAATCCTACCATCATTTTGCGGGCTATGGAAATAAATGGGTACTGTCCAATGAGAAAACATGAATGCTCTTACCGAGGACTCTCTAACTGGTGAAATGGAGCGACAGCTGGAGGAGAATCTGCTGCTGCTGCTGCTCTTCAGGCCGTCCTGCGTGGAGCTCCGTGAGAGGCCGTAGCTGGAGCGAGCGCTACCGTAGGAGTCAGATACGTCAGTGCCTCGGCTCAGGTAGGACTGCTTCAGGCCACTGCCGCTGGACGTCTCGCTCAGGCCCAGAGCTGATAGATTGTGCGTCAGATCGCTCTGACTCACTGACTTCCTGCGACTGAGGGAGATGCTGGAGGACACGGGTGAGGTGGAGAGGTAGCTGGTGGGGGCCGGAGAGTAGCTGTAGCTGCTGTATCCCGAGCCTCCATTGAGGCCCGAGCCATAGCCCTTAGCCGGTGTGCGGCTCAGGCTCTCGCTGCGCCGGCTGCCCAGCAAATCGGTACGAGGGATAGGCCGACCCCGGTCTGGATCGGATGAAGAGCTGTAGTTGCGGGAGCGGGTGGCGCTTGAGCTCAGGTAGCTTGAGGAGGAGTAGCCTGAGGAGGAGCTCTTATAGGGCAGCTTGTCCCGATCATAGGAGCTCAGCGATGGAGTCAGGGAGGAGCCATATGAGCTGTAGTGACTGGTATAAGAAGAGCCGCCATAGCGCTTCGCCGTAGAGGAGACACGAGACATGCTGGGAGCTCAGCTGGACGTGAGGCGATTTCAGGCTGCATGGACTCTGTGAACAAAAGGAGAAAATGTGTTGCATAAAAATTCTGGCCAATACAGATAAACCAATCATTATTTTCCATGTTAAATTCGACATGAAATGAAAATCTGTTTACTAAAAGCATGTTGTTAATCTTACTGTGAACAATTTAATAAATGCATACTTTATTTTTTACTTTTTTTTTTTTTCTGACCTTGAGTAGTTTTCAATCAAAATATCATAACTGGATCTTCCGGTGAAATGACAGACCTCACCGGTGACGTACAGTCAAACAAAACATTATACAGACAGATAATTTTTGATATGTTTTTTTACAAGTGGGTGCAGAACACTATAGTTCATGTATGTATGAGAGGAAAGCAAAATAAAGTAAACTATTACATATTATACCCAAAAATTCTTAATATAGTGGACTACCAGTAAAGCTGATAAAAATTTGGGACCAAAAAATTTTCAGACACTTTGACCTGACCATATTCTAGTGTATTTTCTCTGCTAAAAATTTAGTAGGCATAGCAGACATAGATATATATAAGTAGATTCCTGCGGCACATAGAAATAGTCACTAATGAGGCATCTGCGTATATATATATATATATTTTTATATATATATATATATATATATATATATATATATATATATATATATATATATATATATATATATATTTATATATGCTGTATGTTGGACATTGCAGTGTATAAGAGTTAAAAAATGATATAAATACTGTTCAGTTTCTTGAACAGACCGATCGTTTTGTGTCTTTACACATCAGTGTATCATCACGAGCCGCAGGGTTTAATTTGGTTTTGTTTGTGTATGTTTTTTTGACTCTCAAAGCCGTGATTCCAATTCTCTTACATTATATGACTGACAGACTGCAACGGTTCGAGTTAAAAATCTCTTTTTGTGTTCTATTGAAGAAACAAAGTCACCTACATCTTGGATGCCCTGGGGGTAAGCAGATAAACATCAAATTTTCATTTTTGGTTTTTGGGTGAACTATCCCTTTAAGTGATCGTTTACATCTAAATTTAAATATCTAAATATCCAATAACAGCCAATACAGATTGAATTTTTTTTTTAATAATATCAGCTGATAAACAAAATGGTACAGATATTTTATGCATCCATAGCAGCTATGTATAAATATGTTATTTTTAAGTGCACTCTATGTCAAAGTGGCCCCATCTGACATCTACACTGTCTGATGAGATATTAATCATTTTAGCTCATATCTACCAACAAACTACAAAATGCCTCAAAATCCAACACACTGAAGGTCGGCGGTTTCATTATGTGTGTTTTTCAGCCTTAGGGAAAAGTGTCTCTCTTCAGTTGGGCAATTTCAGTCAAAATGGTAGGGTATAAACACTACCTGTTATGAATTTTGAATGATTCTGTGACATGCCCTGAGGTCTCTTTTGTTCTGTGCGCTTGATCCTGAAAACATATTCGATGAGCAGCAGCATGTGACTCTTGTCCAAACACAGCACACACACTGCGAGGGGTGTATATTACGCAACCTATGGGGGCTTTGCTGCAAGCACGGGACCCTGAATGAAGCTGGCAAACAAAATGAGCGCCATTGTTTTCATAAGGGGCCTGGATTGGTGGTTTAGCCGGAGCGCAGCAATGAGGACCCCACTGTTTGAATGGAACGAGAGAGCCCCCAGAGCCGGGCCGTGTGTTATGGCGGCACAGTTTGTTCTTGTGGAGAGACGGGCTCTTGTTCACAAGGCAGTGCAGTGTCTGAATAAATAAAAGTATCTGGTGTTGTTGATCCGTGCTGAGTTCAGTGTGATGGCTCTTATTTCTTTAATCTGTCTCTCTGCGCACTCTCTCTCTCTTTATCCCTCTCTTAGTGCAGCATTCACAGATGCATTAATATTTCAACACGTATATCTAGGGTAGGCAGCACATTGGAGGCAGTCCAAAGCACATGGCAGACCAACACTTACATGCTTACACCAGACGAGAACTCTTAAGACAGCTGTCCACTGCTTTCACATCGTGTTTTCTTCTCTTTGCCCACAAAAACAACAGCCAAAAGAACCCTACCATACGGTATTGAGACAGCTCTTTAATATTCTACACGCTGTAATGCCACGACAAACTAGTCTAGAAAAAGAGGTAGCAGAACACATTTAGTTTGTGCTGGACTTCATTAATAGATTAGGTGGAAACTGATTAACAATCAAAGAAATGCAGACTTGGCAAGCTTAACTGATGCAATGTTTTGACCAACTTGGCAACTTTTTGCCTACAAATTTGAGGTTTATATTAAAAAAGCAACTGATGATAGAGGACATAGGTAAAATTAACTATTAATAATTTAATATTATTAAACTATGATTGATAATAATGTATTCTCTTTATTTATTACTGCATATTTATAATATTCTTCTAATAATTAAATAATCTTAAATATGATATTTAAATTACATTTACAAGTAAGATCCTTGTGAACGAGCTGCTATATTCTAGGGAAAACAACTTTTGATATGCGGAGATCACAAGAAATTATTATTATTATTATTTTTTTTTTACTTCAAGATTATTACAAAACACAGACGAAAATGTCAAGTTTAAGGGATTTAACGTATTATACAATACTGTTAAAAAATTTAGGGTTAGTAAGATTTTTAAAACATTTTTTAAAGACGTTTCTTATGCTCACCAAGCCTGTAATTATTTGATTTTTAAAAAAGTACAATAAAATAACCGTTTACTATTTTAATATATTTTCAAATTTAATTCATGTGATGCAAAGCTGAAAACTCAGCCATTACTCTAGTCTTTAATATCACATTAATATGCTGATTTTCTGCTATGGAAAACATTTATTATTATTACTATTATCAGTGCTGAAAACAGTTGTGCTGCTTAATATTTTTGTGAAAACATTTTTTGTACATATTATTTTAGGCTATCTGATGAAAGTTCAAACGAATAGCATTTATTTGATCAATGTCATGCACCCTTGCTGAATAAAAGTATTCTTTTTTAAAATCTTTTGAACAAAATTGTATGTCACTTAATACAAATATGCTATCTATTCAGGTAAATCATAGAAGCAGGCTCTGTTGTCTGTAGTCATCTTTTGTGAGAAATATTGGTTATTAATTACTACTGATTAAGAAACTTAGATTTTTTACAGAATTAAAATATTTTTAGTAGAATGAGATTGGATTTTGGACTTTTTTTTTTCTTTAGTAATGCTGGTTCCGTATTTAGGTTTTTAGTGGGGGTTTGGTTAGTGATGAAGGAAGTCGTTGGGGTTTTAGTTATTGGTGTGGGTATGTGATGTGTGAGGACTTGTCAAAGCAGACGTGGTTCAGCCCCGTGATGCCTGACAGACATCCACACTTGGAATCATGCTGATAGACGTGCTGTCATTACGTGCACACCACCACTGCTCCTTAACATTCACATCTAACACGTCACAACACCTACTTTTAGCTCTTCAGCTTTTGGAAAGCTATGAAAGCTGGTTCCCACCTCAGAGTAAAAAAATAAAAAGGTGACTTAACAGTTGTGACTTCATATCTTACAATGTGACATCAAATGTAAATGTTAGCCACATAATTACATTTTGTCTGTTACTCTGATGAAGAAACATGCCTCAACAGAAACCAAAATGCACTAAGAATTGCAAAGAAGCATCAAAAGGTAAATAAAAATATCCTGATAACTTCAAATATCAAAACTGGTCTCCAGAAAGCCACCGTGACATTGAACCATCCTAAAATGTCCTTGAAAATTTTTAATGTGATTTTTTTTGTATAACTTAAAATATGATGAATGGTTTAGGGGGTGTCTTGGTTATAGTTTTATTTATCCTGAAATGTGAGCAGATAAGAGCTCAGTGGCCAAACTGTCGCCTCACCCCCCCACCCCACCCATGACCAAAAGCAATCTGGCAAGACTCGCCTCTCCTATAATACTCAGTCTGCCAAACGCAGCTATGTAATGCGAATCAGGCTTGCACTGGTCAAGCATTTATTTTCAAAGCTTATTTGATCTGGAAAGACAACATCAAGGTATGTTTTGAATTTGGAAGGTTTTTTTATGTTTTTAAATCATTTACAGTGAGAGTAGACAACCTTAATAAGGAATGTGGAACACAGATTTTGTAACAGACTGACATTAGGGCCACTGTCTATGAAAAGGATTCAATGGTGATTAATGTGAGCAACTACAATTGCAAATACGGTGTATAGACACACAAAACAGCTTTGGTGTTTTTTAATTTCAAAAGATGAAACTCGCACTGGATTAACACTCCCTAAAAATCTCCAGAGACAAACTGCAACCCTGTATGTTGTTTGTAAGTGCCACGGCTCTCTCTCGGTATCATGTGTGTAAAGTGCGCTAGCAGGTGGGTGTTAGGTTCAGGGGTACCTACTGTAAGTAGAGCCGTTCTCGGTTCTAGCAGATGGAAAAACAGAGGTGGCAGTTCATTATACCTCACATACACCATTCAATGTTCAAACCTAAAAAGACAACAAAAATACAGAAGAGAGTTTAGGAACATTTGGTGAAGGCAGTATTTATAAAATAAAATATACAGCTTAATTTAAAAACTATATATATATAAATACAAAAGCACACTAAGTACTAGACAAATAATAAGATAAACAGGCCTATATAAAGCCTATGAGACATATGAAATATAAAAGCATATATGACAACTCATTCCTAGGTTAATAAATAGGTATATGAGAGCATCTTTTAAAACTACGCTTACAAATGTTCAGTATTACTATGCATCAGTTTAAATGTCAGACTTTTATAACAATCCAGACCCTGGTTACACTGAACGGCTAACAATAGAGAACCTAACAACTGATGACTTGAGAATGTCACGCGCTCTCCCCCACAGACCTCACAGCATTGGATAGCAGTCAAAACAGCTTTAAGTTAAAGAAAAGAGCGAGTCATTTGGAGAAGAGGCTCACCAGTAGCATTTTCCATGGACAGCGTGTTGCTTTGGAGGCTGTAACTCCAGAGTGAGAGGACCAGGGAAGGATTGCATGAGCAGAGTGATCCAGAATGTTAGAGATCATATTACCGAGCTGGTAAATATAGCAATTGCCTATGACCTCCCTGGGTCACTCAACACTCCTGCATTCCAATTTGTACTTAAAGGAATCGCATTGAGACTTTTTATGGGCAGGACTGGTTTTTCAATATGATTATAATAATTATTTATAGTTAAAATTTATTTATATAAACATATTACATATTTTGATTATATACTTTTCTATATTTAAAATAATTAAATATAAGATTTTATATAAGATATATGGCATGCTTTCATATTTATGTATGTATTATATTATTTATACTTTATATATGTAGTTATATTAAATTAACATTTTGTAACATTAGGGCCACTATCTACAAAAAGAAGACAATGAAATCAAAAACACTGGGATTAACGCAAATCAGGTGTATAGACACTCAAAACTGGAGTTTTTAATTCAAAAAGGTTAACCATTTACTTTGGATTAACACTCTAAAAATTTCAACGGACAAACTGCGTTTTTTCTTTGGAATTAATCCGTATAAATTATATAATAAAAATGTTTAGATTTATATAAAAAATGAAATGAAATTGTATATGCAATATATTTAATAATTAAAATATTAAATTAAGAAGCTACTTCTCAAGTTGTCTACATGCTTGTTTAGCTGGGCTTATTATGCCAATAACTGAGGAACAGATGTACTAAAAGTACTACATTATTGTCAAAGGTGATTTAATGAAAGTAATGTTAATTATTGGAGGGTAAGTGATTAGTAGTCTTTTAGGATAAATATGGGAGTTTGTATTTTTGGTAGTTTGTGTATTACATAAGTAGCCACCCACACCCACATGACTTATTTTAATACTACTAAAACAAACATATTTAGATTTGATAGCTTATGTAACAACAAAATTATAATGCAGGTTACCTGTAAGTTTTAAGAAAAAATACTGCTGAGACTTTAATGAGTCTGGCTTAGATATTATAGGAGAGACTGGGAGTGTTGTAACATTGACCGCTGCTTATAACACCATCAGTTTAACCTCATTATCTGTGTAAAATATTAAGGACCTATAATCTCATAATTGTGGCAAATGCCAGAATCCCATTTTGTTTAATTAACTTTGTTCAATCATAATATTTCACTTATTTGTTTTTCTTTTTGGTTACCATAACACTGTTATAACTGATCCTGATTGTGGGGTAGGTTGTAACAACGCTGCATGACACTAAATTTACACATTTTATGAATAAGTGGTATATTTATAAAGTACTTTGACTAGAAGCAGACAAATAAGGGACAGCGCCAAAACAAAAAGAGGGTAACAAAATGTTACACACCGCCCAGTCTCCCGTACTTCAGCAGCGTGTGTCACGTGACCAAGCTGCAGCGTACAGCGATACATCACTAAACTTCACCAAGTACTGGATAAACAAAACATAACCCGAGCGCTTTGAATAAATGTCAGGTTTATATTACTATTACCTTAAAAAGAGAGACTGCACCAGACTGTCGTACACGATACTAAACATTTATTTAAAACACAAAGACTTTGTATTCATATGAATACATTCATCTGCAGAACTGGTCTGAAGAATTAAATACCTAACTTAACTGTCATTTCATACATTTATGCACAAGACAGCAGATGTTATGTAATTAGTGAAACGTCCAGAAGCTTCCGAATCGAGTAAATCAGTGGGAACGGCGAAGCAAGAATGTGCAGTGCGAGCATTCATAGCATTACTCACCGTAGTGAGCGAGACCATCCTCCTCTCCTCTCTACTTCAGGGAAGAGCCCACCGCGAGTGAGACTTCCACGCAAGACACTTTTAACTCTTTGCAGCCGACACACGATAGTTCACTGACGCTCTTCAACACAATATAATTAATAACCGAGGCATTTTGGTTGTTTCTGTCCTTGTAATATTCCAAGCTCTTGACTTGTAGTCAAAAAAACGGTCGCTCACTTTAACAGTGACGTCGGAGAGCGTTTGCTCGCTTTAACAGTGACGTCGGAGAGCGTTTCTTTCATCCGATTGGTTAATTCAGCTCTCGAACGTCATCACAATGCCACCGCCCACACTGTCACCCTGGCGACGGGAATAAACACTTTTGAGATTAGAGATTTTGGTGCGTTTTAAAGGGATAGATTATACACCAAAGAAGAAAAATAAAAAAATAAAAAATAATTTTTTTTTGTTTAGTTTCATTCACCAGTTTGACTCTCTTTCTCACATGGAACACAAAAGGAAATGTTAGGCAGAATGATAGACGCATATTAATATTTTTTGAAACAAGGCTAGTGTGGATCTAAAAGCAAAATCACCTTAAACATATTCAGAGAAAAAATGGCCATGACAAAAATGTTGTTAACTAAAACCATTAACCGATTTAGTTAACTCAAATAAAATAAAATAATTTGAAAAAATGTGAAAATTTATTTATTTATTTTTTTTTTTTAAATTAAGTACTAATATTACTTAAAGTAAAAAATAAAAATAAAAAAAGGCTAAATATCTAATAATAATCTATAAAATATATAATAATAATAATAAAATGTTATTTTAAAATATCAATTAATAATATGATATATATATATAAAAAAATACTATATTAACACTATAATGACAGTCAGTAAAAGACAAGTTTATTTTTCCTTAGCCTTTGGCCCATTCTATTCAACTTTCAAACATAGATACATTATTGTGCACATATGCTTGCAAATCAATGGTATATAACAGTCAAATCTGATTTTAAAATTGTAACACGTTAATGGTGTGACTGTATGTAAGTGTTCATTACAATAACAGGCCTAATGCATCCATTAGATAAATGACTCTCTGGAATTCTCATCCCTTTAACAGCCTTTTACACACCCTTTACAAAATTAACTTTAATCGAAGATTAAGAACTGCAAATGTACAACAGATAATGCTAACTAAGAAACAATTCAACACATAATATCCTAACAAAAACAGCTAAATAAATATAAAATGCACAAGCTGGATATAAAAAACAATAGTATACTGAGAGTCACAATGATTGAAAAATGTCTGCTAAATAAATTTCACATGGTAAACATTGTCTAGTGGTACAGTGGTAAATCTAACTTTCATCTTCACACTTCATATGTGCCAGTCACAGTTTAAGTGGCATCACCTTCAAGGAATATCAATAATGCATACATATATAATATGCAAGCTGACATTAACATTTTATGTTCCACTTCAGTTATATTTATATAAGTTATATAAGTTATATTTATATAAGTCACTATTAAATCTGGCTATCTACTCATTTCACGTTTTGGTTATAAAATGATGCAAAAACTCATTCCAAATTCTGAATTGCAACTTAATTCAAAATCACGTCTTACCAACAAGAAACCCGAAATGTTTTAATGAGAAATGCTTCTAGCCTTCAACATTTTCGCATCATTTCATACACTTTTATATATCAGTACATAAGAGAAAAGCTAATCTACTACTAACCTAAGCATTTGCGAGTGTCAGCGTAACATGGCACACTGACATTGATGTTGAAAGGAACTCACTGCTTTTCCATTCAGTCCATCTTTCAAATCATGCTATCATGTTATATATGAAATAAAAAAATACAACAAACTAGGTTTTCACCAGTTTCAGTCACTAAACATGTTTTTTTTCTCCTTGTTGAGTTAAGTATGACAAGCAAATGAGGTTCATGCACTGATTTGATTGATGTACCAGGTATAAATAAATCATTTGCTGGTTTTATCCATAACTTCTGTAGAATGAACCTGTCACTTTCTGCACCATAAGGAAACAGTCTTGCATTGCACATTTCAACAGAAATCTAGCATTTGGAGCAAATTTAGCATTACATCACTTGCTCGCCAATGGATCCTCTGCAGTGAATGGGTGCCGTCAGAATGAGAGTTCAAACAGATGATAAAAACATCACAATAATCCACAAGTAATCCATATGACTCAAGTCGTCCATCCCCTGTAGTCCTCTCACATTAAAATCCACCGATTAGGTTTAGAACTGTTTTGGACTGTTTCACTTATAAATGGTGCTTGAAAAGTAATCTCGTCTGTATCAGGAAAGAAATACGCACATCTCTTTTGATACAGATGAGAGGACTTTTTCACTGGAGAAAGCAATTTTGCCTTGATGAATTTGTTTCTTAGAAACATGCAGCTTTTCACTTCATAAGACATTCATTAATGGACTGGAGTCATGCGGATTACTTGTGGATTATTGTGATGCTTTGATGAGCTGTTTGGACTCTCATTCTGACGGCACCCATTTACTATAGAGGATCCGTTGGTGAGCAAGTGATATAATGCTAAATCTCTTCCAATGAACAAACAAACGAATTTTTATCTTCGATGGCCTGAGGGTGAGTAAATTTTCAGCAAATTCTCATTTTTGGGTGAAGTATTCTTGTAAATTAATGTAGGAGCCAAGTTTCCTGTTTATGTTTTACTGGCTGGATAGAGTCATACACATTGATTGGTTTGCTATTGATTTGTTTTGTTTTGTTTTTAACAAATAACACCAATCAGTAAATCAATAATAAATACTGTGAATAATCTCATTATATATATATATATATATATGTATATATATATATATATAAAATCATATGTAATCATAACAATCTTTGGTGGACTTATGTTTTGCCACTTATTATTCTGCGAGTAAAAAATAAACACACTCCATAACATGGAGTCATACACATTGATTGGTTTGCTATTGATTTGTTTTGTTTCGTTTTTAACAAATAACACCAATCAGTAAATCAATAATAAATACTGTGAATAATCATATTATATATTACATTTATGTATTCATAACCTTTGGTGGACTTATGTTTTGCCACTTATTATTCTGCAAGTAAAATATCAAAATAAACACACTCCATAATATGGATACAAGTGAAATGAAGATAAGCAGTTTTCTCAGCATATGCTTTGTACTGGAGGTACAAGTTTGAGTGCCCACTTCCGAAGTGGCAGAGAAAGTACTAATAGAAATATTCAAAAGGATCAAAAAGAAAAAAAAAGAAAAAAAGAAAATCCCCCTTTAAATAGCAAATGCATGCGACTCTGCAATTCCCTTCTGGATCCTTCAATCTGATTATAAAAATGAACTGGACATTTAAAAACATCTGTGAATAAGATGTTTCAGAAATCTTTCCTCACGTGAATCTAGGACTGCCCATACAATATATAAGGCCTGAGAGTCTTTTGCATGTAATTAAATGACTGACAGCATACGACACACATCAGCAGGCAATGGATATCCATGATTTCTTCTTTAAGACATCAGTGCAGTGCAACATTTTCTTTCAGCTATGGGTGATTGTCTTAAAATGGTAAAATGCACATCCTGGGCTGCCAGAGCCCTCTGCTGTGCTTTATTTTTGAAGAAGCAGGTGTTTGGAAATAAAGGGGTTCTTGTGAAGTCTGAAGACAAAAAGTTGGGCTTTAATAGCAGTATGATGTGCTTTGTTTTTGACTGTGTTTCTTATGACCGTGTAGAGACGTAACACATTATGTGCCGAACTAAAGCCCCAGCAAATCCTAGAAGTTTTTCCCTGAAAGACAGTCCTAATTCACTCTGTGGAGCTTAGATGGTGCTAATTCAAAGTTGATTTGGTTATTTAAATATAGCTTTTTTTGTGATCCTGGAGAAAGATGGTTATTTTGTTTTGGGAACTACCAGGATCTCATCCCCATCTTGAATACTGTAAGAGTGCAAAGCCCGTGCTCTGTATTTCAACTCATCGGGGCCAAAGGCAGAACTCTTGTCGATGTAGTAAAGGCGCATGTTGCTGGTGGGGAGCTGCACAACAGTCCTCAGCTGCTTCTTCAGCTCTGCGACGGTCTGGTCCAAACGGATGCTCACCTGCTGTACTTTGTCTTCATAGCGAACCTCCACCTTGGCGTGGCAACGTGGTCTCAGGTCAATCTCAGCAAGAGGAGCCAGTTTCCCATATTTGGTCACCAAGCAGTGATATCTCCAAAGTAAAATGCAAATATAAACCATATTCAGCCTTGCACTACATGGTCAAACCAAAAATCCTACTTAAAAAGTCAAAATACTGTCAAGCAAGCACTTTTAGCTACACTGAAAAAAACTTTATTTGGACATTTTTTTACAAATAAATACAAGTAGCACAATGAAGTAAATGTGAATTTTTAAAGACTGTAATAGTATTTACTTGTAAAATGTAATTGAAAAATATTTGTTTTATTCACACCTAGAAAAATCGTTGTTGTTGTTTTTTTTACAGTGTACGCAAGCATATTTTGTTCTGAAATGTATACAAATAAAAATTAAAGTGTAAAAAAGGTTTCTGTTGTATTCTCAGCACTGCCACAAGCAAATTAGCATGAACTGTCTTCTAGTGACAAATCTTTCTCTCAGGTGAATTTAAAAGTAAGAGAAAATGTTAACATTTTGCTTCTAGCAACTTAGTGGGATAATAAATTTAAATCTGGCGTATAATTATTTATAATAGGAAGAATGATTACATTAAATTATATTATAATTATTAAATAAACTGAGTATGTCAGAAATAGAATGGGGCACCAGTTTACTGTTAGTGATTTGTCAGTTGGTGACTGCATCAAGTAAACACTATTGTGGTTAGTTGCCTCGCTTTCATCTGGTGTAGACATGGTTTGGTGTTTCCCAATCCTGGTCCTAGAGAACCCCCAACACTGCACAGTTTAGATCTCTCCTTAATCAAACAAACCTAATTCGATTCATCAGCTCATTAGTAAAGACTCCAAAGCCTCAAATATGTGTGTCAGAAAAGACATACATCAGTAACATGCAGTGTTGGGGGTTCTCCAGGACCAGGATTAGGAACCACTGGTCTATACTACAGTGTTCATGCTTAAGATACCTGTGGGGCAGCTCTTCCTCTGAATGATCCAAGTGATATCGGATGAAGAATCTCTCAGCGTCTTCCCTCTCGCCATCCGTCACGACACTCCCATTCAGGGAGGTCACTGATGGCAGTCTGCAGGCAGGAGCAATGAGATCTTCTCATAAACATTTCTACAACATTACTATCAGTTTCTAATGAGGTTAAAGTGAGAGTTCACCCAAAAATGAAAATTTGACCATTATTATCATCCCTGTAAGATACATTGGACTTACTGGGCTATCATTAGACTGCGACGCTCCATGCTCGTGTAAGCCTGCAGTAGAGGAATGCCTTGCAACCTCACTTCTTCCAGTTTGGGCAGTAAGTTTAGCTTCTCAATGTCCTCCCATCGATTAAGTCCTGAATCACAAAAAATGATAAGAAAAATAAGTTTTTATTGGGTTTATGTAATTATATTGTACTAAAATAGTAAAAATTAGACAATTACAAACATGCTATGATTATTTAGACTCTTTCACAGCATGTGTCACTAACACGATGATACCTGCGTTATGCAGATTGATGCTTCGAAGGTTAGGGAAGAGCCGCTGAAGGATTTCTCCTGAGTCTTGAATGGAGTTCAGGTTGTTGTTGGCCATGACCAGAGTGTCCAGTGCAGGGAACATGGAGCCAAATTTTCGTACTTCACTCCACTCGTGGAGGCTGTTATCTGTGATGTGAAGCAGACGCAGTGTGGGGCAGGGCATGGCGGCCGGTGTCACAGTGGTGTACTCATTAAGGCACAGGAACAGCTCCTCTAGTCTGGACAAAACAGATCAATATTAGGGGAGAGCTGTCATATCACAGACACTTTCATAAAATCTGATGGTTCACTTTAAAGCAAGAAAAGAGCTGTTGCCAAAATGTAATCTGAAAGCCATAAAATGTGACTCACTCAGGCATCTCTTGTGTGAATGTGTGCACTGTGTCCCAGGACACCAGGGTATTGTTAAGAACCAGGCGGCGGATGCTAGAGAAGGCCTTGGCGCAGTCTGGCTCCAAGACTGCATCACTCAGCTGATTAGAGCTGAGGTTCAGGAACTCCAGGTTCGGGATGTTAGAAACAATCTTGCTGATCTAGAACAGATTAAAGGGTTAAAAGACACATTTTAGGGACATAAAAATGTATAATATACACACACACACACACACACACACACACATTTATGAACAGAATACATTTCAAATAGAAACTTCTATAACATTATGAATGCCATTACTGTCATTTTTGATCAATTTAATGTGTCCTTGCTGAATAAAGGTAAATTAATTTCTTAATCTTAAAAAAAATCTTACTGACCCCAAGTCTTTGAACACTAGTGTATGTTTTATTTATTAATACTACTGTATATTTACAGATCATAAAATCAGTTTCTCACATAAAGGAATACAGCGCATGAGTCACATGGACTATTTTTATGGCGCTTTTTCTGTATTTTTATTTGGAGCTTGACAACCTCTTGGCTTTGAATTGCTGTTTTACAACATAAGGTTGTTTAGCAATTCTTTAAAAATGTCTCCTTTTGTGTTCCAGAAAAAAGCATAACAGCATATAAAATAGGATGAAAATGAAAGTGTGGCTCCTCAGACCATCAGACGAACTAACTCACCTCATGCCAGTCTTGGAGCTTGTTGTGGGACAGATCAAGTTCAATTACATGAGTACAGAAGGCAGCAATTTCTTCCTCTTCTCCTGCATGACTGATTCCAGAGCCATTCAAAACCAGAATACTGGGCAGGTTCAGACGGTCTGAAGGGAGAATGACCACATAACTAATGGACTATGAAACACAGCAACAGGATACAGCTGCCAAAGCAAACACTAAAATCACCAAGGATTTTTACAAATCACAACTAACCCAAGCCTCACCTTTCATAGGTGATCCCTGATGTACAGACGGCACAACCACGACACCCAAGCCTGGACCCCGACGGCAAGGGAAGTTTTCCGGGCTGTACTTCTCACTGATCGCCTGCATGAAGGTGCGGCCTTCTGTCTCAGAAGCTTCCATTGAACCGGCCAACACCGTGCACCTTATGCAACTGTATGTATGAAGTTGTGGAATTATTTATAGGGAGATTGTGTATCATTAAACAATATTAAATAATTGCAGAAATAACCAAGCCATTCATAGGTCAATTTCCCAAAATGCTGTTTGAGGAGTCGTACATGTCAGCTTCTAGCTCAGTAAATGGCATGAGTTTGAGGTGGGACTGTCTGTTAGTCTGAATGATCCTGAAGTGGACTTACAAATTAAATCAAATTATCTGATATTTGTAGAGGCTTACTGACCTTGACATAGAGCCATGTTCAATAAATCACTTCCTCATTGTACCACATGACATTCAGTCTTTTATTAATCTTACATAATATGGATTTTGCTTTAACTTTTATTATAACTTTTATAATATATATATATATATATATATATATATATATATATATATATATATATATATATATATATATATATATATATATATATATATATATACACACACTTAACTAATACATACTGCAAATATTTAAGTATTTACAGCATTTATTAGTTACAGTATGTGTGCCTCCATCATCCCTCATTTATTAAAAAAAGTGTGTCATGCCATGACCCATGTGTCAGACAACCTCAAGCAGTTCAATTAAACAAATAGTGAGAAGCTGCAGCCCTCTGGGCTAAAAGTTCCATTTTTAAACAGAACTGGCCTAGATTTAACCATCTGCTGACTAAATAAGTCATGTTTTTTGCTAACATGATACCGCAGACTTTACTGAGAATAGCATTTATGGTCTTATAACAATAATATATTAATCCACTAATGAATACTAATGAGACAGCATATTAAATACGATTTTCCTACATTAAGCAATATGTAAATGAGAGTGCAATTTGTCCTCACAGGTCCAAAGTCACAGATGTGCCATAAAATAATGTTTACTTTTATTACAAAAGTAAATTTTTCCTTTGAGTGTCAGGGATCAAATGGAAAATGTGGCAACAAACCAGCAAAGATACTGGGCTCTGGTCAGTGTCCTCACGGCACTTCTCAGAGATAATAGCGCTCTGTAGAAAGAAGACACCCAGTCAGCAAGAAGGACAGATGACCAATTCACCTTCAGCTGTAACTACACTAATCTGCCTCAACAAAGCCGGCAAACTCAGTATGCATATGAAAGGCTCTTAAGGGAGGTTTGCAGGATATTGAGGAAACATCATGTAATGATTATTTGGAAAGATGTGAATATTATTTTGATAGATGTGCATATATAGGTTATTTGTTAAAAAAAATGTTTGCATTGTTATACACTGCCTAAAGCAGTTTCATTAAAGTCTAGCGTTTGGAGTATCAACTTACAAGAATAGCTGCACATGTAATACAGATTAAGAAATACCTATTAAATGAAAATGGATTTTTTTTATGGATTACATGATTAGATATGTATTAAATTATACAGACAGCTGCAATAAATTAGCTGATATTTTGTAATTTACAGAGTATCTGTTTACATTTTAACATACAGAAATAACTTTCAAAGAGACAATCCTTGCCCTACAAAACTAGCACACACATTTGTATATATATACACACACACACACACACACACACACACACACACACACACACACACACACACACACACACACAATTTGTTGGTTTTTATGGTTTACAGTGACTCTCCATATTCATAATGTTTTTATACTGTACAGACTGCATTTTCTATCGCCCTGCACCAACCCTAGCCCTCACAGAAAACACTGCATTTTTTAAGCCTTTTTAAACCGGAAGTGTCCTCATAAATCACCCTCACATTGAAATACCTATGTCATACCCGTGCCATTATACAAATTTGAAACCACACACACACACACACACACACACACACACACACACACACACACACACACACACACACACACACACACACAATAAAGGTTAGTGATTTTATAATAGGACATGCTGAATCAATGTCAGGTGATTTTCCCTTGAGCTACTGCACGAGGATATATATTTTAAAGCTGACAGCAGACGTCACCGGTAAAGAAGACTGATTGTTGTTAGATGAGAAAGGGGATTTTTTTTTTTTAGTTAAAAAACTGATGATGATGATAATTGTTATAATATTTAGCTAGCTTGAGCCGAAAACATGCCTCCATCATCATAGAGTGCCTTACACTGAACGAGCAGCTCCTCAGTAAGACGTAGGACAGGACGCTGTAATCCACACCAACTCCTAACCGTCAGTTTATCCACGGCATGTCATTTGAAGACTCGCACTTTGATCGCCAAACTGTGCCGCGTCGCTCTTGTTATTGTTGATAAATCTGTCACGGAAGTGGCGTAGCTCTTGTTATTGTTTATTGATTGGTCAGTTTGGTTGTGCGGTCTGTGCGTCCTCGCTGGCGGAGCGGAGAACAACAAGCATTTCATAAAATGCATTTTTTTCGCTATTTAAAATACCTCGACATTCAGTTTGTATATCTACATTTATAGATCCAGTAGTTTCCATGTGTGTGTGTTTTTAAATATTATTTACAGCATTTATTAAGAATGCAAAAGATGATCAGAGGAGATGAGTCAGTGCAGAGGGTCACTCGTGACCGACTGAGGACTGAGGAGGGGTTAGTTAACCATCACTGATCATGGCAGAACCATATACAGTCTATGGGGCAGAACACTCTAGTAAGAAACAGAAATATCTTTGATTACAGACCAAATATCACAAACCGTAGCGCTGATTCAGAGATCTTTCAGATTGCCTAATGCCTCCCTCTAGTGGTGGGAAAACTTCTCACAAGGTAATTGCTTCAGGCGACTTTGTGGATGTTGGAGATGGATCAGGGTTGTTATAGATATAGATATTTTTATTTTATCTTTTTTTCAAATAAGGAAAATGTTTGTCTGAAAACCACAAGGTTTGGAATTTGGGTGCCCTGTACAGGACATTAATATAAAAGTGTTTAGTGTCTGTAGAACCAGTGTGCCCTGTACAGGACATTAATGTAAAAGCATTCAGTGTCTGTAGAACCAGTGCTATATGCAAAAAACAAATAAACAAACAAACAAACCAACAAACAAACAAACAAAAAAGGTTAACACAGCCCTGGTAAAATAGGAAAATAACAGCTAATAAAATTGGTGTCTTATCTTCATCCTGTCACCAGAGGTCACACAATGACCAACAAACACATTAGGCTACTATGTTTACGAAATTACAGTGTTTACAGAACTGACAAAAATACGTTTTCTATGTGCTTGGTAACAAATAATTGTTTCTTTTCTATCTGGTTTTCTAAAAAAAGTACATCCATCTCCTTGTTTCAGTTTCCTGTTTAATCTCTCTCCTATATGTTGCTGGCTCATTAATATTCAACATACCATACTGGGCAGAAATGCAAATTTAAAAAGTACTAGTAGGCTATCTATTAAGTTCAGGATATCTCTGGTCTAAAAAGTTACTAGTAACTAAAAAAATAAGTACTAGTTCTATTTTTTCTTAACAAGAGGAGTATAATTAAATACACGTCACTATTGGAATAAGTACTAGTATCTAATGAATAAGTACTAGTAACTTTACAAAAGACACTAGTACCTAAAGAATAAGCAATAGTAGCTAAAGAATAAGCACTAGTATCTAATGAATAAGTACTAGTACTTAATGGAAAATATACTAGTATCTAAAAAATAAGTACTAGTACCATGAGAAAAGATACTAGTACGGCTTATAGATTAAATGTTACAACGGCTTTCCACACTGCTTGCGCATGTAGACCTACTGATATTCAGAAAAGAATATAAAAACATAAAAACTCATACATGGGTATTTTTTTCTTCAATTGCTTGAAATATAAGGTTATTTTACCTGTATTCTAATAGGCTTTGCGCAGTGATTTGGACTCTCAAGACGTGTTTTTGTTTGGTTTTTGCAAGGTCGATGACTCGACAATGTCTGCTCTCCTATCATCTCTCAATCCCTTACAGTTACACATACAGCACAATAACATTATGTCAGGGGAATGGTTTTAAATTCTAATGAGAGAAAAATCATACCTTTTCTGTTGTCTTCTTTTTAAAGATATTGAAAAGTTGCGATTGAACCATTTTGCATGAAAAATTACGAAAACTTGCTTGCTTGTGCGCAGCTTGTTACAGAACCAAGTTATGATTGGTCAGTCGCCTTTATTCGTGAATTATCTTAAGTAGATAATTTTAACATTTCATTTGCATGATAAGTTTGACACAATACACATTATTAATCCAAAGAGGATGGTGAGAGGGGATGGTGGTTTTACTGAGGGGATGCTTTTTGTCATTTATTTTCAATCAGGAGGATGCCCTGTATATACGTATATGAAACTCTATATGTCACAGTCCGACAGGTCACTCAATCTGACATAATGACATCATCACATGACACAGCTGATTGGTCCTTGTAGTGTCAGAAGCCAAAGAGCTAGCTGCTCAGCATCCAAATATTTGGCTAGTGCTTGCTGTGGCAGTTGCAGCACGCTTCAGAACCCCCTACCTTCCCCAGCTCCACCTGTATAGATCTGTTACAGGGTGATTCATGTATGCTATATCGGGGTTATTTCATATGTTATAAAACAGTAGCAGTATCGTAGCAGATCTATTCCATCAAGACCAAACACATTAACATTGTCATGCACATTACCATGGCAATCCCTCCGAGAGTTGTCATGACAGAAATATATATATCATCCTATGTGTTTTCATAATTATTTATGCTAATCCAATATAATTGCGCAGAGTAACATATTGAATTGGTGTGAAGACAACTGTTGTCTCTTCTGTGGCATCCTTCCTCAGGCACAGTGATTAAAGTATTCTGCTTCAGACCGCTCGCCTGCAAACAAAATTGACAAAAGCTGCAATGGTGCCAAGACTTAAACATCTAGAAATAATTAAAGGGGTCATATGATGCGATTTCAAGTTTTCCTTTCTCTTTTGAGTGTTACAAGCTGTTCATGAATAGATAAGATCCCTAAAGTTGCAAAGACTAAAGTCTCAGACCCAATTAATAAAAGTTTAGACTTGTCAACACCCTCCTAACAAACCTTATTTAAACATGCCTCCACATGTCTACGTCATTGTGTGGGAAGATTTGCATAACGCCGCCCAAATGTTCACGCAAAGAAAGAAGGCGTAACTTTGATTCTTGCTGTTGCTGCTGGCGCCATGTTGTGGAGACGCTGTTTCATTGTGAAAGCGAAAATACTTTGTTTGGCCTTTCAAAAGAGGACACACCTAGAAATCAGTGGTTAAGTTGTATTTACAACACTGTTCCAGAACAGTTCAACCCAAATATTCAGATGTGTGCAGCACATTTTATGGAGGACTGTTTCCTGATCCTGGGAAAGAAGACTACAATGCCATTGTTGTGGCTCACAGTCTGTAAGTACATTTACATATTTAAAGGATTTGCCACTGATGATTCAAACGCGAGTTTTGAGCAGTGTTGAGCAGCGCTTATTTGTCATTCCTCAGATCACAAATGCAGACATGGTTTTATATTTATGCGGTGTGATGCAATGCAATGCATAAAAAGACAGTATAAGTCATTATAATCAGTAATTATGTCCGCGCTGGATGCAACAAATGGCTCGTTTGTAATGGGTTTTGTTGTTATTGTCTTATCGTGCCGGCATTCTGACCAGGTCACACATCACAGTATGACAAGGGGCATAAAATTTCCATCACACGCTTGAGGCATTCAGCCAATCACTGTATACTCACTGTATAGCTGGCCAATCAGAGTACACCTCGCTTTTCAGCACATGAGCTTTGTAAAAATCGATGCGTTTCAGAAAGGCGGGGCATAGAGGAGAAACAATAATGTAAAGTATGTGGACAATAATGTGTTTTTTGAAACTTAAGCCGCATGAACACGTTGCATTAAAGCAAATACACAAACTAATGTTCTTTTTAGTAACATCATATGACCCCTTTAAGTGCTGAGTAACTTAGACTTACTCGTCTGGTAGTAATCATAGACTTTTACAACCGCTGGCTTGAGGTTTTTAACTGAGAAGATTTGTTGAATACGTAGTGTTCTTTGGAAAACCATGTACTTTTGAACCTGTAAAACATATAAAACTCAAATTACATTAGATTAATCCGTACTATGATATTGTACAGCATTTTTGCCATATTAAATAAGGTTTCAAAACAGATTTTAAAGTTAATTATTTTAAATCACACTGGTTGTCATTCCCACCTCTTGAAGATAAATGATTACGTGGTCGTCTTTGGATTCAACACGATGTTCTGATTTCTTTAACTGTGGAAAAATTTTTTTAGTGCAAACTAAAATATTAGAAAAGATTTGGGGAAATAATGTAGCATTTACTGTCATGGATGCTGACTTAAACTGCCTCACCGCATCCAGGGAAGAGGGCTTTAGTTTGAAACCAGACAAGAGTTTCATATCTACAATGACCATGTTAGAACTGTCTTGTGTCCCAGTATACCTGAACGGATAACAAAAAGTATAAAAATATAGAATATTTGCAATAATCAAGTAAAGAATTAAATCCTAACACTGAAGGTGTAAATCAGAATCCGCTCTTACATAATGTCTAATACGACATCCAGAATTTGTCCCGTCCTGCTCTGACACAGTCCCTCAGTCCTAGCAAAGATTTGTAATGCCTTAGAATCCTTAGGAGTTGGGATATTGTAGAAAAGAGACATCTAGAAGAGAGTCACAGAACATTAGGACTTCTCTTTAAGCTATAATCATAATGTGGTTTTAATTTGTTTTGCTACACTTCACAGACCTGCACAGACACACAGGTTGAGCCCTTCACTTCAATGCTGTATTTGGCTGGAACGTTCTGCAGCTGCTTCTCCTGGTACAGTAACTTGTTGTCCTGATTGACATCAAAGCGGTGAGTGTCTGCTGCTGACTGTACAGTCACTGTGCTGGAGCCGTCAGAGCTGAACACTTTGGTGGCATACAAAGACAGAGCCTGAAGAGCCACCACTGTGTCCTGAGAAATAAATGTGTTCAGTAATGTGACTTTTACCCATTATTCAGCAAACATGTGTTTGATTTGAGTGGTTTGAGTCACCTGTGTGGAGGAGAATCCTCCATAGGCATTCTGCTGCTTCACAAGCCAGCTGACAATCCTGTTAGCAAATCCCAGATCAGCTGTAGTGAGTGAATCTGCAGTGAGAACAGCTAGCAGCACATATGAGCTGATCTCCACGGCCAGAGAATCAGAGTCATCAGCAGATGCAGACTGAGACCAGTGGAGATGAGACCCTTTAGGACATATGGACAAAATAGATACTAGTAACCCAACAAGCAAACAAACAAACAAACAACAAAAAATCTTACAGTCATAAAAGACAACAGAAAGTAACCAGAAACAAATCTCTTACCGTCTGAAATAGCAGCATCCTCCAGTTTCTTGAAAAGCTGCTGTCGAGTGTCCGTGTCTCCAGCCAGACTGAAAGTGTAGGCGAGCAGAGCAGTGGAGTAAGTGTTTTGGATATTGCCAACAATATGCTTTAAGTATGACAGACCTTTGCTCACAGCAGGATCCTACAACAGAAACAGTGCAGGTGACAAATATATAAAGCCTTATAAAAATAGTACAGTTTGTGCTTGAAAACATGTAGTAGACTGTACTGACTGTAACTGATGTGTTCAGCTCGAGTAGTGATGCAGTTATATAGGCAGTGATGGTCACATTGTCACTTACACCCCCCTAAAATGCACAAATAACAAATAAAGGCATCTATTATGAATATGTTTATTTTTAAATAAGCAATTTTGACTTCTTAACAAGACAAATGAAACTGAGAACCAAAATTGTTTAAGTCATTAAGACATATTTTCAGACAATATATTTTATTATTCTATATTATTTTTTTATTTTTTTCCTTTCATCATTTTAAGCAAGGATATACAAATTTTGCTTCATTATACCAATAATTAACAAATGGAATAACAACTTAAAAATGTTTAAAAAAATTTACCTAAAATAAATATATCTTGTTTTAGAAATGTTATGTAATTAATGTAGATATTTTTAGTGGAAAACTGATTAAGTTCACTGATTTATATAAATATTTTTAATATACTTTGTAAAAATTTTTTACCTTCATTCTGTTATTGAAGAGTTTTCCCCTGCTCTCATATAAACCATCTGGTCTTTGGTGACGTATCAACCATTGCTTTGAATTCTCAATTTTATGGGGGTCAATAAAGATGTAACGCTGTGCTTTCCCGAAAGTCCTCAGCACAAATGCGGTCAGCCTGTTAGTTGAAATCAATTCAGTGCATTTATTCAGACTCATCTGGAGATGTGTGATGTGGCTTTTAAGATATTACCATCTTTTGATTTGAAACAATATTCATTGCTGGACATTTGGATTTTGTGTAATAGTTTATTTATGAGGTAAAAACAGGAGTTCATACCATGTATTTCCTTCTCCCTTTCCAAATGTAGTATATGATCCATCCATGTTCTCATAGTTGAGTTGCCTTTGATACCCTGTTCAATATTTTGGTTCAGATTATTTTCCTTAAATGTACTGAAAAACATTAGAAATAGTATGAAACTCCTCTGAATGGCATCTCACCGCTCTTAAGGAAGCCGGTGGCTCTCTCTCGGATAGCTGAGGTAAGCTGTTCCGTGTTTTCCAGATACTGCAGAATGTAAATATTGGGAGAAAGAACTGCAATATTTTGTTCTCCACAGCCGTACGGCATCTGTAGTAATCCATCAAGATTCCTCAGTGCACGACCCAATATGTCTCCTGCAAGAGGATATGTGATTGTACATTTCTACATCAGAAATATTCACAAGACGGTACTGATGTAAATGTATTAATATTTTTTCTTCACCAAGCACTGAAACGGTAGCTCTTCCTGATCCCTCTATCATATTTTTGGGAAATGTCAGCTCTACTTCCTCCAAGAGGTTTTGCCCTGTAAATGGAGGCACAAAATCAATTCATAAATCAATTCATTCTTTCTTTCTCATTCAACATTTTTATGGCATATACGAGTGCACAGCCATTACCTTTGGGGCAAAGCAGCCAGCTGTGGCTGTTAGTCTTTTCAATTCCTTCAGCCTGAGGAACACAGGTTAATGTTAGCACAGTTTAGCCTTTTTTGATCTTTGGCTGCAATGTAAAGGTAGAAATTTAGATAATATAACTTGCAATAATGCATTGCATGCCATGGTTAAAAGTGGCTTCTATCAATTGCAGATCATTGCCAAATTGAAGAGAATTTTGTCTTTTAATGATATGGAAACTGTGATTCATGCTTTTATTTCATTCAGATTAAGTTATTGCAACTCATTATATGGGGCTGTCTAAGAGCCTGCTCTCACAGTTGCATCTAGGGCAAATGCTGCAACTAGACTATTGCAGCCAGGTCCAGGTCCACAAGGTCCAGCATTTCTCCGAAGCTGGCTTCTTTGCACTGACTTCTTTTTGATTTTAGAGTCCAATAAAAAGTTTTGATCATGGTTTTTAAAGGTTTGCATGGTCTTGCTCCGAAGTACATATCATGTTACGGCATCAATGTGTTGCTAGACCTTTAAGATCATCTCAGAGTTTGCTTTTACATGTGATTGAGCATGGAGATTGAGCCTTCTTTGTGGCAGCCTGATATCTCTGGAATAGTCTCCTTTGCATATTATATCCTGTGACTCATTAGATTTTTAAATCTATGCTGAAAAGACAACTCTGTAATTGCCCCAATGTGTTGGAACAATGAAGAGTGATGTACAGTATATTGTGTTGTGTGTCTATTTGAGTAATTTTATGAAAAGCACTTTGGTCAACTTTGTTGTTTTAAATATGCTATTTAAATACATGTTCATTGATTGATTGATTGTATTTGCATAATATGTTTTTACCCACATTTACACGCAAGCTTTGTGTGACTGTGTCAATGCGTCCTCTCTCTGGCACGCTCACAATCTCATTGTCACACACAGTCTGGGACGCCTCTGCCTCTGCACTGACTGTAATATTCAAGACTCCTACAACACAAGACATGTACGTGAAGATTAAACAGACACAAAGACTGAGAAACAATGATTCAGACTGGAAAACTCACCAAGAACAGAAGGAGTGAGGATCCATTTAAAGGTTTTTCTTCCATTAGCACACAGACAGGATGAAAACTGATCATCAGAGGAGGCTTTGAGAGTGTAATCTGAGGAAGGAGCTGGAGTCACTTTAACCTGTCAGTCAAACACACATGATTAGTGGCATATTTGATATTATTGGATAAGACTCTGAAGTCTGAAGTTTCACCATGATGCACTTGGACAGATAGTTGAAGACAGTGGCCTTCAGCTCAAAGATCTCCCCACGGATGATGGAGTAAGGCAGAGAGAGCTCCAGGAAGAAGGGCTGGAAAACTGTCAGCTGAGCAGGAGGAGCCAGACCCAGACCTTTGGAGGACAGACAGAAGGCCCCCGTCTCCCAAGAAGTGATGGTGTCAGGAACTGTGACAGGAACCTGAGCTGATCCTGAGTCCCTGAAGAGCAATTTGCATTTATTAACATTATTATTATTATTATTATTATTATTATTATTATATTATTAACATAGCATTTACCAAATGAGTACCAAATGTAATTTAAGGGAGTGTCACCTTCAGACTTTTTAACCTATTATTCACTCACCCAACCTCAACAAGTTCCCAGATCCAAGTTTCTGGGAAGAATGTGCGAATGGTTTCCTCGGGTGGAGGTGTGAGAGCAATCCCAGGTCCTATACCTCCTGTAGTAGCAAAAAGCAAAAAACAAAAGGATTAAACAATGAAAACCTGAACCACCCTATATTGTACTGCAAAAAAGTACTTAATAATAATAATAATAATAATAATAATAATTATAGTATTACCGCATGGAGAACCTCAAGAGTGACAAGATATTCTAAATTATTTTCATTAACAATTAAAAAAATTGGGAAGATAACTGGCACATGCTGACACATTTGTTCCCAAATACACGTTATAAGCGACCCAAACTAACAGCACTTGCAGCGATGGAGTTTGTTTGGAGCAGCATTTACTGTTAACTGAGCCACTCTGAGCCACTGAAAACACAATGAGCTGCTCATGTGTAAACCCAATATGTTATGTTTAAATATGCCCAATATGTTTAATATGAATAGATTAAATATACAGAAAGCGAGCAAAGAGCGCTTCCTTGAACAGCTACAGCTGACAGTCAGTGGCAGTGCTATTTGCAACAATGCTAAGTGCTGCAAATCATGCTGTAATTAAGCCATTAACAGTCTTCAGACAGGCTGTGAACACAAGCACGGGACTGTTTAAAAGTAGGTGACTATCAGCGTGTACTGGATTGAGTCGAAATAGTCTAATCAGGCCCGGACTGGCCATCGGGAGCACCGGGAAAATTCCCGGTGGACTGGCGGCTAATTTGGCCCGCTGCCATGTTTTTTATTATTATTATTATTATTTTATATTTATGCCTCTTCAATGTACAAAAGTGATCATTTCCAATTTTTTCATTCGATAATAAGTCATAAATTGGTTAGTCTTGACTGGCAGCACTGCGCTATACAAATCGGCTGATGTCTGTTCAGCGCTTCCGTCAAACAATTCCGAACAGAACTGATGCGTGGGCCTCGAGGAAGGAGAGGAAGTGGCCAGAAGAAGCAGTGAAATGTAGCAACATCACTGACCTGTTCAGGGCTTCAAGTGCAGATCAGTTTCATCTGTAAATATGCTAGTTTTGTCTTTATTAACCTAGTTGAGTATTAAACTGCTAGTATCAGTACTAGCACCCCATTATAAACATCATTCAGAATACTGTGATAAAGGACATCAGTATCGATTGTAAAGTTACATTTAAAATTGACAGATATTCACGCGGATTTATTGTACAGGAAGGGATGGAGCTAGAGCAGACGCAACACAAAAATAATATGAGTCACAGCCTAATAACTCAATAGTGTTCAGTGTTAGAAGTTTTCAACAAACATATTGTACTAATTGTGGCATTTAGGCACTTTAGAAAATGTGTTTTAAGACACTACCAGTCAAAAGGTTTTGATCAGTAAGATTTGTAAATGTTTTTTAAAGAAGTTTCTTCTGCTCACCAAGCCTGTATCATTTGATCCAAAATGCAGCAAGAACAGTAATATTGTGAAATATTTTTATTATTTAAGATAACTGATGTCTATTTTAATAAATATTTTAAAATGTAATGTATTCCTGTGATTTCAAAGCTGAATTTTCAGCATCATTACTCCAGTCTTCAGTGTCACATGATCAATGTAATGCATTACAGTAACAGATTACATTTTGCTGTAACACAGTAGTGTAAGGCATTACTAATTATTTTTCAGTAATATTTTACTCGCCACATGTTCAGTAACGCTTGTAATATTTTACTCGCCACATCCAAAATGTAATTGTTCAAAAAAAAAAACCTAAACAAAAAAAAAAAAAAACAGCAAGACCGCGAGAATCAAAAATGCCGCAAGTAAGTTCTATTTCCTGTTCGTGGTCAGTCAATAGGCGCGTGTGGTGTCCAAATTTTACTCGCCACATGTTCAGTAACGCTTCTGATATATTTGTTTAGCGATTTATTATTACATTCATCTCCCTCTCGCTGGTGGAACTGTGGAACTTTGAATTGTGTGACGTCGTCCAGTGAAGGCCTGTTTAGGGTGGGTTTTTCAGGAGTACCGCGAGGCTACTGGCCCGACAGTGGAAACGCGGCATGATTTCGGCCTCTGTGCTCGAGGTCCGAGGCTATTAGCCCCGCCTGGCTCGCTGTAAGCCCCAGAGGAAAAGCAGCTAATGGGTGAAGATGGCAGAAGACTGTACGTGTGCGAGATGGAAGTATGCGCATCTTGTCATGGCATTAGAGTTTATATAGTCCTGTTGTGTCTAATATGAATAGACCCAAGCTATTCACAGATATTGGCAGATAATCACTTTACCTCTACCATACTTTTAACAGATTTGGATCGTTTGTGATTGTGGCTGTCATCCTTTCTTGAGCTTTCACTTTGCTCTGCAGTATACATTTTGTCATTTTAGAATGAAGGGTTAGTTCACCCAAAAATGAAAATTAGCCTGTGTTTTATTCACCCTCGAAGCATCCTATGTGTATATGACTTTCTTCTTTCAGGCGAATCCAGTCGGAGGTATATTAAAAATTGTCCTGGCTATTCCAAGCTCTATCATTGCAGTCAGCGGGTGTTGCAGTTGAACAGTCCACAAGTCGTCAAATAAAGCACACATCCATAATAAAACGTGCTTCACACGGGGGTGAATAAAGGCCTCTCAAAGCAAATCCATGTGTTTTTGTAAGAAAAATATCCATATTTGAAACGTAATAAACACTTTTCTCTCACTTCTGGTATCTGTCATTTACGTTCATTTACATTCTACTTCTGTAGTTATTTTGGTGAAAGTAACTCAAAAGTAATACAGGAGTCATGTAACGCATTACAATTCTGAGACGGTAATATTGTAAGGTAAGGAATTACTTTTAAATAACAGTAAGAAGTAATCTATAATGTATTACAGTTTGGAAGTAACACTGCACATGATCCTTCAGAAATCATTCTAATGATGATTTGCTGCTCAAAAAACATTTATTATTATTATTATTATTATTATTATTATTATTATTATGTTGAAAACAGAGTAGTTTTTTTCAGGTTTCTTTGATGAATAGAAAGTTCAGAAGAACAGCATTTATCTGAAATAGAAGTCTTTTGTAACATTATTTATGTCATTATCATCACTTTTTCACTTTTGATCAATTTAAAGCATTCTTGCTAAATAAAAGTAATAATTTCTATAAAATTATTTATAGAATCCCCCCTCCCAAAAAAAAATATATATATACTGAATCCAAGCTTTTGGTATAGTGCTGTAGTGTATTAGACCCGAACCAGACAAATTAAAGATTCGATCGGGAGCATGGTTGAAACATGAGGAGCTGAATTCCACAGAAAGGCAACAGGATGTTGTAAATCAACTCCTAGCACCACAGTCTGAAGCAAGATAACCAACCAACTCTTTCAGAGAACAGCTTTCAACATTAACACCATTAGAACAATTATTGACAATTTCAATTCAGAGATTGGCAAATTTGGGGCAAGTAATCAAGATTGATGGTCAAAGAGATACACAGCCTGACCATCACATGTAAACCCATGAGAGTAAACAAGATCGTTGGATTGACGCCCCCCCCCCACCTAGCAGAACCAGACTGAAATTTCTAAGGGGACCTTTTAACCTCTGGTCTCCACAGAACATCCTTATGTCAAAGAAAAGCAGAGAAACTGTCTTTTACAGATGAACACAAAAAGACTTCTAAAGGGATATCAGTCCATTGCTTAACTCCATATCATTTATGAAACCCACACATTTGACTATCATGTTTCTAATCACTTATTGTGTATGTCTTTTTAATAACTATTGAATAGCTTAAGTATTCATATACATGTTTAGTATGTGTGTGTTCGAATCTTCTTGCTTGAAATGTTTCTGACCATCAGTTATTTGTCAAATGTATCATATTCTTGTTATAGGAATCATGTCCAAAATTATACCCTGTAAGAGCGGGAAAATTCGGACCATGTCATTGATAAGATAACATATGATTTATGAATGGGTAGGACAAACATCGCAACACCCCGAGCAAAGACAATATCTAATTGGTCAAGACAACATTTGAGGTGTGGCCAAAAGGCCAGTTTAAGTACTCAGGACACCATCAAATTTTGCTTTTTAGCTTTGGCTTTTCAGTCATGCTTTTAGTCATCACTTTTAGTGTTCTTCGAGCACGGTTCCAGCGTGCTTCGGCCTGCACGCCTGCTGCTACTTAGCCACGATGAGAAGAAACACCACCTAGTCTCGTCAAACTTTACTTCTGTTCTTTTACTTTAGTTTCTTTTCTTTTCTGTTTGAGAGTTTTGTGTTCTGAGTTAAGTTTTGTAACGCCGTGTCTCAGAGTCTGACCTCGAGTGCCCGTTCAACTTCAACCAGCCCACAACTCTGCATCGTCAGCCAACGCCCAACCACGGGCTTCCCAAGACGTCACTTCAATGACTACTGAACTTCCAGCCAATCAGCAACCTCGGGAAACCCCCAACCCCCTATACACAGGCAACGCAAGTAACGTACCTCCAGACTAAGCTGAACTGGTGTATCTAGTATAATTTTAACCTCATTGAGGAACTCAATGCGAGGGTTAATTAAGTGACTGATGGTTGTTCATGTCTATGCAATTTCACGTATTGCTTTAAACATGGGATTTCACATTATCGTTCTTAAACCCATTCTTTCCTAACTTTCTATCCTCCTGCAACTTGTGTGAATGTGCGAGTGCGTGTGCTTATGTGTTAGATTAGTTTCTATGTCTTAGATTTATCTAATAAAGCCTTATTCATATTGAAAAGAGAAGTGTCTTGTGTTTTGTGCTTACAAGTTAATGTCTTAAACTGCCGATCTTGTTACTGTGCTAATTAATAGTTTTCACTATATTTTGGATATAAATATCCATTGCAGAGTTGATGTTATACGGCTCGTTCAACGAATCGCTGGCCGTCTCAGTGATCAGCCGTAAAACAGTGATCCTGTTCAAATTCCCTTAAAAATCTTAAATGATTCCCTTTGAGCTAAATTGACATGTTTCCCTTACAGTGCATGTATAATGCTACAAAAGCTTTTTATTTCAGAAAAAATGCTGATCTTTCAATCTTTCTATTCATCAAAAAGTCCTGATGTACTTAACTGTTTTAAATATTGATAATAATAATAATGTTTCTTGAAGAGCAAATTAACAATGATTTCTGAAGATCATGTGACACTGAAGACTCAAGTAATGATGCGGAATATTCAGCTTTTTGATCACGAATAAATTATATTTGAAAATGTATTCAAATCGAAAGCAGTTATTTTAAATAGTAAACATATTTCACAATATGACTGTTTTTTGCTGTACTTTGGATCAAATAAATGCAGGCTTGGTGAGCAGAAGAGACTTCTTTAAAAAACATTTTAAAAATCTTACTGTTCAAAAACTTTTGCCTAGTAGTGTATATTTGTATGAAATATAGGTTTGTTAAATCTAGTGTATTTGAGTCATTTTAAGATAAATAACATTCTGTGCTGAAAAATTTAAATTAAGTGGTTGTTTTCAATAAGGTGGACACAGCTCTGTTCATAACAATAGACCTGCTGGTGAAGAAGTGACAGGTAAAAAAAAGGGGCGGGGGGGAAGAGCTATTGGGGAAATGAAGAAATGAAGAAAAGGGAAAGGGAAGTGAAGGTGCAGTGCAAGAGGGAACCTTTAATTATTTTCCACTGCCCTATAAGGATTTAGACCTTTTTATGTGATGGCCATAACAGGGTAGTCTGTGGTTTAAGAAATTGTTGTGCATGTATAGGCTGTATACACAAAAAGGGGCCAAAATTGTACTTTTATGGTACAACAGCATGTCACTGGAACAGGACCCTTAAAAGAACATATTTGTTCCTTTTTTACCCCTAATAGGTACAGTAGGCCTACATATTAGTACCTTAAGGGTAAAAATTACTACTCTACTATGTTCCTATTGGGGGTAAAAGGGTACAAAGATGCCCTTTTAAGAGTACTGCTCCAGTGACAAGCTGTTGTACCCCAAAAGGTACAATTTTGGTCCCTTTTTTTTCTGTGTTCTGTATTCTGCCTGAAATTGCATCCCAGTCCGGCCAAGACTCTCGTCTATCGCAACCTGCCCATGCCTGCACTTGCACCCGACACATAGATATTATTCCATCCGTTGCATCAGAAATTAGCAGTTTGCCTGCGTGCAGAGTATATAGTATAGCCTGCTTCAGAGTAGCTATAGGCCTATGTAAATAAAATGAAGCCATTTCACAATTGTCCCAACTGGTGAGTAACACTTTTTCATATAAACTAATTAATTTTACTTGGCTGGAACAGCAGCTACGCTAATTACTGTATGTCTCTATTTGTTTCTCTGTTTTGCCACGGGATTTACATCCCGTGGTAACTAGGATTTACACAAGCTTCAGTCTGGATCCAGAACACCTGAGAAGAGATGATGCTGACCCCCTCAGAGGACCTCAGATGATGCTAACCCAGAGACAACATACAGAACTACCCCATTTTGCTATAAGTTTGATTGCATAATTGCTGTTAATAGTGTTAATAGTGTTAATCGTTAATAGTGTTAATCGTCTGTTTGTTTACGTCTTTTATTGATTTTTCGGTACATTTCTGCCATATGCACATAAAGTGACAGTCACCACTGATAAGCTACTACTAAATATTGTAGAAACTTAATTTTCTGTAAAGTTGCTTTGCAATGATTTGTATCGTAAAAAGCGCTATACAAATAAACTTGAATTGAATTGAAATATAGGTACTAGTCAACAGCGATTTAAAAAAAATTAAATCCTTTTGAACCTGAGATGCTAAGGGTGTCCCATCCACAGCTGCTAGATGTGCTGTCAAAAGCAATCAATATATGAAAATTGCATACATTTAAAGATGCACCATGTCGCAGTTTTAGTAATTGTTTAAGGCCATTTCGAGAATTACATGGGTCATAATTCTCAGGTAGGAAAAAACAGAAATATGTATACTATAAATATGGGAAAATCATATCCCTGACCATATCCCTGACCTGCAACTCCAGCTTCTCCAAGTGGAATTCCTTGACCCATTGGACTCATTGCAAGCCCTGGACCCACTGCACCTGGCAAACCCAATCGAACCCCTGAACCCATTGGACCTGCTCCAAATCCAGCCATTCCTGGGAAAGCTTCTGGTATGCTTCCATAAGATGGTGGGTGAACAAAACCCATAAAACCTGGAATTTTACAGGACATTTACTTTACAGATTATTTTTTAAAACATATCCATGGTACATAGAGAGAAAATAAACAGATGTCTTACCACCAAACATTCTTTGATAAAATACATCTCTGAATTTAATACAGGATGGCATTTTAATAATCAAATTTGTCACCACCTTCAATCCCATGTTTTATCCAGATGACAATGTAAAAAGGCAAGAGACAATATCTGTTACTAAAAAAATATTTCCGATGCTAACTGTATATTTTTTGTCTCAAAACATTAATCAAAATAAAGCTTTTAAATGAAACAAGCCTCAAATACCGAAATGTTAAATATTTACCCTGAAAGTCGCATAGACAGCATCTGCCTTACTCTCTGAGGGGTAAGAGTAGGATGGCATTTGTGTATAGAGATGTGGAGGAGGCAGAAACTGAGAACTTCTTATACGTCTAACAATAAAGCAATCCTCTTGATCTTCAATGTCATATGGAAAATGCCTGGCTGGCAACAGGTTAAAAACCTGCAGAAGGATGGCAGAAATTGTGATTTTGGAATTTTCTTTGTGAAAAGTGTCAAAACTGAAGACAGGTCTGAAATATATATTACTTTGTCAGTATCTAGATGTTTTCCAGACTCCAGGATCAGGACGCTCTGATCTACAGCACTGAGGCCACACAGTGAACCTGGCTGAGCTGAGATCTGGAGAGTGTTTTCTTCACCAGGAACAGCTGTAGTCGGAGAAAACCGCAGTGACACCTGAGACACATAGTAGTCCAGTCTTTAATTTTAAAGCAAAATCAAAGTATTTCAACCAATCATTACTAAATACTCTGACTAATTATTACACGGCTATCAGGAATACTTCTGATATGGCATTTAGAGGATTCTCAGATCTAATATTTCCTAATGTTTGCTGTCATCCAAGGCAATGCTGTTTATCAGTCCATTCATCCACATAAGTGAAACCAAAGTCTCCCTTGAAATCCTCCATTACAATGCACAAAACAATCAACTAAGCTTAGCAACAATTTTATAATTAAAATAGTAATTTGTTGAAAAAATGATATACGTAAGTATTTCAACATTTCCTATTCACATACACATTTATTTGGTGAGTACCAATAAGTCAGCTGGTCATTACTGCAAAATAAACTCAGAGACAGTACATTCTTTTTCTTCATATTGTAATAGACACAGCCAGCATACCTTGTTTTCAAAGCATTTCTCAGTTTGAAATGTTCTGGAAGCAGCTAGTACAGTTTCACTGGGCAGCACACAGTATGCGAAAAACTCCATCTTAGGAGACATCCGGGCACGAACAGGAACTTTAAACATCACTTCTCCCTGAACTACTCCATCAGAGCCTTTCATCTCAATGTTCTTATAGCCATGGTGGACTATCTGTTCTCTGGATGAAACCTGAAAAAGTGAATAGCACAGTGAATTAAATAGCTGAATGCAAAAATGTCTGTGTAGTGTTCAGCTTAATTCCTCCACTCACCAGGTAGACTATAGTAACAGAACCACTTTCAGCAGTCTCTCCAGTAATAGTGTACTGCACGGTTACTGAGATCTCCTCCTCGCATTTCAGAGGTTCCTCTAGAGCCTTTATAACCAGCGGACTCACTTTTTCTGGGCCTTCTTTGGATTTTATTTGCAGAGTTTTGTATGCAGATTCAAAGTTGAATGGAGCACCATTCTGACTGGTGAATGAAGCACGTGCCTGTCAGGAGCGGATCAACAAAACACACAGTCAGAAAAATCAGCTGTAACTGACTAAAATAAATGTAGAAATAACTGAACACTTAATGATTTGCACTGGTGAATGAATATCACCACTGCAACCGTAAGTGAAACATTTATTTCAGCAGTGCTTGAATTCATCTATTAAAGATTGTTTTGAATGGACAGCATCTGCTATGCAGCACAAAACTAACATATACATACAAATGATAAACTCACCCATACATAAATAGATTTACTTATTGCAAGGGATGTATCAATTGTGAAATCGGCCAACCCATTGATGTCTGTGGTAAGTTCTTGAGGCCGTGACAGGGCATGTTCAACAACAACCTTAAAGTAAGGAAATGGGGTTCCTTTGGAGAACTCAACTTTAACCTGGTGGAAAAAAAGAACCTCATCAAGGACATGCGTTAGTCAAACAAAATGCAGATAAAGATTATTAAATGAAAACCCCAAGTCAAAATGATGATTGTTTATATATTTAGAAACAAGAAAGACTAATTCCCTGTAACCTTTGCTTGTATGACTGATCCTTTCTCAAAGAACTCTGGCAGGTCAATAAATTTAATGCTACCAATAGTATAGGTCAAAAACACATTTTCAGTCCTTTCCATTGAGATGTCTGGAAAACATAAAAGGGTAAATGGCAAAATCTTCAGCACAACCAATCAAGTATGAATAATTTTCGATTTATCTATGCCTTGAGCTCGTTTGTTTTCATGCAAACATGTTAGATGTTACAGTACAAACCTGTCCCCTCTTCAGTTACTGATGCAGTGAAATAAAGAGACTGTGGCATGAAATACACTTCTGATCTTCTGATGAAGACTGAAATGGGGAACATCACAGAGACACAGCCGGTCTCATTTAGCTAGAAAATAATAATAATAATAATAATAAAATAACATCATAACAATATGTATATATAATTAATAGCATAAAAATTAAAAAAAGAAAACAATGACCATTTAGTCATACTTACTACTGCTGACCTATTAACACAGAGTGGAGTATGATACTGATTGGGATAATAAATACTGACTGGCATGGTTTTGCAGAGTCTCATCTTCACGTTACCCTGGACAGGATTGCCATGGGTGTATCTGTTGAAGACATACTGTTAACTGATCTTTCTGCCTAATGTACGTGTTAAAATTTAATGTTCAGATCACCTCACCTCCCACACACCCCCAGCTTTACTTCCTCTTCATTTGCTCTTACTGTCTTTGGTGTGTGTAATTTCACTTCGAATTTTGGTAGAACTGAACCACAAAGACAGTTGTGACATTAGCCAGTATTAGCAAAGGTAAAAAGACAGGAAAAAATAAGAAAACTGACTCAGAGTATGCAATCAAGACTCTTAATTGGCATCTTTCGTTTCATGAAGAACCTTTAACATCCGTTAAACTTTTCATTGCACAAAAGGTTCTTTAGATAATAAAAGCAATAGTTCACCCAAAAATGAAAACGTTACTGAACATTTACTTACCCTCAAGACAGTGAATGGGTGCCATCAGAATGACAACAGAAACATCACAATAATCCACATGAATCCAGTCCATCAATTAACATATTGTACAGCGAAAAGCTGCATGTTTGAAACAAATCAAAGGTGTTTTAACCTTAAACTGTCCATAATCCATAATCCACTTCCTCTAGTGACAAACTCCATCCCCTGTTGTCCTCTAACATCAAAATCTACCAAAATACAGTATTTGTTTTCACTTTTATCTTAATCTGTGCATATTTCTCTCCTGATTCAGATGTGACAACTTTACATTGTTGCAATATTATGGAAAGAGGACTTAAATTTTAGCCAAAAGCAATGGGTTAAAGTTAAATTGTCCTTATAATAGATTTATTACAAATACACAGCTTTTTGCTTTACAAGATGTTGAGTTGTGTTCATTACATGTGATGCTTTTCAGTAGATCTTTCTGATGGCACCCATTCACTGCAGGATCCATTGGAGAGAAAATGATGCAATACTAAATTTCTCCAAATCTGTTGTGCTGAAGAAACAAATTTATCTACATCTTGGATGGCCTGTGGGTGAGTAAATTTTCAGCAAATTTTCATTTTTGGTTAAACCATTCCTTTAAATTTTTTTATTATTTTAAGAACTGTTCACAAAAAAGTAAAAAAAAAAAAAAAAAAAAAAAAGTTTTTTCCAAAATTGTTCTTCTATGGCAGGGGTTGCAAACTCAATTCCTGGAGGGCTGGAGCTCTGCAGACTTTTGTTTCAAACCTGCTCAAACACACATACCATGTAGTTTTCAAACAAGCCTGAAGGACTTGATTAGCTGGATCAGGTGTGTTTAATTAGGGTTGGAGCTAAACTCTGCAGGGCTCCGGCCCTCTAGGAATTGTCTTTGACACCCCTGTTCTATGGCATTGCTGTGAAAGCCCCCTTTATGGAACCTGTATTTTTAATAGCATACTGTAAATGTAAGCTAATACTCACCATACTCTTTAACCTGAAAATATTCTTTAATTGTTTGTTTGCTAGTCTCTACAAACAGCTCATATGAACCAACAGAAGCCTCTGGATTCAGCGTATGGGAAAGTTGCAGAATCTTGCCATGGGTTGATGTGGCATTAATCCACTGATTGATTCTGTTCATTCGATTGTCCTGTTTATATGAGAAGGCATTGAAGAAAAACTACATGGCAATAACAGGAACATTTATGCACAAAAAATGTTTTTGTAAAAGGGGGAAAACAATAAATTAAGTTTACCTGCATTGCTATGAGTTTGTACTGTGGATGTAAACAGATACCATTAGGTCTGGTTTGCATAACACTCATTGATCAGAAATAATTTACTTTCAGCCCACGGTTGTTTACTCAGAGGTCCAAGTCTGAAAGAGTATTTCAGGTACTGTATATTTGTGCAAACAATCAGGTTGGCTAAACATTTAACATTCACTATCATGCTCTCTTTACCCACAGTTAAAAACGTAAAAATTGCAACCTACTGTTTCATCAACTGGCTTAAAATTTAGGTCCACCGTGAAAATCCTGAACTGAACTGTAAAATTGAGGAAGGCATTAAACATCAAGGCCAATGAAGTGCATGTAAACAGACTGTGATCAGAGCACACTGAGGCTGAATAAAAAGCAAAATACCTGTTTGACCAGGATTGTAGATTGATTTATCTGTTCGAATTATTGTAAATGGATTATATGATACAAATTTGACTTTCCTCTTTTTAATCAGATGAGTGTTTTTCCCTTGAGCTTCCACTTGAATCTCTTGCACTGAATCAGAGTCAGGAGCCTGAACACATACAGTTGTATTACAAATAAGTATCATCGTTTCTAGGGAGCAAATATCTAAAATATTAAGATATTTAACCTAAAAATATTCTTTAACTTGTTGTTTTGAGAGTCACAACGTACAATATTCTTCCATGTAGCTATTATAAATGAAAAAAAAAAAAAAAATATATATATATATATATAATTTTTTTTTTTCATATTTATATATATATATATATATTGTTGAAATTCATGGTGTTGCATGCATATAGGATGCTCAGATTTGTTCTATATTTATAAATACAGTTTAAAAAAAATATAATAATATATCAATTATTATATCAATATCTATAATATATGAATATATTAAAAAAAATATATTAAAAAATAAACAATGAATACGCTGTTTTAAACAACTCCAGCAGGTCATTCAATGAAAACATAAATGTAATAGCAGGCCTGAAAGTCAAGGCAGCGGTGGAATTCCTTCTCAGTTCTCTCCTGTAAAAGTGTCCTGTTTTGGTTATAGTTAACCAGAGAAATAGTAAGCTGCAGATTTTCTTCTGGTTTTAGAAGGCTCACACATAGTTTAGCCTCTGAGCCTGATCTTATAACACCCGGAAATATCACCATGAAAATCCTGCAAAAACAAAGTGCACACGCTTAATAACGCCCTTTTCAATGTGTGAAACTAATAATAGTTACTCTGAAATAAGAGCACGCATACAAACAAACACTCATGAAAGGACATACAAATTTATACAGGTATATTTAACAAACAGACAAACAAATAAATAAATAAATTAAAACAATTCTAACACTTACGGCTCAGAAGTTCCTTGATAAACAGAAAGCAATAAAACACATGGTATTAATATTCCTCTTTTGAGTAACGCAAGAAAAAAAGCCATCATGAAGGAATTTGAAGACCGTTTACCAGCATCTAACATGTCTAAAACTTTACCAAACACTTTTTGTTTATTTGACTGGTCACATGACCTCAGTGATGATTAACTGTTCAGCAGTGGCGGTACAGGATGACAGGCTTTTTCTTAAAAAAACAAAAACAAAAACACATCAAACAGTTCACTTATAGATAGCTACAGACCCGTCTCTCTCTTTCCATTCATAGCGAAAACACTTGAACGAGTTGTTTTTAACCAGGCATCATTTTTTCTTTCACATAATAACCAACTGGATGCTAACCAGTCAGGTTTCAGAAGTGGACATTCAACTGAGATTGCACTACTGTCAGTCACTGAAGCCTTGCGGATTGCAAAAGTTGATTCCAAATCATCAGTTCTCATTCTGCCGGATCTATCTGCCACTTTTGACACTGTGAATCATCAGATTCTCCTGTCCACCCTCTCATCACTGGGCATCACTGGGATTCCACTTCGCTGGTTTGATTCCTATCTCACTGGTAGGTCTTTCAGGGTGGCCTTGGGAGGGGAGGTATCTAAAGCACATCAACTAGTCACTGAGGTTCCTCAGGGATTAGTTCTTGGATCCCTCCTCTTCTCTATATACACTACATTATTGGGACCCATCATACAGGCACATAGTTTCTCCTACCATTGCTATGCTGATGACACACAGCTCAATCTTTCATTTCAACCAGATTATCCAACGGTAGCTGCATAGATTTTAGGCTGCCTGGCAGATATCTCAGCATGGATGAAAGATCATCACCTAAAGCTCAACCTGGAAAAGACTGAGCTTCTTGTCTTCCCTGTCACTCCATCTCTACAGCATAATTTCACCATCCAGCTGGCGGCATCAAAAATTACCCTATCAAGTTTGGTCAGAAATCTTGGTGTAATCTTTGATGACCAGCTGACTTTCAAAGACCACATTTCAAAAACTGCTCATTCTTACAGGTTTGCATTGCACAACATCAGAAGGATCATGCCCTTTCTAACGGAGCATGCGGCACAACTTCTTGTTTAGGCCCTTGTCATTTCTAGGCTAGACTACTGCAATGCTCTTCTGGCCTGACTTCCATCATGCAAATCAAACCTCTACAAATGATTCAGAATGCAGCGGCAGGAGCCCAAAAGGGCCCACATCACATCTCTATTTATCTCCCTGCACTGGCTAACAGTTGCAGCTTGCATCAAGTTCAAGATATTGATGCTTGCCTATAGAACAGTCACAGGTTTAGCACCCTCATACTTGCTAAACCTGTGCACTTAGCACTCTCACACTTGAGAAATTACATCCCCTCCAGAAGTCTGAGATCTACGAGTGAGCAACGACTCATGTTATCATCACAGAGAGTCTCAAAATCACTTTCCAGAACTTTTTCGTTCACCATTCCTGGCAGGTGGAATGATCTTCCCACCTCCATCCAGAATGCTGGATTCCTGAAAATTTTCAAATGACTCTGAAGACTGTTGAAAACTCATCTCTTTCGACAACATTTGACTTCATCCTAAAAATAAATAAATAAATAAAAAAAACTTTATTTTTCTATAATCCCAAGCCTAAATTGATGACAATGGGTCTACAATCTACTTAGGCTTATAATGCTTTTGGGCAACGCAGCCCTGAACTATGCCTGAAACTTTGTATTACAAGCACTTCCTGTGTTTGTCTGCCTCTTTATGAAGAATTGCTTATTGTATTCCTCAATTGTAAATCTAATCTAAATAATAATCTAATAATCTAAAACTACATTGCACATTAAATTAATGCAACCCCCGTCTCTGCAGATCCTCGAATGAACTGACTAACTTACCTCATGACAGTCTTGGAGCTTGTTGTGGGACAGATCAAGTTCAACTTACAACAACATTTTCTTTGTCTTCTCCTGCAGACTGAGAGAGGCCAGGGACGCACGTGTCCCTCAGATTCTTGAGCTAAACGGATTTGAATGCAGCTTCTAAAAGACAAAAATATGTTGATAATTTAAAGCTTACAATTGCACTGGTGTGATTAGAATTTTCAGTGCGTTACTAAATTAAACCGCTAATTTCAAATCTGCTTTTGCACTTTAACTGGGGCTGGGGCTGAGCCTGAGACAGACACAGACGTTCACTCTTTTCAGTGTTGGTTTGTTTTTTGATTACATTTAAACACAAATAAGTGCTATCAACAAACATTTGGCAGTTTATAAAATATACACTGCTGTCTATGAAAGAGGCAATAATCTTTTAAATAATTAGACCTTAAGGGATAGTTAACCCAAAAATGAAAACTCTCATGTCGTTCCAAACCTGCAAGACCTTCCTTTATCTTTGCAACGCAAATTAAGCTATTTTTTATGAAATCTTTCTGACCCTGCATAGACAGGAAGGGATCTACCTAGGCTAAGGTCAAGGCACAAAAACGTAGTAAGGACATAATTAAAATAGTCCATGTGACATCAGTGGTTTAAACGTAATTTTATGAAGCTACAAGAAACTTAAGAATAACAACTTTATTCAACGATTTCTTCTTTTCTGGGTCAGTCCGCTGCTATTCACGAGAGTACCACGACACATGTTTACAAGCACAGGAATTCATGGTACTCTCATGAATAGTGGCGGACTGACCCGGAAGAGAAGAAATCGTTGAATGAAGTTGTTATTTTTGTCTTCTTTGTGCACAAAAAGTATTCTTGTAGCTTTATAAAATTATGGTTGAACCACTGATGTCACATGCAAATTTAAATAATGTCCTTACTACGTTTCTGGGCCTTGACTGTGGTAGGACCCTTGCTGTCTATGCAGGGTCAGAAAGTTCTCAGATTTCATCCAAAACATCTTAATTCGTGTTCCAAAGATGAATGAAGGTCTTATGGGTCCAAAATTTTACAAAATATAAATTTTTATCCCTCTGTTGAAATGAAATTGCCTTGTGTATGCTAGGTTATGAAGGATGCTAAGTGTGAAGGACTTCAAAGAACAGCCTCTGATTCACAAAATGCACTGTACTTCTCACTGATCACCTGCATGAAGGTGCAGCCTACAGAATCAGAATCAACTTTATTTGCTAAGTGTGCGCAAACACACAAGGAATTTGTTGTGGTTTTTGAGAATCTCTTGGTATATGCATACATACATACATATATAGATACATATCTGACATGAGAACAGAAACATTTAAATAAGACTTAACAATAATAATAATGTGTATGAATCTGGAACAGAAGATTTATTTACAGATTTGTACATTATGCATTATTGTATATATACAGCTGTATAGAAAATATGCATATGTATTTACATAGTACTTGAGAGAGAGGCAATAATTAGAGATGGAGAATGAATTGCAGGCATGAATTACAGAACACAGGTAATAATTCCTGTGTTAGCTGTTTAGGCTGTAGATGGCATGGGGGAAAAACTGTTTTTATGCCTAGATGTTCTACTGCACAGAGATCTGTAGCGTCTGCCTGAGAGGAGAAGTGCAAACAGGTTGTGTCAAAGTAAAGTGTGTTCAAGCACTAGCAAAAGACAGTGTAAAGAAATACCCTTTGAGAGAAACAGTTAAATCAGCGGAAGTTAAAAGCAGATCGTAAGTGTATTTATTTCTTATCTCATTATTGTTAAGCGCAGTTGTCATTGCTAGGAAACGCTTGTTTGTTTTACTGTTTTTGTTATTTATGCATTTGGTGTCGTACTCTATCGCATACGTTGTCAGTGTCGTGCGCTTGCTTAGACCTTTGTTGTGATAAACAGTAAAGTGTGTTCAGCTGAATTCAATTTCCGTTTTGTCTGACGGGTATAAAAAAAAGGTTAGTATGCCGCGGCAGCCCTCCTCGTGTGAAGACCAAAGAGTGTAAAGACCATCGACTCCACCAGGCAGGGACACCGGCAAGGAATATAACTTGTCTGCTTGATCCTATTCCATCTCATCTCCTTCAAGCCATTTCTCCTGCAGTTGTACCTGCACTCACTCACATCATTAACATATCCTTTCACACTGGTTTTTACCCCTCATCATTTAGACAGGCTCGTATAACTCCGCTGGATCCAGGTCTTCAATACTTATCTTGATTGATCTATCCGCTGCTTTTGAAACGGTTAACCACCAGATCCTCCTGTCAACCCTACTGACAAAGGGCATCTCCGGAACCGCAGTCTTACCTTACCTTTGAGACTTACCTATCAGATAGGTCTTTCAAAGTATCTTGGAGAGGTGAGGTGTCCAAGTCGCAACATCTAACTACTGGGGTGCCTCAGGGCTCAGTTCTTAGACCACTTGGCATCATTAGGTTCTGTCATTCAGAAACATCTCATTCCATCCTAATGATCAGATGGTAGCTGCTCGCATCTCAGCTTGTCTAACAGACATTTCTTGCTGCATGAAGGACCATCACCTTCAACTCAACCTTGCCAGGACAGAACTGCTTGTGGTTCCAGCAAACCCATCGTTTCATCACAATTTCGCCATCAAAGTTAGGCACATCAACCATAACTTCTTCAAAAACAGCCAGAAACCTTGGAGTTATGATTGATGATCAGCTTACTTTCTCAGACCACATTGCTAAAACTGGTCGGGTGAGAGCCGGTCCTGCAGATTTGCTTTATTCAACATTAAGAAGATCAGGCCCTTTCTTTCGGAACATGCTGCACAACTCCTCTTCCAGCCAGTTCTATCAAACCTTTACAATTAATTAGTGTTGTTTTTGGCAGCCTGTTTTAATTTTAGTCTTAGTCTAGTCTTTGTGTGAAGCTGTCATTTTAGTTTTCATTAGTTTTAGTCACGTTCATACTCTTTTTTAGTCTAGTCTAGTTTTAGTCGACGAAAACTGATGACATTTTAGTCTAGTTTTAGTCGACAAAAACTGATGACATTTTAGTCTAGTTTTAGTCAATGAAAATGGTATTTTAGTCTCTTTTTGGTAATGCAATTCTATTTAACCCAGTCAATATAGTACAAGTACCTAGAAGTATAGACGAAACTAAAATTTTCTTTTAGCCAAACCCATTTCAAACAAGGTTATCTTATTTTATTATTGTTAGCTTGTAGACTCAAGAATACATCCATTCCAGACACGGAAGACTCTCTGATTTGAATTTACAACATTTATTTTACCAACCAAACATGTTAGAAGTACACATACATAAATTTAATTAAAATAAATAAATAATTATCTGCTAATTTTTCTCCCAAAGACGAACCCCGGCTGGCCGGCCATCAGTCCCTTTCTCTATGTCAAGGCTGATTTATACTCGACGCATCCGCAATTTTGCTTGGGTGAGCGTGGAAAATATGACGTCATCGCGGTGTTGCTGGAAGTTCGCTTTGAGCGCGCGCAAACTATTCGTGTGGCGGAGTGCACGGCATTTTTTGTAACTTTCCGCATAGCTCCGCATCCGAACATGCATGAGTTCAGGGCGATTCTAGCCGAACATACATGTCTGTGTACTGTCTTTGAAGTATGTTTTATTTTTATTGTATAAAATAGAATTAGAATTCATTTAGATATTAATTATACACTATTTGCTTAAAGTTGTCTTGTGTTTGATGCATAATACAATAGTTTAATATTGTTTTAAGTTTGTACATAATGAAATTTTTAATTCATCAACCCATTCATCACAAGACTTGTACTGGCCATACTGGCAAATGACTTCTCATCGGTGATTCCCGACGGTTTTAGAGGACAATTACTCCTCTTCTCTCCCCTGTCGTTTCAAAGAATAGTACAACGGTGAACGCGACAAGTATAAAAGCCTCAGTTTGGGAAGGTGCGCTCACAGTCACCGGAGCCAGGCGAAAGTATAAATCCCGCTTAAGTTTGTTTGTTGTAGTCTTCTAAATAATGCCAGAGAAATAGTACATGTCTACATGTCATAATGGATATATCGCATGTATCAGAATTAGGTTATCTATTTGCTCGCACCTGAGCAGCTCCATTTCATCTCAGAGACGCGTTCTGTCTTTGCGCTTGCCAAATTCCGCCATGTAAATAGCAAATCCGTCATGGCACAAGCGCAACTGGCTCTTAAAGGGAATGGAAGATGAGACTCTGATTGGTTTATTGCACGTTACTCCCAAAAAAAACACCCAATACTCATTTGGAGAATAGGGACAACCCGTTTAGACCATGCGCCCAGGCGCGCCAACCATTTTTCTGTCGTTAAAATAGCAAAAGTGGATTTGGACACGCCCTGAGTGCACCTGCGCCGTGCGCTTTAAACTTTGCGTTTAGATCGTTAAAATAGGGCCCTTAGTCTCGTTTTTATTTGTCAACAATATTGCATTATACATTTAATTATAGTCATCATCATCGCCCAACTCAATCCGAGCAGCTGAGTCCTTAGCCATCTTCAAGAATCGGCTTAAAACACATCTCTTCCGTCTTTATTTGACCCTCTTACTTTAACACTCACTATTCTAATTCTATTCTTTAAAAAAAAAAAAAAAAAATCTAACTACCTTTCTTTTTATTTATTATATTATTTAAAAGCCCTTGCTATGTGTACTGCGTTTAAGCTAACTGAGACTTGTTATAGCACTTATATATCATTGCTCTTTTGTTGTTTTTGATTGCTTCCATTGTCCTCATTTGTAAGTCGCTTTGGATAAAAGCGACTGCTAAATGACTAAATGTAAATGTAAATGTAAGTACAACCTCTGCTGTGCCTTTTTCATGATGGAGTCAATGTGAGTATCCCACTTCAGGTCCTGAGAGATGGTTGTGCACAGGAACCTCAATGACTCCACTGCAGCCACAGTACTGTCCATGATGGTGAGTGGGGGGAGAGCAGGAAGGTTTCTCATGAAGTCTACTATCATCTCTACAGTTTTGAACGTATTCAGCTCCAGGTTGTTGTGACTGCACCAGACAGCCAGCTGCTCAACCTCTTGTCTGTATGCAGACTCGTCGCTGTCCTGGATGAGGTGACTGTGGTGTCATCTACAAACTTCAGGAGTTTGACAGAGGGGACTTTAGCAGTGCAGTCGTTTGTGTAGAGGGAGAGTAGCAGTGGGAAGAGAACACAGCCCTGGGGACCTCCGGTGCTGATGGTGCAGGTGTTGGATTTGAGTTTTCCCATCCTCACTTGCTGCTACCTGTCTGTCAGGAAGCTGGTGATCCACTGACAGATGGAGGTGGGTACAGAGAGCTGGGTCAGTTTATTCTGAAGGGTGTCCAGGATGATGGTGTTGAAAGCGGAGCTGAAGTCCACAAATAAGATCCTTGCATAAGTCCATGGTTTGTCCAAATGTTGGAGGATTTATTGCAGTCCCATATTGACTGCATCATCCACAGACTAGTTTGCTCGGTAAGCAAACTGCAGGGGGTCCAGCAAGGGTCCAGTAATGTCCTTCAGGTGGGCCAACACCATTCTCTCAAATGACTTCATCACCACAGATGATGAAGTGTATTTTTGTTATTTTTGGAGCAAAATGAATATTCGATGCTTCAACAAATTCTAACTGACCCTCTGATGTCACATGGACTACTTTGATGATGTTTTTATTACTTTTCTGGACATGGACAGTATACCGTACATACATTTTCAATGGAGGGTCAAATAAGCTCTCAGACTAAATCTAAAATATCTTAAACTGTGTTCCGAAGATGAACGGAGGTCTTACGGGTTTGGAACGACATGAGGGTGAGTCATTAATGACATAATTTTCATTTTTGCGTGAACTAACGCTTTAAAATGTCCTCCTCACTGTAAACAAAGCATTTGTTTAATCAAGCTCCAAAAATAGCTTGGATCTGAGGGCACGATGACGTCATGGGGGAACAAACATTTGCATAAACACTGCCTCCAGAGCAAGACATTGACGAATAGTCATCTTCTCACCATACTGTAGGTAACGCCCACTGGCATCCAGTCGTTTAATGGCTGACACTTGATTATGCGATGTGACTCTCTCATTTAGCATCACGTCAAAAGCAAATAGAAATTACAATCACTGCCGCTATCTTGTCTACACTAGATACAGTATAGAGCTGCGTGTTTGCTTTCTGACACAGTCCACACGCTTGAGTCTGTCGTCAGTAGGACAAATAGAGTGATAGAATGTTCACTTTGACGGGTTTGGTTTAAACATCTCATTCGCGCCTTGTACAGATATCAGAAGGTTCCCAGCGTAAAGAACAAGTGGATAGTTTATTTTTAATGGCATCCTGGATCATGTCAGAGGATCGTTCAGAGCATTTTGTTTTGTAAACTAGGCACAGTGTCATGAAGAGTTCAAAAGAAACATTTGTTGAAAGATGAAGCGGTACTAGATCTGACAGTAAATTATTTCATAATGCTTTGCCTGGAAATTGTTTTATTTTGATCATGCTGTCAAAACACTCACATGCAATAGTGGGCATTGATACTGTTTCCTATGCAATGATTTTAGCCAATCATAACAGTGATTACTGACAAGCCTTAAAGGACACACCCCTTAAAAGATATTTTAAATAATGTGGGCAACCAAACAGTTGCTGACCTTTCATAGTAAGGAATAAAAATACCATTGAAGTCAGTCCAGACTGGAAACTATTTTAAATTGTTTTCAGTAACTTAAATAAAGCTAAAACAAAATACAAATATTAGATGAAAAACTAAAAGTAAAGAAATAATACTAAAACAACACAGATCTGGACATAGTGTATGAACTTTTTCGTATTTATCTTAAAACTTTTAGAAATTTACTGCCGAATGGCCTTACTATTAGCATCATTATATAATATTATTATTTTTATATAATAGGAGAATATTAAATAATTTCAGGACAAAGATGTTAATTTCATATTTATTTTATTGAGTGATGTTGTGGAGATATTGATATTTGATATCATCTAAAAGAACACTAAATGGTACTTGGCAAATTTACTGAACTTTTTTCAATCTTAAGTTCTTTCAAAAAAATATAGAGTAATCTATTCATAATAGCACTAATAGAAAATAGGTAAACAGCAATCAAAACAATTATATTTGCTATAAAGATAAAGTGTTATTAAATGTTAACGACTAACAAGCATAATATTTCTCTAAAATAATAAAGCCACTATGAGCAAAAGCTTACATACGTCTCAATATGTATGTGCTTTATAATGATAAAACACAAATGAAGAGACATAAACATGTATGAAATAACTGGAAACCTACAAGACAATAAGAAAATTAAAGCTTTCAGCTGCATAACTATTTATGCCAATCCAATATAATAGCGCAGAGTTGTATACTGAATTGGTGTGAAGACATCTGTTGTCTCTTCTGCAGTGTCACTCTTTAGGCACAGTGATTAAAGTATTCTGCTTCAGACCGCTCACCTGCAAACAAGATTACAAAAAAGCTGCAAAGGTGCCAAGACTTAAATGTGTATAAATATGTATTGCGTAATTTAGACTTACTCGTCTCGTAATAATCATAGACTTTTACAACCGCTGGCTTGAGGTTTTTAACTGAGAAGATTTGTTTAATATGTAGTGTTTGGCGGATTAGCATGTTCTTTTGAACCTGTTAAATATATAAAACAAATATTCATTATAACATATGTTAGATTAATCAGTGCTATTAGGTTTTAAAACAGATTTGATAGTGATTTTAATCACACTGGTTGTCATTATAAACCACACGTTATCATTCCCACCTCTTCAAGATACATGATCACGTGGTCGTTGTTGGATTCAGCACGATGTACTGTTTTCTTTAACTGTGGAAAAACAGCACAAACTTAAAATATTAGTAAAAATTTGGGGAAATGCATAGCATTTAGTGTCCTGGATGCTGACTTAAACTGCCTCACCGCATCCAGGGAAGAGGGCTCTAGTTTGAAACCAGACAAGATTTTCATATCTACAATGACCATGTTAGAACTGTCTTGTGTCCCAGTATACCTGAACAGATAACAAAAAGTATTATAATTTAGAATATTTTCACCGCATCTTAACATAGGTGTAATCAGAATCCGCTCTACTTATGTCTAATACGACATCCAGAATTTGTCCCGTCCTGCTCTGACACAGTCCCCCAGTCCTAGCAAAGATTTGTAATGCCTTAGAATCCTTAGGAGTTGGGATATTGTAGAAAAGAGACATCTAGAGGAAAGTAAAAGAACATTAGGACATCTATTTAAGCCATAATCATAATGTGGTTTTAATTTGTTTTGCTACACTTCACAGACCTGCACAGACACACAGGTTGAGCCCTTCACTTCAATGCTGTATTTGGCTGGGACATTCTGCAGCTGCTTCTCCTGGTACAGTAACTTGTTGTGCTGATTGACATCAAAGTGGTGAGTGTCTGCTGCTGACTGTACAGTTACTGTGCTGGAGCCGTCAGAGCTGAACACTTTGGTGGCATACAAAGACAGAGCCTGAAGAGCCACCACTGTGTCCTGAGAAATAAATCTGTTCAGTAATGTGACTTTTACCCATTATTCAGCAATCAAGTCAAGTCACCTTTATTTATATAGTGCTTTTACAATACAGATTATCAAAACAGCTTTACAGTATTGAAAAGGAAAACAGTGTGTTAATAATGCAAAAGGACAATAGTTATTAGGTTTTGTTGTATATTTGCTACTAGTTATTTCAATTTTGTGGTGCCTCGCCAACTCAATCCTGGTCTAAAGTCTGGTGCAATGTTTTTTCTTTGTTATTTAAAGAGCGTGTTAGTATAGGCAGGTCCACAACGCGTGTACACAAATTCCGCTGTGTAAATAGCAAATCCGTCATGGCACGAGCGCAACTGCCTCTTAAAGGGAATGGAAGATGAGACTCTGATTGGTTTATTGCACGTTACACCCCAAAAAACACCCATTACTCATTAAGAGAATAGGGGCAACCCGTTTAGACCATGTGCCCGGGCGCACCAACCGTTTTTCCGTCATTAAAATAGCAAAAGTGGATTTGGACATGCCCTGAGTGCACCTGCGCCGTGCGCTTTACACTTTGCGTTTAGATCGTTAAAATAGGGCCCACTGTATTTTGGGACCCCTTGAAAACGAGATATTACATCTCAAGGGGTTAATCCTGATAAACAAATACATTCAAATTATCAATAGTAAACACTCAATTTTCAGTTAAAGGCAGTTCATCATTAATTGCAGACTACATACGTAAAATGATTAAGGTTTCAGTTATCACTCTGTATCTCCCAATATTGAAATTTAATGTTTCTCATGTTTCTGCAAGTCATTCTCATGTGTAAGCCTTTGTTTAGATTTCCATTTGACTGTCATTAATGCTGGGCAACAGTGTGTAAACGATCACCTAAGCAACAGATCTGCGGTTTTCTTCACCCAGAAAAAAATTATGCTTTAAATTAAACTGAAAACAACTGAAAATTGATTTGATGCATTAATTCTTAATCTTGTGAATCATGTTTTCCTCCATATTGTGTGGCCCTTTTGTGGTGAAAGTTGAAACTATGAGCAAACCATATCTGTGTTTTTATAGAGCTACACCAATACATTAAAGGGGTCATATGATGCGATTTCCATTTTTCCTTTTTCTTTGGAGTGTTACAAGTTCTTGGTGCATAAAGAAGATCTGTAAAGTTGCAAAGACTAAAGTCTCAAATCCAAAGAGATATTATTTCTAAAATTTAAGAGTCACCCACGCCCTCCTAAAATGGCTCGTTCTAACACGCCCCCACATCTCTACGTCACGATGTGGGAAGATTTGCATAACATGGCCCAAATGTTCACACAAAGAAAGAAGGTGTAACTGTTATTCTCTCTGTGTAACCCGCCGCCATGTTGTGGAGACGCTGTGTGTTTCGTTGTGAAAGCGAAACTACTTTGTTTGGCCTTCCAAAAGAGGACACAACTAGAAATCAGTGGTTAAGTTTACAACACTGTTCCAGAACAGTTCAACCCAAATATTTAGATGTGTGCAGCAAATTTTATGGAGAATGAGGACTGTTTCCTGAAACAGTAGCCTACAATGCATCTGTGGCACAAAGCCTGTTTCTATAAAGTAGGGCAATTCCAACTTTATAAGGACAGTCTGGTGCTTCTGACTCACAGCCTGTAAGTACGTTTTTTTATATTTAAAGAATTTGCCACTGACTATTCAAACGCGAGTATTGAGCAGTGCAGAGTAGCGCTTGTTGTTTATTGTTTCTCCGATAACAAATGCAGACATGGTTGTAGCGTGAACCAGACAAATTAAAGATTCGATCGGGAGCCTGGTTGAAACATCAGCCGAATTCCACAGAAAGGCAGGATGTTGTAAATCAACTCCTAGCACCACAGTCTGATGCAAGATAACTAACCAACTCTTTCACAGAACAGCTTTCAACATTAACACCATTAGAACAATTATTGACAATTTCAATTCGAAGAAGAGATTGTCTAATTTGGGGCAAGTAATCGAAGAAATGGACAGTTTGAACCTCACATGTAAAGCCATGAGAGTAAACAAGATCGTTGGATTGACTTCCCCCCACCTAGCAAAACCAGACTGAAATTCCTAAGGAGACCTGTTAACCCCTCTGGTCTTCACAGGACATATCCTTTCTCCCCAGAATGGCACAGAGAATGCCTTCCAATGCATATATGCACCAAAATGAACTCAAAAAAGACTTCTAAATGGATATCAGTCCATTGCTCAACTCCATATCATACATGAAGCCACACATTTGATTTTAATGTTTCTAATCACTTATTGTGTATGTCTTTTTAAATAACTCTTGAATAGCTTAAGGGATCATATTCATGTTTAGTATGTGTGTGTTCGAATATTCTTGCTTGAAACGTTTCTGACCATCAGTTATTTGTCAAATGTATCATATTCTTGTTATAGGAATCATGTCCAAATTATACCCTGCAAGAGCGGGAAAATTCGGACCACGGGCTTGATAAGATAACATATGATTTATGAATGGGTGGGACAAACATCGGAACACCCTGAGAAAAGACAATATCTAATTGGTCAAGACAACATTTGAGGTGTGGCCAAAAGGCCAGTTTAAATACTCAGGACACCATCAAATTATGCTTTTAGCTTTGCTTGTAGTTTAGCTTTTAGTCATGCTTTGTCATCACTTTTAGCGTTCTTTGAGCGCCGTTCCAGCGTGCTTCGGCCTGCACGCCTGCTGCTACTTAGCCACGATGAGAAGAAACACCACCTAGTCTCGTCAAACTTTACTTCTTTTCTATTCCGTTTGAGAGTTTCGTGTTCTGAGTTAAGTTTTGTAACGCCGTGTCTCCGAGTCTGACCTCGCGTGCCCGTCTGAAACTTCAGCCAGCCTACAACTCCGCATCTTCAGCCTACGCCCAACCACGGGCTTCCCAAGACGTCACTTCAACGACTACTGAACTTCCAGCCAATCAGCAACTTCGGGAAACCCCCTTTTCAGCGACAACAAAGGGAACGCCGTTAAACAGGCAACGCAAGTAACCTCCAGACTCACATCTGTACTGGTGTTATCTTATATAATTTTAACCTCATTGAGGAACTCAGTGCGAGGGTTAATTAAGTGATTAATGGTTGTTCATCATGTCTATGCAATTTCACGTATTGCTGTAAACTTGGGATTTCACATTTTCATTCTCTTAAACTCATTCTTTCCTAACGTTCTATCCTCCTGCAACTTGTGTGAATGTGTGTGTGCGTGTGCTTATGTGTTAGATTAGTTTATATGTCTTAGATTTATCTAATAAAGCCTTATTTATATTGAAAAGAGAAGTATCTTGTGTTTTGTGCTCACAAGTTAATGTCTTACACTGCCGATCTTGTTACTGTGCTAATTAATAGTGTTTTCACTATACTTTGGATATTAATATCCAGCGCAGATTTGATGTTAAACGGCTCGTTCAGTGAATCGCTGGCCGTTTCAGTGATCAGCCCTGAAACAGTGATTCTGTTCAAATTCCCTTTAAAATCTTAAATGATTCCCTTTGAGCTAAATTGACCTGTTTCCCTTACATGGTTTTATGTTTATGCAGCGCAATATGCAACACAACGCGTAAAAAGACAGTATAAGTCATTATAATCAGTAATTCTGTCCCCACTGGATGCAACAAATGCCTTGTTTGTAATGGGTTTTATTGGTTTTGTCTCATCGCTTATTACATAAAATTTATAGTTACTAAAAGTCACTTCAGTCATTTTTAATTTGAATTGCTTTGACTTTAAATCATTTTTCCTTGTATTATTTCTGAACTGAAATTGTATTAGACAAATTTGTAAAAGATGTAGCTGTAGTTCAAGCATTTTTTCTGCAAAGGACAAGTAATTTGTTTTTGAACATTTACATCGTGTAACAACTTCATGTGTGGTGCACTTGGAGTAGAATTTTCTGTAGCTAGAGGATTAATAAAGAAAAAGTCACTTGAATCATGTTGTAATTACATTTTGCCATATCGCCCAGCCCTATGTAACAGTACAAGGTCATCTGAAGGACAGCGAGTACTGAACTCGCTGTCAGTCATATGTTTGATTTGAGTAGTTTGAGTCACCTGTGTGGAGGAGAATCCTCCATAGGCATTCTGCTGCTTCACAAGCCAGCTGACAATCCTGTTAGCAAATCCCAGATCAGCTGAAGTGAGTGAATCTGCAGTGAGAACAGCTAGCAGCACATATGAGCTGATCTCCACGGCCAGAGAATCAGAGTCATCAGATCCAGACTGAGTCCAGTGGAGACGAGATCCTTTAAAAAAGATTTGGGATCCATGATAAATGAGATTTACACTTCAAAGTGTGACAATCACAACTTATTACAGAGCTCTTACCTTCTGAAATCCCAATGTCCATTAGCTTTTTTAAAAGATAGTCTCGAGTCACTTTGTCTTTAGCCAGACTGAAAGTGTAGGCGATCAGAGCAGTGGTGTAAGTGTTTCGGTTATCACCAACAATACGCTTTAAGTATGAAAGACCTTTGCTCACAGCAGAATCCTACAACAGAAACAGTGCAGGTGACAAATATATAAGAGCCTTCTAAAAAAGTACAGTTTGTGCTTGAAAACATGTAGTAGGCTGTACTGACTGTAACTGATGTGTTCAGCTCGAGTAGTGATGCAGTTATATAGGCAGTGATGGTCACATTGTCACTTACACCCCCCTAAAATACACAGATAACAAATAAAGGCATCTATTATGAAAATGTTAATTTTTAAATAAGATTTTTGTAACAAGAAAAACGACCTTGAGAAGCAAAATTGCTTTAGACAATATATTTTATTTTTCTATATTATTTGTATACTGTTTTGTTCTGCTTTATACTATGGAATAAGAATGAATAAATGCTCTTAATTAAAAACATATTCTTTGAAAACAACTTATATTAACAATTTGTATATTAAATATCTTGTTTTAAGAATGTTTAGATATTTTTAGTGCTAAACTGATTAGTTTTTTTTTTCACAGAAAACAAATGTTAATTGATTTATATTGAACATTAACATTTTTATATACTTTGTAATATTTTTTACCTTCATTCTGTTATTGAAGAGTTTTCCCCTGCTCTCATATAAACCATCTGGTCTTTGGTGGCGTATCAACCATTGCTTTGAATTCTGAATTTTTTGGGGGTCAATAAAGATGTAACGCTGTGCTTTCCCGAAAGTCCTCAGCACAAATGCAGTAAGCCTGTTAGTTGAATACAATTTAATGCTTTTATTCAGACTCATCTGAAGATTTGTAATGTGGTTTTTAAGATTTATTACAATATTTTAATTTGAAATAATATTCATTGCTGGACATTTGGGTTTTGTGCAATGGTTAAATTATGAGGTTAAAACAGTTCATACCATGTATTTCCTTCTCCCTTTCTAAATGTAGTATATGATCCATCCATGTTCTCATAGTTGAGTTGCTTTTGATACCCTGTTCAATATTTCGTTTCAGATTGTTCTCATCAAATGTACTGAAAAACATTTTAAGCAGAATGAAATGATTCTGAATGGCATCTCACCGCTCTTAAGGAAGCCGGTGGCTCTCTCTCGGATGGCTGAGGTAAGCTGTTCTGTGTTTTCCAGATATTGCAGAATGTAAATATTGGGAGAAAGAACTGCAATGTTTTGTTCTCCACAGCCGTACGGCATCTGTAGTAATCCGTCAAGATTCCTCAGTGCACGACCCAATATGTCTCCTGCAAGAGGACATGTGATTGTACATTTCTACTTTACAAATATTTACAAAACGGTATTGATTTTAAGTTATGGCTTTTTTCTTCACCAATCACTGAAACAGCAGCTTTTCCTGATCCCTCTATCATATTTTTGGGAAATTCTAGATCCACTTCCTCCAAGAGGTTTTGCCCTGTAAATGAAGGCAAAAGAGCAATTCATAAAGTTGGAAGCAGATTTAAAATGATCTTTTTGAAACACTGTATATGGCATAAAAGTTCACAAACATTACATTTGGGACAAAGCAGCCAGCTGTGGCTGTTAGTCTTTTCAATTCCTTCAGCCTGAGGAACACAGGTTAATGTTAGCACAGTTTAGCAATTATATACAATATAACAATATAACAATTATATTTTTTTGGTCATTAACTGCAATAACTTGCATTAATGCATTGTATTTGCATAATACATTTTTACCCACATTTACACGCAAGCTTTGTGTGACTGTGTCAATGCGTCCTCTCTCTGGCACGCTCACAATCTCATTGTCACACACAGTCTGGGACGCCTCTGCCTCTGCACTGACTGTAATATTCAAGACTCCTACAACACAAGACACGTATGTGAAGATACAACAGACACAAACACTGAGAAACAATGATTCAGACTGGAAAACTCACCAAGAACAGAAGGAGTGAGGATCCATTTAAAGGTTTTTCTTTCATTAGCACACAAACAGGATGAATACTGATCGTCAGAGGAGGCTTTGAGAGTGTAGTCTGAGGAAGGAGCTGGAGTCACTTTAACCTGTCAGTCAAACTCACATGATTAGTGGCAGTGGCAGCTGGTGCTAAAAATTTTTTTGGAGGGCGCAAACAAACTGAATCACAATGCTAATGCAAAAAAAAGAAATGAAATTGTTAAATAACCATTTAACAAGTGACATAATGGACCCTTTTCACATTTCCGGGTTTCATGGCAGGGGAAGTCGTCATAGTTGGGTTCAGGAGTACCACAAATATTATTATTTTTTGCATTCGCATTTGCTCAAATAGCAAAAGAAAAACTTCACGAACCACGACTTTCAAAAAGAAGATTTTTTTTAGAGAGAGACTGATAATGGCACTGCCATTCAGAAGAGAGAACAATGTCAAATTTACTGTCCCTCCAATAGACACTGTATTACAAACACACTCGCATTAGCCTTAAAGGGATAGTTCACCCAAAAATGAAAATTATGTCATTAATGACTCACCCTCATGTCGTTCCAAACCCGTGAGACCTCCGTTCATCTTCGGAACACAGTATAAGATATTTTAGATTTAGTCCGAGAGCTTTCTGTTCCTCCATTGAGAATGTATGTACGGTATACTGTCCACGCTCCAGAAAGGTCATAAAAACATCTTCAAAGTAGTCCATGTGACATCAGAGGGTCCGTTAGAATTTTTTGAAGCATCGAAAATACATTTTGGTCCAAAAATATCAAAAACTACGACTTTATTCAGCATTGACTTCTCTCCCGGGTCTGTTAGGAGCGTGTTCACAACACTGCAGTTTAGTGATATCCGGTTCGCGAACGAATCACTCGATGTAACCGGATCTTCTTGAACCAGTTTACCAAATCGAACTGATTCGTTTGAAACGGTTCGCGTCAACAATAAGCATTAATCCACAAATGACTTAAGCTGTTAACTTTTTTAACATGGCTGACACTCCCTCTGAGTTCAAATAAACCAATATCCCGGAGTAATCCATTTACTCAAACAGTACACTGACTGAACTGCTGACCGAGCCAGATAACGAACGAAACATTGACTCGTTCTCGAGTCAAGAACCGGTTGCATCGGTTTTCGGATCACCGGTAGTGATGGGAAGTTCTGTTCTTTTCCGCGAACCGGTTCTTTCCGACAGTTTGATTCAATAAACCGGTTGCCGAAAACGGTTCACCAGTTCTTTTGCGCTCGACGTAATGACTTCATTGGCGATGATTGCCCTTGATTCAGGTTTACCCGCGCTCATAACATTAGCACAGAATCAGTTCAGAATCAATCACCAAAAGAACCAGCTCGGTTCAGACGCGCTGTGTGTCAGTCTGCTTCACGCTGAATCACGCATGCGCAGTATCATCAGCTCCTCGGTTCTCGAACCGGACGCGTCCGACAAAAATGGTTTTTGACTCGAGAACGAGTCAATGTTTCATTCGTTATCTGGCTCGGTCAGCAGTTCAGTCAGTATACTGATTGAGTAAATTAATTACTCCGGGATATTGGTTTATTTGAACTCAGAGGGAGTGTCAGCCATGTTAAAAAAGTTAACAGCTTAAGTCATTTGTGGATTAATGCTTATTGTTGACGCGAACCGTTTCAAACGATTCAGTTCGATTTGGTGAACTGGTTCAAGAAGATCCGGTTACATCGAGTGATTCGTTCGCGAACCGGATATCACTAAACTGCAGTGTTGTGAACGCGCTCATAACAGACCCGGGAGAGAAGTCAATGCTGAATAAAGTCGTAGTTTTTGATATTTTTGGACCAAAAATGTATTTTCGATGCTTCAAAAAATTCTAACGGACCATCTGATGTCACATGGACTACTTTGAAGATGTTTTTATTACCTTTCTGGACGTGGACAGTATACCGTACATACATTCTCAATGGAAGGACTGAAAGCTCTCGGACTAAATCTAAAATATCTTATACTGTGTTCCGAAGATGAACGGAGGTCTCACGGGTTTGGAACGACATGAGGGTGAGTCATTAATGACATCATTTTTATTTTTGGGTGAACTATCCCTTTAACTAGTTTATTTGTAATTTGATGCAAAGGTGATATGATACAAAGTATAGTGTTTATAAGAATATATAGTACATTTCATTTATAAATGTACACACATATATATATATATATATATATATATATATATTTAAAACTTTCAAGGATTTACAATGCTGATGACTGTTAAATGCGTCATCACAGTCATGTGAAAAGGGTCCACAATGAATCATTACTGCTTAAAAATTCAACTGTTAAAGCATAAAATAAGATACCGAATCAGTGAGTTTAATGTGGGTGTATGATCACTAAAGTAATCATTAAGCATTTGTAATCATTCAAAAAAAAAAAAAAGCCATTTATATTAATGTGATTCAGAGATGAAGAGAATAAGGGTGCTACACTGATTTAGAGAGACACAGAGGAGAGGAATTGTTGAAGAAAGTCGTTATTTTTGTTTTCTTTATGTACAAAAGATATTCTCGTCACTTCATAATGTTACGGTTGAATCACTGATGGCAGATGGAGCATTCTGACTATGTTTTTTTTTTTATACTTTCCTGGACCTTGACAGTGTTATTTATTTGGCAGTCTATGGGACAGTCTCAAGCCTCCTGGTTTTCTTCCAAAATATCTTAAATTGTGTTCTGAAGACGAACAAAGCTTTTACGGGTTTGGAACGACATGGGGGTAAGTGATTAATGATAAAATTTTAATTTTGCAGTGGAGTAACCCTTTAATAGGTGCTAACATTACAACATGTTGAATAGTATGACTAAATAATGCAATTGTATTATTTTTTTGCAATACTGTATATTTAACTTAGTTTTAACATGTTGAAGAGGCTTCTTCCCTGGCTAAATTAATGGGGGCAACACCCCCTATTGACCAGCTGATTAGTGCCATATTTAATATGATTGGATAAGACTGAGTCTGAAGTCTCACCATGATGCACTTGGACAGATAGTTGAAGACAGTGGCCTTCAGCTCAAAGATCTCCCCACGGATGATGGAGTAAGGCAGAGAGAGATCCAGGAAGAAGGGCTGGAAAACTGTCAGCTTAGCAGGAGGAGCCAGACCCAGACCTTTGGAGGACAGACAGAAGGCCTCCGTCTCCCAAGAGGTGATGGTGTCAGGAACCGTGACAGGAACCTGAGCTGATCCAGAGTCCCTGAAGGGAAATGTGCACAAATATCACAAATATTTTAAGTTGGTGGGTAGCACCTTCAGACTTTTAACTCATCATTCACTCACCCCATCTCCACAAGTTCCCAGATCCAAGTTTCTGGGAAGAATGTGCGAATGGTTTCTTCAGGAATGAGAGGTGTGTTCTCAATTCCTGTGCCTGGGATCCATGCAGATCCATGAAATTGACCATTGACCAAAAAAAAAGAATAAACAAGGAAAACTTGAACCACTCCATTATGTACTGTAAGTATTTATTATTATTATTATTATTATTATTATTATTATTATTATTAGTGATGTTGTTGTATTTTACAGAAAACAATACTATTATTTATGAATGTCTTAATTTTTGCTTTTTAAATGTGGAAAACCGCAGGGAGAATCTCATGTTTTTATTCATTTCTATACTATTCTCATTAAAATTTTAGGAAAATGGTTTTGAGCATTAACTGCAAACCCAGCTAATGTATCTAAACTTTCGGTTAGCTTTCCTTCTTACGGGCATTTATACTCTATAGCCTACTCTCTAAATCTATTTGTTTTCAATTTGCCCTGTTTTACACCCAAAATAGACTATAATTTTTAAATAACTTGTCTATTAACCCTATCTTTAAGCTAGTGTATCTCATAAGATGAACATTCGAACCATTGAGTATTTTATCTTTGCAAAATTATTAGTAATTGCACTTTCTGTCAGTAGTTTTCTGTGAGGGGTACTTTTTTTTTTTTTTTACATTTTTAATTATAGCTTATATACTATTTTAACTTATAGGCTAGGTCATTCACTTTGCATTCATAGTGTTGCTATTATGACATATCTTGAATTAAAATTTGGGCAAGTAAATATTCATATAATGCATGTAAATCATAGACTAAAAGTAAATTTAAAGGAATGTATTTTACTGGGATTCTGCTTTGTCTATATTTAGTTATTCAATTATTCAAATAATTATAAAAATACTACTTTAAATAGTTGATTAAGCTTTTTATTTAAACATGTTGAATCTACTGCATATAGTGACACTGTCACACAGGACACATTTTAATCAACTCAATATGTATTATGATGGTTATATATATATATATATATATATATATATATATATGTATAGTGTTGGGGAGTAACTAGTTACAAGTAACTGAATCACATAATCAGTTACAGTTACTAAGAATAAATGTGTAATTAAATTACAGTTACTCATTAAATTGTTAAAAGGGTGGTTGACTGTTTTTTTTCTAGGCTGTGTTTATGGGGTGCAGTCTAACGTGTTCATGCATTGTTTTTTAAAAAACATATTATTGTTCACATAATTTACCTTTATTCCACACCAATCCGTCCCTTCTCTGACAGACGCCTTGATTATTTCCTATTTTTATGAAGCCCCTCCCCCAGAAATATGCGATGGGCTGAGATTGGTCAGCTGGCTCAGTGTGTTGTGATTCACTAAACTGCCTCTAGAGCGCGTCTGAACATCCCACCCCTCAAACTCAGAATGTGTTCCGATTGTATTGTATTCAATGACGCGCGTCCATGTATAACGCTTCTCATTGCTATGTGAAAATAAGTGTATAAATGGAACAGTTTGTTGGAGCTGACCTGACGATCTGAATGAGAGAGGGAGAGAGAGAGAGAGATGCAGAGCAGGGCAAATCGAGGAACAGTATTAAGAACCGCTGATTTAGAACACTGGTTTTGAAACTTGTGAATCCATTAGAATCGTTAGAAGACAGAATCGCGATTCATATATGAACAGATTTTTAAGTGCGCCAATAGTTTTTTCTTCCTCTTTTCTAAAGCAGCACAACATGGCCTCGCCCCATTTGTTGCGTGTTCCCAGGGGTGGGGTTTATCTGGGTTCGTGATGTAACGGACCCAGGAAGAAGCTCGTTGTAGTCGCTTTCCAGCCATTTTGTAGGCATTAAACTGCCAGAATTTTAAAAGACAATAGATATCTCCATTTGCATTGAACTTTCAGCGCTGCATCTTTGCAGATATTGTTAATGCTCAAAACAGCAACATTACACACTAACTAATGTTAAAAAAGTGAAATTGCAATCAACCACACCTTTAAAGATTACAAAGGGGTTACATCTGAATTTTTTTCACACATACCCCTACATACAGATTTAATTGATTTCTTTCCCAAATTGCATTGACTGCTCTAAAATATGAGACACTAATGTTTCAGGAGTTTAGAACACAGAATAGGACACATTTATACGATGACTTTTATTTCTTATTTGGTTTTATGTATATGTATATTATGTATATTAATCTTTTTATTTAAGATTAACTGTTAGATGCCCATGTTTTTTACTGTCATAGCTATGCAAAGATTTGATTTCAAAAACAGTATTATAGATATTAGACTATTTCTTGCTATGGTTTAAAATATATTTATTAATGTAATTAAAATGATGCCCTTGCAATTTCACAATTGCCCCAACTGGTTTTATATACTAGTCACAAGTGATTTTTAGTAGCGTTTGGTGCTTGACAAGTGTTAATTTTGAACCTGAGATACTAAGGGTGTCCTGTACACAATTGCTAGACTATATGGTGCCACAATGCAGTCAGAAGCAATCCATGTATCAAATATCCATATATTTGAAAATGCACCATTTCACAGTTTTAGTAATTGTTTTGTGCCATTTTGAGATTCACATGGGTCATGTTTCTCCGATAGGAAAAAAAAAGAGTAAATATATATAAACAGGGAGAAATCATATTCCTGACCTCGAGCTGAACCTCCTGGACCCATTGGACCCATTGGACCTGGTGGACCCATTGGACCCATTGGACCCACTGGACCCGGCATACCTACAACTCCTGGCTTGGCATCTGGATATGCTTGAGGGCAACCAAAATCCATAAAACCATAACCTGTATTTTCAACAGAACATTTATTATTAGAGTTTATTTTTAGAACATGTCCATGGTGTATACATATATAAAGAGAGAGAAAGAAAAATATACAGATTTCTTACTGTTGCACATTTCCGTTCTGTGATAAACTACATCTTTGACTTTAATACAAGACGGCATTCTAATAATCAAATTGGTTGCCACCTTCAATCCCATGTTCATCCAGATGACAATGTAAAAAGATTAGAGACAGTCTGTTACTAAAAAAGTATTTTAGCTGCATCTGACTGCACATTTTCTTTTTGACCCAAACATTAATCAAAATGAACCTTTCAAATTACACACATTCCTCAAACCCAAAAGGTTTTAAACACTTACCCTGAATGTGTTATAGACCGCATCTGCTGTCCTCTTTGAAGGGTAATAGTAAGGGGAGAACTGTCTATGTGATCTATAGGGAGGTGAAGGAGGGAGATACCGAGGATTTCTTATGGATCTAACATTAAAGCAATCCTCTTCATCTTCAATGTCAATTGGAAAAAGCCTGATTGGAAACAGCTTAAAAATCTACAGAAGGATGGCAGAAATACAGTGATTTTGTTATTTCATTGTAAAAAGTGTCAAAACTGAAGACAGGTCTGAAACTTGAATTACTTTTTCAGCATCTAGATGTTTTCTGGGCTCTAGAATCCGGACACTCTGATCTACAGCACTGAGGCCACACAGTGAACCTGGCTGAGCTGAGATCTGGAGAATGTTTTCTTCACCAGGAACAGCTGTAGTCGGAGAAAACCGCAGTGACACCTGTGACACACAGTGGTTCAATCTTTAATTTTAAAACAAAATCAAAGTATTTCAACCACTCGTTACTACATACTATAACTAATTATTACTTATAACTACTGTAACATCTTGTCATTAGGCTGATTATTTTTTTTATAATTTTTTTACAATAAAAACAATATTATTTTGTTGATTTTTTTTAGTAGTTTTTAAATTTTTTATCACACATATATTTTTTTTTTGTGTGTAGATATGTAATAAGTGGGATAATGTACAGTCAGCTGGTCATTATACAAAATATACTCAATGACTGTACATTACCTTTACATACATGCAATCACCATTGTAATTGTAATAGACTCAGCCAGCACACCTTGTTTTCAAAGCATTTCTCAATTTGAAATGTTCTGGAAGCAGCTAGTACAATTTCACTGGGCGGCACACAGTATACAAGAAACTCCATCTTAGGAGCCATCCGGGCACGAACAGGAACTTTAAACATCACTTTCATAGACATTTTCATAGCCATGGTGTACTATCTCTTCTCTGGATGAAACCTGAAAAAAATAAAAATCCCAGTGAATAAAATAGCTGAACGAAAAAATGTGCAGTGTTCCGCTTAATTCCGGCACTCACCAGGTAGACTATAGTAACAGAACCACTTTCAGCAGTCTCTCCAGCAACAGTGTACTGCACGGTTACTGAGATCTCCTCCTCGCATTTCAGAGGTTCCTCTAGAGCCTTTATAACCAGCTGACTCACTTTTGCTGGGCTTTCTTTGGGTTTTAATTGCAGAGTTTTGCGTGCAGAATCAAAATGGTATGGAGTACTAAACTGATTGTTTGATGAAGCACGTGCCTGTCAGGAGCAGATCAATAAAACATGGTCAGAAAAACCAGCTGCAACTGACTAAAATAAATACAGAAATAACTGAACCCTTAAGGATTTGCACTGATGAATGAATATCACCACTGCAACCGTAAAGTGAAGCATTTATTTCAGCAGTACTATGTTTGAATTAATCTATTATAGATTGTTTAGAATGGAAAGCATCTGCTAACATACAGTACACACATACAAATGATAAGCTCACCGATACATAAATAGATGTACGTATCGCAAGGGATGTATCAATTGTGAAATCGGCCAACCCATTGATGTCTGTGGTAAGTTCCTGAGACTGAGACAGGGCATGTTCAACAACAACCTTAAAGTAAGGAAATGGGGTTCCTTTGGAGAACTCAACTTTAACCTGGTGGAAAAAAAGAACCTCATTAAGGATATATGTTAGGCAAAGATACATTTTATTAACATAACAACCACCTATTTTTATTAAATTAATTAATATTTTATTTTAATCATATATTTTATTTATTCTAATAAAATGCAATTAACACTGTAATGCAATCAATAATATTTGTGAATAATAATTTATGCAACTAAGTTTCAATTGAACAGTGTGCACCTTTGCTTGTATGACTGATCCTTTCTCAAAAAACTCCGGCAGGTCAATAAATTTAATGCTACCAATAGTATAGGTCAAAATCATATTTTCAGTCCTTTCCATTGAGATGTCTGGAACACAAAATATGGTGAAATCATAGGAACAACCCATCAAGTTTGCACAATTGTATTTTGCTTTATCAGTGATTGAGCTATTTTGTTTTCATGTCTGTTACAGCACACACACCTGTCCCCTCCTCAGTTACTGATGCAGTAAAATCAAGAGACTGTTCCCTGTAATACATTTCCGATCTTTTAATAAAGACTGACATGGGAAACATCTCAGAGACACAGCCAGTCTCATTCAGCTAGAAAAAATAAATGATAATTCTGAAATAAATACTAGTAGTTACTACTACTACTACTACTACTAATAATAATAACAATAAAACCAGATTTAGTCATACTTACTACTGCTGACCTATTAACACAGAGTGGAGTTTGATACTGAGAGGCATAAAATGGAATGGTTTTGCAGAGTCCCATCTTCACACTACCTTGTACAGGATGTCCATGGGTGTATCTGTTGAAGACATACTGTATATTAACTGATCTTCCTGCTTAACAAAAGGTGTTCATATTTTATGCTCAAATCACCTCACCTCCCACATACCCCCAGCTTTACTTCCTCTTCATTCGCTCTTACTGTCTTTGGCTTGAGTAATTTCACTTCGAATTTCGGTAGAACTAAATCATAAAGGAAGTTGTGATGTTAGCCATTTTAGCAAAGACAAAAAGCCAATAAAACTGATTTTTTTTAAACCAAAAAATAAAGGTTCTATTCTCCTGAAGCGCTTGTAGTGTGTACAGTTTTGCCACACTGTGAACTTTAAACTGTGGAAACAATAAAATGGTGCTATAGCATTGTAATCGAGGGTTGACACCAAATGGTCTGTTGTTTCAGGACCCTTGTTCTATGGGAGCATTGTGAAAACTCCCTTTATGGAACATCTTTGTTACTTGTGTAACCCTCGTTCCATGAAGGAGGGAACGGAGCCGTCATGTCATGATCGAGGAATTCGGAATCTCACCAGAGAGGCTAATCTACTTTGAGTGTAAACTAAACAAGCCAATGCATGTGATATTTGCATGTGATATTTGCATCTGAGTGCCACGCTCTGCAGCATGGGTATAAATAGGCAGCAGGTGAAATGCATAATTGTGTTTTCACTGAGGAGCCAATCCCGTGAGCCAGCCACTTAGCAGTGGTACAGCAGCTGTGGTGACGGTACGTGATGTCTTTGTTCCCTCCTTCAGGGAAATGAGGGTTAGTTCAGTTGGTCACTTTCTATCTCATGTCATGACTGATGAATTGGGAATCTCTATCAAAGTGCCACTGATGCTGCCCCTTCCAGTGCTCTGCATAAGCCTTCTGATCCCTCTATAGATGGGAATGGTCTTATGCAGAGAAGGTTAATCACTGCTCTTCCTACACACTCCACTCTGTGAGACTTTACTGGGAAAGCGTTCCCCTTCCATTGGAAAAGGAACTCTGCAGAAGCCACATCTTCCACAGGGAGGTTCTAAGTGGAATTCAAACATGGGGCTATATTTTCAAGAATACAGTAAATGAAGACAAAATAAACACATTCTATGATGCAGCAAGCCAACCCTAAGCCAGGACCTCTTGGTGCTTCTACCTGTTTGAGGTGAGAACATGGAAGGATACCGGCTCAACACGAAGGCTATAGAATCTAGCTAACATGTTGAGGGTCGTCCAGCCTGCAGTCCTACAAATTTCTGTCAGTGAGGCACCATGTGGCAGCGCCCAGGAGGATGAAATACTCCAGGTAGAGTGAGCTCGCAACCTAAGTGTGAAGGGCATGCTTTGTGCTTGGTAAGCCAAGGCGACAGCATCCGCTATTCAGTTGGCCATCCTCTGCTTGGAGACAGCCTTCCTCTTCTGATGGCTTCTGACAAAGAGCTGCGCTGAGGTCCTAAAGCTTTGTGTTAGGTCCAAGTACAGTCGCAGAGCGCAGACAGGGAGAGCAAAGCTAGGGCTGGGTCTGCCTTCTCCAGGGGCTGCGCTTGGAGGTTCACCACCTGGTCCCTGATTCACCACTCGATGAACAGGTTCAACTTCAAGGTGTAAGCTTGTCTCATAGATGGTGCTCTTCTTCCTCCCTGACTTTGCACCGTGTCTGTGCAAGTAGGCTCAGTGGGGGAACGCATATTTGTGTAGGCCCTAAGGCCAGCTGTGTGCCAGAGCTTCTGTGCCGAGTGTTCCCTCGGACAGGGAATAAAACAGCTGGCAGTGAGAGGTGTCTGGAGAGGCAAACAGGTCTACCGTTGATGTACGCAATAGGTCGCAGTGTTGTCTGTATGAACCAATATATGTTTGCCCTGTAGCAGCTTACACTACATGCCTGCTGTACGTGGCCCCCCAGCTGGTGGCAGAGGCAACTATTAATACCACAGCCTGCCTGGACACCTGTTCTAGGGGCACTCCTGCCCGAAGAAACGAAGGTTCCACCCACAGGCTAAAGGTTTGGCGACAGGCCATTGCAATTTTCAACTGTTAAAGTGCCGCATTACCACACTCATCTCAGGACCTGGCCATGAAGCCAGTGCTGAAGAGGTCTCATTGAAGCAAACAGAGGGGTTTTACTGTTGCTGCAGCTTCCATATGCCCCAAGAGCCTCTGAAAAAATTTCAGTGGCACTGCTGACCTGTTCTTGAACAAATTCAAGCAGCTCAACACTGACTAAGCACGTTCCTCTGTGAGGTATGCTCTCTGTTCGACCGAATGCAGCTCCATCTCGAGAAAAGTGATCCTCTGCACACGGGAGAGTTTGCTCTGTTATGATCAGGTGTGACGTCGAAAGTGACCAACTGAAAGGGAACCATTATTTTAAAGAGCATACTGTAAAAGTAAGCTAATACTCACCATACTCCTTAACATGAATTGTTTTTGTAATTGTTTGTTTGCTAGTCTCTACAAAAATCTCATATGAACCAACAAGTGCCTCCGGATTCAGCGTATGGGATAGTTGCAGAATCTTGCCATGGGTTGATGTGGCATTAATCCACTGATTAATTCGGTTCATTCGATTGTCCTGCATATATAAGAAGGCATTAAAGACAAACAACATGGCAATAACAGGGACGTTTATGCAGCAGAATATGTCTGTGAAAGGGGGAAAACAAAAAAATGAAGTTTACCTGCAATGTTATGAGTTTGTACTGTGGATGAAAATGCATAAAATTAGGCCTGGTTTGCATAACACTTATTGATCAGAAATTAAATTTTAACCCATGGCTGTTTACTCTGAGGTCCAAGTCTGAAAGTGCATTTCAGGTATATCTGTGCAAACATTGATATGCAAACATGACCAATGAGGTCAGCTAAACATTCAATCAATATCATGCCACTTTACCCACAATTAAAAACTTAATAATTGCAACCTACTGTTTCATCAACTGGTTTAAAATTTAGGTCCACTGTGAAAATCCTGAACTGAACTGTAAAATTGAGGAAGACGTAAAAAATTAAGGCCAGCAAAGCATGAAAACAGACTGTGATCAGAGTGCAATGAGGCTGAATATAAAGCAAAAATACCAGTTTGTCCAGGATTGTAGATTTGTTTATCTGTTTGAATTATTGTAAGTGGATTATATGACATGAATTTGACTTTTCTCTTTTCAATCATTTGAGTGTTTTCCCCTTGAGCTTCCACTTGGATCTCCTGCACTGAATCAGTCTCAGGAGCCTGTTGAACACATGCAGTTGTATTACAAATCAGTATAATCTCTTAAGAGATCAAGTTTATATTAATATATTTTATATTAAAATAATTAATTAAAAAATATTTTTTAATTATTGTTTTCCCAGTCTCGATAGACAATATTTTTTCATAACAATATTACAAATGACAAAATAATTTCTGGAATTCATGGTGTTGTATGCATAGAATGCAAAAATTTCTTCTATATCTACAACATTTACAAATGCAGTTTGTAAATGGATATGTTGTTTTAAACAACCCCAGTAGATCATTCACTGAATAATAAAAATGTAATAGCAGGCCTGAAAGTCAAAGCAGCGGTGGAATTCCTTCTCAGTTCTCTCCTGTAGAAGTGTTCTCTTCTGGTTAGAGTAAACCAGAGAAATAGTAAGCTGCAGATTTTCTTCTGGTTTTAGAAGGCTTACGCATAGTTTAGCCTCCGAGCCTGATCTTATAACACCTGGAAATGTCACCATGAATATTCTGCAGAAAGAAAGTACATGTGCTTAATAACCCCATTTTTAATGTGTAAAACTAATGATAGTTATTCTGAGATAAGAGCATGCATACAAACACATATGTAAGGGTATACAAATGAAGATTATATTTAACAAAAAAAGGTTCTAACACTTACGGCCTAGAGGTTCCTTGATAGACAGAAATCAGTAAAACACATGTTATTAATATTACTCTTTTGAGTAACACAAGAAAAAAAGCCATCATGAAGGGATGTGAAGAACAAGAAGTGTGTACAAATGTTTAAACCTTTTACAAACACAGTTTTTGTTTATTTGACTGGTCACTTGACCTCAGTGATGATTAACTGTAGGTTACTAACATAACCCAGGTTCTCTGATAACATGAATGAGGTATCTCTCTATGCAAATCGTCTCGGACGTGGCCAATCCTGGAAGCACCAATTACACCACATCTGTCAATTGACAGACCAATCAAGTCCCGCCTTCCCAATATATATCACTGCGTAACGGTCCCTACCTCATTCTCAGGATATCTCTTTCCCATGCTAGAAGGGAAATGTGATGAGACACCTCACTCATGTTACCAAAGAACCAGAGTTACACGAGTAACTTAAAGTTCTCTTTCAAAAATTCATTCGGTATCTCACTATGGGATATAGGCAACTCTGGTATTGTATATATGCTGTCCAAAGCAGGCATGTCAACCAACTCAGTGATGTGTGATAACATAAGAATGCAAGCCCTCCACTATTCACAGAATAGAATGGAGAAATGTGAAAAATAAAACATCTGTATGATTGTTTTTTTTTACACACTTAAGGTGGAATGGGCCAACGATGGCTCTGTAACATCCAGCCTATAAAATATGACAAAAGTGTGTCGCCACTGCACAAATGTCTTGAATTGAAACGCCCTTAAACAATACCCACAAGGTGGCCAAACCTTGGGTACTATGAGCCCTCAGCCCCTCTGGAAGACTAAGACCCATGCTATTATAACCCAATATGTTAGCTTCTACTACCCAGTGGGACAGGCGCTGGCGAGAAATAGGTTTACTATGAGAATCAGCCCACGAGACAAATAGCTGATTACTATTCCGCAGCACTTTGGTTCTGTTTCATCACAACGCAATACACAGACAAGGCACAAAGAATTAAGCCGTGCTTCTTCGGGCCCAAACGACAAAGCATGAAGTGCACTAACCCGTTTTGCAGTTGAAAGAGCCAGTAATAATGTGGTCTTTAGCAAAAGGAGCTTCAGATCGCTGCTGTCTATAGGTTCGAAAGGTGTACGAGATGAAGCGTTAAGGACCAAGGACAGGTCCCACGGTGGAATCAGTGTGTGCACCCCTCAAAAACCTGTACACAAGCGGGTGTCGACCCATAGTGTTATTGTCAATCCCCACATGACACACAGAAATAGCCACGAGATACACCTAAACAGTTGAAAATGCTCTGCTTTTATCCAAAAGTTCTTGCAGAAACCACCACACATCTGTGACAGAAAGAGAAAAGGAACAACGTGCTTAAGTGTGCACCCCTGCTAAAAAACATTCCATTTCCTATCGTAAGCAGAGTGCGTTGAGGCAGCCCTCGTGTTCTGAATTGTCTCGATCACCCTCTGAGGCAACCCAGTATAATTTAAGTTTAACCTCTCATGGGCCAAGCCTAAAGAGCAATTTTGTCCAGGGCAGGGTTGGATGAGAGGAGGTCTCTGCGCAGTGGGAGAAGCCAGGACTGGTCAGCTAAGATCTGCATTATCTCCATCAGCCACAATTTCCCATTTCGGGGCAATCAGTATGACTGAGTGACTGCAATCTCTTACCTTTTTTAGAGTTGGTACAATCAGATTTAGTGGAGGAAATGCACAAAGCAGTACATTTGGCCACATGGGCGCAACCCATAGGCAACCCATCTCTCGCTTGATACTTATGTAACGCGCACTGAGTAGCACTCAGTTCACAATTATTAAGTTACTATGTGACAACAACTGTGGTACAGCAGTAACTACGTGGGATTGCTTGGACCAGAAATCAGAAAGCACAAAACTCAAATAAGTAACAATAAACAACAATAGTTCAAAACAAAAACACAAAGATATTATAATTCAAATCTAGTTCTGTGTATCAAAATCCATTTCCAAATTTCAACATTAATCTCTGTAATTCAACCTCAGTTTCTCAATTTCATTATGTTTCTCAAATTCCAATTCAAACTCAGATTCTCAATTTCAAGATCAGTTTCTCAATTTCAAGTTCAGAAAACAGTCTTCAAGACTCTTTCTGTGTCAACCTTTGCTGGGTTTTACTGGAGAATTTAGGGGAAAATCAAAGGCAAATTCTGACAAAATGCATTATTACATTCACTATTGTTTGATATTTATACAGCCATGTTTTTAATTCATTTAACATGAAATTTTCAATACATTGTTCTTCCAGATGACCATGACTCTGTCCGTTTCAACTTTCACTAGGTTTTACTTTAGAGTTTTTGGAGAAAATTGAAAACAAAGTCTGTGACAATACATTATATCACTGGCATGCGTTTCTCGATAATGTTGCCTCTTAGTGCACTATGAAGACTGTAAAGGTATATCTTAACTAAAGGTATACCATTTCTAGGTGTGTTCCCCGAACTATACCTTATGGGGTTGCTTACAGGTATACCTTCTTATGTGCGATGTTACCAGGTGCTCTCCATGAGGGTGGTGCTGAATTGGTTGATATCGATGGATCGAGAATGGATTATTCAATCTATGCAGGAGCTGCTTCAGTGCGTTATGTGAGAAAGTTATGTTCTTTGCATTCCTGTTAGAATGCAACAAACTTGCGTGAAAATTTTACTTTTGCTTTGCAAAATGTATCATGTCAGGGAACAAAATCAGGAAAGAAAAATGTATGCCCAGAGCACACACACACAAAAAAAACCTACTCCAGTCACTGCTTAATAATTTAACAGCTGATTAAACAAAGAAAATGAAATAGTAGCATATTAATTATTGGGGTGGCACCCTGGACACTCCTCTGGCTCCGCCACTGAGTAAGGACATTGTTAAAATTTTCCATATGACATCAGTGGTTCAACTGTAATTTTGTGAAGCTATGAGAATACTTTTTTTGAGCAAAGAAAACAAAAAAAAAAAACGACTTTATTCAACAATTCTTCTCCTCCAAATCACATCTTCTGCCATTTTGGAGAGTACATCTGCAGGTAAACTTACCCTGCATTCCATTTGGAAGGGCTCATCCCTATGCCCTAATCCCTTCAAAGGGTTTACCCTCCGGAATGAGAGCTTCGAAGGGTTGAAGGGTGTAGGGGACCCAACAACTGTTTCTTGAATTGCCCATTTGCATCATCATCCCGTGCCCATATGGAGACGCTGTCATCATGGAAAGAATCATTGCAGAGAATCATGGGAGCCAAAGTGTCCAACAGTTGTTCCCTTCGAAATCCTTCATTCCGAAGGGCCCTTTGAGTTGGCCAATTTTGAGCACTTTAGTTTGAATCGACCCTTTAATATGGCGGCCATGATTGTTTTCACTCTGAAGCACCTTTCGTAGGACTATATATCCTGTTTGGAATGCACCTAATGTACGCCCATGGTGCTGCTGACATAGAAAAAACATGCGCAGTGCCTTGTTTACATGCAAACTCTGAAGCACCTTTCGTAGGAATATTTATCATTTTTTTGTTTACATGCAAAGGAATGCATGGTTAAGGCTAGATGTTATACAGATTTGTTTTAATTGGTATGTTTTAGTTTTTGTTTAGGTGTACACGTTAATAAAACACAACCTAATAGATAGAAAATGTAATTTATTGTTAGCTTCCGGTTTCACCTGTGTCCCTTCTTGCCACAACCGGAATTTCACATGCATGTGTTGTGGTACTCTTTGATAATGGCGGAATATGTAATTTTTGTTATTGGTGTATTCTATGCCCACAAAAAGTATTCTTGTTGCTTCATTAAAAAGTGGATCATACAGTAAATGTGGGTATTTGGACAGGCCCAATCAGAGAATGTGAATGAGCTAATGTTAGTTTATTTAAGCAATAAGCTTTTGAGAAGATCTAGTGCAAATGATGTGTCAGCCATTAAAAATCATATGAAATATTGATTTGAATTAGTTAGTAGAAGGTAATTGATAATAAAACTATTAATGTCATTTTTTTTGAAAGCATTCTCACCTTATGGGATTTTTACACAAGTGCCTAAAACACAGGTAGTGCACCAACCGCAAGTCAAGTTTTCAGACATGATGTCAGGAAATATTTTAATGTGACTGTATTTGTATTTAAAATGATCATAACTCAATACAAACATTCTAAGGTAAAAAATTATAATGCTTTAATTTACACAGTTATTCAAACAGTGAATAAATGATGGAGAAAGCGAGCAAAGAACATTTACATTAAAGAATATTACTCATTTCAGTTTAGCCAGAGTGTAAGCACTCAAAATTCCTGTTAAGATCAATGAAGCTGTCCACACACTGTAAATGAATATCTTACTTATATAGTTCATACACATGCACTTTGTTGCTTATGATGAGAGAATTTGCGAGTTTCAGTCTGAATTCATTCAGCATGCGCGCACTGAACAAAACTCCGAGATTTCAGCATTGACTAATCTGAATGCCTCTGGATTGGCCATTGTGTTCATAAACTCAACAGAATTGCATGTGATTGGTTTTAATGTGTAATGCTTTAAAATCGCATTAAAAGAAATATGATGTGAGCAGGTCTAAATTTAACACATAAAACCACACTTTTTATTTAATTTTTTTTTTTAATTTGTCATGTTTCAAATATTATAGTTTTATTGAAAAACCAGGGGACCCCACAAGTTAAAATTTTTGGGCTTTATGGGGGGTCCCTTAATGTTTATGGGAGGTCCAGGACCCCGCACCATACCCCCCCAACACTGGATGATGACAGTGCCGGCCCTATCTAATAAGCGATATAAGTGGCTGCATAGGGCCCTGTGGCCACCAGGGGGCCCCGTGTTGGGAGCTCAGAGAGCAATCACGGGAGTAAGGTGAGATGATGGTGGAGATGACAACATCAGAGTTGAGCTGGAGCATTCTCTGAAGCTGTACTTCCATAGGAATTAATAAAAAACGTTCGTGGACACGTACTGTAGGTGTCTGACAAATTGTGTAGAATGCAATGCGTGCTCAGTACCTCCGGTCCCGATTGCGAAATCGAAAGCAAAACTAAAAAGGATGTGTGCGCATTCAAACACAATTTCTATTCCAGCAGTTTGAGAGTGGCTGCAGCTCCCTGATGCATGCAAATTAGGCTGCATACAAGATCTATGCTGTAATTAGTATGCACACTATAATAGGATGTGTAGTTATAACCATCTCTTATCTCTGTATTAGAGACCTGCACTCATCTCAGATTTTTGCCTTCACTTTGGTGTTGTTAAATCTGCTTCAACATGTGTTTACACTTATGTTTGATTATTATTGCATTATATTCTGGCCTGTTATGGCAGCCCATTTATTATTATTATTATTATTATTATTATTATTATTATTATTATTATTATTATTATTCTGTTCTCTAATATAATTTTCATAACCAGGTGTTTTTGTTTTAAGCATTAATCTCACTGAATTTTTATAAATTTCTCTCAAGCAGTCTTACATTTTAAAAAGTTTAAAAAGTTTGCTTAAATGGGTTGTATATATATAAAAGGTAAAATTTTACAATTAGGTGTCAGTGTAGGATGTGTACATTGGGATGGGTTGATAGAGATAAGATCTCTATGTGGATAAGATAAGATCTCTATGTGGAGCGCTGGCTGCTGTCAGACTCCTTATGAAAATCTTTATTTTCTATAATAAGATCCAACAAGTTCTGTTAAAAGACATGGACAAATGAAAAAAAAAAAAAAACAATGCCACTAAGAACCCCCTACTCAAACAAAAAAAAAAAAAAACAAAAATTAAAAAAAAAATTAAACATTCAGCAGAACTGAAGTGCATGACCTTATTGACAGTGGAAGGAGTACTCTGTCTCCGACTGATCACCTGAAAGAAGAAGGTAATATCAAGACACAAGTTAATAGAAGGCTCTGGCCTGGGGGTCACTGTACAGTTGCTCACTGTAGTAAAGCAAGTCTTTACATGCATAATTGCAATAGATTTTTCATTAAAAATAGCATATGTATATGGATACAGTCAGGTCCATATATATTTTGGACACAGGCAAAATTTTTATTATTTTAGCTGTTGACCAAAACATATTCAAGTTACAGTTATATAATGAATATGGGCTTAAAGTGCACACTCTGAGCTTTAATTTGAGGGTTTTCTCATCACAATTGTAGTGAAGGTTAAACGCATTTAGGCAGATTGGGGATCGGCTCATTCCTTTCAAAAACGAAAGTAACGTTAATCCTCTGCATCTTCAGTGGCTCAAATGTCGGGAGTAAATGACGAGCGCTAAGTTCATTATTACATCTAGCAACAAAACACCTCAATCGCTGGAGACATTCTTGTCTTCCCCTGCACTGTTGTCATCTCACAGCTCACTCAGGGCGGGTCTTAAGGTAAGACGGACTTGTCAATCAACTATCATGGGAGGGGCCTGTGCAGAACTACATCAGACAGGAATCTCAGAACAGCCTGATTTGCAAAAGAGGATTTTAAAATAGGGATTTTACAAAAACCACTGGGTGGATTTTTATCATTTTAGGGTGGATGTGTACACTCACTTCCAACACACATTTATGTTTAAACAACAACAAAAGCAAATTTTTCATCCGATGACCCCTTTTAGTAATTGGACAGTTGACTCTAGTTATTTCTACATCAATTAAGCAGGTAAAAGGTCTGGAGATGATTCTAAGTATGGCATTTGTGTTTGCATCATGCAGACAAATGAGCTCTCCTTGCAGGTAAACAGACAATTGTCAGGCTGCAAAAAGAAAACAAATCCACCAGAGAGATAGCAGGAACATTCGGAGTGGTCAAATCAACAGTTTGGTACATCCTGAGAAAAAAAGAATGCACTGGTGAGCTCAGCACCATAAGAAGGCATGGACATCCATGGTGGACAACAGTGGTGGATGATTGGAGGATCCTCTTCATGGTAAAGAAAAACCCTTTCACAACATCCAGCCAAGAGAAGAACACTCTCCAGGAGGTAGATGTGTCACTGTCAAAGTCTACAATCAAGAGAAGGCTTCACAAGAGCAAATGCAGCGGGTTCACCACAAAGTGCAAACAAGGCCAGAATTAAACTTTGCCAAAAAACATCTAAAAAGCCAGACCACTTCTGGAAGAGCATCCTTTGGACAGAATGACAGGAAGAAAAAAGCATGGAGAAGGCTTGGACAGCTCATGATCCAAAGCATTCAACATCATCTGTGAAACATGGTGGAGCAGTGTGATGGCATGAGCATGCATGGCTTCCAATAGCACTGGGCTACTGGTGTTTAGTGATGATCTGACAGAGGACAGAAGCAGCTGGAATAATTCTGAAGTGTATAGGTATATACTGTCTGGCCAGATTTAGTCAAATGCAGCAAAGTTGATTAGATGGCGATTAATAGTACAAATGGATGATGATCCAAACATACAGCAAAAGCAACCCAGGAGTTTTTGAAGGTAAAAAAAATGTAATATTCTGCAATAGTCAAGTCAATCTCCTGATGTCAACCCAATCGAGCATGCATTTCACTTGCTGAAGACAAAACTAAAGGCAGAAAGATCCCCAAACAAACAACAACTGAAGTCAGCTGCAGTAAAGGCCTGGCAAAGCATCACAAAGGAGGAAACCCAGTCTCTGGTGATGTCCATGAGTTCCATACTGAAGGCAGTCATTGCCTGCAAACTAGGAATTCTCAACAAAATATTAAAAATGAACATTTTATTTATGATTATATTTGTTTGTCCAATTAAATTTGTATATAAAATGGTTGTAATTCCTAAGCATTTTATATTTTTGTTCAACCCCTTGAATTAAAGCTTTAAGTCTGCACTTCAATAAAAATCTTTATTGTTTCATTTTAATTCTATTCTGGTGGCATAGAGAGCCAAAATTAAGAAAATGGTGTCAGTGTCCAAATATGTATATATATATATATATATATATATATATATATATATACATTTTACTTGAAAATGCAATACCTCTATCATAAAAATAGTTGTGACATTTGTTAGTGGTTACTTTGACCTTTAATTAGACAATAGCAAGTAATAAGATTAATTAAATGAGCACGCCATTTGATGGCAAAATAATACAGCATGGCTTTGTGTCAACAACAACAAAAAAAAGATAAAATATTAAAAACAAAGAGTTTGTGAATTACATGTTTTGTTATTTATCTGATTAAAATTGCATTAAACTGCACACTATCACCTTTACATTTTTCTGGATGTTAAATTAAAATCTTACTTGTCTGGTAGTAATCATACACTTTGACCACTGCTGGCTTGAGATTCTTCACTGGAAGAACCTGTTTCATTTTTATTTTGTAATTCATAGAAATGTGTTATGGAATCTGCAGAAGGATAAACAAAAATACATATACAGTACCAGTTATGGAAATTATTAAATACATGTTAATTTTATAAAGGTTATTATTTATTTACCTCTGTTAAATAAACTATGACATGGTCTTCTTTTGTGTCAACCCGCTCCACATACTTCTGAGCAAGTACTGCTGAACTAAATGACATTGTAAGCTATAGGGAAAATATAATTATTTATATGAAAATACAATGATGATGATGATGATGATGAGTAGGTGTTTTTTTCTTCAGTTTTTGCAAAGTAAAGCAAACATGCAAGGAAACAGTAGTAAAAATTTATAAAAGTTGCTATGTCTTAAAGTGACCCTATTATGGATTTTTGAAAATTACCTTTCATGTAGTGTGTAACACAGCTCTAAGTGAATGAAAACATCCTGCAAAGTTGACTCTGAATCATTGAAATTAGTCATTTTTAAAACGAATCCCAAGCTGTTTCATGATGATGTTAACATGAAACATTAACATATTGCCCAACCAATTGTTTGTTTTTTTCCCGTTGGTCTGAATGAAAATGCAAATTCATTCTTTTGCCACTAGGTGCCGCTTTTGGAGCGTAAAAATAGTGGTTTCCCTGGTAACGCTGTAGGCTAAACAAAGCAGCACTGAGCTCACAAACACTGCTTTTTCAGGCAACTACAGTCATGACTGAAATAAAAATGAGATCATTCAAACCAATCACCGCAGATTATAGCGTCATGCAAAGGAGGGGTTTGTAAAACAAATCATTGCGCAAATCATTTGAGAGTTGGTGAGCAAGTAAGGTAAAAATAAATGCATATTATAAGACAATGAAAGTGTTTTTTGACCTTGCATGCATGTCAACCTGTTGTTGGGGACTCCCAAAACCAAAATATTAACCTTTCATTACCCATAATAGGGGCACATTAATACACAATTACTTTATACACCCAAACACACCATTGATGTATCAGCTGTGAATCCTGATAAGATTTTAATATCCACAATGAGCATGTTAGTTGTTTCCTGGGGACCACCATACTTAAACAGAGAAAATTAACAGGCCTGATTTAAAACTAAAAACACAAACAAACAGGAACACAACATATGCATTTAAACCAGCAAATGCATCCAATAGTTTTAGTAATTACAGCATTTTACAACTGATACTACTGAGAAATAACTTTTCAGATTGTCAGTTATTTTAGGGATTCACTAAAGAGGTGTTTATACACCTTAAAACAAAACAGGTCGCCTTGATTTTGCCAAGTAATGTTGATCCTGGATCAACATTACTGTCCAAAAATATAGACCTAACCCAATCCCTACCCCTAAACCTAACCCTAGCCATAATTTATTCCTAAAATCAGAGGGAAATGATAGGTGAATAACAAGAGTGTATAAGCATCTTACCCTGATTGTAAGCCTAAAACTGACATTTCTTGAAAACTTGTCCCTCAATTCTGATTGGTTGATTGGAATGTTGTTCTGGGAACATGTTGTACTTGGGGAAATCACGTTCACCAACAAAACAGTAGCCATAATAATAATAATCTAAATCTGTTTTTACTTGACAGTGAAGTTCAAAATGAAATTTTGTTCCAATGTTTTGCAATCTCCCTCAATCTTAGCATCAATGCTCAATGTTTTAGCTTCAGTGGGAGTGGGAATGTTGTAGAACTGAGCCACCTGATAGAGTCAACACACACACACAAAAAATTAATCAATCTTACAGCAAAATAACCACAAAATGCTAAGAAAGGAGAGAGAGAGAGATTGAGTGTGGGTCAGTGAAGCAGAATGCACTACAGACTTGCACAGACACACATGTTGAGCCCTTCACTTCAATGCTGTATTTGGCTGGAACTTTCTGCAGCTGCTTCTCCTGGTACAGTAACTTGTTGTCCTGATTGACATCAAAGCGGTGAGTGTCTGCTGCTGACTGTACAGTCACTGTGCTGGAGCCGTCAGAGCTGAACACTTTGGTGGCATACAAAGACAGAGCCTGAAGAGCCACCACTGTGTCCTGAGAAACAAATGTGTTCAGTAATGTGACTTTTACCCATTATTCAGCAATCATGTGTTTGATTCGAGTAGTTTGAGTCACCTGTGTGGAGGAGAATCCTCCATAGGCATTCTGCTGCTTCACGAGCCAGCTGACAATCCTGTTAGCAAATCCCAGATCAGCTGTAGTGAGTGAATCTGCACTGAGAACAGCTAGCAGCACATACGAGCTGATCTCCACGGCCAGAGAATCAGAGTCATCAGCAGATGCAGACTGAGACCAGTGGAGATGAGACCCTTTAGGACACATGGACAAAAGAGACACCAGTAATTTAACGAGTATGAAAAGACAACAGAAATTTATCAGAAACAAATCTCTTACCGTCTGAAATGGCAACATCCTCCAGTTTCTTGAAAAGCTGCTGTCAAGTGTCTGTGTCTTTAGCCAGACTGAAAGTGTAGGCGAGCAGAGCAGTGGAGTAAGTGTTTTTGACATCCTTAACGACGGACTTTAAACATGACAAACCTTTACTAACGACAAGATCCTGAGACAAAAACAGAGAAACAGATGCTGTGAGCGTTAATTTTCTATGAGTTTATACTGTGTTTCCTGTAGATGAACTTACTGTGACTGGAGTTTCCAGTTCAAGTAGTGATGCAGTAATGTAGGCAGTCATGGTCACATTATCATTCACTCCACCCTGGAATACATTAGAGGAGCAAAGTAAAATATTTTTGTGATAGATAGGAATTGTTTCTGCGATTAAGTTTAGTGATAACACACCTTCATTCTGTTGTTGAATAGTCTTCCCTGCTGGATAAAACAGCCATCTGAATCTCGTCTGCTTATTAACCATTCCTTTGCACTCTGAATAATTTGTGGATCAATAAATATGTATTTCTGTGCTTTGCCAAAAGACCTCAGGACAAAGCCAGTCAACCTGGTGATTGAAAATTTTAATTAAAATAATTTTATTAGGTTTTTTTTTTCAGGTGATTAAATAAGGCCTATCAAACAATTAGTCTGTGTTTACCTGTATGTACTGTGTATATTTATTATGTATACACAGTGTGTGATTTGCCGGGGGGGGGGGGGGGGGGGGGGGGGGGGGGTTGGTTGGGTGGGTGTTACTTTAATAATATTTATACTTTTATAAAAACTTTCCGCAAACCCACTCTGACGTCCCGATCTGAATCAAATAATTTGCGATACACGCTTTGAAGTCCCGATCTGACTCAAATGATTCATCATATGCAATCTGATTGGAGCGCTTCGAAACAGTGTACCGTTTTGAATTTAATTGGTTTTGATATGTTATGTGTTTGGAGAAGTTATGTTGTTTTTTTTTATTGCTTTCTCTATATAATTTGTTGTTTAAATAACCTTGGACATTAAATCATTACAATTAATAGGCCTAACGTAGGCCAACAATGTTTTTATTAAACTGAGATCACACTGAATAGTTTCCATCATATTAAAAACATTTCATAAAAAATTTCAAAAGCACCCCCCAGCCCCCGCTTTTTTCACAAATCGCACCCTGTGTATACATGTATATATTAAAAGCTGCAGTCCACAACTTTTTGCGCTCTAGCAGTTAATAAAGAGAATGGAATGCATCTTGCTGAAGAACATTGTAGTCAGAGCTACTTTCTTTCTGTTTATGTCTATAATGATTCACGCAGATACTGGGCTACTCTGCAGCAGTTACTACCAGAACCAGTCTAAAATAGTGTGAATATAAAAACTTATTATAGTTGTACTGTATTGATTCAGGACAAGCCAGAAACACGGTTTGGAGAACTGATTCATGATCATTTATTATATACATTTTTGAGCACAAAAAAAAGTTGCGGACTGCAGCTGTTACATGTTCCCTGTGTGTGTTTTGCCCCTGTCTGGTGTGTGCCTTGTTTGTTTCCATAGCTACCCTCATTACTTGGCATATACACTCATTGGACCACCACACCCATTCCTTGTTAGTTTCCATAGTAACTCATTGGTTCCTTGTGTTCTCTTTTGTATAAATAGCCCTTGTGTTTCACTTATGCTTTGTCAGTTGTTGAATGTTATTGGTGTCATTTCTACCCGTACTTTGATTCTTTGTTCCCAGTGTTTCTTTTTCCCCATTTTTGTCTTATTAAACTACCTGCACCTAGATCCACCCCTCAGCCTGTTTCCTCCAGCTACCCCACATAAGAGAACAACCGATCATAACCATTGATCTAGCAGGTATGAAACTTATTCTCTTTGCGCCAGGGTGAGCGTTCCCTCTTGGACCACACCCGTGAATTTTTGGAGTTGGAGTATCACACAGATTTTCTGTACAATTCTTCGATTTCCTTTTATTGCTGTGGAGTTTATGAATATCATAAATCACAACTTACCCTATTGATGGTCCTCGAGGGAGTTTATGTGATTTTTGTGGAGTGGGCTTCACAGCTGAGTGGTTCCCCATTCACCATGTGTGAGTTGGAGGAGGATTTCACCGCTTGGCCATCTGTTAAACATTTTTTTGGGGGGAGCCTGAGCCATCACTAATGTTAACTGCCTGCACTATCTCTGCTACTGGACCTGACTTGGGGTGTATGAGACTGGTGTCCAGTATGGCGGACCTGCCGCTGACATCTGTGCGAGCAGCCTGCATCCCAAGGCCTTTGCCAGCTGCTACGCACTCTAGCTGACTGGCCTCAGTCCTCTCAAGCCTGCTGGCCGCAACGTCCTCTTTGTCCTCTTATTAAACTACCTGCACCTAGATCCATGCCTCTGCCTGTTTCCTCCAGCTGCCCCACATAACAGCAGCTTTAAGAAAATATGCTATATTTATGTATAAAATTTATATATATAATTTAAAAAAAAAATATATATTCATAATAAATATACACAGAACACACATTATGCAAACAGACTTATATTGGATAATAAAAGATGGTGATTACTCGCGATTAATAATTTGTTAGTCTATACATAAATTGTTGAAACTAAATACCATCTATGTAAACTAAAAATACTAATTTTTACTTTGTAACTATGAAGAAAAAAGTGAGAGTGAAAAGTTACAAATATTTACCATGTATTCTCATCTCCGTGTCCAAATGTGCTGTATGCACCACTAGTATGTTTGTAGTTCAGCTGTCTCTGGTATCCTGAATTTAAACATTCTGGATTGATCAAGTGTTTCTGAAGTCAAACGTATTGTGACTTAATTTCTCAGTATTTCAGTATTCTCTTGACATGATTGATTTCTCTCACCACTCTTAAGGAAACCTGTGCCTCTCGGATAGCTGAAGTGAGCTGCTCTGTGTTTTCCAGATACTGCAGAATGTAAATATTGGGAGAAAGAATAGCCATGTTTTGTTCTCCACAGCCGTAAGGCATCTGTAGTAACCCGTGAAGATTTGTCAGTGCACGACCCAATATGTCTCCTACAAACCAAACACCAATGAAACACTACATTTTAGAAACCCAAACACAAACTCCTCATTTCTGCTTGTACTGTATATGTCAATGTTACCAATGACTGAAACAGAGGATCTTGCTGATCCCTCTATCACATCTTTAGGAAGAGTCAGTTCCACTTCTTCTGAGAGACTGTCACCTATGAACCAAAGATACAGAAACACACATCAGTGATCAGCAAAGAAACATTATGATGCTAAGTATTGTCTGCAGACAAACCCTTTGGACACAGTAACCAGCTGTAGGTCTCTGTCTTTTCAGTTCCTTCAGCCTGCAGCATAAAAAAGTAACATTTACACATCATACTGACATAATCAACATTAGGATCACTGAGAAATGATGTCTGAGAGCCGTTTGACGTGCGCTGACCTGTACAAGCAGACTTTGTGTGACTGTGTCAATGCGTCCTCTCTCTGGCACGCTCACAATCTCATTGTCACACACAGTCTGGGACGACTCTGCCTCTGCACTGACTGTAATATTCAAGACTCCTACAACACAAGACATGTACGTGAAGATACAACAGACACAAACACTGAGAAACAATGATTCAGACTGGAAAACTCACCAAGAACAGAAGGAGTGAGGATCCATTTAAATGTTTTTCTTCCATTAGCACACAGACAGGATGAATACTGGTCATCAGAGGAGGCTTTGAGAGAGTAGTCTGTGGAAGGGGCGGAGTCACTTTAACCTGTCAATCAAACTCACATGATTAGTGACATATTTGATATGACTCGATAAGACTGAGTCTGAAGTCTCACCATGATGCACTTGGACAGATAGTTGAAGACAGTTGCCTTCAGCTCAAAGATCTCCCCACGGATGATGGAGTAAGGCAGAGAGAGCTCCAGGAAGAAGGGCTGGAAAACTGTCAGCTTAGCAGGAGGAGCCAGACCCAGACCTTTGGAGGACAGACAGAAGGCCTCCGTGTCCCAAGAGGTGATTGTGTCAGGAACCGTGACAGGAACCTGAGCTGATCCAGAGTCCCTGTGTTGAAATTACAACAGTATTTGATTGGACTTTTAATATGCTGTTTTGTTTTTACATCATTCAGCACAGATATAAAACTAATCTGATTCATAGTAGGTCTCTAGTTGTCTAATGTTCGTCAGTCCGAATGAATCCAAAGAAAGTTCTATTCATATGAACCCTAAACTTTGCAATCCAATTCACATATTCGTTTACATGTGCATTTATGTATTCTGAACACAATGTTCACAAACAAATGTTGACAGATAACAACATTGTCACTAACCCAACTGCAGCAAGTTGCCAAATCCATGTTTCAGGAAAGACAGTACGAACTGTCACTTCAATTGAAGACTCTTCATAATCCATATAATTTTCAGTGTTATACTCAGACATCACTACACAAAAAATCACACGATATGATGTGATACCTGAATCAGAACATGTACTTTAGCAATTTAGTACAGAACTACTGTCTCGTATCTCTGCCACATTAAACACTTTCTGAAATATCTAAACTGTATTTACAACATTAAAACTACCTACAGTATATTCTTTTATAATGACAACATTTCAACCATGATGATATTTTCCCGTTTATAGTTTACTGTAACTGTTTATTTCCAAATTTCTTGTAATATGCTAATAAATATAAATCAGTTTTTTTAAATCAAGGCCTATAAATAATTTATACTTTTATAAATAAAGTTATTATTAAAAATCAGTTCAGGTTTATACATCTAACATATCAAATAGTGTGAAGAAACAGATACACTGTCAACAAAATACAAAGTATAATAATAAGTTTAATAAGAATATAAAAGCCAATACATTAAACTGAAACATATTGTCTTTATAATTTCACAATTTTCTCACAGAATAAATGACCATTTACATTTTGGGAGGTGTATCTCTTGCAAACAGCACCTTGATGTCACAAATTTTGAGAACTGCTGATTTAAATAACTTTATAGATCAGACAAATCAAAACAAAGATTCATTTGTGCTCTTGCAGTAAAAGCTTTGTTCGTCTTCGAAACACAATTTAAGATATTTTGGATAAAAACCGGGAGGCCTGTGACTGTCCCATAGACTGCCAAGTAAATAACAGTGTCAATAAAAGGTATGAAAATCGTCATCAGAATACTCCATCTGCCATCAAAACAGCGCATCCTTGTGGCGTGTATGATACAGAAGAGCATACGCAGCATACAGTGACATGGAGAGACACAGAGGAGATTGTTGACAAAGGAATTGTTAAATAAAGTCATTATTTTTTGTTTTCTTTGCTTACAAAAAGTGTTCCCATCACTTCATATAACCCAGATTGCATGTCTGATGGCAGATGGAGTATTTTGATGATGACTTTCATACCTTTTATGGACCTTGACACTGTCATTTGTTATTGTTATTGTTATTGTCTGTTATTGTAGTCTATGGGACAGTCTCAAGCCTCCCGTTTTTCATCCAAAATATCTTAAATTGTGTTCCGAAGAAAAACAAAGCTTTTACGGGTTTGGAACGACATGGGGGTAAGTGATTAATGACAAAATTTTATTTTTGGGGTGGAGAATCCCTTTAATAATGGTGATTTCCAGTCAGGCCTTGTATACAAGACACTGAGGGACTCGCACAACCAAATTTGTAGCCATTTTCAGCCCCACACTCTGTCCGACAGCAAAAATGAACCACATTAAATGTAACATAAATAAAACACAAATTTTTGTAGCTGTCAGAATAAGAGGAATTTTAAGCACATGCACTGATATATTTATGCATGTAGATACTCACCTAATCTACTGCACTGTTACACATATTAATCCACTTGTTACCTTTAAGGATTCAAAGACGTTGTCTGTCAGTACAGCTCGACGGGGTCTCACATGCAGACACTCCTGCTCATCTTCTACGCTGTAAGGATAATCTGACACTGACTGCACTGGCAGCAGGTTGAAGATCTGTGATGAGACCACATTCACACTAAATAATTCATGTCAGTGTACCTCTTAATCTTTATGTTGCGGTGGGAAAGAAAATTAGGTTTAAATGTATAGTTCAAAAAAAAAAAAAATTACTCCATGATTTACTCACCCTCAAGCCATCCTAGGTGTATATGACTTTCTTCTTTCAGACGAATACAGTTGAGAGTTATATAAAAAAATGTCCTGACTCTTCCAACTTTTATAATGGCAGTGAATAGCTGTCAAGAGTTTGAAGCAAAATAAAGTACATCCATCCATCATAAAAAAGTACTCCACACAGCTCCAGGGGGTTAATAAAGACCTTCTTAAGTGAATCGATGCATTTGAGTAAGAAAAATATCCATACGAACAACTTTATAAACTGTAATCTCTAGCTTCTGCTAACTGTCGTACGCACATTCACGAGAGAGTGGCGTTCCAGCGGATGATGTAGCTGTAGCGTAAGCTCCGGTGTGAATATGCTAGTCTCTCAAGAATTAAGTTTTGTTTACAACAAAAGAAAACCAGTCTCTTCTAGGCTTATATTGAAATCCTCCAACATTTTTCTTTACAAATCCTTATTTTGTACTTCTAATTTTCGTTTGAAGCATGCACGACAGCGGAAGATAGAGATTACGGTTTATAAAATTGTAAATATGGATATTTTTCTTATACAAACGCATCAGTTCACTTCAGAAGGCCTTCATTAACCGCCCAGAGTCATGTGGAGTACTTTTTATGATAGAATGGATGCACTTTATTTTGCTACAAAATCTAGACCACTACCCACTGCCATTATAAAACTTGGACAAGCCAGGATGTTTTTTAATATAACTCTGATTATATTCGTCTGAAATAAGAAAGTCATATACACCTAGGATGGCTTGAGGATGAGTAAATCATGGGGTAATTAAAATTTTTGGGGGAACTATACCTTTAACACCCATGTCACCTTAAACAATAATGATGATTATACAGTAGTAGACACTAGATTCATATATTCCAACTATGAAGACATAGATAATCAACACTGAATCTTAAAGCATTTACACCTTGTCACTATCCAGACGTTTTCCTGACTCCAGGATCAGGACGCTCTGATCTACAGCACTGAGGCCGCACAGTGAACCAGGCTGAGCTGAGAGCTGAAGAGTGTTTTTCTCACCAGGAACTGCTTTAGCAGGAGAAAACTGCAGAGACACCTGTGATGATAACAGTAGGTGTGTCATTTTAGTATTGAATCAGAATGACTGTGATTGTGTAAATCAGGGGTCAGCAACCTTTTCGGCATGACATGGCATTTTTAATTTTTCTGGTTAACCCCTCCCTCTTGCCCATTCCTCCTCCCTCCCTTAATGCATTATGTATTTATACAGTACATATTTTAAATGATACGATAAAAAACAATAGGCCTACTTGATTTTCATGCAAATAGTCTCTGAGGATTTTTCCATAAATAGTTTTTTTTTTTTTAAGTTTTCAAAAGTTTCTTGAATAACAGATATACAGTGTGACCATACTGAACACCACTGTAACCGTTCAGTTTAATCACCGTTCTATATTAATGCACTGCTTTAATTGATGTGTGCGCGCACACACAAACTCGCATACAGACATCTGAGATCGCGCTTTGCAAAAACTTACATTCAGAAGCTCATAAACTTGTCAGCGCTGCCACGTGACTTTTATTAATGATACTGAATCGATACATATTTCTCAGCAAGGAGGGGGTGAAATTGCGGTTTTTTTTTTGTTTTTTGGAGTAACTAAACTCAGCTTCATTGTTTGTAGTCATCTCAGTCATTTTGACATTGATGAGCGCTGTTAGACCGCTGAGGCTTTGATCTGAAGTGCCTACAGTAGTATGTGCAGCGGTCGCGCGCGCATCCGTGGACTAGCACAAGTTAATTCTCACACTTTAATAGTGTTTATCGCTCCTAACAGGCTGTGTGACTATAAAAAGTTATTACCTCAAAATGTACATCAGTATGCAGTTTTCCCTACTGCCCGCGTGTCAGCGATTATCCCTCTGTGTACTGTAGGTTGCCGACCCCTAGTGTAAATGGACAGATGTTTTTTTTTTAAATACCTTGTTTTTGAAACACTTTTTAATGTCAAATTTATTGCTACGAGCAATAACATTTTCACTGGGCAAAACACAGTAGGTCAGAATCTGCACTGCAGGAGCCAGATCTGCACCAATAGACAGTTTGAATGACAATGTGCCACTTGCTGCTCCATTAGAAGACTTCACTTCAACCTTCTCATATCCATGATGAACAATCACTCCTCTGGACAAGACCTGAAACAGACAGATGACACTCTGATGACAAACTGACCAGTGAAGCCAGCTAATACTGTTAACAAACAATTCATTTATCAGTGTAAGAATGTACATACTGCACATGTTCTCACCATATAGACAATGTCAGTTTTGTAGTCTTCAGCAGTCTGTCCAATAAAATAATACTTGATGGTCACTGTAAACTCGGCATCACACTTTAATGGTTGATCAATATTCTCTATAATCAGTTCACTTAATGTTGGGGTGTATGGAGTGACAGGCCGGAGAAGCTGAACTGTTTTTCTATCCGTAGAGTAGAAAGGTGTTTTGTAACCATGATGCTGAAATGCTGGATACACATTTGCCTGAAAAAAATAAATAAAAATAAAATAAAAAATAATGTGCCAATATTTTCATGTAATGAAAGCATTAACTGATCAAACACTTGGTGGATGAGCAGCAACTGTCATACCATCAGATTAATGTCTTCTTTAGAAACACTAGATGTATTAAGAGAGAAGCTGGCCAGTCCATCGCTGTCTGTAGTGAGATTTAGGAGCAGTTTTGAGGACCAGGTTTCCCCCTCCAAAAGATAAACCTCTTTGTTTTGTATTGGTGCCCCTTTGAAATTTGAGAGTTTGATCTGTTGAAAATAAGATTTTGAAGAGATAAATGATTCTGTACATATCAATGTTGTTAAACTGAGAACCTGATCTTAGACTTACCTTTCCTTCTATAACTGATCCATGTTCATATGTTTTGGGCAGGTCAGTAAGTGTGCATTTGCCAATTTCAAAAGTAAGAGATATAGATTCAGATTTTGTCATGGTGATCTCTGTAAAATACAAATATATGGTGAGAGTGAAACTTGCATTTTAATGAAATCAGATTTTAAAACTCTCCTTTCAAGACTTAATGGATCACCTGTTCCTTCTTCTGTGACTATTGCTTCAACATGAAGAGAATTTTCAAGTTGATCCTCATATGTTGAATTTAAAAAGACAGATACATCTAAGGTATGGCTGGCACAGCCTGTCCTTTTCATCTAATGGAAATGAATGAACACAAACACAATGCCTAAGATTGTCTTAATAATCTGGATGCAGGAAATAAATTTCACGTCACTTTTGGTACTGCACTGACAAACCTCAGTGGTTTCATTCACACATCTTGGACTGTGTTTGTCTTGTCTGTAAGAGTAGCTTAGAATATCACGACACATTTTCACCCATGATTTACCAGATACAGGCTGCCCGTACGTGTATCTGTAAAAAATTTACAAGTCAAAGATGGATGGAAGAAAACAATACTTTCTTTATGCTTTTAATATCTTTAAGTAAATTTGCTACTCACTTTCCACAAACCTCAACTGCCATTAACTCATCATCTATGCTCACTCTCTTTGGTGCTGTAACAGTGACTTCAAACTTAGGCAAAACTACAGAGGACAAAAGTTATAGTTATTATTAATCACATTTTGATTTTGTATGAAATGTGTCCCATGCAAACATTGCAAATCATTTATTACTTACCATATTTTTTCACTTTAAAATCATGTGAGATCATCCTGTCACCAATATAAGCCTTCAGTTTGTACATGCCTTGACGGCCTTCCGGGTTTAATTCATAAGAACGCTGCAAAATCCACCTTGTTGAAGAGACATTTGTCCATTGACCAATTCTGTTACCGTTACTGTCCTATTTAATACCAAACACAAAGTGCAGTTAGTTACAGCCAGCTACACATATTATGATAAATAATGAAGAAATACAGAATAATTACTGAAAACACAATCCAAAAATCAGTCAGTGCCAGTGTTGTGCTTGTCATGAATTACCTCAAGTACCACTGAACTATACTGTAAAAAAGCAAATAGTAATTAAATAATTTGTAAAACTGATGATTAAAAGCCAACATCATGTTTGTGTGTTGAACATATTTAAAAATGAAGAAAAGAAAGAAAAAAAACACATGCCAGACCTGCTGATCAAGCGATGAAAAGTTTTTATCCATGGTAACAACTCTAAAGGTCACTGTGAAAACAAAAATGTGTGATAAATATAATTATAATCCATGTTTGTATTGTGATAACCAGTATTTCAGATCTAATGGACTGTAAGCTGTAGCTATTCCTGACTGTACTATTTTACGATGCTCATTCACTCGAAATTTTAGTTATTTTTTATCTTACATTTCACACTGTACATTTCTAATTCCTGGGTTTAATGTTCTATTTGTATATTTGCAGTGCCAGTGTCATCAACTGCACAAATGTACTAGCATGGCAACCTGTTTACATAAAGGCTCCAGCACTGCGCATCCTCCTTTTATTGCAGACTGTACTATCAGGTTTTTCCTGACATTGGACTTTTAGGTGGACTAAAAGAGAAGAATAAAACACACTCTTCCTCAAGTGTTTTTCCATCAACATTTTTACATTTTTAATCTCAAAAGCTAAAACAACTGTTTATACAGCACACGGTTTTTCCATTATATTTTTTCCATGACAGTGATATTTTAACACTGCATCATTTTACATTGTACATGTTTGACCTCACAAAGCTGGGGTAAAATCAAACTGTGATGCTCAATATATTGTTTATTAAAATGTAGCTTTGTGAAGGAAGGGGTACAGGCCACAAACAGTATTTACAGTTGTTTAAACTTTTAAACAGTCACAGCTCACCTGTCTGTCCTGGAATATAGATGGGTTTATCAGTCTGGATAAAGGTCAGAGGATGGTAGCGTTTGAACATGACTTTTCTCTCTTCAGTTATCTTGAAAGACTCTCCTTGAAGTTCTACCTTCATTCTCTGCACAGATTCTTCTTCTACCAGAGGAGCATGATGAGAAGTAATATCCTGTATTCACATACTCTGCAAACAGACCTTCTCAAATACCTACTGTAGATGAATTATGATGAAACAAACATATTTGAATATATTTATTATAATGTGCTGATGGCAGACATTGAAGTTAAAGCAGCGGTGAAACTCTTTCTCAGCTTTCTCCTGCAGCAGTAAAGTGCTCTGGTCACCATGAACCAGATAAATGTTCATGACGAGGCTTTCATTGGGCTTGAGAAGACTTGCACACAGTTTGGCCTCAGACCCTGACTCGATCACTGCAGGAAATGTCACCGTGAAAGATCTGTAAGATTATAATAAGGCATTCAATCATTTGAGTAGTAAGATTTTTTTTGTTTGCTTGTTTTTTTTGACATTTTCAGGAAATGCAGAACTGGATTTTATTGCAAAACATCAAAGTTAATGTGTTGACCCTTTTTTTAAATTAGAAAAAGTGACAGACGATTTATATAGAAATTAAACCGAATAGAACCGCTTAGTTACTTACGGCCCTGACGTTTGTCCATTGACACAGACAAGAAGGAGAGAGAACAGAAGGAGCCGTTTCCAACAGCAGCTAATGCTCAGATCCATGATGACGAGTGACATCCAGGTCTTGACATGAACTGAACCGTCTCTTATAAAGGAGTCTCCTGCTAAAGGTGGTCCTTCAAAAACATTTGTATTGATTATTTGATTAATGATTCAACCATGTAGGCAGCACAGTTTGAAAACCTGTGCAATATTAGCACTACTAAAGCCTAAAAAATACATCTGTGCTATAGTAAATATTAAAAGTATTATTTATGCAGTAAAATATAGATGACACATTATGTATTAAAAACTTATACAGATATTTACAAAACATATTTTACAGTTTAACAACTCAAAGTTTACAATGAATTTATGCTGCCATTATACGAGGAAATGTATATTTATTTTTATATTTTATTTTATATTGTTTTTAGTCATTCACACAGCCTATAGAAAATGGTCAAATATACACATCATCATCATCTGAACAAACTATACACACACACACACACACACACACACACACACACACACACACACACACACACACACACACACACACACACATACTCCTAGGGCTCTTTCCAGTTTCAACAAACAATACTGAAATCAAGGGTCAAGAATCACCTACACCCACTCAGAGTAAATGTTTCTTCATGTCTGCAAATCCTTTGACCCCTTCTAATATGGCTTCTGAAACCTCAGGTCATTAAAATTTGTAAATCTTTCAAGATTCTACACCATGATGAAGATTTTACCATGTTTGTTTGTTTATTTTCTGTCTAGGATCTTGTTTGTAACATTGGGATGGATATGCAGATTGGCAGATGCTTCACAAAGACAGGAAACGCTCAAGGTTTGAAAAAAAAATTCTCATATACAGGTGCATGTCAATAAATTAGAATGTTGTGGAAAAGTTCATTTATTTCAGTAATTCAACTCAAATTGTGAAAGTTGTGTATTACAATTTTTTCTGATTGCTTAAGCACATTTTTTGTAACTATTGGCTATTTTTGCAAAACTCTACACACAAATAAGAAAACCTTTCACCCAATTATCAAAACATTGTAGTTATCTTGCAAAAGCGAACTCAGCTAGATTAACTCTTCACACCTTCGTAAAAATGGTGTTTTCGTATCAAACAGTAAACACAAGCCATCATCTACTAAGCACACAATGTGCCAACTACACACTGATGGTATGAATAAAAAACACATCTGGCTTTTGCTTTCTCTGTGTACAGATGTCAATTTGAGGTCATACTTTTGTCATAGTGTCATGTAAACATACAAGGATCCAAACTTCAAGTATTGGTGTTTATTCACACTCATCAAAACCAAGACAAAGTCAGAACACAAAATAGTAATTTCAGAAAAAAAAAGGGAAAAAAAAGACAATCAGCCTACATCATGTCGTCTTTCTTGGTCCGGCCACAAAATTTCATCCACATTGCATGCGATATCCTCCAGTCCAAGGCACCGGGGAAAATATCTCCTTGAATGCCGTATCCAGGCCTGACATGATGCCTGGTCAAAATCTTCACATGCCTCCTCCATTGCCTGTAAAAGGGCTACCTGTTGATGAGGATGACGGTCGTACACTTTCCAGCGCCAGGCAGAGAAGAACTCCTCGATGGGATTTAAGAATGGAGAGTATGGAGGGAGGTGAGTGCCATGAAGGATGGGTGGTCTGTAAACCAGTTGCGGACCAAAGCAGCCCTATGGAAATTAACATTGTCCCATATGATGACATATCGGGTATTCTCTGGTCTCTGAACAGTGAGCATGTCATGTAAGGTGTCCAGGAATGCAAAATGTGTGCAGTGTTGTATGGGCCTATGGTTGCATGATGGTGAACAACACCATTTTGGCTTATAGCGGCACACATGGTTATGTTACCACCACGTTGTCCTGGGACATTGATGATGGCACGGTGTCCAGTAATGTTCCTGCCACGTCTCCTGGTTTTACTGAGGTTAAAACCGGCCTCATCTACAAAAAGTAGCTCATGTCCCAAGGCATCTGCTTCTAGTTCCATCACTCTCTGGACAAGACAAAACAAATCAGGCCCATGCACAGCACTACAGTATGCACTTCCAAATTCAGAACCAATGACACTATAGCTTACCTGCACATAGTCATATCGCAGTTGCTTTACACGTTCTGTTTCTCTCGAAAGGAACTCTGTAAATTTGCTTCATTCTTATTCTGTGGCACGCAAGTACACGACTTAGTGCAGAAATGCTTACACTGTGTATATTTTGAAAGATGGTGTCATTATCAATTATGTGCTGCTGTATTTCGCGCAGTCTTATTGCATTATTGGCAATCACCATGTTCACTATATGGGTCTCTTGCTCTGGAGTGAACATTCTTCCTCTGCCCCCAACATCTGGACGTCTAGCAATTCTGTAAAGTAACAATTTCAGTATTTTTGCATGTATGGTACTGTTGTGTTTCTCATTAGAGTATGACAGTGCTACAAAGTACTTACCGATTCTCCTTTCGAAATGTCCTAATGATGCTTGCCACAGTGTAGTGGCTCAAATTAGGCTGAACCCGTTGGCCAGCTTCCCTCAGGGTCATCCCATGGTTGATGACATGGTCCACTATTGTAGCTCTGATGTCATCAGTTATTCTATTTCTTACTCTTCTTACCCTTCCTCTTTCCCCTCCTCGTCCTCTTCTTGCTCCTCCTTGTCCTCTACCTCTAACTTCCTCTAACCCTCTCGCTTCTTCAACTCCACGTTCTCTTCCTCCAACTTCTTCACCTCCACGTCCTCTCCCTCGGCCTCCTCTGATTCTCACTCTTCTCACTCTTACTGCTCCTTCCATTGTACTCCACACAGACAGCTTACCTGTGGCTTATTTATAGTGCTTAGGCTGATTGCAAAGTGAACTAATTATCTAAAACAGTTTTCACATGTAAAAGTGTGCCAGACAGTTGGCAAAATAGTTTAATGATAGCCATACATGTGTATAATTTTGCTAGGAGTGTGTTGGAAATTTGGTAATTGAGTGTATGCAGTGAGTTGTGTTTAAAGTTCTGCAAAAAGAGTGTTGTGCAGTGAATTGTGCCTACAGTTTTGCAAAGTGTGTGTTACAAAATTGCAAACTGAGTGCAAAGCAGTGTTTGTGCTTTTAGTTTTGCAAACTCAGTGAGTGGTTTTGCTATACGTATTAATAGTTTTAGAAATTGTGCTACAAGAATCACGATTAGCGCTTAAGCATTCAGAAAAAACTGTAAAAGAATTCAATGCACACAGACTGAAGTAGTTTAATTCTTTTCTTCTTTTAATTGTGATGATTTGGCTCACATTAAACAAAAACCCACCAATTCAGCATCTCAACAAGTTAGAATATGGTGACATGCCAATCAGCTAATCAACTCAAAACACCTGCAAAGGTCTCTCTGTTTGGTTCATTAGGCTACACAATCATGGGGAAGACTGCTGATCTGACAGTTGTCCAGAAGACAATCATTGATACACTTCACAAGGAGGGTAAGCCACAAACATTCATTGCCAAAAAAGCTGGTTGTCCACAGAGTGCTGTATCCAAGCATGTTAACAGAAAGTTGAGTGGAAGGAAAAAGTGTGGAAGAAAAAGATGCACAACCAACTGAGAGAACCGCAGCCTTATGAGGATTGTCAAGCAAAATCGATTCAAGAATTTGCAGTGAACTTCACAAGGAATGGACTGAGGCTGGGGTCAAGGCATCAAGAGCCACCACACACAGACGTGTCAAGGCATTTGGCTACAGTTGTCGTATTCCTCTTGTTAAGCCACTCCTGAACCACAGACAACGTCAGAGGCATCTTACCTGGGCTAAGGAGAAGAAGAACTGGACTGTTGCACAGTGGTCCTAAGTCAACTTTTCAGATGAGAGCAAGTTTTGTATTTCATTTGGAAACCAAGGTCCTAGAGTCTGGAGGAAGGGTGGAGAAGCTCAAAGTCCAAGTTGCTTGAAGTCCAGTGTTAAGTTTCCACAGTCTGTGATGATTTGTGGTGCAATGTCATCTGCTGGTGTTGGTCCATTGTGTTTTTTGAAAACCAAAGTCACTGCACCCGTTTACCAAGAAATTTTGGAGCACTTCATGCTTCCTTCTGCTGACCAGCTTTTTGAAGATACTGATTTCATTTTCCAGCAGGATTTGGTACCTGCCCACATCGCCAAAAGCACCAAAAGTTGGTTAAATGACCATGGTGTTGGTGTGCTTGACTGGCCAGCAAACTCACCAGACCTGAACCCCAGAGAGAATCTATGGGGTATTGTCAAGAGGGAAATGAGAAACAAGAGACCAAAAAATGCAGATGAGCTGAAGGACACTGTCAAAGAAACTTGGGCTTCCATACCACCTCAGCAGTGCCACAAACTGATATCCTCCATGCCACGCCGAATTGAGGCAGTAATTAAAGCAAAAGGAGCTCTTACCAAGTATTGAGTACATGTACAGTAAATGAACATACTTTCCAGAAGGCCAACAATTCACTAAAATTGTTTTTTTATTGGTCTTACGAAGTATTCTTATTTGTTGAGATAGTGAATTGGTTTGGTTTTCTGTTAACATGCTTGGATACAGCACTCTGTGAACAGCCAGCTTCTTTGGCAATGAATGTTTGTGGCTTACCCTCCTTGTGAAGGGTATCAATGATTGTCTTCTGGACAACTGTCAGATCAGCAGTCTTCCCCATGATTGTGTAGCCTAGTGAACCATACAGAGAGACCATTTTGAAAGCTCAGGAAACCTTTGCAGGTGTTTTGAGTTGATTAGCTGATTGGCATGTCACCATATTCTAATTTGTTGAGATAGTGAATTGGTGGGTTTTTGTTAAATGTGAGCCAAAATCATCACAATTAAAAGAACCAAAGACTTTAACTACTTCAGTCTGTGTGCATTTATTTAATGCACGACTTTCACAGTTTGAGTTGAATTACTGAAATAAATGAACTTTTCCACAACATTCTAATTTATTGAGATGCACCTGTATTATTGTGAGTCCTTTTGGTTTTTAGGAATATTATTTCTTGAGAGTGATGGGATGAGAAGTTTCAATGGAAGTCCGGTTCCACCAATGAATAAAAAACAATAAGGTTATTGTGATTTTTATCTCACATGCTCACTTTTTTCTCTCAATGCAATTTTTTTTTTCTCAGAATTGTGTTACAAAGTTCTCTTTTTTGTGTTAATGCTATTTTTTTTTTTAGGATTTGTTTGTTGTAAGTTAAAAATTTCACAATTGACTTTATTTCTCAGAATTGCAAGTTTATATCTCAAAATTCTGAGAAAAAGGCCAGAACTGTGAGATGTAAACCTGCATTTGTGAGAGAAAATTCAGAATTGTGAGATAAGAAAAATAATAATAATAAAAAAAAATATTCTAGAGCAGAAGGACCTACAATGGTCAAAAAATGGGCATCATACAGTTTATTGCGACAATTAAAAAGCAGAGCTGAGATAGAACAACTTTTCACAAGGTATTGTAAGAAACTACAGACTGCCCCAACCCAGATTTCATGTAATAATAGATGTTCAATCATGCTTATTTCCCAAAATGGCTTAATTATTACAGAGAAGAAAGTCAGTTATGTTGTTTCTAGATCATTTGTGATTATCACATCCTGAGAAAATGGTGACCAATTCTAGAATGGGAATAGGTGTGGGACACCGAGAACCATCTCAGACAATGGGGGTGTCAGAACTTCATTAACATACAGAGCACAGCTGTACAAAAGGAACAACTTCATTTACATTAAGGGTAGTAAAACTGTAATTGTATAAAACAATGGTTTGAGTTCAGGATGTTAGGGGTTCATTCTGACTCCATTGAATCCAAGGTACTAAATGTACTTTGACACTGCTATGCTGCAATAAACACATCTTCATCAAGCTCTTCAACGTCCTCATCATGGTTTTCTTACAACATCATCATAAAACATCTGAATCTGAAATGTAATGTAGTTGCCATAGCATGTAGCTTCTACACATACAATTTCAACAAGTTCACCATTGTTTTCAATGCTGCTTTTAATTGTGTTTTCAAGAGACATGGCCAGAAAGTCTTGTTTTCAAGAGACATGGCCAGAAAGTCTGATTATGCAGGCTTTATTGCAGAAACTTGTCGTTGTACAGGCAATGGTCAATACCAGCAATATCAGCAACGTAGGGAGAACAGAGAATCAAAATCCAGTAAACAAGCTAGGGTCGGTAGGTAGGCAGCAAAGGTATGTAAAGGAGATCAAACAGGGTCGGTAACCGGAAAACAAACACGGGTAGTAACGCTCAGAAATGACAGACACAGCAAATCAAGACTTCGCGTTGAACTCCTGTGATAGTCCAGCTTTTTTAGTCCTGATGAAGAGCACCTGTGACGGTGATTAGAGTCCCCTTGTGGGAAATGTAGTGTAGTCAGTGTAAATGAATGGATGGATCGTGTGTGTCAGTATTCCCACGGGGTTCGTCTCCGTGACAGAGCCCCCCCCCCCCCCCCCCCGCGAGCGACTCCTGGCGCGAGGAGGCAAATGACGTCGGGGTCTACCACGGGGTCGAGGGGCCGGTCTTTCAGGATGTAAGCGATGAAATTCACAGATGAGATTGGGGTCTAGAATATCCTCAGAATTTACCCAAGAGCGTTCCTCTGGACCGTACCCCTCCCAGTCGACCAGATACTGTAGGATTCTTCCCCGACGTCTGGAATCGAGTAACTCCTGGACTTGGTAAGCCTCCTCGCCCTTTATGGTGATGGGTTGAGGGGCCTGTGCATGGAACCTCCCCTCTCCCTCGTCTCTGGGACCAGCAGCGGGCTTGAGCAGGGATACATGAAAGGTAGGAGAAATACGATATGTGTTAGGAAGTGACAGCCGGAAGGAAACTGGGGTTATCTGTCTAGTGATTTGGAATGGACCCACGTACCTTGGACTCAGTTTGCGGCAAGGAAGCTGGAGACGGAGATCCCGTGTTGATAGCCACACCCATTGACCCGGCTGGTAGTTGGGACCTGGGCGCCTTCTGCGGTCCGCTTGCTCCTTTTGCGGTCGAACAGCGTGTTGAAGGTGAACATGAGCCCGATTCCAAACCTCTTTGCCATCCAATCGTTCACAGCCGGAGTACGTCCGTTGGATCCCCTGACCATGGGAACATCGGTGGTTGGAAACCCCAGTACACATTTAGTCAGACCAGTTGAGGGTTTAAGAAGGGAGTTTTGCGCATATTCTGCCCATAATAAGTATCGAGCCCAATCGTCCTGATTCTGATTGCAGTAGGTTCTGAGGAAGCGGTTCAGTTCTTGGTTGAGCCTCTCCACTTGTCCGTTTGCCTGGGGATGATAACCAGAGGTGAGGCTGACATTGACGTTCAGGGCTTGGAAGAAGGCTGACCATAATTGAGAGGTGAATTGAGGTCCTCGGTCTGACACAGTGTCTTCGGGTAGTAGTCCATATAATCGAAAGACCCAATTGCAGAGGTGTTCTGTAGTCTGGAGAGCTGTAGGTAGTTTGGGTAGTGGAATGAGTCTACAAGCCTTGGAGAATCGATCTATGATGGTAAGTATGGTAGTGTGGCCTTGGGAATTGGGAAGATCCGTAATAAAGTCTATGGCAATGTGAGACCAGGGTTGTTGTGGAATGGGGAGTGGTTGAAGGAGACCAGCGGGAGATTGCTTGGATGATTTGTTAATGATACAGTTATTGCATTGCTGTATGTAGTTGGCTGTGTCCTTGTGCAGTGATTCCCACCAGAAGCGGTTCTCCAGCTGATTAATGGTGGCTGTGATACCTGGGTGACCGGATGATGGATGGCAGTGAACTTTGACTGATGACCTGATCACGAAGATGTTCAGGGACGAAGATTCTGTCGACTGGGCAGGCCACTGGGGTCTCGTTCCGCTCCCCTGTATTGTTGAAGCAGAGTCATGATGTCCTTTTGAATGGGGGGGCAACTACTACATGAAACGGCAGAATGGGTTCTGGATCTATGGGACTATCCTCCTTCTCGAATTGACGGGAGAGAGCATCCGCCTTAGTGTTCTTGGAGCCGGGTCGATAAGTTACTGAGAAGTCGAATCGAGTGAAGAACAAGGACCATCTCGCTTGGCGAGGATTAAGGCATTTGGCGGTGCGTAAATATTCCAGGTTTCTTGTGATCTGTTAGTACTGTAAACGGGTGTGCGTAGCTCCCTCTAGCCAGTGCCTCCACTCCTCGAAGGCTGCCTTCATGGCAAGGAGTTCCCGGTCCCCGACACTGTAATTGCGTTCAGCTGAGTTGAGTTTCCTTGAATAAAAGGCACAGGGATGAAGTTTAGCGGCGGGGTCTGGACGTTGGGACAGGATAGCGCCGATACCCGTGTTGGATGCGTCAACCTCGACAATGAAAGGTAATGAGGGGTCAGGGGGGCGGAGGATGGGCGCGTTGCTGAATCGTTGCTTCAGGGTCTGAAACGCGTTGGTGAGTAGGTTCTGACCATTGTAGTTGCTGAGTTCCTCTCTTGACCATCGAGGTAAGTGGGGCGACAACCGTACTGAAGTTCCTAATGAATCTCCTGTAGAAGTTAGTGAATCCTAGAAATCGCTGCAATTCCTTGAGGGGTTGTGGGTTCAGGCCAGTTAAGAACGGCGTTGACCTTCTTCTCGTCCATGGCCACCCCTCCGGGACTGATTATGTACCCTAAGAATGTGGTGGAAGTCGTGTGGAATTCGCATTTCTCAGCCTTGGCGTATAACTGGTATTTGATGAGGCGGTGAAGAACTGCTCGGACGTGTTGTACATGTTCAGGAAGTGTGTTGGAGTAGATCAGTATGTCATCAATATATACGATCACAGATATGTTAAGCATGTCTCTGAAGACCTAGTTAATAAATGACTGAAACACAGATGGACTATTGACCATTGTTCGAACGGCATCACAAGATATTCATAGTGTCCAGTGGTTGGTGGAGAAGGCTTCCTTCCATTCATCTCCCCCTCTCTAATGCGAATGAGATTGTATGCGCACCTTAGATCCAGCTTGGTGTAGTACTGGGCAGTGCGAAGCTGTTCGAGGGCTGAAGGAACCAACGGAAGAGGGTATCTGAATTTCACAGTCATTTCGTTTAGTCCACGATAATCAATGCATGGACAAAGAAAACCATCCTTCTTCTTCAAGAAAAAGAACCCGGATTAAGCAGGAGATGTGGACGGTCTGATGAAACCTTTCTGGAGTTCTTCATTGATGTAATCTTTCATGGCTTCGGACTCAGGCTGAGACAATGGGAAGATGCGACCCTTTGGGGGAGAATGCCCTGGCAGAAGATTGATTGCACAGTCATATTTACGGTGAGGAGGTAAGGTGTTAGCTTGCTCCTTACTGAAAGCCTCCGTAAGATCAGCATATTCCTCTGGAAGATCGAGAATGGACTCTCGTGCTGGAGAGAGTGACACGAAACAGACAGGAATGGGTTTGACCAGAGAAAGACAGTTCTGTTGACAATGAGTGCTCCATTTCACAACTTGGCCCTCTCTCCAGGAAATCTGTGGATTATGCAGACGCAGCCAGGGTAATCCAAGAATCAGGGGAGTGTGAGATGTGGGGAGAATGTAGAATTGAATCCTCTCCTTGTGAAGTAATCCAGCCGCCATCACTAGTTTGCGAGTGAGGTGAGTGATGGATCCAGAACCCAGTGGTCGACCATCTATTGTTTCCACTGAGAGAGAGGTAGAGCATGAAGTCAGTCGAATGTCATATTTCTTGGCAAACTCCTCGGAAATGAAATTGCCAGCAGCCATTAATCGAGTAAAGCAGAGGTAATGATCTGTTTGTCGTTTATCCACAATTCAACTGGAATGCTTACACACTGTGTATCACACAGGGAAGTGAGAGGAGTACTCACCGAACGTTGTGAGGAGGTAGATGCACGAGTAGGGCAGTTGTTACGTTGTTGGCCAGGTAAGCCACAGTACATGCATAGTCTATTTGAGATGCGTCGATCTCTCTCCTCAACAGACAGATGGTAAGTATTAACCTGCATGGGTTCAATAGATTCTCTGCAGCTTGATTGGGAGTGTGTTGAGTTTTATATGACTATGGAAATGTGTACATGGATTAAATCTGAATAAAAAATCTGCATCACATAATAAAAACTGCTGTATAAAATCTTACTTGTTTGGTAGTAATCATACACTTTGACCACAGCTGGCCTGAGATTCTTCACTGGAAGAACCTGTTTCATTTGTATCTGATAATTCATTGGGATATTTTTTGGGATCTGGAAGAAAAAAATCAAACTCATCAATCATGGTCATTATGGAAAAAATGTTTGTGATGAAACACTCAAATGCACCATTGCCGTATCAGCTGTGAATCCAGATAAGAGTTTAATATCCACAATGACAATGCTAATCATTTCATATCTGGAAAAGAGCAAATAGAAAGGAAAAGCTTCCTAAATGCCTCATAAAGTAACAAAATACGTAGAAATAAATGAGAAAAAAAGCCAGGACAATTCACAAAACACATGCAGTTTATATTACAATGTGTTAATAACCAAAGTGTTTCTTAGTTTAGTTTAGTGTTGCTGTGTTTCAATTCATATTGCTTTTATATTTATTATGATTTTAAAAATATTCAGGAAATATGTATTTATCAGTGAATCTTAAAGGAGTCATGAACTACTTCTGTTTTTATTTTGTACTGTTCTTTGAGGTCCACTTATGATGTTATCAAGATTTTTGCATCAAAAAACATAATTTAGAAGTACTAGGTTATTTTCTGTCCTGTTTTAACCCCCCTCATCACAACGCTCTGTTTGAAGGCATGGTGGATTGAAAACTTGGAACTAAACTCCCACTGCCATGATTGGCTAACATTTGTGTATGTTTGACAGTCTACGTCCTTCACAGATGGATGATGCTGTGATTTAAGTTTTAAAACTCCACCCTGAAATATATATTAGAGGAAGTAAAGTAAAATATTTTTGTTATGGATAAATAGGCATTGTTTCTGTGATAATGTTTAGTGACAAATAGCACACCTTCATTCTGTTGTTGAACAGGCTTCCCTGTTGGATCAAACAACCACAAACGTCTCATTTCTGCTTGTATGTAAATGTTTCCATTCACTGAAAAAGAGGATCTGGATGATCCCTCTATCACATCTTTAGGAAGAGTCAGATCCATTTCCACGCCTATGAACCAGAGAGACAGAAACACATATCAGTGATCAGCAGAGAAACACTATGATGCTAAATATTGTCTGCAAACCCTTTGGACACAGTAACCAGCTGTAGGTCTTGGTCTCTTCAGTTCCTTAAGCTTGCAGAATAAAACAAAAACATCAACACATCATACTAACATGAGCAGCATTAGGATCATGAAAAAAAAAAGATGTCTGAGAGCCGTTTGACGTACGCTGACCTGTACAAGCAGACTTCGTGTGACTGTGTCAATGCGTCCTCTCTCTGGCATGCTCACAATCTCATTGTCACACACAGTCTGGGACGAGTCTGCCTCTGCACTGAGACTCCTACAACACAAGACATGCAGATGAAGATACAACAGACACAAACACTGAGAAAAAATTATTCATACTGGAAAACAAGAACAGAAGGAGTGAGGATCCATTTAAAGGTTTTTCTCCCATTTGCACACAGACAGGATGAATACTGATCATCAGTAAAACTGTTTGCACTACAAACCAGTGTGTTCATAATTGATAATGCATTTAAATAATATGGTAAAACACAGCGGTTTTCAATATCAAGCAACAAAATGAGCTGTTTTGTACAGCTAAAAATAGCTGGATGTGAATGAAATTTACAAATGTCTGCGCCTGCTTTTACAGGAAGAAAAAGGTGGATATTCACAGATTCGAATTTCCCGGATCAATAACTTGTGAGTTAAACAAACAACACTTCTTTTCAATCTCTATATGTAGGCGGAGAGAAGTCCAAAGGGACCTGAGGCAAAGTGCAAAACCCGAAAATCATTACTACAAAAAAGAGTCAACAACTTCAATGTTACAAACTGTATTGTCACTAAATTCAATTTACATATCAATGGTCTCTGGTTATCCTACATCACTCAGTTTGAACAAATGTGCTTTTGCAAAATGTTCATATTTTATTAAAAAAACCTTAAAATTATAAAAAATAAAAATAATAAAAAATATTAAATAACTTCACTATTATTCAGTGTAATAAAATCGAATTAAGTGCACACATCAATGCTTTGATGCTGGTTATACGACAACACTTGACAAAAATTGATTTTGCATAATTTTTTATGATATTTTTTTATGAAAAAATATTGTAATAATTTTACTGGTATTAAAACATTCAATAAATTTACTTGTAACACATTGTTCTATCACCAAATTGTAGTGATACACAGTGTACACATCAGTGCTCTCCTGCTGGTTTTATACAACACTTAATTTGCAAATAAATTGCTTTTGCATAGCTTCACTGTAACACACTTTACTGTCACCAAATTCAGTTCATACATCAGTGCCCTCCTGCTGGTTATACTGTAACACTTAGCTTGGAAACAATTGCACTTGCATCGTTTTTTTTTTTTTTTTTTTTTTTTTTGTGAAAAATGCAATAACATCACTGTTATTTTTATGATTTCTTCAACTTCACTGAACTTTAAAACTTAAGCATTCCATTAAAGTGGGGCTGGCATGAAGAATGAAGGAATCATAGGAATGCTTATTTGTACATTGGAATATTTTTGATCATTCAAGCGTCACTTCAAAGCATCATCAGTTGCGCTCATGGGATCTGCCATAGTTTTAAGACATTCATATTAAATATGAATAAAGCAAGATGCCCTGTTGAAATATATGAGATGTATGATTTATTTCAACTGCAAAGGTAAAACGTGCAGGAGGAAAATCATGTGCAGGGGGGAGGAGAATGTTTACATCCAAAATGAAAGACTTCCGCATAGGGATACACCTGTGTATCCTCACTCATAACTCCTCTGGATGCTTCCTCACTCCTCACTCTTTGTTCCTCGCCTCCTCGCAGTGCAATAAGAGACTAAAAATGTCCTTCAAGATAGCTAACTTTGATTGGTTGGTCACAGGCTTGAGAACGGAGGATTGAGAAAAAGAGGAAACATCAATTTGAGATTTTTTAAGTTGAGGTGTATTTTCCTGTGTGTGCAGAAGGGTGGTGAAATGTTGTCTTCGGAGGATGCATTCCAAGGTAGGAAGGCAATAAGGCATGTCTGAATCCGCTTCACTTCCTGTCTCCTTCTCCTGATCAGTTTTTGAAGGCAGCATATATTTATAGAGCAGCTTTTTCCTGGGATGTTCTGAAAACATTACAGTTTATTGTACAATATTTTGGTGGTTTCCTAATTTTTACAACATTAAAATTATTTAATTTCTTATGATAAGATCAAACAAGTTCTGTTAAAAGACAAGAACAAATTACAAATTAAATTGTGAGTTACACTGAGTACACATTTGAAGATGCACATGAAAAATCACAAATGAAATAAACCAATGACACTGAGAAGAACTGCTCATATAGTATTATGAGCTGCAGAATTGAAGGGCATGACCTCATTGACAGTGGAAGGAGTACTCGGTTTCTGACTGATCACCTGAAGGAAGAAGGTAACATCAACACACAAATTAATAGAAGAATAGAAGTGGTAACACTTTATAATAACTTTCATTAATAAATCATTAACAAACATTTTGTATTGATTAATGAATCATTAGTTCATATATATTCTCATATCTAGAAATGTGAAATAATGTGCTTGTTGATGTTTATTAATAAATGTATTAAACATTACTTAATAATTAACATTTCATGTAAATTAAAATGCTTACAAATGTCATTAAACTTCTAATTCATATGATCATGCACATCTTGAAAATCTACAAATGATTTTATCAGATCTTATACAATGATTAAAAGCTTTTATAATGTTTTTTTTTTGCTGTTGATGTGTGATTGGTGTTGTTTTGGTGTCAGGTTTGATGGTATGGGTAGGTTTAAGGTTAGGTAAAAGGTCAGCAGTGTACAGGGGTTTTGATTAAAATTTGATTACTATAAGGGAACACCATTCAATCTGTTTAAATTGCATTGTTTTGATAAATGATAAATTAAGTATTTTCTTGAAAATAGTTTTTTTCCCACCTCCTGTTGATGTATGATTCAAGGAATATTCTGTTTAATGATTCACAAAAGTATACTAATGTAAGTACTGAGGCAATAAGAACATGCTTTGCACCCAAGTTACAATGTGTGTAATGTCTTTAAACATTGTTAAAGTAGCTAAAAGTCCAGTGCCAATGAGGATGCTAAAAAAAAATTAGTAAATGTTTATAAACATTTACAAATGATGAATAATTTCAACATTTGACTGAGTACTGCAAAAACATGAACAAATGATTAATAAATGTTTTGTGAAGATGTGAAAATAGGGTAAATTCCGGTCATTTGGGACACTTTTTGCCATCGAAATGACTGCTCATAAAGTTACTAATGATCAGTAAATGTTTATAAACATTTACAATTGATGAATAGTTTCCACTTTAGATTGGGTACTGCAAGTGTGTTATGAAATAATTTTTAAATGTTTTTAGTTGTTTATTTAGTATGTGTTTATAGAGGTTACAAGTGTGTGATATATGATTTTTAAATATTTTGATTCAAGCAATAAGCCCCGAGTAGCTGTGGTTTACAGTGAATTTATGACAGCTAAGGGGCGTTGTTAGGCATGACGCGAAGTGAAGCGGACATATACATAGTAGATATGTCCCAAATGATGCACTATACACTATGCATTAATATACTATGTACTTATGCACTATGTACTCAACCATGTAGTGCATGAATTATATAAGGTTATTTTGTCATTCATAATCGGAATCTGATAGCCCCTCCCCCTTCGTTACGTAATAAAAGCTGTGACAGTTGAGTGCATGAAGTGTACATTCCACATTTTTTTTTTCGGTTATTTAAGTGCATCATCCGGGTGTTTAAAGTGCACTTTTTCTTTTTGGAATTTACAGTGTGAACGCACTACTCACAGTATTTATACTACAAAACGTCATAGAATAGTGCACCGTATCACCGGTATGCCCTCGAGCATGAGCTCTTTAAGCTCTGCACTCTTCTGAAAAGGGAGGCGAGAGCACCAGCTCATTTTCATTTAAAGGGAACAAACACAAAAAACAGCACGTTTTGGCTCATACCCTTTCAACAAACTATAAAAAATTATCTGTGGGCTATTTTGAGATTAAACTTCAAATACACACTCTGGGGACATCAGAGAACAATTTAAAATATTGTATCAATTAATTCTATGGCACCTTTAAAATAAAGACAAATTTAATTAGCATATTCTTCTTACGTTTGTATGTCTAAATCAACAACAATTTTGCTTTGAAATGCGTTGCAAGATCTCCTAACTGAAGATCACATGATCACAAACGGAAATCGTTTCCGTGAAGTGACCATCGCATGTTCCCTTTGCTAATGGACTTCTGGAAGGGCCCTTCGCGTAGGGATTCAGTTGTTCACTTTCGTTTGGAACGTCCCTACAAGTGGCGTCCCCTTCCCGAAGTGCCCTTCAAGGGTGCAAAAAAGCCGTTTGGAATTCGCCCAATATGAGTTAATGAATATATTAACATGAATAGTTTGTGAAGTGTTTAAAATTAATAATCACGCTATATTTTCACAACATTTGTAAATGTAAAAATGACCATTAGCTAATATGTGAACTGAAGTTTAATGACACTTTAAACTTAATGGCAATAAGCATTCAACACTACATTAACAAATAAACTTGTAATCATTGTGTAATTCCTATTAAAATCATTTGTATATTTTTAAAACGCATTGAAAGTTTAATGACATTTGTGAACATTAACTAACGATCAGTTAAGCATTATATAATGTTTGTTAATGATTAATTAATGAAGCTTTTAATCAGTGTAAAACATCTGTCAAAATCATTTGAAGATTTAAAAAAAATGCATGATCACATCAATTGAAAGTTTAATGACATTTGTAAGCATTTCAGTTTACAATAAATAATGATCTGTTAATTTTTTGGTAATGTTTAATATGTTGATTAGTTAACATTAACAAGCACATTAGATATGTGAATATATATTAAGTAATGATTAGTTAAACATTATATAATGTTTGTTGATGATTTATTAATAAAGTGTGCATGCTAAGTGAGCATGCTAAGTGAGCATGCTAACTTATGGTAAATTAATTCTGTATGGCTTTGTGTCAACAACACAAAAGACAAGATAATATATTAAAAGTAAATAGTTTATGAATTACATGCTTTGTAATTTATATAATCAAAATGGTATTAAACGGTATACCTTAACATTTTTTTTTTTTTTTTCCTGAATGTTAAAATAAGATCTTACTTGTCTGGTAGTAATCATACACTTTGACCACTGCTGGCTTGAGATTCTTCACTGGAAGAACCTGTTTCATTTTCATCTTGTAATTCATAGAAATATGTTTTGGAATCTGCAGGAGGATAAACAAAAATACATACAGTATACAGTACCATTCATGGAAATTATTAAATATGTACTAATTTTATAAATGTTATTATTTATTTACCTCTGTTAAATAAACTATGACATGGTCTTCTTTTGTGTCGACCCGCTCCACATACTTCTGAGCAAGTACTGCTGAACTAAATGACGTTCTAAGCTATAGGGAAAATATAATTGTTTATATGAAAATATGATGATGATGATTAGTGTTTTTTTTTCAGTTTTTGCAAAGTTAAGCAAACATGCAAGTGTGCAAATGTGTAAAAATCGGTTTGTCTTAAAGTGCCCCTATTATGGATTTTCGAAAATTACCTATTCATGCAGTGTGTAACACAGCCCTAAGTGAATGAAAACATCCTGCAAAATTTTAAATCTGAAAGTGCACGTGTATAAAGTTATTGTCTCTCAAAAGAAAGTCAACTCTGAATCATTGAAATGAGTCGTTTTTCAACCATTATTGGAATGTTATTGAGTCATTTAAAGGAGGGGTTTGGAAAAATGAATTGTTGAGCGAATTGTTTGGGAGTCATTTAGCAAGTAAGGTAAAAAATAAATGCATATTATAAGACAATGAAAAGTGTTTTTTGACCTTGTATGCATGGCAACCTGTTGCTGGGGACTCCCAAAACTAAAATATTAACCTTTCATTACCCATAATAGGGACACTTTAATACACAATTACTTTATACACCCAAACACACCATTGATGTATCAGCTGTGAATCCTGATAAGATTTTAATATCCACAATGAGCATGTTAGTTGTTTCCTGGGGACCACCATACTTAAACAGAGAAAATTAACAGGCCTGATTTAATGCTAAAAACACAAACAAACAGGAACACAACATATGCATTTAAACCAGCAGATGCATCCAATATTTTTCTAAGTAATTGCAGCATTTTACAACTGATACTACTGAGAAATAACTTAACAGAAATAACAGATTGTCAGTAATTTTAGGGATTCACTAAAGAGGTGTTTATACACCTTAAAACAAAACAGTAGCCATAATAATAATCTAAATCTGTTTTTACTTGACAGTGAAGTTCAAAAAGAAATTTTGTTCCAATGTTTTGCAATCTCCCTCAATCTTAGCATCAATGCTAAGTGTTTTAGCTTCAGTGGGAGTGGGAATGTTGTAGAACTGAGCCACCTGATAGAGTCAACACACACACACAAAAAATTAATCAATCTTACAGAAAAATAACCACAACATGCTAAGAAAGGAAAGAGAAAGATTGAGTGTGAGTCAATGAAGCAGAATGCACTACAGACCTGCACAGACACACAGGTTGAGCCCTTCACTTCAATGCTGTATTTGGCTGGAACGTTCTGCAGCTGCTTCTCCTGGTACAGTAACTTGTTGTCCTGATTGAGATCAAAGCGGTGAGTGTCTGCTGCTGACTGTACAGTCACTGTGCTGGAGCCGTCAGAGCTGAACACTTTGGTGGCATACAAAGACAGAGCCTGAAGAGCCACCACTGTGTCCTGAGAAACAAATGTGTTCAGTAATGTGACTTTTACTCATTATTTAGCGATCATGTGTTTGATTTGAGTAGTTTGAGTCACCTGTGTGGAGGAGAATCCTCCATAGGCATTCTGCTGCTTCACAAGCCAGCTGACAATCCTGTTAGCAAATCCCAGATCAGCTGAAGTGAGTGAATCTGCAGTGAGAACAGCTAGCAGCACATATGAGCTGATCTCCACGGCCAGAGAATCAGAGTCAACAGATCCAGACTGAGACCAGTGGAGATGAGACCCTTTAGGAAACATGGACAAAAGAGACACCAGTAATTCAACAAGCATGAAAAGACAACAGAAATTCATCAGAAAAAATCTCTTACCGTCTGAAATAGCAACATCCTCCAGTTTCTTGAAAAGCTGCTGTCGAGTGTCTGTGTCTTTAGCCAGACTGAAAGTGTAGGCGAGCAGAGCAGTGGTGTAAGTGTTTTCGACATCCTTAACGACGGACTTCAAACATGACAAACCTTTACTAACGACAAGATCCTGAGACAAAAACAGAGAAACAGCAACTGTGAGTGTTATTTTTCTATGAGTTTATACTGTGTTTCCTGTAGATGAACTTACTGTGACTGGAGTTTCCAGTTCAAGTAGTGATGCAGTAATGTAGGCAGTCATGGTCACATTATCATTCACTCCACCCTGGAATACATTAGAGGAGCAAAGTAAAATATTTTTGTGATAGATAGGAATTGTTTCTGTGATAATGTTTAGTTATAACACACCTTCATTCTGTTGTTGAACAGTCTTCCCTGCTGGATAAAACAGCCGTCTGAATCTTGTCTGCTTATTAACCATTCCTTCGCACGCTGAATAATTTGTGGATCAATAAATATGTATTTCTGTGCTTTGCCAAAAGACCTCAGGACAAAGGCAGTCAACCTGGTGATTGAAAGTTTTCATTTAAATTATTTTATTAGTTGATTCAGTTGATTAAATAAGGCCTGTCAAACAATTAATTGTGATTAAAAACATCCAAACTAAAAGTCTGTGTTTACGTGTATGTACTGTGTATATTTATTATGCATGCATGTATATATTTAAAGCTGCAGTCCATAACTTTTTGCACTCTAGCGGTTAATAAAGAGAACGGAATGCATCTTGCGGAATGAACATTGTAGCCTGAGCTACTTTCTTTCTGTTTATGTCTATAATGATTCACGCAGATACTGGGCTACTCTGCAGCAGTTACTACCAGAACCAGTCTAAAATAGTGTGAATATAACAGGGTTTCTGCAGGATTTTTAATAAAAATTTAAGACCTTTTTAAGACCTGCACATATAAAATTAATACCATATGAGCGGGGTAGGGCAATGTCTATAGTACCATATTAAACTGTAAAATTACTGTAAAAAGCATAATTTACAGTTCAGATATAAGTTTTCACATAAACGAAAAGTTTTATAAAATGATAAACTTTACATTTCAGCCTTTAAACCATTTTTAAGAAAATGGATGAGTCAAAGTATTAATTGTTATATTAATTAAAACAATAATTATCACTAAATAATTATCAATTAAATAACATAAATAAGGGGTGTGTGATATTGACAAAAAATTATAATTTTCGATAATTTTCTGGGATTTTATCAATAACGATAATCAGACAATATTTTGCTATATAGTGTGTTATTGTGCTGATATCTTTTCTCTAATTGTGCTGACAGCTGAATCCTGAATTTTTTTATATTCTGCACATTCTGTGTGGTCAGTTCACAGCAGTGATAGAAATTAATCATTTCCAACAAGTTTTACATGCATTTTTACCTTTAAACCATTTTTTTTTTTCTAAAAGTGTGCACCATCTTTTGAGTCAAATTCTTGCATTTGGGCTATTACCAAGCAAATGAAATAAGTATCAATAAAAATTGATATTTGCAATGCAGAGGAAACACAGAAGCGACATTAGAAGTGGCATTTAGATGTATTTACAAACTGTTAAATGCAGCTCTGGGGGACATTAAATACTTTAACCTGGAGTTACAAATGCATTAATAATGTTTGATATTTTAAACATAAAACATTGAAAACTGATGTGTGAGATTTTTTTCAAAAATGAAAAGGTACCTTAAATGTGAAATTAAAACTGCCAGTAGGTGGCAGCAAATCACTGTTAAGTGAGTCATTGCGATTGAACCGAATCATTTAAACGGCTGATTCATTCAGGAAGGAAACACTGTTGTGTTGCTCAGAGACTCAAAACAGCATTGTGGCTGTGTTTGGAATGATTTTTTTTCTGTGTTCCATTTAAAGTGCATTGAATTGTGCGAGACGTGAATTTAAATTGTATTTATTTACCGAGGTATATGATGTCACACTTGTGAAGACGTTGCGCAGTGCAAATCCGTGAATGAATGTTCCGAAGTACAGTAAACTTCAACAGTTTTCCCCTGCTCAGGTAGTAGGGAGCAATGAACACTGTGTAGGGACCATGTCAGTGGGAACACAGTTCATGCACAGAGCTCACTTCTAAAGAGCTGATTATCTGAATCAGGTGTGTTAAGAGAGACATAACAAATGTGCAGATCAGGGGGTCTTGAGGACTGGAACATCATTCTGTAAGTGTTTTGTTTGCTTTTCACGATATTCTCGATAATATCAAATCGCACATCCTTAAAACAACAATTACGATATTATCACAGACCATACATGTTGCACACCCCTATGTTTAGATTTTTATTATGCATTGTCTTCTTATCAATCCACCAGTTCACATTTAAAGCTCTGCATGTTTCCAGGGTAAAACATGGGTCGATTATCGCATTGGTATGATCTCTGAACAAAAGAACAGTTTTACTGAAAATGCTCATTCATTCTCTGCCAGCAGGTGGAGCATTTGGTAGAAATATAACTGTTTCTCCAGTAACAGCAGACCGGACTTTGAACGTGCAGCGCTTGTGTTTATTCAATGAAATCTTAGCCTTTAAAGTTTAATCTTCACATTCAGCCATATCACAATTCTGGTCTTTCCGTCCCCAAATTTGAGACCTCTTGAAATCATAATTAAGACTTTCTTGTACAATTTAAGACTTTTTAAGACTTTTTAAAGACCCGCGTAAACCCTGTATAAAAACTTATTACAGGTGTACTGTATTGATTCAGGATAAGCCAGAAACACGGTTTGGAAAATTGATTCATGATCAATTATTTTTTATATATATATATATATATATATATATATATATATAAATATATATATTCATGTATGTGTGTATTTATATATACATAATAAATATACACAGTATTATTATTGTATGGTGCAATTGCTTTTTTTATATTTTTGTTATTTTGAGTATGTGATTGCTGAAAAATTGTCATTTGACAGTCTATACATAAATTGTTGGAACTAAATATCGTCTATGTAAAGTAAAAATACTTATTTTAACTTTGTAACTATGTAGGAAAAAAGTGAGAGTGAAAAGTTACAAATATTTACCATGTATTCTCATCTCCGTGTCCAAATGTGCTGTATGCACCACTAGTATGTCTGTAGTTCAGCTGTCTCTGGTATCCTGAATTTAAACATTCTGGGTTGATCAAGTGTTTCTGAAGTCAAATGTATTGTGACTTAATTTCTCAGTATTTCAGTATTCTGTTTATATGATTGATTTCTCTCACCACTCTTAAGGAAGGCTGTGGCTCTCTCTCGGATAGCTGAGGTGAGCTGCTCTGTGTTTTCCAGATACTGCTGAATGTAACTATTGGGATAAAGAATAGACATGTTTTGTTCTCCACAGCCATAAGGCATCTGTAGTAATCCGTGCAGATTCTTCAGTGCACGACCCAATATGTCTCCTACAAACCAAACACCAATGAAACACTACATTTTAGAAACACAAACTCCTCATTTCTGCTTGTATATGTCAATGTTACCTATGACTGAAACAGAAGATCTGGCTGATCCCTCTATCACATCTTTAGGAAGAGTCAGATCCACTTCTTCTGAGAGAGTGTCGCCTGTAAACCAAAAAGAAAGAAACACACATCAGTGATCAGCAGAGAAACACTATGATGCTAAATATTGTCTGCAGACAAACCCTTTGGACACAGTAACCAGCTGTAGGTCTCTGTCTTCTCAGTTCCTTCAGCCTGCAGCATAAAACAGTAACATCAGCACATCATACTGACATAAGCAGCATTAGGATCATGGAGAAATGAAGTCTGAGAGCCATTTGACGTGCACTGACCTGTACAAGCAGACTTCGTGTGACTGTGTCAATGCGTCCTCTCTCTGGCACGCTCACAATCTCATTGTCACACACAGTCTGGGACGACTCTGCCTCTGCACTGACTGTAATATTCAAGACTCCTACAACACAAGACATGTACGTGAAGATACAACTGACACAAATACTGAGAAACAATGATTCAGACTGGAAAACTCACCAAGAACAGAAGGAGTGAGGATCCATTTAAATGTTTTTCTTCCATTAGCACACAGACAGGATGAATACTGGTCATCAGAGGAGGCTTTGAGAGTGTAGTCTGAGGAAGGAGCTGGAGTCACTTTAACCTGTCAATCAAACTCACATGATTAGTGGCATATTTGATATGATTGGATAAGACTGAGTCTGAAGTCTCACCATGATGCACTTGGACAGATAGTTGAAGACAGTTGCCTTCAGCTCAAAGATCTCCCCACGGATGATGGAGTAAGGCAGAGAGAGCTCCAGGAAGAAGGGCTGGAAAACTGTCAGCTTAGCAGGAGGAGCCAGACCCAGACCTTTGGAGGACAGACAGAAGGCCTCCGTGTCCCAAGAGGTGATTGTGTCAGGAACCGTGACGGGAACCTGAGCTGATCCAGAGTCCCTGTGTTGAAATTACAACACTATTTGATTGGACTTTTAAGTTGCTGTTTTGTTTTTACAACATTCAGCGCAGATATAAAACACTGATAATCTGATTCATAGTAGATCTCTAGTATGTCTAATTTTAATCAGTCCGAGTGAATCCAATGAAAGTTCTGTTTATATGAACCCTAAACTTTGCAATCCAATTCACGTATTCATTTACATGTGCATTTATGTATTCTGAACACAATCTCATTGCAGGCACAGTGCCAAGAGAAGCATTGCAGTTATTGTGGTTTTAATATGATGTTAAATGATGTTGGCAGAAAACATTGTCACTAACCCAACTGCAGCCAGTTGCCAAATCCATGTTTCAGGAAAGACAGTACGAACTGTCACGTCTGTTGAAGAGCCTGCTTTCTCCATTTCAAGCGCTGTACCAGATAGAATGTAATACTTATACATCCCTACAAAAAAAGCACACAATATGATGTGATACCTGAATCACAACATGTACTGTAGCAATTTAGTACAGAACTACTGTCTCGTATCTCTGTCACATTAAACACTTTCAGAAATATCTAAACTATATTCACAACATTGTGTTCACAAAATTAAAACTACCTAGAGTATATTCTTTTATAATTTCAACCATGATGATATTTTCCCTTTTATAGTTTACAGGTGCTGGTCATATAATTAGAATATTATCAAAAAGTTGATTTATTTCACTAATTCCATTCAAAAAGTGAAACTTGTATATTATATGTATTCATTACACACAGACTGATATATTTCAAATGTTTATTTCTTTTAATTTTGATGTTTATAACTGATAACTAAGGAAAATCCCAAATTCAGTATCTCAGAAAATTAGAATATTGTGAAAAGGTTCAATATTGAAGACACCTGGTGCCACAGTCTAATCAGTTAATTAACTCAAAACACCTGCAAAGCCTTTAATGGTCTCTCAGTCTAGTTCTGTAGGCTACACAATCATGGGGAAGACTGCTGACTTGACAGTTGTCCAAAAGACGACAATTGACACCTTGCACAAGGAGGGCAAGACACAAAAGGTCATTGCAAAAGAGGCTGGCTGTTCACAGAGCTCTGTGTCCAAGCACATTAATAAAGAGGCGAAGGAAAAGGAAAAGATGTGATAGAAAAAAAGTGTACAAGCAATAGGGATAACCGCACCCTGGAGAGGATTGTGAAACAAAACCCATTCAAAAATGTGGGGGAGACTCACAAAGAGTGGACTGCAGCTGGAGTCAGTGCTTCAAGAGCCACTACACAAAGACGTATGCAAGACATGGGTTTCAGCTGTCGCATTCCTTGTGTCAAGCCACTCTTGAACAACAGACAGCATCAGAAGCGTCTCGCTTCAAAAAGGACTGGACTGCTGCTGAGTGGTCCAAAGTTATGTGCTCCGATGAAAGTAAATTTTTGCATTTCCTTTGGATATCAGGGTCCCAGAGTCTGGAGGAAGAGAGGAGAGGCACACAATCCACGTTGCTTGAGGTCCAGTGTAAAGTTTCCACAGTCAGTGATGGTTTGCGGTGCCATGTCATCTGCTGGTGTTGGTCCACTGTGTTTTCTGAGGTCCAAGGTCAACACAGCCTTATACAAAGCTTCCAGTACCTGGTTTAAGGACCATGGTATCCCTGTTCTTAATTGGCCAGCAAACTCGCCTGACCTTAACCCCATGGAAAATCTATGGGGTATTGTGAAGAGGAAGATGTGATATGCCAGACCCAACAATGCAGAAGAGCTGAAGGCCACTATCAGAGCAACCTGGGCTCTCATAACTCCTGAGCAGTGCAACAGACTGATCGACTCCATGCCACGCCGCATTGCTGCAGTAATTCAGGCAAAAGAAGCCCCAACTAAGTATTGAGTGCTGTGCATGCTCATACTTTTCATTTTTATACTTTTTAGTTGGCCAAGATTTCTAAAAATCCTTTCTTTGTATTGGTTATATTCAAGTTATATTCTGATTTTCTGAGACACTGAATTTGGGATTATCCTTAGTTGTCAGTTATAATCATCAAAATTAAAAGAAATAAACATTTGAAATATATCAGTCTGTGTGTAATGAATGAATATAATATACAAGTTTCACTTTTTGAATGGAATTAATGAAATAAATCAACTTTTTGATGAAATTCTAATTATATGACCAGCACCTGTATACTGTAACTATTTATTTCCAAAACATTTTGTAATATTCTAATAAATTTAAATCAGTTTTCTTTTAATCAAGGGGCCTATAAATAATTTATAACTTTATAAATAAAGTTGAATTGAAAAAAAAAAAAAAAAATCCGTCTAACATATACATCTAACATTGTATTGGCTGCATCAAAGTTTCTATTTTCTGTCACAAAGGGTATCTGAAAGGAGATATTTTTTATTTTACAGAAATCACCTTTCAAAAACTAAAATGAACAACTGGTTTGGACTATATCGAATATTTTGGGGATTTGTTATAACACAAACTTCAACGAATGGGACGAGACCTGGTTGAGCTGCACTAAAGAAGACAACGAGTGTTATTACTATGTCAGAGACGCGCTAGTGTTCCCAAGACAGACCAGCTTAGAGTGTTTACAATCATCCGGGTTTAAATTGCACTCAAATTGATTTGATTTCGACAAGCTCGCAGCAGGCAGCTATGGTAAGAGGCAGGACATTTCCCGACCTGCCACCGAGTGCTGTCAGTCACAACACACACTGGCCCAGCTTACCAATCACAGCACACACTGGCCCAGCTAACCAATCACAGCACATCTCGTATTCCAGAAGGCAGGCCTTCATTTGATACAGAAACTATTCAAGCCATTTATACAAGACTGGGGAGAGAGGTATTGTAATAATGTAAAATATGTGAAAAATAATGTGTTTTTCGAACAACCTAGTATGAGTGCCTGTTCTAGTACACCCCCAAAACAAATTCAAGACTTTGTAAAAGAGCATAATAGGACCCCTTACAGATACTTTTGATTAGTTTAATTTGTATAATTTTATATTTTGGTTATTTTATAATGTTTATTGTGATTTCTATATTCAACTGTTGTTTATTTGAGCAAGATTTAATCTTTCTAAGAGTTTTTTGGTTATATTTTATTTTATTCCCAACGTGCTTTTGTATGTCACTTCCTGTTTTGTCATCCGCATGAAGAGATGGAACAATGTAATCATCGCAAAGTTAAAAGATGTTAATCATAAGCCATCTAATCAAGAAACTTCAAGATGTAATCCTCTCTCTTAGCTCACAGGCAGGCAAAAATGGAATGTGGATGTATTTTCTTTTTATTTACGAGTTTAATGAGATATGCATGTTTTCCATGTAACTGAATGTGTGACTGGTGTTTGTTGTATATTTTGTTCTTTTTTACTCATAGAAGTTGCTGTCTATTTCAGTGTCTATATCGATGAGTGCATTAAACATCTGTGAAAGAAGGAACCTCAGCCTTCGCATTGTGACTAAGGGCGGTATAAAAATATCAAATAGTGTGAAGAAACAGATACACTATCAACAAAATACAAAGAATATTAATAAGTATAATAAAAATATAAAAGCCAATACATTAAACTTAAACATATTGTCTTTATAACTTCATACCTTTCTCTCAGAACAAATGACCATTTACATTTTGAGAGGTGTATTTCTTGCAAGCAGCACCTTGATGTCACAAATTTTGAGAACTGCTGATTTAAATATCTTTATAGATCAGACAAATCAAAACAAAGATTAATTTGTGCTCTTGCAGTGTCTTTATGAAAAAGTGCTTAATAATGGTAAATTCCAGTCATATTAAATCACTGATAGTAAATGCATGCATTAATGAACTCATACATACATAACAGATATTACCTATATCTCCATATCTGTGATAAGCCAAGCCCTTGTATAACAGACACTGAGGGACTCGCACAGCCAAATTTGTAGCCATTTTCAGCCCCACACTCTGTCCAACAGCAAAATGAACCACATTTAATGTAACATACATAAAATACAATTTTTTGTAGCTGTCAGAATAAGAGGAATTTTAAGCACATGCATTGATATATTTATGCATGTAGATACTCACCTAATCTACTGCACTGTTACACATATTAATCCACTTGTTACCTTTAAGGATTCAAAGGCGTTGTCTGTCAGTACAGCTCGACGGGGTCTCACATGCAGACACTCCTGCTCATCTTCTACGCTGTAAGGATAATCTGAGACTGACTGCACTGGCAGCAGGTTGAAGATCTGTGATGAGACCACATTCACACTAAATAATTCATGTCAGTGTACCTCTTAATCTTTATGTTGCGGTGGGAAAGAAAATTAGGTTTAAAGGGATAGCTCACCCAAAAATGAAAATTACTCCATGATTTACTCACCCTCAAGCCATCCTAGGTGTATATGACTTTCTTCTTTCAGATGAATACAGTTGGAGTTATATAAAAAAAATGTCCTGGCTCTTCCAACTTTTATAATGGCAGTGAATAGTTGTCAAGAGTTTGAAACAAAATAAAGTACATCCATCCATCATAAAAAGTACTCCACACAGCTCCAGGGGCTTAATAAAGACCTTCTAAAGTGAATCGATGCATTTGAGTAAGAAAAATATCCATACGAACATTTTTATAAACTTTATTATCTGTATTCTGTTGATTGTGGTAAGTGTATTCAGGTTAGTGTGGGGTTTTTGAGGATTTTTTAGCTGTAGCGTAAGCTCCGGTGAGAATATGCTAGTCTCTCAAGAATTAAGTTTTGTTTACAACAAAAGAAAGTCTCCTCTTGGCTTATATCGAAATCCTCCAACATTTTTCTTTACAAATCCTTATTTTGTACTTCTAATTTTTTAGTTTGAAGCATGCATGACAGTGGAAGATAGAGATTACGGTTTATAAAATTGTAAATATGGATATTTTTCTTATACAAATGCATCAGTTCACTTCAGAAGGCCTTCATTAACCGCCCGGAGTCATGTGGAGTACTTTTTATGATGGATTGGATGCACTTTATTTTGCTTCAAAATCTAGACCACTACCCACTGCCATTATAAAACTTGGAAGAGCCAGGATATTTTTTAAATATAACTGATAATATTCATCTGAAATAAGAAAGTCATATACACCTAGGATGGCTTGAGGGTGAGTAAATCATGGGGTAATTTTCATTTTTGGGTAAACTATCCCTTCAACACCCATGTCACCTTAAACAATAATAATGATTATAGTAGACACTAGATTCATATATTCCAACTATTAAGACAGATAATCAACACTGATTCTTAAAGCAATTTCACCTTGTCAGTATCCAGACGTTTCCCTGACTCCAGGATCAGGACGCTCTGATCTACAGCACTGAGGCCGCACAGTGAACCAGGCTGAGCTGAGAGCTGAAGGGTGTTTTTCTCACCAGGAACTGCTTTAGCAGGAGAAAACTGCAGAGACACCTGTGACGACAACAGTAGGTGTGTCATTTTAGTATTGAATCAGAATGACTGTGCTTGTGTAAATGGGCAGGTGTGTGTGTGTGTGTTTTTTTTTTTTTTTTTTTTTTACATGCCTTGTTTTTGAAACACTTTTCAATGTCAATTTTTTTGCTACCAGCAATAACATTTTCACTGGGCAGTACACAGTAGGTCAGAATCTGCACTGCAGGAGCCAGATCTGCACCAACAGACAGTTTGAATGACACAGTGCCACTTGCTGCTCGATTAGAAGACTTCACTTCAACCTTCTCATATCCATGATGAACAATCACTCCTCTGGACAAGACCTGAAACAGACAGATGACACTCCGATGACAAACTGACCAGTGAAGCCAGCTAATACTGTTAACAAACAATAAATACATCAGTGTAAGAATGTACATACTGCACATGTTCTCACCATATAGACAATATCAGTTTTGAAGTCTTCAACAGTCTCTCCAACAAAATAATACTTGATGGTCACTGTAAACTCGGCATCACACTTTAATGGTTGATCAATATTCTCTATAATCAGTTCACTTAATGTTGGGGTGTATGGAGTGGCAGGCTGGAAAAGCTGAACTGTTTTTATATCCGTAGAGTAGAAAGGTGTTTTGTAACCAAGATGCTGAAAGGCTGGATACACACTTGCCTGAAAAAAAAAGAATGTGCCAATATTTTAATGTAATCAAAACATTAACTGATCAAACACTTGGTGGATGAGCAGCAACTGTCATACCATCAGATTAATGTCTTTTTTAGAAACACTAGATGTATTAAGAGTGAAGCTGGCCAGTCCATCGCTGTCTGTAGTGAGATTTAGGAGCAGTTTTGAGGACCAGGTTTCACCCTCCAAAAGATAAACCACTTTGTTTTGTATTGGTGCACCTTTGAAATTTGAGAGTTTGATCTGTTGAAAATAAGATTTTGAAGAGATAAATGATTCTGTACATATCAATGCTGTTAAACTAGAAACCTGATCTTAGACTTACCTTTCCTTCTATAACTGATCCATGTTCATATGTTTTGGGCAGGTCAGTAAGTGTGCATTTGCCAATTTCAAAAGTAAGAGATATAGATTCAGATTTCGTCATGGTGATCTCTGTAAAATACAAATATATGGTGAGAGTGAAACTTGCATTTTAATGAAATCAGATTTTAAAACTCTCCTTTCAAGACTTAATGGATCACCTGTTCCTTCTTCTGTGACTATTGCTTCAACATGAAGAGAATTTTCAAGTTGATCCTCATATGTTGAATTTAAAAAGGCAGATACATCTAAGGTATGGATGGCACAGCCTGTCCTTTTCATCTGATGGAAATGAATGAACACAAACACAATGCCTAAGAGTGTCTTAATAATCTGGATGTAGGAAATAAATTTCACGTCACTTTTGGTACTGCACTGACAAACCTCAGTGGTTTCATTCACACATATTGGACTGTGTTTGTCTTGTCTGTAAGAGTAGCGTGGAATATCACGACACACTTTTACCCATGATTTACCAGATACAGGCTGCTTGTACGTGTATCTGTAAAAAATGTACAAGTCAAAGATGGATGGGAGAAAACAATACTTTCTTTATGCTTTTAATATGTTTAAGTAAAGATGCTACTCACTTTCCACAAACCTCAACTGCCATGAACTCATCATCTATGCTCACTGTCTCTGGTGCTGTAACAGTGACTTCAAACTTAGGCAAAACTACAGAGGACGAAAGTTATAGTTTATTATTAATCACATTTTGATTTTGTATGAAATGTGTCCCATGCAAACATTGCAAATCATTTATTACTTACCATATTTTTTTCACTTTAAAATCATGTGAGATCATCCTGTCACCAATATAAGCCTTCAGTTTGTACATGCCTTGACGGCCTTCCGGGTTTAATTCATAAGAACGCTGCAAAATCCACCTTGTTGAAGAAACATTTGTCCATTGACCAATTCTGTTACGGTTACTGTCCTATTTAATACAAAACACAAAGTGCAGTTAGTTACAGCCAGCTACACATATTATGATAAATAATGAAGAAATACAGAATAATTACTGAAAACACAATGCAAAAATCAGTCAGTGCCAGTGTTGTGCTTGTCATGAATGACTGTACAGAAGAAGGTTTTGTGTTCTTACCTCAAGGTACCACTGAACTATACTGTAAAAAAGCAAATTTGTAAAACTGATATGATTAAAAGCCAACATCATGTTTGCGTGTTGAACAAATGTAAAAATAAAGACAAGACAAGAAAAAAAAAAAAACATGCCAGACCTGCTGATCAAGTGGTGAAAAGTTTTTGATCCATGGTAACAACTCTAAAATTCACTGTGAAAACAAAAAATGTGTGATAAATATAATTAAATCCATGTTTGTATTGTGATAACCAGTATTTCAGATCTAATGGACTGTAAGCTGTAGCTATTCCTGACTGTACTATTTTACGATGCTCATTCACTCGAAATTATAGGTATTCTTTATCTTACATTTCACACTGTACATTTCTAATTCCTGGGTTTAATGTTCTATTTGTATATTTGCAGTACCAGTGTCATCAACTGCACAAATGTACTAGCATGGCAACCTGTTTTACATAAATGCTCCAGCACTGCGCATCCTCCTTTTATTGCAGACTGTACTATCAGTTTTTTTCCTGACATTGGACTTTTAGGTGGACTAAAAGAGAAGAATAAAAACACACTCTTCCTCAAGTGTTTTCCATCAACATTTTACATTTTTAATCTCAAAAGCTAAAACAACTGTTTATACAGCACATGGTTTTCATTTCCATTATATTTTTTCCATGACAGTGATATTTTTAACACTGTATCATTTTACATTGTACATGTTTGACCTCACAAAGCTGGGGTAAAATCAAACTGTGATGCTCAATATATTGTTTATTAAAATGTAGCTTTGTGAAGGAAGGGGTACAGGCCACAAACAAAAGTATTTACATTTGTTTAAAACTTTATAAACAGTCACAGCTCACCTGTCTGTCCTGGAATATAGATGGGTTTATCAGTCTGGATAAAGGTCAGAGGATGGTAACGTCTGAACATGACTTTTCTCTCTTCAGTCATCTTGAAAGACTCTCCTTGAAGTTCCACCTTCATTCTCTGCACAGATTCTTCTTCTACCAGAGGAGCATGATGAGAAGTAATATCCTGTATTCACAACCTCAGCAAACAGACCATCTCAAATACCTAGATGAATTATGATGAAACAAACATATCTGAATATATTTATTATAATGTGCTAATGACAGACCTTGAAGTTAAAGCAGCGGTGAAACTCTTCCTCAGCTTTTCTCCTGCAGCAGTAAAGTGCTCTGGTCACCATGAACCAGATAAATGTTCATTGTGACGAGGCTTTCATTGGGCTTGAGAAGACTTGCACACAGTTGGCCCTTTTAAATTTGAAGAGACATGGCACTATGAAACAGAGTCACCGGGAATGAAAGATTGTGTGAGCAGGTTTTTTTTTGAATCATCAGTGCCAGTGTTGTGCTTGTCATGAATTGACTGTACAGAAGAAGGTTTTGTGTTCTTTACCTCAAGTACCACTGAACTATACTGTAAAAAAGCAAATTTTGTAAAACTGATATGATTAAAAGCCAACATCATGTTTGCGTGTTGAACAAATGTAAAAATAAAGACAAGACAAGAAAAAAAAAAAAACATGCCAGACCTGCTGATCAAGCGGTGAAAAGTTTTTATCCATGGTAACAACTCTAAAATTCACTGTGAAAAACAAAATGTGTGATAAATATTAATTATAATCCATGTTTGTATTGTGATAACCATATTTCAGATCTAATGGACTGTAAGCTGTAGCTATTCCTGACTGTACTATTTTACGATGCTCATTCACTCGAAATTGTAGTTATTTTTTATCTTACATTTCACACTGTACATTTCTAATTCCTGGGTTTAATGTTCTATTTGTATATTTGCAGTGCCAGTGTCATCAACTGCTCAATCGTACTAGCATGGCAACCTGTTTACATAAAGGCTCCAGCACTGCGCATCCTCCTTTTATTGCAGACTGTACTATCAGGTTTTTCCTGACATTGGACTTTTAGGTGGACTAAAAGAGAAGAATAAAACACACTCTTCCTCAAGTGTTTTCCATCAACATTTTACATTTTTAATCTCAAAAGCTAAAACAACTGTTTATACAGCACATGGTTTTTCCATTATATTTTTTCCATGACAGTGATATTTTAACACTGTATCATTTTACATTGTACATGTTTGACCTCACAAAGCTGGGGTAAAATCAAACTGTGATGCTCAATATATTGTTTATTAAAATGTAGCTTTGTGAAGGAAGGGGTACAGGCCACAAACAGTATTTACAGTTGTTTAAACTTTTAAACATTCACAGCTCACCTGTCTGTCCTGGAATATAGATGGGTTTATCAGTCTGGATAAAGGTCAGAGGATGGTAACGTCTGAACATGACTTTTCTCTCTTCAGTCATCTTGAAAGACTCTCCTTGAAGTTCTACCTTCATTCTCTGCACAGATTCTTCTTCTACCAGAGGAGCCTGATGAAAATAATATCCTGTATTCACAACCTCAGCAAACAGACCATCTCAAATACCTAGATGAATTATGATGAAACAAACATATTTGAATATATTTATTATAATGTGCTGATGACAGACCTTGAAGTTAAAGCAGCGGTGAAACTCTTCCTCAGCTTTCTCCTGCAGCAGTAAAGTGCTCTGGTCACCATGAACCAGATAAATGTTCATGACAAGGCTTTCATTGGGCTTGAGAAGACTTGCACACAGTTTGGCCTCAGATCCTGACTCGATCACTGCAGGAAACGTCACCGTGAAAGATCTGTAAAGATATAATAAGGCATTCAATCATTTGAGTAATAAGATTTTTTAAATATTTTTTTTTTTTTTTTTACATTTTCAGAAAATGCTGAAATGGATTTTATTGCAAAACATTAAAGTTAAAGTGTTGCCCCTTTTTTAAATAAGAAAAAGTGACAGACGATTAATACAGAAATTAAACCAAATAGAAACGCTTAGTTACTTACGGCCCTGACGTTTGTCCATTGATACAGACAAGAAGGAGAGAGAACAGAAGGAGCCGTTTCCAACAGCAGCTAATGCTCAGATCCATGATGACGAGTGATCATCCAGGTCTTGACATGAACTGAACCGTCTCTTATAAAAGGAGTCTCCTGCTAAAGGTGGTCCTTCAAAAACATTTGTATTGATTATTTGATTAATGATTCAACCATGTAGGCAGCACAGTTTGAAAACTTGTACAATATTAGCACTACTAAAGCCTAAAAAATACATCTGTGCTATAGTAAATATTAAAAGCATTATGACACATTATGTAATAAATACTTACAAAACATATTTTACAGTTTAACAACTCAAAGTTTACAATGAATTTATGCTGCCATTATACAAGGAAATGTATATTTATTTTTATATTTTATTTTATATAGTTTTTAGTCATTCACATGTTACACATACAGTAGCGGTGGAGCTTCTGGTGGCACGTATATTGTTTTATTTCGTCACACTCTACAAAATTAATAAACACAACAAGAAATTAGTTAATTTCACAGCAGTGTGTTTCAACGACTTGCAGTGTGACTTCATACATAAGTAAAACTCCCTAGCGTCACACACCAGTGTATACAGGTCAAAGTGAAGTTTTAATAGGCATATACAGAGTACACAAATGTAGTTAAAGTAAGCACCAGTATATTTAATAAATGATAATTAATAGTACTATATATACACTGAATATATATGCCTACAGACACAGCCTATAGAAAATGGTAAAATATACACATCATCATCATCTGAACAAACTATACACACACACAAAATACCTCTAGGGCTTTGGAACTCTTTCCAGTGTCAACAAACAATACTGAAATCAAGGGTCAAGAATCACCTACACCCACACAGAGTAAATGTTTCTTCATATCTGCAAATCCTTTGACCCCTTCTAATATGGCTTCTGCAACCTCAGCTCATTAAAATGTGTAAATCCGTTAATATTCAAGATTCTACACCATAATGAAGATTTGACCATGTTTGTTTGTTTGTTTTCTGTCTAGGATCTTGTTTGTAACATTGGGATGGATATGCAGATTGGCAGATGCTACACAAAGACAGGAAAAGCACAAGTTTTGACAAACCTTCTCATATATTATTGTGAGTTCTTCTGGTTTTTAGGGCTACACAAAGACAGGAAAAGCACAAGTTTTGACAAACCTTCTCATATATTATTGTGAGTTCTTCACCAATGAAAAAGGTAATTGTGAATTTTATCTCATAAATCTCACTTTTTTCTCACAATACTTACTTTTATTCAGAATTATGAGATATAAACTCTCAATAAAATTATTTCTCAGAACTGCGAGTTAATATCTCAAAATTCTGAGAAAAAGGCCAGAAACTCGCATTTGAGAGAGAAAAGTTAGAATTGTGAAATAAAAATTCACATCCTGAGCAAATGGTGACCAATTGTAGAATAAGCGTGGGACACCGAGAACCGTCTCAGATAATGGGGGTGTCAGAACTTCATTAACATACAGAGCAAAGCTGTTACGACAGGAGCAACTTCATTTACATTAAGGGTAGTAAATTGTAAGTGTATAAAACAATGGTTTGAGTTTAGGATTATAGGGGTTCATTCTGACTCTGTTGAACCCAAGGTACTAAATTTATATTGACATTGCAATGCTGCAATAAACAGCTCATAATTTTTTCTTACAGTATCATCAGAAAACATCTGATTCTGAAATATAATATTTCCACTGTAGGGGAGTAACTAGTTACATGTAACAGAGTTACATAATTTAATTACAAAATAAATATAACTATTATCTTTTACAGTTACTGAGAAAAAATGTGTAATTAAATTACAGTTACTTATGAAAATGTTAATGATTAAAAAGGGGGTTACATCTGAATATTTTCACACACATACAGATTTTATTGATTTCTTTCCAAAATTGCATCTAAACTGCTCTAAAATTTGAGACACAGGGCACATGATGACATTTGATAACTCTTTTATTTCCTATTTGGGTTTATGTATATGCTTTATTTTTTAAATCAAATGTTTTTCTTTCCAAGGCATTGTTGGATACCAGTCTTTCCTGTCATTACTATGCAAAGAATTGATTTAAAATACAATATCATAGCTATTAAACTGTATCTTGTTACAATTTCAAATCTGTATTTAACCTCAGAACAATCTCAAAGTAAAGAGGTGCTAGGGGGTTCTAACATGGCGGCAAGCTAGACAGATGCACGACTCAACGCTCCTACCACAGACAACCAGATTTCTAGTTTTTTAAGACTCTTTAAGATATTCAACTGACTAAGCAGCCTCAGAGTTCAACCGTCACAAACAATATTGCTTCGCCCATTGGCAAATCAAAGAACTACAAAGCTAACAAGTGATGTTACGGTGAACAACGAAGAGAATGAGGTGATGAAAGGCTCTCACAGATATGAAACACTTTTTTCACATCCCAATTCGAAAGCATCCTGAATGCTATTCAAGAGATTAAAAATTACATTTCCAAATTTGGGGGCAGACTATCAAATTAGCGAAACTGAGGATAATGTGGAAAAGCTACAGAAAACAGTGAATGTTCTGAAAAAAAGAATAGTAACGCTCAGCTCAGATCTGGATGACTTAGAAACCCGCAACAGCCACTGCAATCTCCACTCAGTCAACCTGCCTGAAAAAGCGGAAGGGACATATGCAGCAAACTTTCTGGAAAAGTGGCTCACCGACATATTTGGAGCATCTACCTTTCTGAGCCCAGTGATCATTGAAAGAGCACACAGAATCGGCAGACTCCTGACAAAGCCATAGCAATATCCGCAAGTAATAATCATGAAATTTTGTGATCGGCAGAGAGTCATACTGGCTGCCTTTTTAATACTTTTTTTTATTATTAGTATTATTATAATTTTTTTCTCATGAGAATTTTTTTTATTTTATTTACCATAGAGGTATGGACAGGTAATGTTGTTAAAAATGTCAAGTAAATCTCATGACATTTATATCCTGGAATGTTAGGGGGCTAGGTAAACTTTCAAAGTTAAAACAGGTCATGTCTAGACTTTTTTTTAAACTAAACAATTTTAAGAATCTATTGTGCTTCTTCCATTATCCCACCTTTTGCCTAGCGAACTACTAAAAGTACGTAGAAGATGGCCAGGTCAAGTGATCTCTGCTTCATAGCCATTCAATTTAAAAGGTGGAGTTAGGCAGATATCTAATTGTTCAAGGCTTTCTTATAGATAACGCCATTACACTTGTAGATGTGTATGGGCCCAACTCTGACAGTCCAGAATTTTTTGAAAACTTGTTCCTAATCTTTGCCTCCAAACCTGGCTATTCACTTATAGGAGGAGATTTTAATGTAACATTAAACCCACATTTAGTTCGGCGCAATAGTAAAGACATGGGTCACACGCAAAGCAGGAAAATCTTCATAGTTTTATAGAGGAACTCGATTTATGAGATCCATGGAGGAGAAAATATCCTAACAAAACTGAATATTCATGTTATAGTTCATCACTAAAATCGTATTCACGAATAGACTACTTTTTGATTTCAAATAAATTATTCCATCAGATTTTTTATCTTGATCTCCTATGAGTCTTTTGTGATCTCCGATCAAGGTCCAGTTAAACTTTTATGTAATGCTTCAAAAATTATTTAGGGGCCTTGCAGATGGAGGGGCCTTCCCCGATGTTTGTCCATTGACATAGACGAGAAGGAAAAAGAGGAGCCATTTCCAACAGCAGCTAAAATTCAATGCCATGATGACGAGTGATCATCCAGGTCATGAGATAAACGTCTCTAATAAATGGCCTTTCATTGTAAAGGAGGTCTTACAAAATCTGAAATTAGCATTCCAAACTACAGTATATTCCAAAAGCTAATTTGTGCTATTTGTTGTGCAATTTTTTATATCAGTAGTTCACGCGGCCTGTAGAAAATGGTGAAATATACAGTGTATCATCTGAACAAACTGTACATCGAACAAAATGAAAGGCTGCCGATGTCTTTCCTGATTAAACAAACAATGACACTGAAGCTGAGGGTCAAAAATCACCTACACCCACTCATTCTGACTAAGAGAATTACCGTAATATATTATGTTTGCAAAAACATTTGACCACTCCTAAAATGACTTCTGAAAGCTTGAAAAACATTGTCATGAAACTCAGTTTAAAAATACTTACTTGAGATTCAGTACCATAATTTTCCCTTCAATGTAGAGACTTTCCAAGAGCAGTTGAATTTCTTTGTGTTTCCAATACTTTATGTTTGTTTTGTATTTGCACAGAGAATAACAAAATCCATGTGAGGGGGTAAAGCTTTTACATATGACTCCTAAGCTCTGGAATAACCTTGGTAATCCTGGTTGCACAGGATTAATACATACTTTTTCTGTTAAAGGGGTCATATCATACATTTTTTTTAATTATTATTCTTTTTTTCTCTCTATCTCTATCTCTTTTATTTGCTGCACAAACTGTTATAATCAGACTAAATTATAGTATATCTTAAAAACATTAGGATGGACAAACAGAAGGGCCAGTACACAGGCAGGAAAAGCACAAGGTAAACAAATTATAATCAATGTTCTTCTGATATTATATTTATATAGTTATTCTTACTTTTAGGAATAATATCATTCATCCATTATTTTCTTTACTGATGGGTTAAGACAGTTTCATAATTTGGGATAAATTGTTATTTATATATTCTTTCTTATATATATATTTATATATATAATTTAGGTGTTGGCTGATGCTGTTCAATTAATAATGAAGGAGAATATAAAATTTCTACAACTTAAAACCTATAATGGTCATAATTGGTCCTCTTTCACTGCCTCAAGACAAGATCTAGGCATTCAGCCAATCACAACGCACTGGATAGCTGGCCAATCACAGCACACCTTGCTTTTCAGAGAGATGAGCCTTGTGAAAATCGGTGCAATTCAGAAGGCGGGGCATAGAGGAGAAACAATAATGTACAGTATGTGAAAAAATAATGTGTTTTGTTGAACCTAAAACCGCATAAACACATTTCATTACACCAAATACACAAAATAATGTTCTTTTTAGCAACTTCATATGACCCCTTTAATAACTCATAAGATAGTTATATAGAAAGTAATATAATTTTGCCTAACAAACATTTCATCCATAAAACAAAATAAATGACCTTGACTTCAAAAACAACAACTTTATTCAACAATTTCTTCTCTTCCATGTCAGCCTCCACCATGTATTCACAAGAGTAACACAATGCATTTGTGTGATGCTGCTGATGCAGGAACCGGTGTTCTGACATAGACCATCATATCTGGAAACAAAAAAACAAATAGAAAGTTTTTTTTAGTTTGTTTGTTTGGTTTTTTAAATAATAACATTTTGTTTTCACAGTTTCTTAAGTTAGATACTTTATTTTACTTCATATTGCTTTTATGTTTATGAAGATGTCTCTGTTTATAATTGTCCTATTCCTCTGTTATGTGTTAAATGTCTAAAGATGTATTTGTTGGTCAATCTTAAGTCATAATCATCATGTAGACTTTTGACTTGAATCCAAATCTGTTCTTACTTGACAATGAAGTTCAAAATTAAATTTTGTCCGAATGTTATGCAGTCTCCCTCAATCTTAGCATCAATGCTCAATGTTTTAGCTTCAGTAGGAGTAGGAATGTTGTAGAACTGAGCAACCTGAGAGAGTAAACATGAACAAACAAACAAACAAAAAAAATAATTAATTAATGAGCCATAGATCATAGCAGAACAGTCGCAAAACATGCCAGGAGATGAAAGAAAGTGTGAGCCAATGATGCTAAATGCACTACAGACCTGCACAGACACACAGGTTGAGCCCTTCACTTCAATGCTGTATATGGCTGGAACGTTCTGCAGCTGCTTCTCCTGGTACAGTAACTTGTTGTCCTGATTGACATCAAAGTGGTGAGTGTCTGCTGCTAACTGTACAGTCACTGTGCTGGAGCCGTCAGAGCTGAACACTTTGGTGGCATACAAAGACAGAGCCTGAAGAGCCACCACTGTGTCCTGAGAAACAAATGTGTTCAGTAATGTGACTTTTACCCATTATTCAGTAATCATGTGTTTGATTCGAGTAGTTTGAGTCACCTGTGTGGAGGAGAATCCTCCATAGGCATTCTGCTGCTTCACAAGCCAGCTGACAATCCTGTTAGCAAATCCCAGATCAGCTGTAGTGAGTGAATCTGCAGTGAGAACAGCTAGCAGCACATATGAGCTGATCTCCACGGCCAGAGAATCAGAGTCATCAGCAGATGCAGACTGAGACCAGTGGAGATGAGACCCTTTAGAACACATGGACAAAAGAGACACCAGTAACTCAACGAGCATGAAAAAAAAAATCTCTTACAGTCTGAAATGGCAACATCCTCCAGTTTCTTGAAAAGCTGCTGTCGAGTGTCTGTGTCTCCAGCCGACTGAAAGTGTAGGCGAGCAGAGCAGTGGTGTAAGTGTTTTTGACAACCTTAATGACAGACTTTAAGCATGACAAAGCTTTAGTGATGACATGATCCTGAAACAAAAACAGAGAAACAGCAGCTATGAGCATCTTTTTCTATGAGTTTATACTGTGTTTCCTGTAGATGAACTTACTGTGACTGGAGTTTCCAGTTCAAGTAGTGATGCAGTAATGTAGGCAGTCATGGTCACATTAACATTCACTCCACTCTGAAATTTATATTAGAGGAAAATATAGTACAATATTTTTGTTTTAGATAGATAGGTGTTGTTTCTGTGATAATGTTTAGTTACCAATAGCACACCTTCATTCTGTTGTTGAATGGTCTACCCTGTTAGATAAAATAGCTGTCTGAATACCGTCTGCTTATTAACCATTGCTTTGCACTCTGAATAATGTACGGATCAATAAATATGTATTTGTGTGCTTTGCCAAAAGACCTCAGGACAAAGGCAGTCAACCTGGTGTTTTAACAGTTTTTATTTTAACAATTGTTAACAACTGTTTCAGTTGATTAAATCTGTAAATAAATTATTAAATCTAAATACCATCTATCTGCGTACTATTTTAATTTTATTAAATTGCTTAGATTGCTTTCTCTCGGATAGCTGAGGTGAGCTGCTCTGTTTTCTCCAGATACTGCAGAATGTAAATATTGGGATAAAGAATAGACATGTTTTGTTCTCCACAGCCATATGGCATCTGTAGTAATCCGTGAAGATTTGTCAGTGCATGACCCAATATATCTCCTACAAACCAAACACAAATAAAACACTACATTTTAGAAATTCAAACAAACGTCTTATTTCTGCTTTTATATGTCAATGTTACCAATGACTGAAACAGAAGATCTGGCTGATCCCTCTATCACATTTTTAGGAAGAGTCAGATCCACTTCTTCTGAGAGACTGTCGCCTATGAACCAGAGAGACAGAAACACCCCTGTTGAAAAATCCAGCATATGGATGGCACGACCTGTCTTTTTCATCTAAGGCAAGGCAAGGCATGTTTATTTCTAACTGACTCGATCCTAATGATCTGAGTGGTCTGTTAAGTTTATATTTAGTGAGCATATCTGCAATGTATTTCGGTCCTAGGCCATTGAGTGATTTATAAATGAGTAAAAGTACTTTAAAATCAATCCTAAATGTAACTGGAAGCCAGTGTAAGGACCTGAGGACTGGTGTGATATGCTCAGATTTTTCTGGTTCTAGTCAGAATCCTGGCAGCACCGTTCTGGATGAGCTGCAGCTGTCTAATGGTCTTTTTGGGAAGGTCGGTGAGGAGACCATTACAATAGTCCACCCTGCTGGTGATAAAGGCATGAACAAGTTTCTCCAAGTCTTGACTGGAAACAAAACATCTAATTCTTGCAATGTGTTTCAGACAATAGTATTCTGCTTTGACATGACTACTGAAACTAAGATCTGTCTCTAGAATCACACCAAGATTCCTGATTTGATTTTTAGTTGTTAGACCCCTAGAGCCAAGGTATGCATTCATCCTGAGAACTTGATCTTTGTTTCCAAATGCAATGACTTCAGTTTTTTCCTTGTTTAACTGAAGAAAGTTCTGGCACATCCAACTGTTAATTTCATCAACGCATTGGCAGAGGGAGCAAATTGGGCTGTAGTCATTTGGTGATAAGGACAGGTAGATCTGGCTATCATCAGCATAGCTGTGATAGGCAATTTGGTTCTTTCTCATTATTCGACTTAGTGGGAGCATATACAGGCTAAACAAGAGTGGTGCAAGTATTGAGCCTTGTGGGACTCTGCATGTCATGGATGTCCACTTAGACTTATGCTCTCCTGTACTCACATAATAACCTCTCCCTTCCAAGTATGACCTGGACCATCTAATGGAACACAAACATAATGCCTAAAATTGACTTATTAATCTGGACATACAAAATAAATGCCACATGCCACTTTTGATACTGCAGTGAAATGTACAAACCTCATTGGTTTCATTCACACATATTGGACTGTATTTGTCATACCTGTGAGAGCAACGTAAAAAATCACAGCACACTTTCACCCACGATTTCCCAGATACTGGCTGCCCATAGGTGTATCTGTAAAAAACGTTTTAAAAGGAAATGATGAAGAAAACCATGTCTTATATTGTATTACATTATATTAAAGATACTACTCACTTTCCACAAACCTCAACTGCCATGAACTCATCACCTATGCTCACCGTCTTTGGTGAACAGTAACTTCAAACTTAGGCAAAACTACAGAGGGCAAAAATAAGTTATTAATAGTCAAATTTGATAATAATATACAAAGATATTAATGAAATTTGTCCTGTGTGTACACTGCAAATTGTTTGACTCACCATATTTTTTCACCCCCAAAATCATGTGAGATCATCCTTTCACCAATAAAAAGCCCTCAGTTTGTATGTACCTTGATGGGCCTCTCTGTTTAATTCACAAGAAAGCTGCAAAATCCACCTTTTTGAAGAAACACTTGTCCATTGACCAATCCTGTTACCTTTACTGTCCTATTTAACAGGCACATTTGTTTAGTTAAAGTCAGTGTTACGGAATGAAGGCCATCATTGTCATCACCAGCCTGTAGCATTAATCTCTGCCCTTCGCAGGCTCCCGTTTACAATGGGTGTGAGAGAGAAGCTGATGAGCACTAAGACAAACTCTTGGTGTAGTGTGAGCATCTTGTTAACGTAATTGAAGAAACAGATAATAATTGAAAACAAAATTGCAAACATAACAGACATCAGATTTAAAAAGTGATAGTAATGAACGATTTGTGGTTTTGTGTTCTTACCTCAAGAATGACAGTACTGTACTGTAAAAGACAAAACGTCAGTTGAACATTAATATTAAAAGAATATTAAAAGACAACATAAGATAAAGATGCAAACCTGCTGATCTAAGGGTACAAAGTTTGTGTCCATGCTAACAACTCTGAAGTTCACTGTGAAAACAGAAATATGTCTACAGCATTGTTTCACACTTTATATCTCTTAAAAAAAAAATCTGTTGTTACTGCAATTAAACCATGGTAACCACAAATTAACCATGGTTTTGCTACACTTACCATAGTTTAACCATGGCCTTTGTAGTAAAAATGTGGTTATACAAATGGTAATCAATATGCAACAAAACCATGGTTACTACACTATTACTACTGTATAATACCATGATTAATTTTCATAAGGGATATCCAGTGTTAAAAGCGATGCACCACTTAGCCTACAAGTGTGAAAGGTGGTTGACAATGGGGTTTAAGATGATAACCCGAGTTTAGGCCCTCTCCCTCTCCATGATACCCTCTTCCAAACTCACCAAACCACTCCAAGTCCACGGATCATGCTCTTCGCTGCTCATAAATGGAATGCGCAAAATGTTTTGGCTACACAAAGAATCTGATCATTTTATTCTTCTGTTGACAGAGATCTGCACGATATCTGAGGAGGGCTTAGGGCTGTGCAATAAATCGCATTCGATTGTCATGCACATCTCGTCAGTAAATCCAGTTCTTGGAAGGGACACCGTCCCCCAGGTGTTTCGAGTCCACCAGGTAACTAGGTTGTCAAATAAAATGTATATGATAAACCATACAGGCAATGATATTTGAAAACTTTGGTTAAATTAGCACTCCTAAAGCTTTAAAATATAATCAGTTACAAAAAATGTAAAATATTACTCCTGCACACCGTAAAATATAGATTGTTTGTTGTTAGTTGCAACTTGCTTTAGAAGGATAGAATGTCTTGTGTAACGGATTTCTGATATAATTTAATTCCTTGAAGCCCAAGTGACACATAAACATGCATCAGCAAGAAATTTTACACTTACATAGCCCATGTCTTGGATTTTAGTACTGCACTGGGCCTTGAGTTGAGCATGAACAAACATATTGCAACATTGATTATTTTGTTGTTTTACTAACAGTTACATAGTGTCAAACAATACTGAATTGGTGTCTTTACATAGATTTTTGGTTGAAATTTCCAAAGTAATTCAAAATTAACTGAGGGAGCAAAAGTGATGAACCAACAACAAGCCTAACCCTAATTAAAATACTTTGCATCCTGAAATCTCTCATTATAATACCAGTTTGAAATACATCAAAACTAATATTCTGTCATTATAACAAGTAATAACAAGTAATAATAATCAAATACCTTGCTCATTTCTATATGTAGGCTATTCAGTTAAATATAAGCGAGCTTAACGGTTTGTTTTTGCACAGCTAAAATAACTGCCGACCTTATTAACTTTGCATATTTTAGTTACAAATGGGTACACCTGCTCATGTTTGAAATAAGGTAGATACTTCAAGCTCTATAACAAGGAAGACAATAGGTATTAAATCTACCTCTGGTTTAAATTTATGCCTATTGAGCCAGCCAGCCGTTTACACAGAACACGTTTTTTGCATTCCATTGTGCTTTTCCATTGTTTTTCCCATGTATACATGCTAAACCGACTGCTTTATCTGTTGCACTTGCATCTTTTGTGCATCACGTTATTACAATGCCAAGTTAAAGCACAAGTTATCATTAAAGTTATTTATATCATCCTTCTATTAAAATGAAGGTAGACAACATCACAGTAAAATGGATTTTGGTAGCCTATTACACTGTCTTGACAGATTTAGTAACTGTGCTGTATATCTGCAGCTGTTCACATCAGACCAAAATGCTTTCTTTAGTAAGAAATAGACAAAGTTTGTCATCACATTAAAGCCATTCTGTATAAAACATTTTTTTTATTTGTGTGTAACAGATTTTAGTAGCCTTTGCAATGACCCAAAGATGACATTTAATTAGAGCAAAGACTTTGCTTTCCAAACTTGTTTGTTAGGCACAGCCATTGTTGTTACTGTTTAAGAATATTGAAGAAATAACTTCACCCTGCAAATGCCAACCCAGAAGCCAGAAATAAGGAAAAGTGTCTTTGTAGAAAGATGGAGAAACTGCAACAATGCTTCTACTCCTCCACTGTCCTCCACTGACATAATGCGTAAATCTATATGTATTAAAACATAATATTTATATATTATAAATATTATTTGATCAAGGTTGGAGGTAAGTGGACCTCAAGAGCACTTACAGTATAATAGTCATAAATAGTTATCTTACAGTATCTGAAGACATATTTAAAAACATTTTACAAAGTATCTGTCAGCAACACATACGGGGAACACTCAGGTAAGTGGGAAATCACAACAGGCTTTATTCAACAGAGGGGCAAAGGATAAGGATGGCAGAATATTCAACAGAGGGGCAAGATAAGCATCAACAGTTCTGCAATGCAGGCAATGGAACTTAGCTGAGTGAGTCACAAGTAGGGATGGGTATTGTTTACATTTTATCGATAATGATACCAGTACTTCTTATCAATACCGGTACTTATCGATACTGTTATCGATACTATTTAGTGCAAAAATATATATAGTGAAAAGTAGTTTTATTACTGCTGAACTTTAGCAACTGTATTAAGTTCTTTAGTCTAGAACAGTGAGTTATTTTTCTCTGTTTTATTAACATTAAAGGAACAGTTCACCCAAAACAGTTAGCAGTGTTTTTTTTATGTTTTTTTTGTTGTTTTGTTGTTTTAAACCTGAATGAGTTTCTTTCTTCTGTTGAACATAAAAAGTTATTTTGAAGAATGTGGGAAATAAACAGTTGCTGGTCCCCAGTGACATTTTTTTTTCTACTATTAAAGTCAATGAGTACCATGCAGGGCTTTAAAGCACATAGAAATAATGTACTTTTGTGATTGCGAATAAGTCTCGTGACTGTAACCCTACCGAATCAACATTTGATGCGAATGTGTCTCACGAATTTCAGCCGGAGCCGCAAGACATAATACAGCGCATTGCTTGAGGTAAATGTTGTATTTTGTTAGTAAATGTTTTATTATATTACTAGTGTTGCCTCCTTTGTTTATGGTTACACACTACTACTCCACATATTGCATCTGACACTGGTGTTGCCTAGTTTTGTAACGTGATCCCACTTTCAAACTTTTCACTCTTGCCGCGATGACTGACTGCACGCAAAGACACACCTCACATGCACATGGATATCACACGCACATCAAGCAAATGTCGGCCACATCATTCAGTGAAGGGAAATGACAAGCAGCAGCTTCTAATTCATCATTAACATTGAAGTATACGGAGATAAAACAACACAAGTATAGAAAACAGTATCGTTTGTCCTGAAGCTTATTGGTACTCCAGTACTGACCAAATTACGTACCGGTCCAAAAAAAACAAAAACAAACAAACACGGTACCCAGTTCTCGGTACCCATCCCTAGTCACAAGAGTCTTTTCTTTGTCTTTCAGATGGCGAGGGAGCAAAGGGACCGCAGGAGAACACAGACAGGAACACAGGTAGGTAGCCTAAATGGAATCAAGTAAAGCCCTATTCACACAGGATTCACACAGGATTAGTTTTATCTGGGGAACTAATATAGTCTTGTGCGCTGTGTCATTTACATTTCACCAGGTTAAAATAATATCTCAAGTTTTATGCCTGATTTATTTGTAACACATTAACCTCAAAACCTTTTCAGCTTTCTCTTTCTGCAAATTGTATGGTGTAGAGATATGACAGCACCCAAAATACTATCAAACACTACAACGCAGCTCCATTCTTCGCGAAAGATGGATAAAAAGGCACATAGGAAACAAAAAGCTTGAAAAATGAAATGCGACCTGCCAAATGCTGGCCAAATCACAAAGATGTCGATTCGCACGAAACTAATATTATCACAGGACCTCTGTCTTCGGCGAAATATGGTAGATCATTTGCGGGGGAATTTTTACTTTACAAATTACAGACATGGCCAATTTACATGGGATTAAGATCACATGACTGGAGGTCACCAGGCAATATTAATCCCATGCGAATAGGGCTTAAGAATGAGGAGTAGCAATCTTGAGACCAAAAAATTTGAGTGAGAATGCTTAGTGCTGGGTTATAAAGACCCACTGATGACGCTGATGGCAGACAGGTGTGGTGATTGGGAACAATGAGCAGGTGTGTGCCAAGGAGGATTCTGGGAAATGTAGTGCATAGAGGTTACTGGTCTTGTGACCGGCAGGAAGACATAAACTGGTAAGCTTGTGACAGTATCATCCTAAAAACCTCTTGTCTGATTCTGAAATGCTGCCACAGCATGTAGCTTCTATACATAGAAAAATTAAAACCAGATCACCATAACTTGTTTTCAACAATTTTATTAATCGTACTCAGGTTGTTGAGACATGGCCAAAACAATTTGGGGGTTTATTCAAATGTAAGGCCTATGAATTGGAAATAAGTTTGCCCTTTATATAAGATAAAAGTGATAAAATTCAAATATCTTCGTCCAAGCTGAACTACGAGGTGTAATACATCAGTTCTGCAGCTTCATTGACAGTGGAAGGAGTATTCAGTCTCTGATTGATCGCCTGAAGAAAAATGAAGATGTTAACATTCATACAACAATGAAAAAAAATGTACATGGAATCGGTGTGAATAAACAATTAATATCTCACACGATAACTTTCAGCACTGACATATAAAATCTTACTTGTTTGGTAGTAATCATACACTTTGACAACAGCTGGCTTGAGATTCTTTACTGGAAGAACCTGTTTCATTTGTATCTGATAATTCATTGGAATATTGTTTGGGATCTGCAGGAGGAAATAAACTCATCAGTCATGGACAATACGAATAAAATGTTTATGAATCAGCTTAAATTACACTGATTCTTGAAACATGGGACAAAACATGTTCAGCAATTGTAACTGCTATTACATTTACATTACATTTAGTCATTTAGCAGATGCTTTTATCCAAAGTGACTTACAAATGAGGATAATGGAAACAATTAAAATCAACGATATACAAGTGCTATAACAAGTCTCAGTTAGCTTAAATGCAGTACACATAACAAGGGCTTTTAAATAATAGAATTAGGATAGTGATTGCTAAAGTTAGAGGGTCAAATAAAGATGGAGGAGATGTTTTAAACCGATTCTTGAAGATGGCTAAGGACTCAGCTGCTTGGATTGAGCTGGGCAGGTCATTCCGCCAGGAGGGAACATTTAATTTAAAAGTCCGTAAAAGTGACTTTGTGCTTCTTTGGGATGGCACAATCAAGTGACGTTCACTTGCAGATTGCAAGCTTCTAGAGGGAACATAAGTCTGAAGTAATGAATTTAGGTTACGGGGTGCAGAGCCAGTGGTGGTTTTGTAGGCAAACATCAATGCCTTGAATTTTATGCGAGCAGAGGTGTGACGTGTATTCTTTTCAGCTCATTAAAAATTAATCTTGCAGCCGCGTTCTGGATTAATTGTAAAGGTTTGATAGGACTGGCTGGAAGACCTGCCAAGAGAGCATTGCAATAGTCCAGCCTGGACAAAACAAGAGCTTGAACAAGGAGTTGTGCAGCATGTTCTGAAAGAAAGGGCCTGATCTTCTTGATGTTGAATAAAGCAAATCTGCAGGACCGGACAGTTTTAGCAATGTGGTCTGAGAAAGTTAGATGATCATCAATCATAACTTCAAGGTTTCTGGCTGTTTTTGAAGGATTTATGGTTGATGTGCCTAATTGAAATTGTGATAAAACGATGGGTTTGCTGGAACCACAAGCATTTCTGTCTTGGCAAGGTTGAGTTGAAGGTGCTGGTCCTTCATCCAACAAGAAATGTCTGTTAGACAAGCTGAGATGCGAGCAGCTACCGTCGGATCATCAGGATGGAATGAGAGGTAGAGTTGAGTGTCATCAGCATAGCAGTGGTATGAAAAGCCATGTTTCTGAATGACAGAAGCTAATGATGCCATGTAGACAGAGAAGAGAAGTGGTCCAAGAATTGAGCCCTGAGGTACCCCAGTAGTTAGATGTTGCGACTTGGACACCTCACCTCTCAAAGATACTTTGAAGGACCTATCTGAGAGGTAAGACTCAAACCACAGGGGTGTGGTTCCTGAGATGCCCTTTGCCAGTAGGGTTGACAGGAGGATCTGGTGGTTAACAGTGTCAAAAGCAGCGGACAGATCAAGCAAGATAAGTATTGAAGATTTGGATTCCACTCTTGCCAGTCTTAGAGCTTCAAACAACTGAGAGCAAGGCAGTCTCAGTTGAATGTCCACTTCTGAAGCCAGATTGGTTGCTGTCAAGGAGGTTGTTCTGTGTGAGCAAGGCAGAGACTTGGTTGAACACAGCTTGTTCAAGTGTTTTTGCAAATAAAGGAAGAAAGGAAACTGGTCTGTAGTTCTCTAAAAGAGTTGGGTTAAGGGTGGGTTTCTTAAGTAGTGGAGTTATACGAGCCGGTCTAAATGTTGAGGGAAAAACACCAGTGTGGAGGGATATGTTAATGATGTGAGTGCAGGTACAACTGCAGGAGAAATGGCTTGAAGGAGATGAGATGGAATAGGATCACTCAGACAAGTAGTAGGATGATTAGAAAGGATGAGTTTGGAGACTTCTGCCTCAGAGAGTGAAGAGAAGGATGTGAATGAGTATGTTTGCTGGTGAGATGTGCTTGACGGATTGTGGAAAATTGTGCACTGATGTTTTTAATTTTATTAATGAAAAACATGGCAAAGTCGTCAGCTATTAGAGTTGATGCAGGAGGGGGAGGAGGAGGACAAAGGAGCAAGGAAAATGTTTTAAAAAAGTATGCGAGAGTTAGACAAATTGTTAATTTTGTTATGGTAGTATGTCCTTTTAGCAGTGGAGACATTAGCAGAGAAGGAAGAGTATTTTTTAGCAGAAGGGGTGGTACGGGCTGGCCTGGAAGACAAGGGGCAAACAGTGTCTAAACAAGATGTAAGAGTGGAGCAGAAAGTATCAGTAGCACTATTAGTATCAAAAGAAGCTAACAGTTTAGGGGAAGGAAGCGAAGATGAAACCATAGCAGATAGCTGGGAGGGTGAGAGTGAACGTAGTTTACGTCGAAAGATGACATGTGGAGGGGTAAGTGATGTGTTAGGGACCATGTTGAGGTTAAGAGTGAGGAGGAAGTGATCCGAGGTGTGCAGTGGAGTAACCAGTACATGATTGCCTGATTTGTGAGTAGCAGTAGTTGACACTCTGTTGAGATCATAAGAGGCAAGCAGAGTGTGGAAGTCTGCAGATAGAGGTTTATCTAGGAGGATGTTGAAGCCTCCAAGCATAACTAGGGGAGTACCATCCTCAGGAAAGGTTGAGAGCAGCACATCTAATTCATCCCAAAAAGTTACCTAGTGGTCCTGGGAGTTGATAGACAACTACAAAATGGATTTTAAGAGGGTAGGTAACAGTAACTGAATGAGATTCAAATTAGCTGTTGATAGCCAAAGAGGGTAAAGGACTAAATTTCCAATCATTAGAGATAAGCAGACCAGTACCTCCACCTCTTCCAGTCAAACGGGGGAGTGGGAAAATGAGAAATTATTGGAGAGTGCTGCAGATGTAGCAGTGTCCTCTGGTTTGATCCAGATCTCTGTCAGGGCCATAAGATTTAGCTTTGAATGACTAATAATAGAAGTAATGAAATTGGCTTTGTTTACAGCAGACTGGCAAATCCAGAGACCAATAGAAAAAGAAAGTAGTGTATTAGCAGACACAGGCAAAGTGTGCAGGTTGTTAAGATTGCGCTCCCTACGGCATGTGATGCGTGGTTTTTGAGTGGTAGTGATAGTAGGGATCTTGATCTATTAGGTTTAAATGTCTTTTTTTTTTTCTTCTTTTTTTTTCTTTAGTATATTTTCCATTGTAAATGTTATTAGGGATCAACCATAGAATGTATTTAACACAATTATCCCCTTCAATTTAATTTTATCATTATTATATCAAAACTATGACACATTGTCTTCTCACTACACCTAAAACAGTCCACAGAGAAGGGTTCAATAATTCATATGCAATAAAATGGATAAAAGTTTTTTTTTTTTTTTTTGTGATGAAAAAGAGCTTCTTTTATTAAAAGCAACACTTAATAGTATCGCATATCAAAGCGAGATTGTTTTTCAATGATGTGTGTTTTAAAGTTTTTTTAGGTTTTAAAGTTGTGTCCCCACTTTTTGTCAAAACTGTCAGGCATTCATAAAAATGTAAAAATAAAACAAATAAAAAAGGAGAGAAAAAAATTCAGGGAATATAAGGACAGCAGTCATTCTAATGAAAGTCATTTTTAATTATATTAAAAATAAACCAGCGATTAATTATTCTAATATACTATATAATATTTTATATATAATTTTTCTAAATATACAGCAAATATTTTGTGGATTGATAGTCATCACTTTTAGCAGAGTTGGGGTTGAGGGAACACAAGATTCAGGGAACACAAAACACTGGATAAAACATACCTACATAATACAGTTTGTTTGTATTCTGATCATACGTGTTCTGAATTTTTTTGTATCATTTCTTAAGATGCTTAAATGTGAATAATAAGGTCCTAGTGAATGTAAATGTTTAGAGGTAACAACTAAATTTTTTTTAACATTACTTTGTTACCATAGCAGATGCACAGCAGACATAATGTTCTGATATGAGAGAAAATAGATCATTTGTGTTCCAATGATATCTCAAAATACTTAAATGTGAATCTTGAATAACATCTTCATTAACAATAACATACTGTTTACTGTATTTTTTAATACAGTAATTGATTGATTCAATATATTTGATAGTTAAAATGACTACAAATCCAGGTCTATGTCACCTCCATCACATGAATATTTTGATAATAAATGATTATGATGTTTTACATTTGTTGAGGAATTGTTGGTCACATGTAAAAATGTATTCTGTCTTTTAACATGATAATGTTTTTTGAAATGTTAAAAAAAATCTTGATTACTTGATTGCAAAATAAGTGATGGCAAGGTAAAACGCAATTTTGTTAAAAGTAAGTTTTGATTTGGGGGGTTGAATCAAAGAGTTGGGAGCTTGATTAGTAGATTTGATTTGTAAATGTATTGTTTAATTTTTTTGGTTACAATTTTTTTGATTTTTTGGTTTTTGCACCCTGTTTTGTCCCACTTCTCAAAAATCACTGATGATATAAAATTATATGAATGTTGCTGTTCTCTCACCTCCTTTAAATACACAATGACATGATCATCTTTAGCATCAACCCGCTCCACAAGTGGTGCATACTTTCCAGATGAAGTTCCAAGCTGTGTGGAAAAAGTGCTGGTTATTCTCAAATTACTGACCTCTAGAAATTGTACCAGTTTGCGATGAAACACTCAAATGCACCATTGTTGTATCAGCTGTGAATCCAGATAAGAGTTTAATATCCACAATGACCATGTTAGTCCTTTCCTGTAGTGCGGCGCCATCGAGAGCTATAACAATTGTTTATGCTTTTTTTTTTTTTGTATGTGAATGCTGTTTTAGGTAAATATTATGACAAGTTTAGGACAAAGCTTTGTTTGCAAAAGAATAGGTTAGGAATTAAATGTTACATCGCAACCATGGAAACATTTGGATTTGTGCTGAATGAGAGAGGTACAGTAAAACTTTAAATCATACATTTAAGCCATATGTCGGCTTTGCATTTTGTTTTGCAATCTGGTCACAATATTTTCTACAAATTTAACAATATTCCATGAGTTATTCTAGAGATACGAGTTATAGCCTTGAACATTTGCTCTTCTGACCTTTCACAACAAGTGTCATTTGCTTTGGAACACTGGGAGAAGACATGTAGATATTAGACAAGAGAAAGTCTCTGTCCTGCCACACATTCAATTAATATCATAAATGTGTGATTAGTTGACTAATAGCTTAAACGAACAACTAGTAGTAAATTAGGAAAATCTTTACCTGGGACCAGGTTTCAGTTGAGATATATATAATCGTGGCCAAAAATATTGGCCTCCTTGGTAAATATGATCAAAAAAGGTTGTGAAAATTCATCTGCATTGTTAATCCTTTTGGTCTTTTATTTATATATATACACACACATATATACACACACACATACACACACATATATGTAACCCACTCGAAAATAGCCTATTAACAGGATTATGTTATTCTAGTTTAATATCTGATTTCTTGATTGCTTTTAGTTTTTAGTTTTCCCTACACACCGTAATTGTCCAATAGGTGGCAGCAGTGGCGCTAAGGAAAAACTGCTACACTGATTCTTGGAGAAGACAGAAAAATCGCGAACAACAGAATGATATTGAGCTGAAGCCCTATTTAGACTTTCCACATTGAGTAAAAAAATAAAATATTACATTTAAGAGCTAGTTAAACGGGTTTTTCTCACCAAACCTACTTCTAAGGCAGGAATAACAGAGCAAAGGGTCGAAATTACGACAAGGAGTTTACCTACTTGTGTGATTTTTCTCCGGTGAGTGGTTTTACACGTGTTTGTCATTTGTGCTACTAGCAGACACAGTGTGATAGATGTGATTGAGTTGAGCACGTAAAAGTTATCTTTATTTTTCTATTTTGCTGTAACTCAGTTGTTTAATGCATTGAGTGAAAATGTATTGATGAGATATGCACTGCATAAGCTAAAAACCAATCGGAGTTGAACACGAGTCTAATAATTTGAAATGTTATTTCATGCTGTGTTAAAGCCACGTTACTACGTGATATGCTAGTGCTTGAGTTTCATGTATGCCTTGAATGTATAGATTGAAAATAAGAATTTAAGCTACTATAGTAGAATGAACTCATGAATATGAGTTCTATTTCCAGATCTGGTAAAATTTATCGAGAGAGTAATTGAATGTTGCCCTGCTATGCAGGTTGGTTTTTTTTGGGATGCAGGATTAGAGAGAAAGAGTTCCATTGGACAAATTCACCATCGGACACGTGAGGCAGAAGAGCAGAGGGTGTGAAGGATCATTTGGCCTGCAACACAAACTGCTTCTACTTACCATTTCTTCATTGCATCGTACAGATAAGTGCGAGATCCCACCACACTAAAAAAAAAAAAACATACTACCCAGGTAGATGGACTTTGGTTTATTATTTTGAGGTTATTTCATCAGAGGTCATTTTATTTTATATTTTCCCAATTTGTGTGAAAAAATTGAAGACTAAGAGGAATATTGATTTCACAACAAAGAAAAGATAAACAAGGTCATACTGGTTGATATCTGATGTTCAATAAATGCCGGCTATATGTTCTGAGTAAACTATCCTGGTACTTTCATTTTTCTACTCCGTGAAAAGTTCCTTAGAAAGGTAGCACTTCACTCTACATTATAATAAGTTGCCCTTACATATATATATATATATATATATATATATATATATATATATATATATATATAGTATATTTGTGTGTTCTTACTTGACAGTGAAGTTCAAGATGAAATTTTGTCCTAGTGTTTTGCAATCTTCCTCAATCTTAGCATCAATGCTCAATGTTTTAGCTTCAGTAGGAGTGGGAATGTTGTAGAACTGAGCCACCTGAGAGAGTAAACATGAACAAAAATGAATAAATAAATGAATGAACCATATCATAGCAGAACAATTGCAAAATGCTAAGAGAGGAAAGACAGAAAAAGAGTGAAGCTGGACACACTACAGACCTGCACAGACACACAGGTTGAGCCCTTCACTTCAATGCTGTATTTGGCTGGAACGTTCTGCAGCTGCTTCTCCTGGTACAGTAACTTGTTGTCCTGATTGAGATCAAAGTGGTGAGTGTCTCCTGCTGACTGTACAGTCACTGTGCTGGAGCCGTCAGAGTTGAACACTTTGGTGGCGTACAAAGACAGAGCCTGAAGAGCCACTACTGTGTCCTGAGAAATAAATGTGTTCAGTAATGTGACTTTTACCCATTATTCAGCAATTATGTTTGATTTGAGTGGTTTGAGTAACCTGTGTGGAGGAGAATCCTCCATAGGCATTCTGCTGCTTCACAAGCCAGCTGACAATCCTGTTAG